>NW_027669838.1:0-600000 GCF_964146895.1 Miniopterus schreibersii | reverse complement strand
CACATTAGGAGAAAGATCTGTTTGAGCAAGAATGATGCAGTGTGCATTTTTCTGCATTACAATTGATTGGGAAACATACTCCTTATTTTTCCACATTGTGTAAGAAACAACGTGAGGCTTGCAAGAGTTTGAACAATGCTCCCCAAAACGTATTCCAGGAGTGAAAACACACGTTTCTAGAAAGACTCTGAAGCAGCAAGCAAAAGCATAGTGGCTGAGTGTTCTTTCAATGAGAAACACACGCATTTCACTCTTCTGAATTCAGTTTTCAGCCAGGAATTCATATGCATTTTGTACTGTGCAGAATGTAGCTACATGCTCGGGGGTTGTGTCATAGAAGCACCTCTCCTGCAGGAGCTTATTGCAACATTCATTGTTTGGCTAAGTTCTTTAGGGTTGGTTTTGGAAGGTGTTTCATATTTGGTCAAATCCCGCTTCGTACGAAATATTTTCACAGCGCTGTTTCCAAGTGTCCACAAAGATCTGCTGCTTGAAACTGCCTCCATGCACATCTCCCATACTGCTTTGCTCGTTTCACTACCTGGATTTTGGTTTCCTCTTATTGCTTTGAAATGACAAGCCTTCATTCTGCATGATACAAACACCTTGTAGCAGTTTCAGTTAGAAGCATATTGGTGCTCTCAAAAAGCTGTGTAACCTAGTTAGAGTGTGTCACTCTCCGGCACTGAATACACAACTTAGAGCTCCTTTGACCACAGACACGCAAACACATCTTTTTGGGAAAGTGCTACCTCAAGTCACTTGCAAATGTAAGGGTTTCAAGGAGAAAATGAAGTCAATCATGGTTTTGCACTCTGCAAACAATAGAAATGACCTCTTGTACATGCCCGTGTGAATTTCACAGCAAAATGCCCTTCTTTTCTTGTTTCTTGAAAGTTCTCAACACATTAGGAGAAAGACCTGTGTGAGCAAGAGTGCTGCAGTCTGCATTTTTCTGCATTACAAGTGATTGGGAAACATACTCCTTATTTTTCCACATTGTGTAAGAAACAACGTGAGGCTTGCAAGCGTTTGAACAATGCTCCCCTAAACGTATTCCAGGAGTGAAAACACACGTTTCTAGAAAGACTCTGAAGCAGCAAGCAAAAGCATAGTGGCTGAGTGTTCTTTCAATGAGAAACACACGCATTTCACTCTTCTGGAGTCAGTTTTCAGCCAGGAATTCATATGCATTTTGTACTGTGCAGAATGTAGCTACATGCTCGGGGGTTGTGTCATAGAAGCACCTCTCTTGCAGGAGCTTATTGCAGCATTCATTGTTTGGCTAAGTTCTTTAGGGTTGGTTTTGGAAGGTGTTTCATATTTGGTCAAATCCCGCTTCGTACGAAATATTTTCACAGCGCTGTTTCCAAGTGTCCACAAAGATCTGCTGCTTGAAACTGCCTACATGCACATCTCCCATACTGCTGTGCTTGTTTCACTACCTGGATTTTGGTTTCCTCTTCTTGCTTTGAAATGACAAGCCTTCATTCTGCATGCTACACACACCTTGTAGCAGTTTCAGTTTGAAGCATGTTGGTGCTCTCAAAAAGCTGTGTAACCTAGTTAGAGTGTGTCACTCTCCGGCACTGAATACACAACTTAGAGCTCCTTTCACCACAGACACGCAAACACATCTTTTTGGGAAAGTGCTACCTCAAGTCACTTGCAAATGTAAGGCTTTCATAGAGAAAATGAAGTCAATCATGGTTTTGCACTCTGCAAACAGTAGAAATGACCTCTTGTGCATGCCCGTGTGAATTTCACAGCAAAATGCCCTTCTTTTATTGTTTCTTGAAACTTCTCAACACATTAGGAGAAAGATCTGTTTTAGCAAGAGTGATGCATTGTGCATTTTTCTGCATTACAAGTGATTGGGAAACATACTCCTTATTTTTCCACATTGTGTAAGAAACAACGTGAGGCTTGCAAGACTTTGAACAATGCACCCCAAAACGTATTCCAGGAGTGAAAACACACGTTTCTAGAAAGACTCTGAATCAGCAAGCAAAAGCATAGTGGCTGAGTGTTCTTTCAATGAGAAACACACGCGTTTCACTCTTCTGGAGTCAGTTTTCAGCCAGGAATTCATATGCATTTTGTACTGTGCAGAATGTAGCTACATGCTCGGGGGTTGTGTCATAGAAGCACCTCTCCTGCAGGAGCTTATTGCAACATTCATTGTTTGGCTAAGTTCTTTAGGGTTGGTTTTGGAAGGTGTTTCATCTTTGGTGAAATCCCGCTTCGTACGAAATATTTTCACAGCGCTGTTTCCAAGTGTCCACGAAGATCTGCTGCTTGAAACTGCCTACATGCACATCTCCCATACTGCTGTGCTCGTTTCACTACCTGGATTTTGGTTTCCTCTTCTTGCTTTGAAATGACAAGCCTTCATTCTGCATGCTACACACACCTTGTAGCAGTTTCAGTTTGAAGCATGTTGGTGCTCTCAAAAAGCTGTGTAACCTAGTTAGAGTGTGTCACTCTCCAGCACTGAATACACAACTTAGAGCTCCTTTAACCACAGACACGCAACCACATCTTTTTGGGAAAGTGCTACCTCAAGTCACTTGCAAATGTAAGGGTTTCAAGGAGAAAATGAAGTCAATCATGGTTTTGCACTCTGCAAACAATAGAAATGACCTCTTGTACATGCCCGTGTGAATTTCACAGCAAAATGCCCTTCTTTTCTTGTTTCTTGAAAGTTCTCAACACGTTAGGAGAAAGATCTGTTTGAGCAAGAGTGATGCAGTGTGCATTTTTCTGCATAACAAGTGATTGGGAAACATACTCCCTATTTTTCCACATTGTGTAAGAAACAACGTGAGGCTTGCAAGAGTTTGAACAATGCACCCCAAAACGTATTCCAGGAGTGAAAACACACGTTTCTAGAAAGACTCTGAAGCAGCAAGCAAAAGCATAGTGGCTGAGTGTTCCATCAATGAGAAACACACGCATTTCACTCTTCTGGAGTCAGTTTTCAGCCAGGAATTCATATGCATTTTGTACTGTGCAGAATGTAGCTACATGCTCGGGGGTTGTGTCATAGAAGCACCTCTCCTGCAGGAGCTTATTGCAGCCTTCATTGTTTGGCTAAGTTCTTTAGGGTTGGTTTTGGACGGTCTTTTATCTTTGGTCAAATCCCGCTTCGTACGAAATATTTTCACAGCGCTGTTTCCAAGTGTCCACAAAGATCTGCTGCTTGAAACTGCCTACATGCACATCTCCCATACTGCTGTGCTCGTTTCACTACCTGGATTTTGGTTTCCTCTTCTTGCTTTGAAATGACAAGCCTTCATTCTGCATGCTACACACACCTTGTAGCAGTTTCAGTTTGAAGCATGTTGGTGCTCTCAAAAAGCTGTGTAACCTAGTTAGAGTGTGTCACTCTCCGGCACTGAATACACAACTTAGAGCTCCTTTAACCACAGACACGCAACCACATCTTTTTGGGAAAATGCTACCTCAAGTCACTTGCAAATGTAAGGGTTTCATAGAGAAAATGAAGTCAATCATGGTTCTGCACTCTGCAAACAGTAGAAATGACCTCTTGTGCATGCCCGTGTGAATTTCACAGCAAAATGCCCTTCTTTTCTTGTTTCTTGAAAGTTCTCAACACATTAGGAGAAAGATCTGTGTGAGCAAGAGTGATGCAGTGTGCATTTTTCTGCATTACAAGTGATTGGGAAAAATACTCCTTATTTTTCCACATTGTGTAAGAAACAACGTGAGGCTTGCAAGAGTTTGAACAATGCACGCCAAAACGTATTCCAGGAGTGAAAACACACGTTTCTAGAAAGACTCTGAAGCAGCAAGCAAAAGCATAGTGGCTGAGTGTTCCATCAATGAGAAACACACGCATTTCACTCTTCTGGAGTCAGTTTTCAGCCAGGAATTCATATGCATTTTGTACTGTGCAGAATGTAGCTACATGCTCGGGGGTTGTGTCATAGAAGCACCTCTCCTGCAGGAGCTTATTGCAACATTCATTGTTTGGCTAAGTTCTTTAGGGTTGGTTTTGGAAGGTGTTTCATATTTGGTCAAATCCCGCTTCGTACGAAATATTTTCACAGCGCTGTTTCCAAGTGTCCACAAAGATCTGCTGCTTGAAACTGCCTACATGCACATCTCCCATACTGCTGTGCTCGTTTCACTACCTGGATTTTGGTTTCCTCTTCTTGCTTTGAAATGCAAGCCTTCATTCTCCATGCTACACACACCTTGTAGCAGTTTCAGTTAGAAGCATGTTGGTGCTCTCAAAAACTGTGTAACCTAGTTAGAGTGTGTCACTCTCCAGCACTGAATACACAACTTAGAGCTCCTTTGACCACAGACACGCAACCACATCTTTTTGGGAAAGTGCTACCTCAAGTCACTTGCAAATGTAAGGGTTTCCAGGAGAAAATGAAGTCAATCATGGTTTTGCACTCTGCAAACAATAGAAATGACCTCTTGTACATGCCCGTGTGAATTTCACAGCAAAATGCCCTTCTTTTCTTGTTTCTTGAAAGTTCTCAACACGTTAGGAGAAAGATCTGTTTGAGCAAGAGTGATGCAGTGTGCATTTTTCTGCATTACAAGTGATTGGGAAACATACTCCTTATTTTTCCACATTGTGTAAGAAACAACGTGAGGCTTGCAAGAGTTTGAACAATACACCCCAAAACGTATTCCAGGAGTGAAAACACACGTTTCTAGAAAGACTCTGAAGCAGCAAGCAAAAGCATAGTGGCTGAGTGTTCTTTCAATGAGAAACACAAGCATTTCACTCTTCTGGAGTCAGTTTTCAGCCAGGAATTCATATGCATTTTGTACTGTGCAGAATGTAGCTACATGCTCGGGGGTTGTGTCATAGAAGCACCTCTCCTGCAGGAGCTTATTGCAACATTCATTATTTGGCTAAGTTCATTAGGGTTGGTTTTGGAAGGTGTTTCATCTTTGGTGAAATCCCGCTTAATACGAAATATTTTCACAGCGCTGTTTCCAAGTGTCCACAAAGATCTGCTGCTTGAAACTGCCTACATGCACATCTCCCATACTGCTGTGCTCGTTTCACTACCTGGATTTTGGTTTCCTCTTCTTGCTTTGAAATGACAAGCCTTCATTCTGCATGCTACACACACCTTGTAGCAGTTTCAGTTTGAAGCATGTTGGTGCTCTCAAAAAGCTGTGTAACCTAGTTAGAGTGTGTCACTCTCCAGAACTGAATACACAACTTAGAGCTCCTTTCACCACAGACACGCAACCACATCTTTTTGGGAAAGTGCTACCTCAAGTCACTTGCAAATGTAAGGCTTTCATAGAGAAAATGAAGTCAATCATGGTTTTGCACTCTGCAAACAGTAGAAATGACCTCTTGTGCATGCCCGTGTGAATTTCACAGCAAAATGCCCTTCTTTTCTTGTTTCTTGAAAGTTCTCAACACATTAGGAGAAAGATCTGTTTGAGCAAGAGTGATGCAGTGTGCATTTTTCTGCATAACAAGTGATTGGGAAACATACTCCTGATTTTTCCACATTGTGTAAGAAACAACGTGAGGCTTGCAAGAGTTTGAACAATGCACCCCAAAACGTATTCCAGGTGTGAAAACACACGTTACTAGAAAGACTCTGAAGCAGCAAGCAAAAGCATAGTGGCTGAGTGTTCTTTCAATGAGAAACACACGCATTTCACTCTTCTGGAGTCAGTTTTCAGCCAGGAATTCATATGCATTTTGTACTGTGCAGAATGTAGCTACATGCTCGGGGGTTGTGTCATAGAAGCACCTCTCCTGCAGGAGCTTATTGCAACATTCATTGTTTGGCTAAGTTCTTTAGGGTTGGTTTTGGAAGGTGTTTCATATTTGGTCAAATCCCGCTTCGTACGAAATATTTTCACAGCGCTGTTTCCAAGTGTCCACAAAGATCTGCTGCTTGAAACTGCCTACATGCACATCTCCCATACTGCTGTGCTCTTTTCACTACCTGGATTTTGGTTTCCTCTTCTTGCTTTGAAATGCAAGCCTTCATTCTCCATGCTACACACACCTTGTAGCAGTTTCAGTTAGAAGCATATTGGTGCTCTCAAAAAGCTGTGTAACCTAGTTAGAGTGTGTCACTCTCCGGCACTGAATAAACAACTTAGAGCTCCTTTGACCACAGACACGCAAACACATCTTTTTGGGAACGTGCTACCTCAAGTCACTTGCAAATGTAAGGCTTTCATAGAGAAAATGAAGTCAATCATGATTTTGCACTCTGCAAACTATATAAATGACCTCTTGTACATGCCCGTGTGAATTTCACAGCAAAATGCCCTTCTTTTCTTGTTTCTTGAAAGTTCTCAACACATTATGAGAAAGATCTGTGTGAGCAAGAGTGCTGCAGTGTGCATTTTTCTGCATTACAAGTGATTGGGAAACATACTCCTTATTTTTCCACATTGTGTAAGAAACAACGTGAGGCTTGCAAGAGTTTGAACAATGCACCCCAAAACGTATTCCAGGAGTGAAAACACACGTTTCTAGAAAGACTCTGAAGCAACAAGCAAAAGCATAGTGGCTGAGTGTTCCATCAATGAAAAACACACGCATTTCACTCTTCTGGAGTCAGTTTTCAGTCAGGAATTCATATGCATTTTGTACTGTGCAGAATGTAGCTACATTCTCGGGGGTTGTGTCATAGAAGCACCTCTCCTGCAGGAGCTTATTGCAACCTTCATTGTTTGGCTAAGTTCTTTAGGGTTGGTTTTGGATGGTGTTTCATATTTGGTCAAATCCCGCTTCGTACGAAATATTTTCACAGCGCTGTTTCCAAGTGTCCACAAAGATCTGCTGCTTGAAACTGCCTACATGCACATCTCCCATACTGCTGTGCTCGTTTCACTACCTGGATTTTGGTTTCCTCTTCTTGCTTTGAAATGACAAGCCTTCATTCTGCATGCTACACACACCTTGTAGCAGTTTCAGTTAGAAGCATATTGGTGCTCTCAAAAAGCTGTGTAACCTAGTTAGAGTGTGTCACTCTCCGGCACTGAATACACAACTTAGAGCTCCTTTCACCACAGACACGCAAACACATCTTTTTGGGAAAGTGCTACCTCAATTCACTTGCAAATGTAAGGGTTTCCAGGAGAAAATGAAGTCAATCATGGTTTTGCACTCTGCAAACAATAGAAATGACCTCTTGTACATGCCCGTGTGAATTTCAAAGCAAAATGCCCTTCTTTTCTTGTTTCTTGAAAGTTCTCAACACGTTAGGAGAAAGATCTGTTTGAGCAAGAGTGATGCAGAGTGCATTTTTCTGCATAACAAGTGATTGGGAAACATACTCCTTATTTTTCCACATTGTGTAAGAAACAACGTGAGGCTTGCAAGAGTTTGAACAATGCACCCCAAAACGTATTCCAGGAGTGAAAACACACGTTTCTAGAAAGACTCTGAAGCAGCAAGCAAAAGCATAGTGGCTGATTGTTCTTTCAATGAGAAACACACGCATTTCACTCTTCTGGAGTCAGTTTTCAGCCAGGAATTCATATGCATTTTGTACTGTGCAGAATGTAGCTACATGCTCGGGGGTTGTGTCATAGAAGCACCTCTCCTGCAGGAGCTTATGGCAGCATTCATTGTTTGGCTAAGTTCTTTAGGGTTGGTTTTGGAAAGTGTTTCATATTTGGTCAAATCCCGCTTCGTACGAAATATTTTCACAGCGCTGTTTCCAAGTGTCCACAAAGATCTGCTGCTTGAAACTGCCTACATGCATATCTCCCATACTGCTGTGCTCGTTTCACTACCTGGATTTTGGTTTCCTCTTCTTGCTTTGAAATGACAAGCCTTCATTCTGCATGCTACACACACCTTGTAGCAGTTTCAGTTTGAAGCATATTGATGCTCTCAAAAAGCTGTGTAACCTAGTTAGAGTGTGTCACTCTCCGGCACTGAATACACAACTTAGAGCTCCTTTCACCACAGACACGCAAACACATCTTTTTGGGAAAGTGCTACCTCAAGTCACTTGCAAATGTAAGGGTTTCAAGGAAAAAATGAAGTCAATCATGGTTTTGCACTCTGCAAACAATAGAAATGACCTCTTGTACATGCCCGTGTGAATTTCACAGCAAAATGCCCTTCTTTTCTTGTTTCTTGAAAGTTCTCAACACGTTAGGAAAAAGATCTGTTTGAGCAAGAGTGATGCAGTGTGCATTTTTCTGCATTACAAGTGATTGGGAAACATACTCCTTATTTTTCCACATTGTGTAAGAAACAACGTGAGGCTTGCAAGAGTTTGAACAATGCACCCCAAAACGTATTCCAGGAGTGAAAACACACGTTTCTAGAAAGACTCTGAAGCAGCAAGCAAAAGCATAGTGGCTGAGTGTTCCATTAATGAGAAACACACGCATTTCACTCTTCTGGAGTCAGTTTTCAGCCAGGAATTCATATGCATTTTGTACTGTGCAGAATGTAGCTACATGCTCGGGGGTTGTGTCATAGAAGCACCTCTCTTGCAGGAGCTTATTGCAGCATTCATTGTTTGGCTAAGTTCTTTAGGGTTGGTTTTGGAAGGTGTTTCATATTTGGTCAAATCCCGCTTCGTACGAAATATTTTCACAGCGCTGTTTCCAAGTGTCCACAAAGATCTGCTGCTTGAAACTGCCTACATGCACATCTCCCATACTGCTGTGCTTGTTTCACTACCTGGATTTTGGTTTCCTCTTCTTGCTTTGAAATGACAAGCCTTCATTCTGCATGCTACACACACCTTGTAGCAGTTTCAGTTTGAAGCATGTTGGTGCTCTCAAAAAGCTGTGTAACCTAGTTAGAGTGTGTCACTCTCCGGCACTGAATACACAACTTAGAGCTCCTTTCACCACAGACACGCAAACACATCTTTTTGGGAAAGTGCTACCTCAAGTCACTTGCAAATGTAAGGCTTTCATAGAGAAAATGAAGTCAATCATGGTTTTGCACTCTGCAAACAGTAGAAATGACCTCTTGTGCATGCCCGTGTGAATTTCACAGCAAAATGCCCTTCTTTTCTTGTTTCTTGAAAGTTCTCAACACATTAGGAGAAAGATCTGTTTGAGCAAGAATGATGCAGTGTGCATTTTTCTGCATTACAATTGATTGGGAAACATACTCCTTATTTTTCCACATTGTGTAAGAAACAACGTGAGGCTTGCAAGAGTTTGAACAATGCTCCCCAAAACGTATTCCAGGAGTGAAAACACACGTTTCTAGAAAGACTCTGAAGCAGCAAGCAAAAGCATAGTGGCTGAGTGTTCTTTCAATGAGAAACACACGCATTTCACTCTTCTGAATTCAGTTTTCAGCCAGGAATTCATATGCATTTTGTACTGTGCAGAATGTAGCTACATGCTCGGGGGTTGTGTCATAGAAGCACCTCTCCTGCAGGAGCTTATTGCAACATTCATTGTTTGGCTAAGTTCTTTAGGGTTGGTTTTGGAAGGTGTTTCATATTTGGTCAAATCCCGCTTCGTACGAAATATTTTCACAGCGCTGTTTCCAAGTGTCCACAAAGATCTGCTGCTTGAAACTGCCTCCATGCACATCTCCCATACTGCTTTGCTCGTTTCACTACCTGGATTTTGGTTTCCTCTTATTGCTTTGAAATGACAAGCCTTCATTCTGCATGATACAAACACCTTGTAGCAGTTTCAGTTAGAAGCATATTGGTGCTCTCAAAAAGCTGTGTAACCTAGTTAGAGTGTGTCACTCTCCGGCACTGAATACACAACTTAGAGCTCCTTTGACCACAGACACGCAAACACATCTTTTTGGGAAAGTGCTACCTCAAGTCACTTGCAAATGTAAGGGTTTCAAGGAGAAAATGAAGTCAATCATGGTTTTGCACTCTGCAAACAATAGAAATGACCTCTTGTACATGCCCGTGTGAATTTCACAGCAAAATGCCCTTCTTTTCTTGTTTCTTGAAAGTTCTCAACACATTAGGAGAAAGACCTGTGTGAGCAAGAGTGCTGCAGTCTGCATTTTTCTGCATTACAAGTGATTGGGAAACATACTCCTTATTTTTCCACATTGTGTAAGAAACAACGTGAGGCTTGCAAGCGTTTGAACAATGCTCCCCTAAACGTATTCCAGGAGTGAAAACACACGTTTCTAGAAAGACTCTGAAGCAGCAAGCAAAAGCATAGTGGCTGAGTGTTCTTTCAATGAGAAACACACGCATTTCACTCTTCTGGAGTCAGTTTTCAGCCAGGAATTCATATGCATTTTGTACTGTGCAGAATGTAGCTACATGCTCGGGGGTTGTGTCATAGAAGCACCTCTCTTGCAGGAGCTTATTGCAGCATTCATTGTTTGGCTAAGTTCTTTAGGGTTGGTTTTGGAAGGTGTTTCATATTTGGTCAAATCCCGCTTCGTACGAAATATTTTCACAGCGCTGTTTCCAAGTGTCCACAAAGATCTGCTGCTTGAAACTGCCTACATGCACATCTCCCATACTGCTGTGCTTGTTTCACTACCTGGATTTTGGTTTCCTCTTCTTGCTTTGAAATGACAAGCCTTCATTCTGCATGCTACACACACCTTGTAGCAGTTTCAGTTTGAAGCATGTTGGTGCTCTCAAAAAGCTGTGTAACCTAGTTAGAGTGTGTCACTCTCCGGCACTGAATACACAACTTAGAGCTCCTTTCACCACAGACACGCAAACACATCTTTTTGGGAAAGTGCTACCTCAAGTCACTTGCAAATGTAAGGCTTTCATAGAGAAAATGAAGTCAATCATGGTTTTGCACTCTGCAAACAGTAGAAATGACCTCTTGTGCATGCCCGTGTGAATTTCACAGCAAAATGCCCTTCTTTTCTTGTTTCTTGAAAGTTCTCAACACATTAGGAGAAAGATCTGTTTGAGCAAGAATGATGCAGTGTGCATTTTTCTGAATTACAATTGATTGGGAAACATACTCCTTATTTTTCCACATTGTGTAAGAAACAACGTGAGGCTTGCAAGAGTTTGAACAATGCTCCCCAAAACGTATTCCAGGAGTGAAAACACACGTTTCTAGAAAGACTCTGAAGCAGCAAGCAAAAGCATAGTTGCTGAGTGTTCTTTCAATGAGAAACACACGCATTTCACTCTTCTGAATTCAGTTTTCAGCCAGGAATTCATATGCATTTTGTACTGTGCAGAATGTAGCTACATGCTCGGGGGTTGTGTCATAGAAGCACCTCTCCTGCAGGAGCTTATTGCAACATTCATTGTTTGGCTAAGTTCTTTAGGGTTGGTTTTGGAAGGTGTTTCATATTTGGTCAAATCCCGCTTCGTACGAAATATTTTCACAGCGCTGTTTCCAAGTGTCCACAAAGATCTGCTGCTTGAAACTGCCTCCATGCACATCTCCCATACTGCTTTGCTCGTTTCACTACCTGGATTTTGGTTTCCTCTTCTTGCTTTGAAATGACAAGCCTTCATTCTGCATGATACAAACACCTTGTAGCAGTTTCAGTTAGAAGCATATTGGTGCTCTCAAAAAGCTGTGTAACCTAGTTAGAGTGTGTCACTCTCCGGCACTGAATACACAACTTAGAGCTCCTTTGACCACAGACACGCAAACACATCTTTTTGGGAAAGTGCTACCTCAAGTCACTTGCAAATGTAAGGGTTTCAAGGAGAAAATGATGTCAATCATGGTTTTGCACTCTGCAAACAATAGAAATGACCTCTTGTACATGCCCGTGTGAATTTCACAGCAAAATGCCCTTCTTTTCTTGTTTCTTGAAAGTTCTCAACACATTAGGAGTAAGATCTGTGTGAGCAAGAGTGCTGCAGTCTGCATTTTTCTGCATTACAAGTGATTGGGAAACATACTCCTTATTTTTCCACATTGTGTAAGAAACAACGTGAGGCTTGCAAGCGTTTGAACAATGCTCCCCAAAACGTATTCCAGGAGTGAAAACACACGTTTCTAGAAAGACTCTGAAGCAGCAAGCAAAAGCATAGTGGCTGAGTGTTCTTTCAATGAGAAACACACGCATTTCACTCTTCTGGAGTCAGTTTTCAGCCAGGAATTCATATGCATTTTGTACTGTGCAGAATGTAGCTACATGCTCGGGGGTTGTGTCATAGAAGCACCTCTCCTGCAGGAGCTTATTGCAACATTCATTGTTTGGCTAAGTTCTTTAGGGTTGGTTTTGGAAGGTGTTTCATATTTGGTCAAATCCCGCTTCGTACGAAATATTTTCACAGCGCTGTTTCCAAGTGTCCACAAAGATCTGCTGCTTGAAACTGCCTACATGCACATCTCCCATACTGCTGTGCTCGTTTCACTACCTGGATTTTGGTTTCATCTTCTTGCTTTGAAATGACAAGCCTTCATTCTGCATGCTACACACACCTTGTAGCAGTTTCAGTTTGAAGCATGTTGGTGCTCTCAAAAAGCTGTGTAACCTAGTTAGAGTGTGTCACTCTCCGGCACTGAATACACAACTTAGAGCTCCTTTTACCACAGACACGCAAACACATCTTTTTGGGAAAGTGCTACCTCAAGTCACTTGCAAATGTAAGGGTTTCCTAGAGAAAATGAAGTCAATCATGGTTTTGCACTCTGCAAACAGTAGAAATGACCTCTTGTGCATGCCCGTGTGAATTTCACAGCAAAATGCCCTTCTTTTCTTGTTTCTTGAAAGTTCTCAACACATTAGGAGAAAGATCTGTTTGAGCAAGAGTGATGCAGTGTGCATTTTTCTGCATAACAAGTGATTGGGAAACATACTCCTTATTTTTCCACATTGTGTAAGAAACAACGTGAGGCTTGCAAGAGTTTGAACAATGCACCCCAAAACGTATTCCAGGTGTGAAAACACACGTTACTAGAAAGACTCTGAAGCAGCAAGCAAAAGCATAGTGGCTGAGTGTTCCTTCAATGAGAAACACACGCATTTCACTCTTCTGGAGTCAGTTTTCAGCCAGGAATTCATATGCATTTTGTACTGTGCAGAATGTGGCTACATGCTCGGGCGTTGTGTCATAGAAGCACCTCTCCTGCAGGAGCTTATTGCAACATTCATTATTTGGCTACGTTCATTAGGGTTGGTTTTGGAAGGTGTTTCATCTTTGGTCAAATCCCGCTTCGTACGAAATATTTTCACAGCGCTGTTTCCAAGTGTCCACAAAGATCTGCTGCTTGAAACTGCCTACATGCACATCTCCCATACTGCTGTGTTCGTTTCACTACCTGGATTTTGGTTTCCTCTTCTTGCTTTGAAATGACAAGCCTTCATTCTCCATGCTACACACACCTTGTAGCAGTTTCAGTTAGAGGCATATTGGTGCTCCCAAAAAGCTGTGTAACCTAGTTAGAGTGTGTCACTCTCAGGCACTGAATACACAACTTAGAGCTCCTTTCACCACAGACACGCAAACACATCTTTTTGGGAAAGTGCTACCTCAAGTCACTTGCAAATGTAAGGCTTTCATAGAGAAAATGAAGTCAATCATGGTTTTGCACTCTGCAAACAGTAGAAATGACCTCTTGTACATGCCCGTGTGAATTTCACAGCAAAATGCCCTTCTTTTCTTGTTTCTTGAAAGTTCTCAACACGTTAGGAGAAAGATCTGTTTGAGCAAGAGTGATGCAGTGTGCATTTTTCTGCATTACAAGTAATTGGGAAACATACTCCTTATTTTTCCACATTGTGTAAGAAACAACGTGAGGCTTGCAAGAGTTTGAACAATGCACCCCAAAACGTAATCCAGGTGTGAAAACACACGTTACTAGAAAGACTCTGAAGCAGCAAGCAAAAGCATAGTGGCTGAGTGTTCTTTCAATGAGAAACACACGCATTTCACTCTTCTGGAGTCAGTTTTCAGCCAGGAATTCATATGCATTTTGTACTGTGCAGAATGTAGCTACATGCTCGGGGGTTGTGTCATAGAAGCACCTCTCCTGCAGGAGCTTATTGCAACATTCATTGTTTGGCTAAGTTCTTTAGGGTTGGTTTTGGAAGGTGTTTCATATTTGGTCAAATCCCGCTTCGTACGAAATATTTTCACAGCGCTGTTTCCAAGTGTCCACAAAGATCTGCTGCTTGAAACTGCCTACATGCACATCTCCCATACTGCTTTGCTCGTTTCACTACCTGGATTTTGGTTTCCTCTTCTTGCTTTGAAATGACAAGTCTTCATTCTGCATGCTACACACACCTTGTAGCAGTTTCAGTTAGAAGCATATTGGTGCTCTCAAAAAGCTGTGTAACCTAGTTAGAGTGTGTCACTCTCCGGCACTGAATACACAACTTAGAGCTCCTTTGACCACAGACACGCAAACACATCTTTTTGGGAAAGTGCTACCTCAAGTCACTTGCAAATGTAAGGCTTTCATAGAGAAAATGAAGTCAATCATGATTTTGCACTCTGCAAACAATATAAATGACCTCTTGTACATGCCCGTGTGAATTTCACAGCAAAATGCCCTTCTTTTCTTGTTTCTTGAAAGTTCTCAACACATTAGGAGAAAGATCTGTGTGAGCAAGAGTGCTGCAGTGTGCATTTTTCTGCATTACAAGTGATTGGGAAACATACTCCTTATTTTTCCACATTGTGTAAGAAACAACGTGAGGCTTGCAAGAGTTTGAACAATGCACCCCAAAACGTATTCCAGGAGTGAAAACACACGTTTCTAGAAAGACTCTGAAGCAACAAGCAAAAGCATAGTGGCTGAGTGTTCCATCAATGAAAAACACACGCATTTCACTCTTCTGGAGTCAGTTTTCAGCCAGGAATTCATATGCATTTTGTACTGTGCAGAATGTAGCTACATGCTCGGGGGTTGTGTCATAGAAGCACCTCTCCTGCAGGAGCTTATTGCAGCATTCATTGTTTGGCTAAGTTCTTTAGGGTTGGTTTTGGAAGGTGTTTCATCTTTGGTGAAATCCCGCTTCGTATGAAATATTTTCACAGCGCTGTTTCCAAGTGTCCACAAAGATCTGCTGCTTGAAACTGCCTACATGCACATCTCCCATACTGCTTTGCTCGTTTCACTACCTGGATTTTGGTTTCCTCTTCTTGCTTTGAAATGACAAGCCTTCATTCTGCATGCTACACACACCTTGTAGCAGTTTCTGTTAGAAGCATATTGGTGCTCTCAAAAAGCTGTGTAACCTAGTTAGAGTGTGTCACTCTCCGGCACTGAATACACAACTTAGAGCTCCTTTGACCACAGACACGCAAACACATCTTTTTGGGAAAGTGCTACCTCAAGTCACTTGCAAATGTAAGGCTTTCATAGAGAAAATGAAGTCAATCATGATTTTGCACTCTGCAAACAATATAAATGACCTCTTGTACATGCCCGTGTGAATTTCACAGCAAAATGCCCTTCTTTTCTTGTTTCTTAAAAGTTCTCAACACATTAGGAGAAAGATCTGTGTGAGCAAGAGTGCTGCAGTGTGCATTTTTCTGCATTACAAGTGATTGGGAAACATACTCCTTATTTTTCCACATTGTGTAAGAAACAACGTGAGGCTTGCAAGAGTTTGAACAATGCACCCCAAAACGTATTCCAGGAGTGAAAACACACATTTCTAGAAAGACTCTGAAGCAACAAGCAAAAGCATAGTGGCTGAGTGTTCCATCAATGAAAAACACACGCATTTCACTCTTCTGGAGTCAGTTTTCAGCCAGGAATTCATATGCATTTTGTACTGTGCAGAATGTAGCTACATGCTCGGGGGTTGTGTCATAGAAGCACCTCTCCTGCAGGAGCTTATTGCAGCATTCATTGTTTGGCTAAGTTCTTTAGGGTTGGTTTTGGAAGGTGTTTCATCTTTGGTGAAATCCCGCTTCGTATGAAATATTTTCACAGCGCTGTTTCCAAGTGTCCACAAAGATCTGCTGCTTGAAACTGACTACATGCACATCTCCCATACTGCTGTGCTCGTTTCACTACCTGAATTTTGGTTTCCTCTTCTTGCTTTGAAATGACAAGCCTTCATTCTGCATGATACAAACACCTTGTAGCAGTTTCAGTTAGAAGCATATTGGTGCTCTCAAAAAGCTGTGTAACCTAGTTAGAGTGTGTCACTCTCCAGCACTGAATACACAACTTAGAGCTCCTTTCACCACAGACACGCAACCACATCTTTTTGGGAAAGTGCTACCTCAAGTCACTTGCAAATGTAAGGGTTTCAAGGAGAAAATGAAGTCAATCATGGTTTTGCACTCTGCAAACAATAGAAATGACCTCTTGTACATGCCCGTGTGAATTTCACAGCAAAATGCCCTTCTTTTCTTGTTTCTTGAAAGTTCTCAACACATTAGGAGAAAGATCTGTTTGAGCAAGAATGATGCAGTGTGCATTTTTCTGCATTACAATTGATTGGGAAACATACTCCTTATTTTTCCACATTGTGTAAGAAACAACGTGAGGCTTGCAAGAGTTTGAACAATGCTCCCCAAAACGTATTCCAGGAGTGAAAACACACGTTTCTAGAAAGACTCTGAAGCAGCAAGCAAAAGCATAGTGGCTGAGTGTTCTTTCAATGAGAAACACACGCATTTCACTCTTCTGAATTCAGTTTTCAGCCAGGAATTCATATGCATTTTGTACTGTGCAGAATGTAGCTACATGCTCGGGGGTTGTGTCATAGAAGCAACTCTCCTGCAGGAGCTTATTGCAACATTCATTGTTTGGCTAAGTTCTTTAGGGTTGGTTTTGGAAGGTGTTTCATATTTGGTCAAATCCCGCTTCGTACGAAATATTTTCACAGCGCTGTTTCCAAGTGTCCACAAAGATCTGCTGCTTGAAACTGCCTACATGCACATCTCCCATACTGCTTTGCTCGTTTCACTACCTGGATTTTGGTTTCCTCTTCTTGCTTTGAAATGACAAGCCTTCATTCTGCATGATACAAACACCTTGTAGCAGTTTCAGTTAGAAGCATATTGGTGCTCTCAAAAAGCTGTGTAACCTAGTTAGAGTGTGTCACTCTCCGGCACTGAATACACAACTTAGAGCTCCTTTGACCACAGACACGCAAACACATCTTTTTGGGAAAGTGCTACCTCAAGTCACTTGCAAATGTAAGGGTTTCAAGGAGAAAATGATGTCAATCATGGTTTTGCACTCTGCAAACAATAGAAATGACCTCTTGTACATGCCCGTGTGAATTTCACAGCAAAATGCCCTTCTTTTCTTGTTTCTTGAAAGTTCTCAACACATTAGGAGAAAGATCTGTGTGAGCAAGAGTGCTGCAGTCTGCATTTTTCTGCATTACAAGTGATTGGGAAACATACTCCTTATTTTTCCACATTGTGTAAGAAACAACGTGAGGCTTGCAAGCGTTTGAACAATGCTCCCCAAAACGTATTCCAGGAGTGAAAACACACGTTTCTAGAAAGACTCTGAAGCAGCAAGCAAAAGCATAGTGGCTGAGTGTTCTTTCAATGAGAAACACACGCATTTCACTCTTCTGGAGTCAGTTTTCAGCCAGGAATTCATATGCATTTTGTACTGTGCAGAATGTAGCTACATGCTCGGGGGTTGTGTCATAGAAGCACCTCTCCTGCAGGAGCTTATTGCAACATTCATTGTTTGGCTAAGTTCTTTAGGGTTGGTTTTGGAAGGTGTTTCATATTTGGTCAAATCCCGCTTCGTACGAAATATTTTCACAGCGCTGTTTCCAAGTGTCCACAAAGATCTGCTGCTTGAAACTGCCTACATGCACATCTCCCATACTGCTGTGCTCGTTTCACTACCTGGATTTTGGTTTCATCTTCTTGCTTTGAAATGACAAGCCTTCATTCTGCATGCTACACACACCTTGTAGCAGTTTCAGTTTGAAGCATGTTGGTGCTCTCAAAAAGCTGTGTAACCTAGTTAGAGTGTGTCACTCTCCGGCACTGAATACACAACTTAGAGCTCCTTTCACCACAGACACGCAAACAAATCTTTTTGGGAAAGTGCTACCTCAAGTCACTTGCAAATGTAAGGGTTTCCTAGAGAAAATGAAGTCAATCATGGTTTTGCACTCTGCAAACAGTAGAAATGACCTCTTGTGCATGCCCGTGTGAATTTCACAGCAAAATGCCCTTCTTTTCTTGTTTCTTGAAAGTTCTCAACACATTATTAGAAAGATCTGTTTGAGCAAGAGTGATGCAGTGTGCATTTTTCTGCATAACAAGTGATTGGGAAACATACTCCTTATTTTTCCACATTGTGTAAGAAACAACGTGAGGCTTGCAAGAGTTTGAACAATGCACCCCAAAACGTATTCCAGGTGTGAAAACACACGTTACTAGAAAGACTCTGAAGCAGCAAGCAAAAGCATAGTGGCTGAGTGTTCTTTCAATGAGAAACACACGCATTTCACTCTTCTGGAGTCAGTTTTCAGCCAGGAATTCATATGCATTTTGTACTGTGCAGAATGTAGCTACATGCTCGGGGGTTGTGTCATAGAAGCACCTCTCCTGCAGGAGCTTATTGCAACATTCATTGTTTGGCTAAGTTCTTTAGGGTTGGTTTTGGAAGGTGTTTCATATTTGGTCAAATCCCGCTTCGTACGAAATATTTTCACAGCGCTGTTTCCAAGTGTCCACAAAGATCTGCTGCTTGAAACTGCCTACATGCACATCTCCCATACTGCTGTGCTCGTTTCACTACCTGGATTTTGGTTTCCTCTTCTTGCTTTGAAATGCAAGCCTTCATTCTCCATGCTACACACACCTTGTAGCAGTTTCAGTTAGAAGCATATTGGTGCTCTCAAAAAGCTGTGTAACCTAGTTAGAGTGTGTCACTCTACGGCACTGAATACACAACTTAGAGCTCCTTTGACCACAGACACGCAAACACATCTTTTTGGGAAAGTGCTACCTCAAGTCACTTGCAAATGTAAGGGTTTCATAGAGAAAATGAAGTCAATCATGATTTTGCACTCTGCAAACAATAAAAATGACCTCTTGTACATGCCCGTGTGAATTTCACAGCAAAATGCCCTTCTTTTCTTGTTTCTTGAAAGTTCTCAACACGTTAGGAGAAAGATCTGTTAGAGCAAGAGTGATGCAGTGTGCATTTTTCTGCATTACAAGTGATTGGGAAACATACTCCTTATTTTTCCACATTGTGTAAGAAACAACGTTAGGCTTGCAAGAGTTTGAACAATGCACCCCAAAACGTATTCCAGGAGTGAAAACACACGTTTCTAGAAAGACTCTGAAGCAGCAAGCAAAAGCATAGTGGCAGAGTGTTCTTTCAATGAGAAACACACGCGTTTCACTCTTCTGGAGTCAGTTTTCAGCCAGGAATTCATATGCATTTTGTACTGTGCAGAATGTAGCTACATGCTCGGGGGTTGTGTCATAGAAGCACCTCTCCTGCAGGAGCTTATTGCAACATTCATTGTTTGGCTAAGTTCTTTAGGGTTGGTTTTGGATGGTGTTTCATATTTGGTCAAATCCCGCTTCGTACGAAATATTTTCACAGCGCTGTTTCCAAGTGTCCACAAAGATCTGCTGCTTGAAACTGCCTACATGCACATCTCCCATACTGCTGTGCTCGTTTCACTACCTGGATTTTGGTTTCCTCTTCTTGCTTTGAAATGCAAGCCTTCATTCTCCATGCTACACACACCTTGTAGCAGTTTCAGTTAGAAGCATGTTGGTGCTCTCAAAAACTGTGTAACCTAGTTAGAGTGTGTCACTCTCCAGCACTGAATACACAACTTAGAGCTCCTTTGACCACAGGCACGCAACCACATCTTTTTGGGAAAGTGCTACCTCAAGTCACTTGCAAATGTAAGGGTTTCCAGGAGAAAATGAAGTCAATCATGGTTTTGTACTCTGCAAACAATAGAAATGACCTCTTGTGCATGCCCGTGTGAATTTCACAGCAAAATGCCCTTCTTTTCTTGTTTCTTGAAAGTTCTCAACACGTTAGGAGAAAGATCTGTTTGAGCAAGAGTGATGCAGTGTGCATTTTTCTGCATAACAAGTGATTGGGAAACATACTCCTTATTTTTCCACATTGTGTAAGAAACAACGTGAGGCTTGCAAGAGTTTGAACAATGCACCCCAAAACGTATTCCAGGAGTGAAAACACACGTTTCTAGAAAGACTCTGAAGCAGCAAGCAAAAGCATAGTGGCTGAGTGTTCCATCAATGAGAAACACACGCATTTCACTCTTCTGGAGTCAGTTTTCAGCCAGGAATTCATATGCATTTTGTACTGTGCAGAATGTAGCTACATGCTCGGGGGTTGTGTCATAGAAGCACCTCTCCTGCAGGAGCTTATTGCAGCATTCATTGTTTGGCTAAGTTCTTTAGGGTTGGTTTTGGACGATCTTTTATCTTTGGTCAAATCCAGCATCGTACGAAATATTTTCACAGCGCTGTTTCCAAGTGTCCACAAAGATCTGCTGCTTGAAACTGCCTATATGCACATCTCCCATACTGCTGTGCTCGTTTCACTACCTGAATTTTGGTTTCCTCTTCTTGCTTTGAAATGACAAGCCTTAATTCTGCATGCTACACACACCTTGTAGCAGTTTCAGTTTGAAGCATGTTGGTGCTCTCAAAAAGCTGTGTAACCTAGTTAGAGTGTGTCACTCTCCAGCACTGAATACACAACTTAGAGCTCCTTTCACCACAGACACGCAACCACATCTTTTTGGGAAAGTGCTACCTCAAGTCACTTGCAAATGTAAGCCTTTCATAGAGAAAATGAAGTCAATCATGGTTTTGTACTCTGCAAACAGTAGAAATGACCTCTTGTGCATGCCCGTGTGAATTTCACAGCAAAATGCCCTTCTTTTCTTGTTTCTTGAAAGTTCTCAACACATTAGGATAAAGATCTGTTTGAGCAAGAGTGATGCAGTGTGCATTTTTCTGCATAACAAGTGATTGGGAAACATATTCCTTATTTTTCCACATTGTGTAAGAAACAACGTGAGGCTTGCAAGACTTTGAACAATGCACCCCAAAACGTATTCCAGGTGTGAAAACACACGTTACTAGAAAGACTCTGAAGCAGCAACCAAAAGCATAGTGGCTGAGTGTCCTTTCAATGAGAAACACACGCATTTCACTCTTCTGGAGTCAGTTTTCAGCCAGGAATTCATCTGCATTTTGTACTGTGCAGAATGTAGCTACATGCTCGGGGGTTGTGTCATAGAAGCACCTCTCCTGCAGGAGCTTATTGCAACATTCATTGTTTGGCTAAGTTCATTAGGGTTGGTTTTGGAAGGTGTTTCATCTTTGGTCAAATCCCGCTTCGTACGAAATATTTTCACAGCGCTGTTTCCAAGTGTCCACAAAGATCTGCTGCTTGAAACTGCCTACATGCACATCTCCCATACTGCTGTGCCCGTTTCACTACCTGGATTTTGGTTTCCTCTTCTTGCTTTGAAATGACAAGCCTTCATTCTGCATGCTACACACACCTTGTAGCAGTTTCAGTTTGAAGCATGTTGGTGCTCTCAAAAAGCTGTGTAACCTAGTTAGAGTGTGTCATTCTCCGGCACTGAATACACAACTTAGAGCTCCTTTCACCACAGACACGCAAACACATCTTTTTGGGAAAGTGCTACCTCAAGTCAATTGCAAATGTAGGGTTTCAAGGAAAAAATGTAGTCAATCATGGTTTTGCACTCTGCAAACAATAGAAATGACCTCTTGTACATGCCCGTGTGAATTTCACAGCAAAATGCCCTTCTTTTCTTGTTTCTTGAAAGTTCTCAACACGTTAGGAGAAAGATCTGTTTGAGCAAGAGTGATGCAGTGTGCATTTTTCTGCATTACAAGTGATTGGGAAACATACTCCTTATTTTTCCACATTGTGTAAGAAACAACGTTAGGCTTGCAAGAGTTTGAACAATGCACCCCAAAACGTATTCCAGGAGTGAAAACACACGTTTCTAGAAGGACTCTGAAGCAGCAAGCAAAAGCATAGTGGCAGAGTGTTCTTTCAATGAGAAACACACGCATTTCACTCTTCTGGAGTCAGTTTTCAGCCAGGAATTCATATGCATTTTGTACTGTGCAGAATGTAGCTACATCTCGGGGGTTGTGTCATAGAAGCACCTCTCCTGCAGGAGCTTATTGCAACATTCATTGTTTGGCTAAGTTCTTTAGGGTTGGTTTTGGAAGGTGTTTCATATTTGGTCAAATCCCTCTTCGTACGAAATATTTTCACAGCGCTGTTTCCAAGTGTCCACAAAGATCTGCTGCTTGAAACTGCCTACATGCACATCTCCCATACTGCTGTGCTCGTTTCACTACCTGGATTTTGGTTTCCTCTTCTTGCTTTGAAATGACAAGCCTTCATTCTGCATGCTACACACACCTTGTAGCAGTTTCAGTTAGAAGCATATTGGTGCTCTCAAAAAGCTGTGTAACCTAGTTAGAGTGTGTCACTCTCCGGAACTGAATACACAACTTAGAGCTCCTTTCACCATGGACAGGCAAACACATCTTTTTGGGAAAGTGCTACCTCAAGTCACTTGCAAATGCAAGGGTTTCAAGGAGAAAATGAAGTCAATCATGGTTTTGCACTCTGCAAACAGTAGAAATGACCTCTTGTGCTTGCCCGTGTGAATTTCACAGCAAAATGCCCTTCTTTTCTTGTTTCTTGAAAGTTCTCAACACGTTAGGAGAAAGATCTGTTTGAGCAAGAGTGATGCAGTGTGCATTTTTCTCCATTACAATTGATTGGGGAACATACTCCTTATTTTTCCACATTGTGTAAGAAACAACGTGAGGCTTGCAAGAGTTTGAACAATGCACCCCAAAACGTATTCCAGGAGTGAAAACACACGTTTCTAGAAAGACTCTGAAGCAGCAAGCAAAAGCATAGTGGCTGAGTGTTCCATTAATGAGAAACACACGCATTTCACTCTTCTGGAGTCAGTTTTCAGCCAGGAATTCATATGCATTTTGTACTGTGCAGAAGGTAGCTACATGCTTGGGGGTTGTGTCATAGAAGCACCTCTCCTGCAGGAGCTTATTGCAACATTCATTGTTTGGCTAAGTTCTTTAGGGTTGGTTTTGGAAGGTGTTTCATATTTGGTCAAATCCCGCTTCGTACGAAATATTTTCACAGCGCTGTTTCCAAGTGTCCACAAAGATCTGCTGCTTGAAACTGCCTACATGCACATCTCCCATACTGCTGTGCTCGTTTCACTACCTGGATTTTGGTTTCCTCTTCTTGCTTTGAAATGCAAGCCTTCATTCTCCATGCTACACACACCTTGTAGCAGTTTCAGTTAGAAGCATGTTGGTGCTCTCAAAAACTGTGTAACCTAGTTAGAGTGTGTCACTCTCCAGCACTGAATACACAACTTAGAGCTCCTTTGACTACAGACACGCAACCACATCTTTTTGGGAAAGGGCTACCTCAAGTCACTTGCAAATGTAAGGGTTTCCAGGAGAAAATGAAGTCAATCATGGTTTTGCACTCTGCAAACAATGGAAATGACCTCTTGTACATGCCCGTGTGAATTTCACAGCAAAATGCCCTTCTTTTCTTGTTTCTTGAAAGTTCTCAACACGTTAGGAGAAAGATCTGTTTGAGCAAGAGTGATGCAGTGTGCATTTTTCTGCATAACAAGTGATTGGGAAACATACTCCTTATTTTTCCACATTGTGTAAGAAACAACGTGAGGCTTGCAAGAGTTTGAACAATGCAGCCCAAAACGTATTCCAGGAGTGAAAACACACGTTTCTAGAAAGACTCTGAAGCAGCAAGCAAAAGCATAGTGGCTGAGTGTTCCATCAATGAGAAACACACGCATTTCACTCTTCTGCAGTCAGTTTTCAGCCAGGAATTCATATGCATTTTGTACTGTGCAGAATGTAGCTACATGCTCGGGGGTTGTGTCATAGAAGCACCTCTCCTGCAGGAGCTTATTGCAACATTCATTGTTTGGCTAAGTTCTTTAGGGTTGGTTTTGGAAGGTGTTTCATATTTGGTCAAATCCCGCTTCGTACGAAATATTTTCACAGCGCTGTTTCCAAGTGTCCACAAAGATCTGCTGCTTGAAACTGCCTACATGCACATCTCCCATACTGCTGTGCTCGTTTCACTACCTGGATTTTGGTTTCCTCTTCTTGCTTTGAAATGCAAGCCTTCATTCTCCATGCTACACACACCTTGTAGCAGTTTCAGTTAGAAGCATGTTGGTGCTCTCAAAAACTGTGTAACCTAGTTAGAGTGTGTCACTCTCCAGCACTGAATACACAACTTAGAGCTCCTTTGACCACAGACACGCAACCACATCTTTTTGGGAAAGTGCTACCTCAAGTCACTTGCAAATGTAAGGGTTTCATAGCGAAAATGAAGTCAATCATGATTTTGCACTCTGCAAACAATAAAAATGACCTCTTGTACATGCCCGTGTGAATTTCACAGCAAAATGCCCTTCTTTTCTTGTTTCTTGAAAGTTCTCAACACATTAGGAGAAAGATCTGTTTGAGCAAGAGTGATGCAGTGTGCATTTTTCTGCATAACAAGTGATTGGGAAACATACTCCTTATTTTTCCACATTGTGTAAGAAACAACGTGAGGCTTGCAAGAGTTTGAACAATGCACCCCAAAACGTATTCCAGGAGTGAAAACACACGTTTCTAGAAAGACTCTGAAGCAGCAAGCAAAAGCATAGTGGCTGAGTGTTCCATCAATGAGAAACACACGCATTTAACTCTTCTGGAGTCAGTTTTCAGCCAGGAATTCATATGCATTTTGAACTGTGCAGAATGTAGCTACATGCTCGGGGGTTGTGTCATAGAAGCACCTCTCCTGCAGGAGCTTATTGCAGCATTCATTGTTTGGCTAAGTTCTTTAGGGTTGGTTTTGGACGGTCTTTTATCTTTGGTCAAATCCCGCTTCGTACGAAATATTTTCACAGCGCTGTTTCCAAGTGTCCACAAAGATCTGCTGCTTGAAACTGCCTACATGCACATCTCCCATACTGCTGTGCTCGTTTCACTACCTGGATTTTGGTTTCCTCTTCTTGCTTTGAAATGACAAGCCTTCATTCTGCATGCTACACACACCTTGTAGCAGTTTCAGTTTGAAGCATGTTGGTGCTCTCAAAAGGCTGTGTAACCTAGTTAGAGTGTGTCACTCTCCAGCACTGAATACACAACTTAGAGCTCCTTTCACCACAGACACGCAACCAAATTTTTTGGGAAAGGGCTACCTCCAGTCACTTGCAAATGAAAGGCTTTCATAGAGAAAATGAAGTCAATCATGGTTTTGCACTCTGCAAACAGTAGAAATGACCTCTTGTGCATGCCCGTGTGAATTTCACAGCAAAATGCCCTTCTTTTCTTGTTTCTTGAAAGTTCTCAACACATTAGGAGAAAGATCTGTTTGAGCAAGAGTGATGCAGTGTGCATTTTTCTGCATAACAAGTGATTGGGAAACATACTCCTGATTTTTCCACATTGTGTAAGAAACAACGTGAGGCTTGCAAGAGTTTGAACAATGCACCCCAAAACGTATTCCAGGTGTGAAAACACACGTTACTAGAAAGACTCTGAAGCAGCAAGCAAAAGCATAGTGGCTGAGTGTTCTTTCAATGAGAAACACACGCATTTCACTCTTCTGGAGTCAGTTTTCAGCCAGGAATTCATATGCATTTTGTACTGTGCAGAATGTAGCTACATGCTCGGGGGTTGTGTCATAGAAGCACCTCTCCTGCAGGAGCTTATTGCAACATTCATTGTTTGGCTAAGTTCTTTACGGTTGGTTTTGGAAGGTGTTTCATCTTTGGTGAAATCCCGCTTCGTACGAAATATTTTCACAGCGCTGTTTCCAAGTGTCCACAAAGATCTGCTGCTTGAAACTGCCTACATGCACATCTCCCATACTGCTGTGCTCGTTTCACTACCTGGATATTGGTTTCCTCTTCTTGCTTTGAAATGCAAGCCTTCATTCTCCATGCTACAAACACCTTGTAGCAGTTTCAGTTAGAAGCATGTTGGTGCTCTCAAAAACTGTGTAACCTAGTTAGAGTGTGTCACTCTCCAGCACTGAATACACAACTTAGAGCTCCTTTCACCACAGACACGCAAACACATCTTTTTGGGAAAGTGCTACCTCAAGTCACTTGCAAATATAAGGCTTTCATAGAGAAAATGAAGTCAATCATGGTTTTGCACTCTGCAAACAGTAGAAATGACCTCTTGTGCATGCCCGTGTGAATTTCACAGCAAAATGCCCTTCTTTTCTTCTTTCTTGAAAGTTCTCAACACATTAGGAGAAAGATCTGTTTGAGCAAGAGTGATGCAGTGTGCATTTTTCTGCATTACAAGTGATTGGGAAACATACTCCTTATTTTTCCACATTGTGTAAGAAACAACGTGAGGCTTGCAAGACTTTGAACAATGCACCCCAAAACGTATTCCAGGAGTGAAAACACACGTTTCTAGAAAGACTCTGAAGCAGCAAGCAAAAGCATAGTGGCTGAGTGTTCTTTCAATGAGAAACACACGCATTTCACCTTTCTGGAGTCAGTTTTCAGCCAGGAATTCATATGCATTTTGTACTGTGCAGAATGTAGCTACATGCTCGGGGGTTGTGTCATAGAAGCACCTCTCCTGCAGGAGCTTATTGCAACCTTCATTGTTTGGCTAAGTTCTTTAGGGTTGGTTTTGGAAGGTGTTTCATATTTGGTCAAATCCCGCTTCGTACGAAATATTTTCACAGCGCTGTTTCTAAGTGTCCACAAAGATCTGCTGCTTGAAACTGCCTACATGCACATCTCCCATACTGCTGTGCTCGTTTCACTACCTGGATTTTGGTTTCCTCTTCTTGCTTTGAAATGCAAGCCTTCATTCTCCATGCTACACACACCTTGTAGCAGTTTCAGTTAGAAGCATGTTGGTGCTCTCAAAAACTGTGTAACCTAGTTAGAGTGTGTCACTCTCCAGCACTGAATACACAACTTAGAGCTCCTTTGACCACAGACACGCAACCACATCTTTTTGGGAAAGTGCTACCTCAAGTCACTTGCAAATGTAAGGGTTTCATAGAGAAAATGAAGTCAATCATGATTTTGCACTCTGCAAACAATAAAAATGACCTCTTGTACATGCCTCGTGAATTTCACAGCAAAATGCCCTTCTTTTCTTGTTTCTTGAAAGTTCTCAACACATTAGGAGAAAGATCTGTTTGAGCAAGAGTGATGCAGTGTGCATTTTTCTGCATAACAAGTGATTGGGAAACATACTCCTTATTTTTCCACATTGTGTAAGAAACAACGTGAGGCTTGCAAGAGTTTGAACAATGCACCCCAAAACGTATTCCAGGAGTGAAAACACACGTTTCTAGAAAGACTCTGAAGCAGCAAGCAAAAGCATAGTGGCTGAGTGTTCCATCAATGAGAAACACACGCATTTAACTCTTCTGGAGTCAGTTTTCAGCCAGGAATTCATATGCATTTTGAACTGTGCAGAATGTAGCTACATGCTCGGGGGTTGTGTCATAGAAGCACCTCTCCTGCAGGAGCTTATTGCAGCATTCATTGTTTGGCTAAGTTCTTTAGGGTTGGTTTTGGACGGTCTTTTATCTTTGGTCAAATCCCGCTTCGTACGAAATATTTTCACAGCGCTGTTTCCAAGTGTCCACAAAGATCTGCTGCTTGAAACTGCCTACATGCACATCTCCCATACTGCTGTGCTCGTTTCACTACCTGGATTTTTGTTTCCTCTTCTTGCTTTGAAATGACAAGCCTTCATTCTGCATGCTACACACACCTTGTAGCAGTTTCAGTTTGAAGCATGTTGGTGCTCTCAAAAGGCTGTGTAACCTAGTTAGAGTGTGTCACTCTCCAGCACTGAATACACAACTTAGAGCTCCTTTCACCACAGACACGCAACCAAATTTTTTGGGAAAGTGCTACCTCCAGTCACTTGCAAATGAAAGGCTTTCATAGAGAAAATGAAGTCAATCATGGTTTTGCACTCTGCAAACAGTAGAAATGACCTCTTGTGCATGCCCGTGTGAATTTCACAGCAAAATGCCCTTCTTTTCTTGTTTCTTGAAAGTTCTCAACACATTAGGAGAAAGATCTGTTTGAGCAAGAGTGATGCAGTGTGCATTTTTCTGCATAACAAGTGATTGGGAAACATACTCCTGATTTTTCCACATTGTGTAAGAAACAACGTGAGGCTTGCAAGAGTTTGAACAATGCACCCCAAAACGTATTCCAGGTGTGAAAACACACGTTACTAGAAAGACTCTGAAGCAGCAAGCAAAAGCATAGTGGCTGAGTGTTCTTTCAATGAGAAACACACGCATTTCACTCTTCTGGAGTCAGTTTTCAGCCAGGAATTCATATGCATTTTGTACTGTGCAGAATGTAGCTACATGCTCGGGGGTTGTGTCATAGAAGCACCTCTCCTGCAGGAGCTTATTGCAACATTCATTGTTTGGCTAAGTTCTTTACGGTTGGTTTTGGAAGGTGTTTCATCTTTGGTGAAATCCCGCTTCGTACGAAATATTTTCACAGCGCTGTTTCCAAGTGTCCACAAAGATCTGCTGCTTGAAACTGCCTACATGCACATCTCCCATACTGCTGTGCTCGTTTCACTACCTGGATATTGGTTTCCTCTTCTTGCTTTGAAATGCAAGCCTTCATTCTCCATGCTACAAACACCTTGTAGCAGTTTCAGTTAGAAGCATGTTGGTGCTCTCAAAAACTGTGTAACCTAGTTAGAGTGTGTCACTCTCCAGCACTGAATACACAACTTAGAGCTCCTTTCACCACAGACACGCAAACACATCTTTTTGGGAAAGTGCTACCTCAAGTCACTTGCAAATGTAAGGCTTTCATAGAGAAAATGAAGTCAATCATGGTTTTGCACTCTGCAAACAGTAGAAATGACCTCTTGTGCATGCCCGTGTGAATTTCACAGCAAAATGCCCTTCTTTTCTTCTTTCTTGAAAGTTCTCAACACATTAGGAGAAAGATCTGTTTGAGCAAGAGTGATGCAGTGTGCATTTTTCTGCATTACAAGTGATTGGGAAACATACTCCTTATTTTTCCACATTGTGTAAGAAACAACGTGAGGCTTGCAAGACTTTGAACAATGCACCCCAAAACGTATTCCAGGAGTGAAAACACACGTTTCTAGAAAGACTCTGAAGCTGCAAGCAAAAGCATAGTGGCTGAGTGTTCTTTCAATGAGAAACACACGCATTTCACCTTTCTGGAGTCAGTTTTCAGCCAGGAATTCATATGCATTTTGTACTGTGCAGAATGTAGCTACATGCTCGGGGGTTGTGTCATAGAAGCACCTCTCCTGCAGGAGCTTATTGCAACCTTCATTGTTTGGCTAAGTTCTTTAGGGTTGGTTTTGGAAGGTGTTTCATATTTGGTCAAATCCCGCTTCGTACGAAATATTTTCACAGCGCTGTTTCCAAGTGTCCACAAAGATCTGCTGCTTGAAACTGCCTACATGCACATCTCCCATACTGCTGTGCTCGTTTCACTACCTGGATTTTGGTTTCCTCTTCTTGCTTTGAAATGACAAGCCTTCATTCTGCGTGCTACACACACCTTGTAGCAGTTTCAGTTTGAAGCATGTTGGTGCTCTCAAAAAGCTGTGTAACCTAGTTAGAGTGTGTCACTCTCCGGCACTGAATACACAACTTAGAGCTCCTTTCACCACAGACACGCAAACACATCTTTTTGGGAAAGTGCTACCTCAAGTCACTTGCAAATGTAAGGCTTTCATAGAGAAAATGAAGTCAATCATGGTTTTGCACTCTGCAAACAGTAGAAATGACCTCTTGTGCATGCCCGTGTGAATTTCACAGCAAAATGCCCTTCTTTTCTTCTTTCTTGAAAGTTCTCAACACATTAGGAGAAAGATCTGTTTGAGCAAGAGTGATGCAGTGTGCATTTTTCTGCATTACAAGTGATTGGGAAACATACTCCTTATTTTTCCACATTGTGTAAGAAACAACGTGAGGCTTGCAAGACTTTGAACAATGCACCCCAAAACGTATTCCAGGAGTGAAAACACACGTTTCTAGAAAGACTCTGAAGCAGCAAGCAAAAGCATAGTGGCTGAGTGTTCCATCAATGAAAAACACACTCATTTCACTCTTCTGGAGTCAGTTTTCAGCCAGGAATTCATATGCATTTTGTACTGTGCAGAAGGTAGCTACATGCTCGGGGGTTGTGTCATAGAAGCACCTCTCCTGCAGGAGCTTATTGCAGCATTCATTGTTTGGCTAAGTTCTTTAGGGTTGGTTTTGGAAGGTGTTTCATATTTGGTCAAATCCCGCTTCGTACGAAATATTTTCACAGCGCTGTTTCCAAGTGTCCACAAAGATCTGCTGCTTGAAACTTCCTACATGCACATCTCCCATACTGCTGTGCTCGTTTCACTACCTGGATTTTGGTTTCCTCTTCTTTCTTTGAAATGACAAGCCTTCATTCTGCATGCTACACACACCTTGTAGCAGTTTCAGTTTGAAGCATGTTGGTGCTCTCAAAAAGCTGTGTAACCTAGTTAGAGTGTGTCACTCTACGGCACTGAATACACAACTTAGAGCTCCTTTCACCACAGACACGCAACCACATCTTTTTGGGAAAGTGCTACCTCAAGTCGCTTGCAAATGTAAGGGTTTCAAGGAGAAAATGAAGTCAATCATGGTTTTGCACTCTGCAAACAATAGAAATGACCTCTTGTACATGCCCGTGTGAATTTCACAGCAAAATGCCCTTCTTTTCTTGTTTCTTGAAAGTTCTCAACACGTTAGGAGAAAGATCTGTTTGAGCAAGAGTGATGCAGTGTGCATTTTTCTGCATTACAAGTGATTGGGAAACATACTCCTTATTTTTCCACATTGTGTAAGAAACAACGTGAGGCTTGCAAGAGTTTGAACAATGCACCCCAAAACGTATTCCAGGAGTGAAAACACACGTTTCTAGAAAGACTCTGAAGCAGCAAGCAAAAGCATAGTGGCTGAGTGTTCCATCAATGAGAAACACACGCATTTCACTCTTCTGGAGTCAGTTTTCAGCCAGGAATTCATATGCATTTTGTACTGTGCAGAATGTAGCTACATGCTCGGGGGTTGTGTCATAGAAGCACCTCTCCTGCAGGAGCTTATTGCAACATTCATTGTTTGGCTAAGTTCTTTAGGGTTGGTTTTGGAAGGTGTTTCATATTTGGTCATATCCCTCTTCGTACGAAATATTTTCACAGCGCTGTTTCCAAGTGTCCACAAAGATCTGCTGCTTGAAACTGCCTACATGCACATCTCCCATACTGCTGTGCTCGTTTCACTACCTGGATTTTGGTTTCCTCTTTTTTCTTTGAAATGACAAGCCTTCATTCTGCATGCTAAACACACCTTGTAGCAGTTTCAGTTTGAAGCATGTTGGTGCTCTCAAAAAGCTGTGTAACTTAGTTAGAGTGTGTCACTCTCCGGCACTGAATACACAACTTAGAGCTCCTTTCACCACAGACACGCAACCACATCTTTTTGGGAAAGTGCTACCTCAAGTCACTTGCAAATGTAAGGCTTTCATAGAGAAAATGAATTCAATCATGGTTTTGCACTCTGCAAACAGTGAAATGACCTCTTCTGCATGCCCGTGTGAATTTCACAGCAAAATGCCCTTCTTTTCTTGTTTCTTGAAAGTTCTCAACACGTTAGGAGAAAGATCTGTTTGAGCAAGAGTGATGCAGTGTGCATTTTTCTGCATTACAAGTGATTGGGAAACATACTCCTTATTTTTCCACATTGTGTAAGAAACAACGTGAGGCTTGCAAGAGTTTGAACAATGCACCCCAAAACGTATTCCAGGAATGAAAACACACGTTTCTAGAAAGACTCTGAAGCATCAAGCAAAAGCATAGTGGCTGAGTGTTCCATCAATGAGAACACACGCATTTCACTCTTCTGGAGTCAGTTTTCAGCCAGGAATTCATATGCATTTTGTACTGTGCAGAATGTACCTACATGCTCGGGGGTTGTGTGATAGAAGCCCCTTTCCTGCAGGAGCTTATTGCAACATTCATTGTTTGGCTAAGTTCTTTAGGGTTGGTTTTGGAAGGTGTTTCATCTTTGGTGAAATCCCGCTTCGTACGAAATATTTTCACAGCGCTGTTTCCAAGTGTCCACAAAGATCTACTGCTTGAAACTGCCTACATGCACACCTCCCATACTGCTGTGCTCGTTTCACTACCTGGATTTTGGTTTCCTCTTCTTGCTTTGAAATGACAAGCCTTCATTCTGCATGCTACACACACCTTGTAGCAGTTTCAGTTTGAAGCACGTTGGTGCTCTCAAAAAGCTGTGTAACCTAGTTAGAGTGTGTCACTCTCCGGCACTGAATATACAACTTAGAGCTCCTTTCACCACAGACACGCAACCACATCTTTTTGGGAAAGTGCTACCTCAAGTCGCTTGCAAATGTAAGGGTTTCAAGGAGAAAATGAAGTCAATCATGGTTTTGCACTCTGCAAACAATAGAAATGACCTCTTGTACATGCCCGTGTGAATTTCACAGCAAAATGCCCTTCTTTTCTTGTTTCTTGAAAGTTCTCAACACGTTAGGAGAAAGATCTGTTTGAGCAAGAGTGATGCAGTGTGCATTTTTCTGCATTACAAGTGATTGGGAAACATACTCCTTATTTTTCCACATTGTGTAAGAAACAACGTGAGGCTTGCAAGACTTTGAACAATGCACCCCAAAACGTATTCCAGGAGTGAAAACACACGTTTCTAGAAAGACTCTGAAGCAGCAAGCAAAAGCATAGTGGCTGAGTGTTCCATCAATGAGAAACACACGCATTTCACTCTTCTGGAGTCAGTTTTCAGCCAGGAATTCATATGCATTTTGTACTGTGCAGAATGTAGCTACATGCTCGGGGGTTCTGTCATAGAAGCACCTCTCCTGCAGGAGCTTATTGCAGCATTCATTGTTTGGCTAAGTTCTTTAGGGTTGGTTTTGGAAGGTGTTTCATCTTTGGTGAAATCCCGCTTCGTACGAAATATTTTCACAGCGCTGTTTCCAAGTGTCCACAAAGATCTGCTGCTTGAAACTGCCTACATGCACATCTCCCATACTGCTGTGCTCGTTTCACTCCCTGGATTTTGGTTTCCTCTTCTTGCTTTGAAATGACAAGCCTTCATTCTGCATGCTACACACACCTTGTAGCAGTTTCAGTTTGAAGCATGTTGGTGCTCTCAAAAAGCTGTGTAACCTAGTTAGAGTGTGTCACTCTCCGGCACTGAATACACAACTTAGAGCTCCTTTCACCACAGACACGCAAACACATCTTTTTGGGAAAGTGCTACCTCAAGTCGCTTGCAAATGTAACGGTTTCAAGGAGAAAATGAAGTCAATCATGGTTTTGCACTCTGCAAACAGTGAAATGACCTCTTCTGCATGCCCGTGTGAATTTCACAGCAAAATGCCCTTCTTTTCTTGTTTCTTGAAAGTTCTCAACACGTTAGGAGAAAGATCTGTTTGAGCAAGAGTGATGCAGTGTGCATTTTTCTGCATTACAAGTGATTGGGAAACATACTCCTTATTTTTCCACATTGTGTAAGAAACAACGTGAGGCTTGCAAGAGTTTGAACAATGCACCCCAAAACGTATTCCAGGAATGAAAACACACGTTTCTAGAAAGACTCTGAAGCATCAAGCAAAAGCATAGTGGCTGAGTGTTCCATCAATGAGAACACACGCATTTCACTCTTCTGGAGTCAGTTTTCAGCCAGGAATTCATATGCATTTTGTACTGTGCAGAATGTACCTACATGCTCGGGGGTTGTGTGATAGAAGCCCCTTTCCTGCAGGAGCTTATTGCAAAATTCATTGTTTGGCTAAGTTCTTTAGGGTTGGTTTTGGAAGGTGTTTCATCTTTGGTGAAATCCCGCTTCGTACGAAATATTTTCACAGCGCTGTTTCCAAGTGTCCACAAAGATCTACTGCTTGAAACTGCCTACATGCACACCTCCCATACTGCTGTGCTCGTTTCACTACCTGGATTTTGGTTTCCTCTTCTTGCTTTGAAATGACAAGCCTTCATTCTGCATGCTACACACACCTTGTAGCAGTTTCAGTTTGAAGCACGTTGGTGCTCTCAAAAAGCTGTGTAACCTAGTTAGAGTGTGTCACTCTCCGGCACTGAATACACAACTTAGAGCTCCTTTCACCACAGATACGCAACCACATCTTTTTGGGAAAGTGCTACCTCAAGTCGCTTGCAAATGTAAGGGTTTCAAGGAGAAAATGAAGTCAATCATGATTTTGCACTCTGCAATCAATAGAAATGACCTCTTGTACATGCCCGTGTGAATTTCACAGCAAAATGCCCTTCTTTTCTTGTTTCTTGAAAGTTCTCAACACATTAGGAGAAAGATCTGTTTGAGCAAGAGTGATGCAGTGTGCATTTTTCTGCATTACAAGTGATTGGGAAACATACTCCTTATTTTTCCACATTGTGTAAGAAACAACGTGAGGCTTGCAAGAGTTTGAACAATGCTCCCCAAAACGTATTCCAGGAGTGAAAACACACGTTTCTAGAAAGAGTCTGAAGCAGCAAGCAAAAGCACAGTGGCTGAGTGTTCTTTCAAAGAAAAACACACGCATTTCAATCTTCTGGAGTTAGTTTTCAGCCAGGAATTCATATGCATTTTGTACTGTGCAGAATGTAGCTACATGCTCGGGAGTTGTGTCATAGAAGCACCTCTCCTGCAGGAGCTTATTGCAACATTCATTGTTTGTCTAAGTTCTTTAGGGTTGGTTTTGGAAGGTGTTTCATATTTGGTCATATCCCTCTTCGTACGAAATATTTTCACAGCGCTGTTTCCAAGTGTCCACAAAGATCTGCTGCTTGAAACTGCCTACATGCACATCTCCCATACTGCTGTGCTCGTTTCACTACCTGGATTTTGGTTTCCTCTTTTTTCTTTGAAATGACAAGCCTTCATTCTGCATGCTACACACACCTTGTAGCAGTTTCAGTTTGAAGCATGTTGGTGCTCTCAAAAAGCTGTGTAACTTAGTTAGAGTGTGTCACTCTCCGGCACTGAATACACAACTTAGAGCTCCTTTCACCACAGACACGCAACCACATCTTTTTGGGAAAGTGCTACCTCAAGTCACTTGCAAATGTAAGGCTTTCATAGAGAAAATGAAGTCAATCATGGTTTTGCACTCTGCAAACAGTGAAATGACCTCTTCTGCATGCCCGTGTGAATTTCACAGCAAAATGCCCTTCTTTTCTTGTTTCTTGAAAGTTCTCAACACGTTAGGAGAAAGATCTGTTTGAGCAAGAGTGATGCAGTGTGCATTTTTCTGCATTACAAGTGATTGGGAAACATACTCCTTATTTTTCCACATTGTGTAAGAAACAACGTGAGGCTTGCAAGAGTTTGAACAATGCACCCCAAAACGTATTCCAGGAATGAAAACACACGTTTCTAGAAAGACTCTGAAGCATCAAGCAAAAGCATAGTGGCTGAGTGTTCCATCAATGAGAACACACGCATTTCATTCTTCTGGAGTCAGTTTTCAGCCAGGAATTCATATGCATTTTGTACTGTGCAGAATGTACCTACATGCTCGGGGGTTGTGTGATAGAAGCCCCTTTCCTGCAGGAGCTTATTGCAACATTCATTGTTTGGCTAAGTTCTTTAGGGTTGGTTTTGGAAGGTGTTTCATCTTTGGTGAAATCCCGCTTCGTACGAAATATTTTCACAGCGCTGTTTCCAAGTGTCCACAAAGATCTACTGCTTGAAACTGCCTACATGCACACCTCCCATACTGCTGTGCTCGTTTCACTACCTGGATTTTGGTTTCCTCTTCTTGCTTTGAAATGACAAGCCTTCATTCTGCATGCTACACACACCTTGTAGCAGTTTCAGTTTGAAGCACGTTGGTGCTCTCAAAAAGCTGTGTAACCTAGTTAGAGTGTGTCACTCTCCGGCACTGAATACACAACTTAGAGCTCCTTTCACCACAGACACGCAACCACATCTTTTTGGGAAAGTGCTACCTCAAGTCGCTTGCAAATGTACGGGTTTCAAGGAGAAAATGAAGTCAATCATGATTTTGCACTCTGCAAACAATAGAAATGACCTCTTGTACATGCCCGTGTGAATTTCACAGCAAAATGCCCTTCTTTTCTTGTTTCTTGAAAGTTCTCAACACATTAGGAGAAAGATCTGTTTGAGCAAGAGTGATGCAATGTGCATTTTTCTGCATTACAAGTGATTGGGAAACATACTCCTTATTTTTCCACATTGTGTAAGAAACAACGTGAGGCTTGCAAGAGTTTGAACAATGCTCCCCAAAACGTATTCCAGGAGTGAAAAAACACGTTTCTAGAAAGAGTCTGAAGCAGCAAGCAAAAGCACAGTGGCTGAGTGTTCTTTCAAAGAAAAACACACCCATTTCAATCTTCTGGAGTTAGTTTTCAGCCAGGAATTCATATGCATTTTGTACTGTGCAGAATGTAGCTACATGCTCGGGAGTTGTGTCATAGAAGCACCTCTCCTGCAGGAGCTTATTGCAACATTCATTGTTTGTCTAAGTTCTTTAGGGTTGGTTTTGGAAGGTGTTTCATATTTGGTCATATCCCTCTTCGTACGAAATATTTTCACAGCGCTGTTTCCAAGTGTCCACAAAGATCTGCTGCTTGAAACTGCCTACATGCACATCTCCCATACTGCTGTGCTCGTTTCACTACCTGGATTTTGGTTTCCTCTTTTTTCTTTCAAATGACAAGCCTTCATTCTGCATGCTACACACACCTTGTAGCAGTTTCAGTTTGAAGCATGTTGGTGCTCTCAAAAAGCTGTGTAACTTAGTTAGAGTGTGTCACTCTCCGGCACTGAATACACAACTTAGAGCTCCTTTCACCACAGACACGCAACCACATCTTTTTGGGAAAGTGCTACCTCAAGTCACTTGCAAATGTAAGGCTTTCATAGAGAAAATGAAGTCAATCATGGTTTTGCACTCTGCAAACAGTGAAATGACCTCTTCTGCATGCCCGTGTGAATTTCACAGCAAAATGCCCTTCTTTTCTTGTTTCTTGAAAGTTCTCAACACGTTAGGAGAAAGATCTGTTTGAGCAAGAGTGATGCAGTGTGCATTTTTCTGCATTACAAGTGATTGGGAAACATACTCCTTATTTTTCCACATTGTGTAAGAAACAACGTGAGGCTTGCAAGAGTTTGAACAATGCACCCCAAAACGTATTCCAGGAATGAAAACACACGTTTCTAGAAAGACTCTGAAGCATCAAGCAAAAGCATAGTGGCTGAGTGTTCCATCAATGAGAACACACGCATTTCACTCTTCTGGAGTCAGTTTTCAGCCAGGAATTCATATGCATTTTGTACTGTGCAGAATGTACCTACATGCTCGGGGGTTGTGTGATAGAAGCCCCTTTCCTGCAGGAGCTTATTGCAAAATTCATTGTTTGGCTAAGTTCTTTAGGGTTGGTTTTGGAAGGTGTTTCATCTTTGGTGAAATCCCGCTTCGTACGAAATATTTTCACAGCGCTGTTTCCAAGTGTCCACAAAGATCTACTGCTTGAAACTGCCTATATGCACACCTCCCATACTGCTGTGCTCGTTTCACTACCTGGATTTTGGTTTCCTCTTCTTGCTTTGAAATGACAAGCCTTCATTCTGCATGCTACACACACCTTGTAGCAGTTTCAGTTTGAAGCATGTTGGTGCTCTCAAAAAGCTGTGTAACCTAGTTAGAGTGTGTCACTCTCCAGCACTGAATACACAACTTAGAGCTCCTTTCACCACAGACACGCAACCACATCTTTTTGGGAAAGTGCTACCTCAAGTCGCTTGCAAATGTAAGGGTTTCAAGGAGAAAATGAAGTCAATCATGATTTTGCACTCTGCAATCAATAGAAATGACCTCTTGTACATGCCCGTGTGAATTTCACAGCAAAATGCCCTTCTTTTCTTGTTTCTTGAAAGTTCTCAACACATTAGGAGAAAGATCTGTTTGAGCAAGAGTGATGCAGTGTGCATTTTTCTGCATTACAAGTGATTGGGAAACATACTCCTTATTTTTCCACATTGTGTAAGAAACAACGTGAGGCTTGCAAGAGTTTGAACAATGCTCCCCAAAACGTATTCCAGGAGTGAAAACACACGTTTCTAGAAAGAGTCTGAAGCAGCAAGCAAAAGCACAGTGGCTGAGTGTTCTTTCAAAGAAAAACACACGCATTTCAATCTTCTGGAGTTAGTTTTCAGCCAGGAATTCATATGCATTTTGTACTGTGCAGAATGTAGCTACATGCTCGGGAGTTGTGTCATAGAAGCACCTCTCCTGCAGGAGCTTATTGCAACATTCATTGTTTGTCTAAGTACTTTAGGGTTGGTTTTGGAAGGTGTTTCATATTTGGTCATATCCCTCTTCGTACGAAATATTTTCACAGCGCTGTTTCCAAGTGTCCACAAAGATCTGCTGCTTGAAACTGCCTACATGCACATCTCCCATACTGCTGTGCTCGTTTCACTACCTGGATTTTGGTTTCCTCTTTTTTCTTTGAAATGACAAGCCTTCATTCTGCATGCTACACACACCTTGTAGCAGTTTCAGTTTGAAGCATGTTGGTGCTCTCAAAAAGCTGTGTAACTTAGTTAGAGTGTGTCACTCTCCGGCACTGAATACACAACTTAGAGCTCCTTTCACCACAGACACGCAACCACATCTTTTTGGGAAAGTGCTACCTCAAGTCACTTGCAAATGTAAGGCTTTCATAGAGAAAATGAAGTCAATCATGGTTTTGCACTCTGCAAACAGTGAAATGACCTCTTCTGCATGCCCGTGTGAATTTCACAGCAAAATGCCCTTCTTTTCTTGTTTCTTGAAAGTTCTCAACACGTTAGGAGAAAGATCTGTTTGAGCAAGAGTGATGCAGTGTGCATTTTTCTGCATTACAAGTGATTGGGAAACATACTCCTTATTTTTCCACATTGTGTAAGAAACAACGTGAGGCTTGCAAGAGTTTGAACAATGCACCCCAAAACGTATTCCAGGAATGAAAACACACGTTTCTAGAAAGACTCTGAAGCATCAAGCAAAAGCATAGTGGCTGAGTGTTCCATCAATGAGAACAACGCATTTCACTCTTCTGGAGTCAGTTTTCAGCCAGGAATTCATATGCATTTTGTACTGTGCAGAATGTACCTACATGCTCGGGGGTTGTGTGATAGAAGCCCCTTTCCTGCAGGAGCTTATTGCAACATTCATTGTTTGGCTAAGTTCTTTAGGGTTGGTTTTGGAAGTTGTTTCATCTTTGGTGAAATCCCGCTTCGTACGAAATATTTTCACAGCGCTGTTTCCAAGTGTCCACAAAGATCTACTGCTTGAAACTGCCTACATGCACACCTCCCATACTGCTGTGCTCGTTTCACTACCTGGATTTTGGTTTCCTCTTCTTGCTTTGAAATGACAAGCCTTCATTCTGCATGCTACACACACCTTGTAGCAGTTTCAGTTTGAAGCACGTTGGTGCTCTCAAAAAGCTGTGTAACCTAGTTAGAGTGTGTCACTCTCCGGCACTGAATACACAACTTAGAGCTCCTTTCACCACAGACACGCAACCACATCTTTTTGGGAAAGTGCTACCTCAAGTCGCTTGCAAATGTACGGGTTTCAAGGAGAAAATGAAGTCAATCATGATTTTGCACTCTGCAAACAATAGAAATGACCTCTTGTACATGCCCGTGTGAATTTCACAGTAAAATGCCTTTCTTTTCTTGTTTCTTGAAAGTTCTCAACACATTAGGAGAAAGATCTGTTTGAGCAAGTGTGATGCAGTGTGCATTTTTCTGCATTACAAGTGATTGGGAAACATACTCCTTATTTTTCCACATTGTGTAAGAAACAACGTGAGGCTTGCAAGTGTTTGAACAATGCACCCCAAAACGTATTCCAGGAGTGAAAACACACGTTTCTAGAAAGACTCTGAAGCAGCAAGCAAAAGCATAGTGGCTGAGTGTTCCATCAATGAAAAACACACGCATTTCACTCTTCTGGAGTCAGTTTTCAGCCAGGAATTCATATGCATTTTGTACTGTGCAGAAGGTAGCTACATGCTCGGGGGTTGTGTCATAGAAGCACCTCTCCTGCAGAAGCTTATTGCAGCATTCATTGTTTGGCTAAGTTCTTTAGGGTTGGTTTTGGAAGGTGTTTCATATTTGGTCAAATCCCGCTTCGTACGAAATATTTTCACAGCGTTGTTTCCAAGTGTCCACAAAGATCTGCTGCTTGAAACTTCCTACATGCACATCTCCCATACTGCTGTGCTCGTTTCACTACCTGGATTTTGGTTTCCTCTTCTTTCTTTGAAATGACAAGCCTTCATTCTGCATGCTACACACACCTTGTAGCAGTTTCAGTTTGAAGCATGTTGGTGCTCTCAAAAAGCTGTGTAACCTAGTTAGAGTGTGTCACTCTCCAGCACTGAATACACAACTTAGAGCTCCTTTCACCACAGACACGCAACCACATCTTTTTGGGAAAGTGCTACCTCAAGTCGCTTGCAATTTAAGGGTTTCAAGGAGAAAATGAAGTCAATCATGATTTTGCACTCTGCAATCAATAGAAATGACATCTTGTACATGCCCGTGTGAATTTCACAGCAAAATGCCCTTCTTTTCTTGTTTCTTGAAAGTTCTCAACACATTAGGAGAAAGATCTGTTTGAGCAAGAGTGATGCAGTGTGCATTTTTCTGCATTACAAGTGATTGGGAAACATACTCCTTATTTTTCCACATTGTGTAAGAAACAACGTGAGGCTTGCAAGAGTTTGAACAATGCTCCCCACTTTTGCTTGCTGCTTCAGACTCTTTATAGAAACGTGTGTTTTCACTCCTGGAATACGTTTTGGGGAGCATTGTGAAAACACACGTTTCTATAAAGAGTCTGAAGCAGCAAGCAAAAGCACAGTGGCTGAGTGTTCTTTCAAAGAAAAACACACGCATTTCAATCTTCTGGAGTTAGTTTTCAGCCAGGAATTCATATGCATTTTGTACTGTGCATAATGTAGCTACATGCTCGGGAGTTGTGTCATAGAAGCACCTCTCCTGCAGGAGCTTATTGCAACATTCATTGTTTGGCTAAGTTCTTTAGGGTTGGTTTTGGAAGGTGTTTCATATTTGGTCATATCCCTCTTCGTACGAAATATTTTCACAGCGCTGTTTCCAAGTGTCCACAAAGATCTGCTGCTTGAAACTGCCTACATGCACATCTCCCATACTGCTGTGCTCGTTTCACTACCTGGATTTTGATTTCCTCTTTTTTCTTTGAAATGACAAGCCTTCATTCTGCATGCTACACACACCTTGTAGCAGTTTCAGTTTGAAGCATGTTGGTGCTCTCAAAAAGCTGTGTAACTTAGTTAGAGTGTGTCACTCTCCGGCACTGAATACACAACTTAGAGCTCCTTTCACCACAGACACGCAACCACATCTTTTTGGGAAAGTGCTACCTCAAGTCACTTGCAAATGTAAGGCTTTCATAGAGAAAATGAAGTCAATCATGGTTTTGCACTCTGCAAACTGTGAAATGACCTCTTCTGCATGCCCGTGTGAATTTCACTGCAAAATGCCCTTCTTTTCTTGTTTCTTGAAAGTTCTCAACACGTTAGGAGAAAGATCTGTTTGAGCAAGAGTGATGCAATGTGCATTTTTCTGCATTACAAGTGATTGGGAAACATACTCCTTATTTTTCCACATTGTGTAAGAAACAACGTGAGGCTTGCAAGAGTTTGAACAATGCACCCCAAAACGTATTCCAGGAATGAAAACACACGTTTCTAGAAAGACTCTGAAGCATCAAGCAAAAGCATAGTGGCTGAGTGTTCCATCAATGAGAACACACGCATTTCACTCTTCTGGAGTCAGTTTTCAGCCAGGAATTCATATGCATTTTGTACTGTGCAGAATGTACCTACATGCTCGGGGGTTGTGTGATAGAAGCCCCTTTCCTGCAGGAGCTTATTGCAAAATTCATTGTTTGGCTAAGTTCTTTAGGGTTGGTTTTGGAAGGTGTTTCATCTTTGGTGAAATCCCGCTTCGTACGAAATATTTTCACAGCGCTGTTTCCAAGTGTCCACAAAGATCTGCTGCTTGAAACTTCCTACATGCACATCTCCCATACTGCTGTGCTCGTTTCACTACCTGGATTTTGGTTTCCTCTTCTTTCTTTGAAATGACAAGCCTTCATTCTGCATGCTACACACACCTTGTAGCAGTTTCAGTTTGAAGCATGTTGGTGCTCTCAAAAAGCTGTGTAACCTAGTTAGAGTGTGTCACTCTCCGGCACTGAATACACAACTTAGAGCTCCTTTCACCACAGACACGCAACCACATCTTTTTGGGAAAGTGCTACCTCAAGTCGCTTGCAAATGTAAGGGTTTCAAGGAGAAAATGAAGTCAATCATGGTTTTGCACTCTGCAAACAATAGAAATGACCTCTTGTACATGCCCGTGTGAATTTCACAGCAAAATGCCCTTCTTTTCTTTTTTCTTGAAAGTTCTCAACACGTTAGGAGAAAGATCTGTTTGAGCAAGAGTGATGCAGTGTGCATTTTTCTGCATTACAAGTGATTGGGAAACATAATCCTTATTTTTCCACATTGTGTAAGAAACAACGTGAGGCTTGCAAGAGTTTGAACAATGCACCCCAAAACGTATTCCAGGAGTGAAAACACACGTGTCTAGAAAGACTCTGAAGCAGCAAGCAAAAGCATAGTGGCTGAGTGTTCCATCAATGAGAAACACACGCATTTCACTCTTCTGGAGTCAGTTTTCAGCCAGGAATTCATATGCATTTTGTACTGTGCAGAATGTAGCTACATGCTCGGGGGTTGTGTCATAGAAGCACCTCTCCTGCAGGAGCTTATTGCAACATTCATTATTTGGCTAAGTTCATTAGGGTTGGTTTTGGAAGGTGTTTCATATTTGGTCAAATCCCGCTTCGTACGAAATATTTTCACAGCGCTGTTTCCAAGTGTCCACAAAGATCTGCTGCTTGAAACTGCCTACATGCACATCTCCCATACTGCTGTGCTCGTTTCACTACCTGGATTTTGGTTTCCTCTTTTTTCTTTGAAATGACAAGCCTTCATTCTGCATGCTACACACACCTTGTAGCAGTTTCAGTTTGAAGCATGTTGGTGCTCTCAAAAAGCTGTGTAACGTAGTTAGAGTGTGTCACTCTCCGGCACTGAATACACAACTTAGAGCTCCTTTCACCACAGACACGCAACCACATCTTTTTGGGAAAGTGCTACCTCAAGTCACTTGCAAATGTAAGGCTTTCATAGAGAAAATGAAGTCAATCATGGTTTTGCACTCTGCAAACAGTGAAATGACCTCTTCTGCATACCCGTGTGAATTTCACAGCAAAATGCCCTTCTTTTCTTGTTTCTTGAAAGTTCTCAACACGTTAGGAGAAAGATCTGTTTGAGCAAGAGTGATGCAGTGTGCATTTTTCTGCATTACAAGTGATTGGGAAACATACTCCTTATTTTTCCACATTGTGTAAGAAACAACGTGAGGCTTGCAAGAGTTTGAACAATGCACCCCAAAACGTATTCCAGGAATGAAAACACACGTTTCTAGAAAGACTCTGAAGCATCAAGCAAAATCATAGTGGCTGAGTGTTCCATCAATGAGAACACACGCATTTCACTCTTCTGGAGTCAGTTTTCAGCCAGGAATTCATATGCATTTTGTACTGTGCAGAATGTACCTACATGCTCGGGGGTTGTGTGATAGAAGCCCCTTTCCTGCAGGAGCTTATTGCAAAATTCATTGTTTGGCTAAGTTCTTTAGGGTTGGTTTTGGAAGGTGTTTCATCTTTGGTGAAATCCCGCTTCGTACGAAATATTTTCACAGCGCTGTTTCCAAGTGTCCACAAAGATCTACTGCTTGAAACTGCCTACATGCACACCTCCCATACTGCTGTGCTCGTTTCACTACCTGGATTTTGGTTTCCTCTTCTTGCTTTGAAATGACAAGCCTTCATTCTGCATGCTACACACACCTTGTAGCAGTTTCAGTTTGAAGCATGTTGGTGCTCTCAAAAAGCTGTGTAACCTACTTAGAGTGTGTCACTCTCTGGCACTGAATACACAACTTAGAGCTCCTTTCCCCACAGACACGCAACCACATCTTTTTGGGAAAGTGCTACCTCAAGTCGCTTGCAAATGTAAGGGTTTCAAGGAGAAAATGAAATCAATCATGGTTTTGCACTCTGCAAACAATAGAAATGACCTCTTGTACATGCCCGTGTGAATTTCACAGCAAAATGCCCTTCTTTTCTTGTTTCTTGAAAGTTCTCAACACGTTAGGAGAAAGATCTGTTTGAGCAAGAGTGATGCAGTGTGCATTTTTCTGCATTACAAGTGATTGGGAAACATACTCCTTATTTTTCCACATTGTGTAAGAAACAACGTGAGGCTTGCAAGAGTTTGAACAATGCTCCCCAAAACGTATTCCAGGAGTGAAAACACACGTTTCTAGAAAGACTCTGAAGCAGCAAGCAAAAGCATAGTGGCTGAGTGTTCCATCAATGAGAAACACACGCATTTCACTCTTCTGGAGTCAGTTTTCAGCCAGGAATTCATATGCATTTTGTACTGTGCAGAATGTAGCTACATGCTCGGGGGTTGTGTCATAGAAGCACCTCTCCTGCAGGAGCTTATTGCAACATTCATTATTTGGCTAAGTTCATTAGGGTTGGTTTTGGAAGGTGTTTCATATTTGGTCAAATCCCGCTTCGTACGAAATATTTTCACAGCGTTGTTTCCAAGTGTCCACAAAGATCTGCTGCTTGAAACTGCCTACATGCACATCTCCCATACTGCTGTGCTCGTTTCACTACCTGGATTTTGGTTTCCTCTTCTTTCTTTGAAATGACAAGCCTTCATTCTGCATGCTACACACACCTTGTAGCAGTTTCAGTTTGAAGCATGTTGGTGCTCTCAAAAAGCTGTGTAACCTAGTTAGAGTGTGTCACTCTCCGGCACTGAATACACAACTTAGAGCTCCTTTCACCACAGACACGCAACCACATCTTTTTGGGAAAGTGCTACCTCAAGTCGCTTGCAAATGTAAGGGTTTCAAGGAGAAAATGAAGTCAATCATGATTTTGCACTCTGCAAACAATAGAAATGACCTCTTGTACATGCCCGTGTGAATTTCACAGCAAAATGCCCTTCTTTTCTTGTTTCTTGAAAGTTCTCAACACATTAGGAGAACGATCTGTTTGAGCAAGAGTGATGCAGTGTGCATTTTTCTGCATTACAAGTGATTGGGAAACATACTCCTTATTTTTCCACATTGTGTAAGAAACAACGTGAGGCTTGCAAGAGTTTGAACAATGCTCCCCAAAACGTATTCCAGGAGTGAAAACACACGTTTCTAGAAAGAGTCTGAAGCAGCAAGCAAAAGCACAGTGGCTGAGTGTTCTTTCAAAGAAAAACACACGCATTTCAATCTTCTGGAGTTAGTTTTCAGCCAGGAATTCATATGCATTTTGTACTGTGCAGAATGTAGCTACATGCTCGGGAGTTGTGTCATAGAAGCACCTCTCCTGCAGGAGCTTATTGCAACATTCATTGTTTGTCTAAGTTCTTTAGGGTTGGTTTTGGAAGGTGTTTCATATTTGGTCATATCCCTCTTCGTACGAAATATTTTCACAGCGCTGTTTCCAAGTGTCCACAAAGATCTGCTGCTTGAAACTGCCTACATGCACATCTCCCATACTGCTGTGCTCGTTTCACTACCTGGATTTTGGTTTCCTCTTTTTTCTTTGAAATGACAAGCCTTCATTCTGCATGCTACACACACCTTGTAGCAGTTTCAGTTTGAAGCATGTTGGTGCTCTCAAAAAGCTGTGTAACTTACTTAGAGTGTGTCACTCTCCGGCACTGAATACACAACTTAGAGCTCCTTTCACCACAGACACGCAACCACATCTTTTTGGGAAAGTGCTACCTCAAGTCACTTGCAAATGTAAGGCTTTCATAGAGAAAATGAAGTCAATCATGGTTTTGCACTCTGCAAACAGTGAAATGACCTCTTCTGCATGCCCGTGTGAATTTCACAGCAAAATGCCCTTCTTTTCTTGTTTCTTGAAAGTTCTCAACACGTTAGGAGAAAGATCTGTTTGAGCAAGAGTGATGCAGTGTGCATTTTTCTGCATTACAAGTGATTGGGAAACATACTCCTTATTTTTCCACATTGTGTAAGAAACAACGTGAGGCTTGCAAGAGTTTGAACAATGCACCCCAAAACGTATTCCAGGAATGAAAACACACGTTTCTAGAAAGACTCTGAAGCATCAAGCAAAAGCATAGTGGCTGAGTGTTCCATCAATGAGAACACACGCATTTCACTCTTCTGGAGTCAGTTTTCAGCCAGGAATTCATATGCATTTTGTACTGTGCAGAATGTACCTACATGCTCGGGGGTTGTGTGATAGAAGCCCCTTTCCTGCAGGAGCTTATTGCAAAATTCATTGTTTGGCTAAGTTCTTTAGGGTTGGTTTTGGAAGGTGTTTCATCTTTGGTGAAATCCCGCTTCGTACGAAATATTTTCACAGCGCTGTTTCCAAGTGTCCACAAAGATCTACTGCTTGAAACTGCCTACATGCACACCTCCCATACTGCTGTGCTCGTTTCACTACCTGGATTTTGGTTTCCTCTTCTTGCTTTGAAATGACAAGCCTTCATTCTGCATGCTACACACACCTTGTAGCAGTTTCAGTTTGAAGCACGTTGGTGCTCTCAAAAAGCTGTGTAACCTAGTTAGAGTGTGTCACTCTCCGGCACTGAATACACAACTTAGAGCTCCTTTCACCACAGACACGCAACCACATCTTTTTGGGAAAGTGCTACCTCAAGTCGCTTGCAAATGTAAGGGTTTCAAGGAGAAAATGAAGTCAATCATGATTTTGCACTCTGCAATCAATAGAAATGACCTCTTGTACATGCCCGTGTGAATTTCACAGCAAAATGCCCTTCTTTTCTTGTTTCTTGAAAGTTCTCAACACATTAGGAGAAAGATCTGTTTGAGCAAGAGTGATGCAGTGTGCATTTTTCTGCATTACAAGTGATTGGGAAACATACTCCTTATTTTTCCACATTGTGTAAGAAACAACGTGAGGCTTGCAAGAGTTTGAACAATGCTCCCCAAAACGTATTCCAGGAGTGAAAACACACGTTTCTAGAAAGAGTCTGAAGCAGCAAGCAAAAGCACAGTGGCTGAGTGTTCTTTCAAAGAAAAACACACGCATTTCAATCTTCTGGAGTTAGTTTTCAGCCAGGAATTCATATGCATTTTGTACTGTGCAGAATGTAGCTACATGCTCGGGAGTTGTGTCATAGAAGCACCTCTCCTGCAGGAGCTTATTGCAACATTCATTGTTTGTCTAAGTTCTTTAGGGTTGGTTTTGGAAGGTGTTTCATATTTGGTCATATCCCTCTTCGTACGAAATATTTTCACAGCGCTGTTTCCAAGTGTCCACAAAGATCTGCTGCTTGAAACTGCCTACATGCACATCTCCCATACTGCTGTGCTCGTTTCACTACCTGGATTTTGGTTTCCTCTTTTTTCTTTGAAATGACAAGCCTTCATTCTGCATGCTACACACACCTTGTAGCAGTTTCAGTTTGAAGCATGTTGGTGCTCTCAAAAAGCTGTGTAACTTAGTTAGAGTGTGTCACTCTCCGGCACTGAATACACAACTTAGAGCTCCTTTCACCACAGACACGCAACCACATCTTTTTGGGAAAGTGCTACCTCAAGTCACTTGCAAATGTAAGGCTTTCATAGAGAAAATGAAGTCAATCATGGTTTTGCACTCTGCAAACAGTGAAATGACCTCTTCTGCATGCCCGTGTGAATTTCACAGCAAAATGCCCTTCTTTTCTTGTTTCTTGAAAGTTCTCAACACGTTAGGAGAAAGATCTGTTTGAGCAAGAGTGATGCAGTGTGCATTTTTCTGCATTACAAGTGATTGGGAAACATACTCCTTATTTTTCCACATTGTGTAAGAAACAACGTGAGGCTTGCAAGAGTTTGAACAATGCACCCCAAAACGTATTCCAGGAATGAAAACACAAGTTTCTAGAAAGACTCTGAAGCATCAAGCAAAAGCATAGTGGCTGAATGTTCCATCAATGAGAACACACGCATTTCACTCTTCTGGAGTCAGTTTTCAGCCAGGAATTCATATGCATTTTGTACTGTGCAGAATGTACCTACATGCTCGGGGGTTGTGTGATAGAAGCCCCTTTCCTGCAGGAGCTTATTGCAAAATTCATTGTTTGGCTAAGTTCTTTAGGGTTGGTTTTGGAAGGTGTTTCATCTTTGGTGAAATCCCGCTTCGTACGAAATATTTTCACAGCGCTGTTTCCAAGTGTCCACAAAGATCTACTGCTTGAAACTGCCTACATGCACACCTCCCATACTGCTGTGCTCGTTTCACTACCTGGATTTTGGTTTCCTCTTCTTGCTTTGAAATGACAAGCCTTCATTCTGCATGCTACACACACCTTGTAGCAGTTTCAGTTTGAAGCACGTTGGTGCTCTCAAAAAGCTGTGTAACCTAGTTAGAGTGTGTCACTCTCCGGCACTGAATACACAACTTAGAGCTCCTTTCACCACAGACACGCAACCACATCTTTTTGGGAAAGTGCTACCTCAAGTCGCTTGCAAATGTAAGGGTTTCAAGGAGAAAATGAAGTCAATCATGATTTTGCACTCTGCAATCAATAGAAATGACCTCTTGTACATGCCCGTGTGAATTTCACAGCAAAATGCCCTTCTTTTCTTGTTTCTTGAAAGTTCTCAACACATTAGGAGAAAGATCTGTTTGAGCAAGAGTGATGCAGTGTGCATTTTTCTGCATTACAAGTGATTGGGAAACATACTCCTTATTTTTCCACATTGTGTAAGAAACAACGTGAGGCTTGCAAGAGTTTGAACAATGCACCCCAAAACGTATTCCAGGAGTGAAAACACACGTTTCTAGAAAGACTCTGAAGCAGCAAGCAAAAGCATAGTGGCTGAGTGTTCCATCAATGAGAAACACACGCATTTCACTCTTCTGGAGTCAGTTTTCAGCCAGGAATTCATATGCATTTTGTACTGTGCAGAATGTAGCTACATGCTCGGGGGTTGTGTCATAGAAGCACCTCTCCTGCAGGAGCTTATTGCAACATTCATTATTTGGCTAAGTTCATTAGGGTTGGTTTTGGAAGGTGTTTCATATTTGGTCAAATCCCGCTTCGTACGAAATATTTTCACAGCGTTGTTTCCAAGTGTCCACAAAGATCTGCTGCTTGAAACTGCCTACATGCACATCTCCCATACTGCTGTGCTCGTTTCACTACCTGGATTTTGGTTTCCTCTTCTTTCTTTGAAATGACAAGCCTTCATTCTGCATGCTACACACACCTTGTAGCAGTTTCAGTTTGAAGCATGTTGGTGCTCTCAAAAAGCTGTGTAACCTAGTTAGAGTGTGTCACTCTCCGGCACTGAATACACAACTTAGAGCTCCTTTCACCACAGACACGCAACCACATCTTTTTGGGAAAGTGCTACCTCAAGTCGCTTGCAAATGTAAGGGTTTCAAGGAGAAAATGAAGTCAATCATGGTTTTGCACTCTGCAAACAATAGAAATGACCTCTTGTACATGCCCGTGTGAATTTCACAGCAAAATGCCCTTCTTTTCTTTTTTCTTGAAAGTTCTCAACACGTTAGGAGAAAGATCTGTTTGAGCAAGAGTGATGCAGTGTGCATTTTTCTGCATTAGAAGTGATTGGGAAACATAATCCTTATTTTTCCACATTGTGTAAGAAACAACGTGAGGCTTGCAAGAGTTTGAACAATGCACCCCAAAACGTATTCCAGGAGTGAAAACACACGTGTCTAGAAAGACTCTGAAGCAGCAAGCAAAAGCATAGTGGCTGAGTGTTCCATCAATGAGAAACACACGCATTTCACTCTTCTGGAGTCAGTTTTCAGCCAGGAATTCATATGCATTTTGTACTGTGCAGAATGTAGCTACATGCTCGGGGGTTGTGTCATAGAAGCACCTCTCCTGCAGGAGCTTATTGCAACATTCATTATTTGGCTAAGTTCATTAGGATTGGTTTTGGAAGGTGTTTCATATTTGGTCAAATCCCGCTTCGTACGAAATATTTTCACAGCGTTGTTTCCAAGTGTCCACAAAGATCTGCTGCTTGAAACTGCCTACATGCACATCTCCCATACTGCTGTGCTCGTTTCACTACCTGGATTTGGTTTCCTCTTCTTTCTTTGAAATGACAAGCCTTCATTCTGCATGCTACACACACCTTGTAGCAGTTTCAGTTTGAAGCATGTTGGTGCTCTCAAAAAGCTGTGTAACCTAGTTAGAGTGTGTCACTCTCCAGCACTGAATACACAACTTAGAGCTCCTTTCACCACAGACACGCAACCACATCTTTTTGGGAAAGTGCTACCTCAAGTCGCTTGCAAATGTAAGGGTTTCAAGGAGAAAATGAAGTCAATCATGATTTTGCACTCTGCAAACAATAGAAATGACCTCTTGTACATGCCCGTGTGAATTTCACAGCAAAATGCCCTTCTTTTCTTGTTTCTTGAAAGTTCTCAACACATTAGGAGAAAGATCTGTTTGAGCAAGAGTGATGCAGTGTGCATTTTTCTGCATTACAAGTGATTGGGAAACATACTCCTTATTTTTCCACATTGTGTAAGAAACAACGTGAGGCTTGCAAGAGTTTGAACAATGCTCCCCTAAACGTATTCCAGGAGTGAAAACACACGTTTCTAGAAAGAGTCTGAAGCAGCAAGCAAAAGCACAGTGGCTGAGTGTTCTTTCAAAGAAAAACACACGCATTTCAATCTTCTGGAGTTATTTTTCAGCCAGGAATTCATATGCATTTTGTACTGTGCAGAATGTAGCTACATGCTCGGGAGTTGTGTCATAGAAGCACCTCTCCTGCAGGAGCTTATTGCAACATTCATTGTTTGTCTAAGTTCTTTAGGGTTGGTTTTGGAAGGTGTTTCATATTTGGTCATATCCCTCTTCGTACGAAATATTTTCACAGCGCTGTTTCCAAGTGTCCACAAAGATCTGCTGCTTGAAACTGCCTACATGCACATCTCCCATACTGCTGTGCTCGTTTCACTACCTGGATTTTGGTTTCCTCTTTTTTCTTTGAAATGACAAGCCTTCATTCTGCATGCTACACACACATTGTAGCAGTTTCAGTTTGAAGCATGTTGGTGCTCTCAAAAAGCTGTGTAACTTAGTTAGAGTGTGTCACTCTCCGGCACTGAATACACAACTTAGAGCTCCTTTCACCACAGACACGCAACCACATCTTTTTGGGAAAGTGCTACCTCAAGTCACTTGCAAATGTAAGGCTTTCATAGAGAAAATGAAGTCAATCATGGTTTTGCACTCTGCAAACAGTGAAATGACCTCTTCTGCATGCCCGTGTGAATTTCACAGCAAAATGCCCTTCTTTTCTTGTTTCTTGAAAGTTCTCAACACGTTAGGAGAAAGATCTGTTTGAGCAAGAGTGATGCAGTGTGCATTTTTCTGCATTACAAGTGATTGGGAAACATACTCCTTATTTTTCCACATTGTGTAAGAAACAACGTGAGGCTTGCAAGAGTTTGAACAATGCACCCCAAAACGTATTCCAGGAATGAAAACACACGTTTCTAGAAAGACTCTGAAGCATCAAGCAAAAGCATAGTGGCTGAGTGTTCCATCAATGAGAACACACGCATTTCACTCTTCTGGAGTCAGTTTTCAGCCAGGAATTCATATGCATTTTGTACTGTGCAGAATGTACCTACATGCTCGGGGGTTGTGTGATAGAAGCCCCTTTCCTGCAGGAGCTTATTGCAAAATTCATTGTTTGGCTAAATTCTTTAGGGTTGGTTTTGGAAGGTGTTTCATCTTTGGTGAAATCCCGCTTCGTACGAAATATTTTCACAGCGCTGTTTCCAAGTGTCCACAAAGATCTACTGCTTGAAACTGCCTATATGCACACCTCCCATACTGCTGTGCTCGTTTCACTACCTGGATTTTGGTTTCCTCTTCTTGCTTTGAAATGACAAGCCTTCATTCTGCATGCTACGCACACCTTGTAGCAGTTTCAGTTTGAAGCATGTTGGTGCTCTCAAAAAGCTGTGTAACCTAGTTAGAGTGTGTCACTCTCCAGCACTGAATACACAACTTAGAGCTCCTTTCACCACAGACACGCAACCACATCTTTTTGGGAAAGTGCTACCTCAAGTCGCTTGCAAATGTAAGGGTTTCAAGGAGAAAATGAAGTCAATCATGATTTTGCACTCTGCAATCAATAGAAATGACCTCATGTACATGCCCGTGTGAATTTCACAGCAAAATGCCCTTCTTTTCTTGTTTCTTGAAAGTTCTCAACACATTAGGAGAAAGATCTGTTTGAGCAAGAGTGATGCAGTGTGCATTTTTCTGCATTACAAGTGATTGGGAAACATACTCCTTATTTTTCCACATTGTGTAAGAAACAACGTGAGGCTTGCAAGAGTTTGAACAATGCTCCCCAAAACGTATTCCAGGAGTGAAAACACACGTGTCTAGAAAGAGTCTGAAGCAGCAAGCAAAAGCACAGTGGCTGAGTGTTCTTTCAAAGAAAAACACACGCATTTCAATCTTCTGGAGTTAGTTTTCAGCCAGGAATTCATATGCATTTTGTACTGTGCAGAATGTAGCTACATGCTCGGGAGTTGTGTCATAGAAGCACCTCTCCTGCAGGAGCTTATTGCAACATTCATTGTTTGTCTAAGTTCTTTAGGGTTGGTTTTGGAAGGTGTTTCATATTTGGTCATATCCCTCTTCGTACGAAATATTTTCACAGCGCTCTTTCCAAGTGTCCACAAAGATCTGCTGCTTGAAACTGCCTACATGCACATCTCCCATACTGCTGTGCTCGTTTCACTACCTGGATTTTGGTTTCCTCTTTTTTCTTTGAAATGACAAGCCTTCATTCTGCATGCTACACACACCTTGTAGCAGTTTCAGTTTGAAGCATGTTGGTGCTCTCAAAAAGCTGTGTAACTTAGTTAGAGTGTGTCACTCTCCGGCACTGAATACACAACTTAGAGCTCCTTTCACCACAGACACGCAACCACATTTTTTGGGAAAGTGCTACCTCAAGTCACTTGCAAATGTAAGGCTTTCATAGAGAAAATGAAGTCAATCATGGTTTTGCACTCTGCAAACAGTGAAATGAACTCTTCTGCATGCCCGTGTGAATTTCACAGCAAGATGCCCTTCTTTTCTTGTTTCTTGAAAGTTCTCAACACGTTAGGAGAAAGATCTGTTTGAGCAAGAGTGATGCAGTGTGCATTTTTCTGCATTACAAGTGATTGGGAAACATACTCCTTATTTTTCCACATTGTGTAAGAAACAACGTGAGGCTTGCAAGAGTTTGAACAATGCACCCCAAAACGTATTCCAGGAATGAAAACACACGTTTCTAGAAAGACTCTGAAGCATCAAGCAAAAGCATAGTGGCTGAGTGTTCCATCAATGAGAACACACGCATTTCACTCTTCTGGAGTCAGTTTTCAGCCAGGAATTCATATGCATTTTGTACTGTGCAGAATGTACCTACATGCTCGGGGGTTGTGTGATAGAAGCCCCTTTCCTGCAGGAGCTTATTGCAACATTCATTGTTTGGCTAAGTTCTTTAGGGTTGGTTTTGGAAGGTGTTTCATCTTTGGTGAAATCCCGCTTCGTAAGAAATATTTTCACAGCGCTGTTTCCAAGTGTCCACAAAGATCTACTGCTTGAAACTGCCTACATGCACACCTCCCATACTGCTGTGCTCGTTTCACTACCTGGATTTTGGTTTCCTCTTCTTGCTTTGAAATGACAAGCCTTCATTCTGCATGCTACACACACCTTGTAGCAGTTTCAGTTTCAAGCACGTTGGTGCTCTCAAAAAGCTGTGTAACCTAGTTAGAGTGTGTCACTCTCCGGCACTGAATACACAACTTAGAGCTCCTTTCACCACAGACACGCAACCACATCTTTTTGGGAAAGTGCTACCTCAAGTCGCTTGCAAATGTACGGGTTTCAAGGAGAAAATGAAGTCAATCATGATTTTGCACTCTGCAAACAATAGAAATGACCTCTTGTACATGCCCGTGTGAATTTCACAGTAAAATGCCTTTCTTTTCTTTTTTCTTGAAAGTTCTCAACACATTAGGAGAAAGATCTGTTTGAGCTAGAGTGATGCAGTGTGCATTTTTCTGCATTACAAGTGATTGGGAAACATACTCCTTATTTTTCCACATTGTGTAAGAAACAACGTGAGGCTTGCAAGTGTTTGAACAATGCACCCCAAAACGTATTCCAGGAGTTAAAACACACGTTTCTAGAAAGACTCTGAAGCAGCAAGCAAAAGCATAGTGGCTGAGTGTTCCATCAATGAAAAACACACGCATTTCACTCTTCTGGAGTCAGTTTTCAGTCAGGAATTCATATGCATTTTGTACTGTGCAGAAGGTAGCTACATGCTCGGGGGTTGTGTCATAGAAGCACCTCTCCTGCAGGAGCTTATTGCAACATTCATTATTTGGCTAAGTTCATTACGGTTGGTTTTGGAAGGTGTTTCATATTTGGTCAAATCCCGCTTCGTACGAAATATTTTCACAGCTTTGTTTCCAAGTGTCCACAAAGATCTGCTGCTTGAAACTGCCTACATGCACATCTCCCATACTGCTGTGCTCGTTTCACTACCTGGATTTTGGTTTCCTCTTCTTTCTTTGAAATGACAAGCCTTCATTCTGCATGCTACACACACCTTGTAGCAGTTTCAGTTTGAAGCATGTTGGTGCTCTCAAAAAGCTGTGTAACCTAGTTAGAGTGTGTCACTCTCCAGCACTGAATACACAACTTAGAGCTCCTTTCACCACAGACACGCAACCACATCTTTTTGGGAAAGTGCTACCTCAAGTCGCTTGCAAATGTAAGGGTTTCAAGGAGAAAATGAAGTCAATCATGATTTTGCACTCTGCAAACAATATAAATGACCTCTTGTACATGCCCGTGTGAATTTCACAGCAAAATGCCCTTCTTTTCTTGTTTCTTGAAAGTTCTCAACACGTTAGGAGAAAGATCTGTTTGAGCAAGAGTGATGCAGTGTGCATTTTTCTGCATTACAAGTGATTGGGAAACATACTCCTTATTTTTCCACATTGTGTAAGAAACAACGTGAGGCTTGCAAGAGTTTGAACAATGCTCCCCAAAACGTATTCCAGGAGTGAAAACACACGTTTCTAGAAAGACTCTGAAGCATCAAGCAAAAGCATAGTGGCTGAGTGTTCTTTCAATGAGAAACACACGCATTTCACTCTTCTGAAGTCAGTTTTCAGCCAGGAATTAATATGCATTTTGTACTGTGCAGAATGTAGCTACATGCTCGGGGGTTGTGTCATAGAAGCACCTCTCCTGCAGGAGCTTATTGCAACATTCATTGTTTGGCTAAGTTCTTTAGGGTTGGTTTTGGAAGGTGTTTCATATTTGGTCAAATCCCGCTTCGTACGAAATATTTTCACAGCGCTGTTTCCAAGTGTCCACAAAGATCTGCTGCTTGAAACTGCCTCCATGCACATCTCCCATACTGCTTTGCTCGTTTCACTACCTGGATTTTGGTTTCCTCTTCTTGCTTTGAAATGACAAGCCTTCATTCTGCATGATACAAACACCTTGTAGCAGTTTCAGTTAGAAGCATATTGGTGCTCTCAAAAAGCTGTGTAACCTAGTTAGAGTGTGTCACTCTCCGGCACTGAATACACAACTTAGAGCTCCTTTGACCACAGACACGCAAACACATCTTTTTGGGAAAGTGCTACCTCAAGTCACTTGCAAATGTAAGAGTTTCAAGGAGAAAATGAAGTCAATCATGGTTTTGCACTCTGCAAACAATAGAAATGACCTCTTGTACATGCCCGTGTGAATTTCACAGCAAAATGCCCTTCTTTTCTTGTTTCTTGAAAGTTCTCAACACATTAGGAGAAAGATCTGTGTGAGCAAGAGTGCTGCAGTCTGCATTTTTCTGCATTACAAGTGATTGGGAAACATACTCCTTATTTTTCCACATTGTGTAAGAAACAACGTGAGGCTTGCAATCGTTTGAACAATGCTCCCCAAAACGTATTCCAGGAGTGAAAACACACGTTTCTAGAAAGACTCTGAAGCAGCAAGCAAAAGCATAGTGGCTGAGTGTTCTTTCAATGAGAAACACACGCATTTCACTCTTCTGGAGTCAGTTTTCAGCCAGGAATTCATATGCATTTTGTACTGTGCAGAATGTAGCTACATGCTCGGGGGTTGTGTCATAGAAGCACCTCTCCTGCAGGAGCTTATTGCAACATTCATTGTTTGGCTAAGTTCTTTAGGGTTGGTTTTGGAAGGTGTTTCATATTTGGTCAAATCCCGCTTCGTACGAAATATTTTCACAGCGCTGTTTCCAAGTGTCCACAAAGATCTGCTGCTTGAAACTGCCTACATGCACATCTCCCATACTGCTTTGCTCGTTTCACTACCTGGATTTTGGTTTCCTCTTCTTGCTTTGAAATGACAAGCCTTCATTCTGCATGCTAAACACACCTTGTAGCAGTTTCAGTTAGAAGCATATTGGTGCTCTCAAAAAGCTGTGTAACCTAGTTAGAGTGTGTCACTCTCCGGCACTGAATACACAACTTAGAGCTCCTTTGACCACAGACACGCAAACACATCTTTTTGGGAAAGTGCTACCTCAAGTCACTTGCAAATGTAAGGCTTTCATAGAGAAAATGAAGTCAATCATGATTTTGCACTCTGCAAACAATATAAATGACCTCTTGTACATGCCCGTGTGAATTTCACAGCAAAATGCCCTTCTTTTCTTTTTTCTTGAAAGTTCTCAACACGTTAGGAGAAAGATCTGTTTGAGCAAGAGTGATGCAGTGTGCATTTTTCTGCATTACAAGTGATTGGGAAACATAATCCTTATTTTTCCACATTGTGTAAGAAACAACGTGAGGCTTGCAAGAGTTTGAACAATGCACCCCAAAACGTATTCCAGGAGTGAAAACACACGTGTCTAGAAAGACTCTGAAGCAGCAAGCAAAAGCATAGTGGCTGAGTGTTCCATCAATGAGAAACACACGCATTTCACTCTTCTGGAGTCAGTTTTCAGCCAGGAATTCATATGCATTTTGTACTGTGCAGAATGTAGCTACATGCTCGGGGGTTGTGTCATAGAAGCACCTCTCCTGCAGGAGCTTATTGCAACATTCATTATTTGGCTAAGTTCATTAGGGTTGGTTTTGGAAGGTGTTTCATATTTGGTCAAATCCCGCTTCGTACGAAATATTTTCACAGCTTTGTTTCCAAGTGTCCACAAAGATCTGCTGCTTGAAACTGCCTACATGCACATCTCCCATACTGCTGTGCTCGTTTCACTACCTGGATTTTGGTTTCCTCTTCTTTCTTTGAAATGACAAGCCTTCATTCTGCATGCTACACACACCTTGTAGCAGTTTCAGTTTGAAGCATGTTGGTGCTCTCAAAAAGCTGTGTAACCTAGTTAGAGTGTGTCACTCTCCAGCACTGAATACACAACTTAGAGCTCCTTTCACCACAGACACGCAACCACATCTTTTTGGGAAAGTGCTACCTCAAGTCGCTTGCAAATGTAAGGGTTTCAAGGAGAAAATGAAGTCAATCATGATTTTGCACTCTGCAAACAATAGAAATGACCTCTTGTACATGCCCGTGTGAATTTCACAGCAAAATGCCCTTCTTTTCTTGTTTCTTGAAAGTTCTCAACACATTAGGAGAAAGATCTGTGTGAGCAAGAGTGCTGCAGTGTGCATTTTTCTGCATTACAAGTGATTGGGAAACATACTCCTTATTTTTCCACATTGTGTAAGAAACAACGTGAGGCTTGCAAGAGTTTGAACAATGCACCCCAAAACGTATTCCAGGAGTGAAAACACACGTTTCTAGAAAGACTCTGAAGCAGCAAGCAAAAGCATAGTGGCTGAGTGTGCCATCAATGAGAAACACACGCATTTCACTCTTCTGGAGTCAGTTTTCAGCCAGGAATTCATATGCATTTTGTACTGTGCAGATTGTAGCTACATGCTCGGGGGTTGTGTCATAGAAGCACCTCTCCTGCAGGAGCTTATTGCAGCATTCATTGTTTGGCTAAGTTCTTTAGGGTTGGTTTTGGAAGGTGTTTCATATTTGGTGAAATCCCGCTTCGTACGAAATATTTTCACAGCGCTGTTTCCAAGTGTCCACAAAGATCTGCTGCTTGAAACTGCCTACATGCACATCTCCCATACTGCTGTGTTCGTTTCACTACCTGGATTTTGGTTTCCTCTTCTTGCTTTGAAATGACAAGCCTTCATTCTCCATGCTACACACACCTTGTAGCAGTTTCAGTTAGAGGCATATTGGTGCTCCCAAAAAGCTGTGTAACCTAATTAGAGTGTGTCACTCTCAAGCACTGAATACACAACTTAGAGCTCCTTTCACCACAGACACGCAAACACATCTTTTTGGGAAAGTGCTACCTCAAGTCACTTGCAAATGTAAGGCTTTCATAGAGAAAATGAAGTCAATCATGGTTTTGCACTCTGCAAACAGTAGAAATGACCTCTTGTACATGCCCGTGTGAATTTCACAGCAAAATGCCCTTCTTTTGTTGTTTCTTGAAAGTTCTCAACACGTTAGGAGAAAGATCTGTTTGAGCAAGAGTGCTGCAGTCTGCATTTTTCTGCATTACAAGTGATTGGGAAACATACTCCTTATTTTTCCACATTGTGTAAGAAACAACGTGAGGCTTGCAAGCGTTTGAACAATGCTCCCCAAAACGTATTCCAGGAGTGAAAACACACGTTTCTAGAAAGACTCTGAAGCAGCAAGCAAAAGCATAGTGGCTGAGTGTTCTTTCAATGAGAAACACACGCATTTCACTCTTCTGGAGTCAGTTTTCAGCCAGGAATTCATATGCATTTTGTACTGTGCAGAATGTAGCTACATGCTCGGGGGTTGTGTCATAGAAGCACCTCTCCTGCAGGAGCTTATTGCAACATTCATTGTTTGGCTAAGTTCTTTAGGGTTGGTTTTGGAAGGTGTTTCATATTTGGTCAAATCCCGCTTCGTACGAAATATTTTCACAGCGCTGTTTCCAAGTGTCCACAAATATCTGCTGCTTGAAACTGCCTACATGCACATCTCCCATACTGCTTTGCTCGTTTCACTACCTGGATTTTGGTTTCCTCTTCTTGCTTTGAAATGACAAGCCTTCATTCTGCATGCTACACACACCTTGTAGCAGTTTCAGTTAGAAGCATATTGGTGCTCTCAAAAAGCTGTGTAACCTAGTTAGAGTGTGTCACTCTCCGGCACTGAATACACAACTTAGAGCTCCTTTGACCACAGACACGCAAACACATCTTTTTGGGAACGTGCTACCTCAAGTCACTTGCAAATGTAAGGCTTTCATAGAGAAAATGAAGTCAATCATGATTTTGCACTCTGCAAACTATATAAATGACCTCTTGTACATGCCCGTGTGAATTTCACAGCAAAATGCCCTTCTTTTCTTGTTTCTTGAAAGTTCTCAACACATTATGAGAAAGATCTGTGTGAGCAAGAGTGCTGCAGTGTGCATTTTTCTGCATTACAAGTGATTGGGAAACATACTCCTTATTTTTCCACATTGTGTAAGAAACAACGTGAGGCTTGCAATCGTTTGAACAATGCTCCCCAAAACGTATTCCAGGAGTGAAAACACACGTTTCTAGAAAGACTCTGAAGCAGCAAGCAAAAGCATAGTGGCTGAGTGTTCTTTCAATGAGAAACACACGCATTTCACTCTTCTGGAGTCAGTTTTCAGCCAGGAATTCATATGCATTTTGTACTGTGCAGAATGTAGCTACATGCTCGGGGGTTGTGTCATAGAAGCACCTCTCCTGCAGGAGCTTATTGCAACATTCATTGTTTGGCTAAGTTCTTTAGGGTTGGTTTTGGAAGGTGTTTCATATTTGGTCAAATCCCGCTTCGTACGAAATATTTTCACAGCGCTGTTTCCAAGTGTCCACAAAGATCTGCTGCTTGAAACTGCCTACATGCACATCTCCCATACTGCTTTGCTCGTTTCACTACCTGGATTTTGGTTTCCTCTTCTTGCTTTGAAATGACAAGCCTTCATTCTGCATGCTACACACACCTTGTAGCAGTTTCAGTTAGAAGCATATTGGTGCTCTCAAAAAGCTGTGTAACCTAGTTAGAGTGTGTCACTCTCCGGCACTGAATACACAACTTAGAGCTCCTTTGACCACAGACACGCAAACACATCTTTTTGGGAACGTGCTACCTCAAGTCACTTGCAAATGTAAGGCTTTCATAGAGAAAATGAAGTCAATCATGATTTTGCACTCTGCAAACTATATAAATGACCTCTTGTACATGCCCGTGTGAATTTCACAGCAAAATGCCCTTCTTTTCTTGTTTCTTGAAAGTTCTCAACACATTATGAGAAAGATCTGTGTGAGCAAGAGTGCTGCAGTGTGCATTTTTCTGCATTACAAGTGATTGGGAAACATACTCCTTATTTTTCCACATTGTGTAAGAAACAACGTGAGGCTTGCAATCGTTTGAACAATGCTCCCCAAAACGTATTCCAGGAGTGAAAACACACGTTTCTAGAAAGACTCTGAAGCAGCAAGCAAAAGCATAGTGGCTGAGTGTTCTTTCAATGAGAAACACACGCATTTCACACTTCTGGAGTCAGTTTTCAGCCAGGAATTCATATGCATTTTGTACTGTGCAGAATGTAGCTACATGCTCGGGGGTTGTGTCATAGAAGCACCTCTCCTGCAGGAGCTTATTGCAACATTCATTGTTTGGCTAAGTTCTTTAGGGTTGGTTTTGGAAGGTGTTTCATATTTGGTCAAATCCCGCTTCGTACGAAATATTTTCACAGCGCTGTTTCCAAGTGTCCACAAAGATCTGCTGCTTGAAACTGCCTACATGCACATCTCCCATACTGCTTTGCTCGTTTCACTACCTGGATTTTGGTTTCCTCTTCTTGCTTTGAAATGACAAGCCTTCATTCTGCATGCTAAACACACCTTGTAGCAGTTTCAGTTAGAAGCATATTGGTGCTCTCAAAAAGCTGTGTAACCTAGTTAGAGTGTGTCACTCTCCGGCACTGAATACACAACTTAGAGCTCCTTTGACCACAGACACGCAAACACATCTTTTTGGGAAAGTGCTACCTCAAGTCACTTGCAAATGTAAGGCTTTCATAGAGAAAATGAAGTCAATCATGATTTTGCACTCTGCAAACAATATAAATGACCTCTTGTACATGCCCGTGTGAATTTCACAGCAAAATGCCCTTCTTTTCTTTTTTCTTGAAAGTTCTCAACACGTTAGGAGAAAGATCTGTTTGAGCAAGAGTGATGCAGTGTGCATTTTTCTGCATTACAAGTGATTGGGAAACATAATCCTTATTTTTCCACATTGTGTAAGAAACAACGTGAGGCTTGCAAGAGTTTGAACAATGCACCCCAAAACGTATTCCAGGAGTGAAAACACACGTGTCTAGAAAGACTCTGAAGCAGCAAGCAAAAGCATAGTGGCTGAGTGTTCCATCAATGAGAAACACACGCATTTCACTCTTCTGGAGTCAGTTTTCAGCCAGGAATTCATATGCATTTTGTACTGTGCAGAATGTAGCTACATGCTCGGGGGTTGTGTCATAGAAGCACCTCTCCTGCAGGAGCTTATTGCAACGTTCATTATTTGGCTAAGTTCATTAGGGTTGGTTTTGGAAGGTGTTTCATATTTGGTCAAATCCCGCTTCGTACGAAATATTTTCACAGCTTTGTTTCCAAGTGTCCACAAAGATCTGCTGCTTGAAACTGCCTACATGCACATCTCCCATACTGCTGTGCTCGTTTCACTACCTGGATTTTGGTTTCCTCTTCTTTCTTTGAAATGACAAGCCTTCATTCTGCATGCTACACACACCTTGTAGCAGTTTCAGTTTGAAGCATGTTGGTGCTCTCAAAAAGCTGTGTAACCTAGTTAGAGTGTGTCACTCTCCAGCACTGAATACACAACTTAGAGCTCCTTTCACCACAGACACGCAACCACATCTTTTTGGGAAAGTGCTACCTCAAGTCGCTTGCAAATGTAAGGGTTTCAAGGAGAAAATGAAGTCAATCATGATTTTGCACTCTGCAAACAATAGAAATGACCTCTTGTACATGCCCGTGTGAATTTCACAGCAAAATGCCCTTCTTTTCTTGTTTCTTGAAAGTTCTCAACACATTAGGAGAAAGATCTGTGTGAGCAAGAGTGCTGCAGTGTGCATTTTTCTGCATTACAAGTGATTGGGAAACATACTCCTTATTTTTCCACATTGTGTAAGAAACAACGTGAGGCTTGCAAGAGTTTGAACAATGCACCCCAAAACGTATTCCAGGAGTGAAAACACACGTTTCTAGAAAGACTCTGAAGCAGCAACCAAAAGCATAGTGGCTGAGTGTTCCATCAATGAGAAACACACGCATTTCACTCTTCTGGAGTCAGTTTTCAGCCAGGAATTCATATGCATTTTGTACTGTGCAGATTGTAGCTACATGCTCGGGGGTTGTGTCATAGAAGCACCTCTCCTGCAGGAGCTTATTGCAGCATTCATTGTTTGGCTAAGTTCTTTAGGGTTGGTTTTGGAAGGTGTTTCATATTTGGTGAAATCCCGCTTCGTACGAAATATTTTCACAGCGCTGTTTCCAAGTGTCCACAAAGATCTGCTGCTTGAAACTGCCTACATGCACATCTCCCATACTGCTGTGCTCGTTTCACTACCTGGATTTTGGTTTCATCTTCTTGCTTTGAAATGACAAGCCTTCATTCTGCATGCTACACACACCTTGTAGCAGTTTCAGTTTGAAGCATGTTGGTGCTCTCAAAAAGCTGTGTAACCTAGTTAGAGTGTGTCACTCTCCGGCACTGAATACACAACTTAGAGCTCCTTTCACCACAGACACGCAAACACATCTTTTTGGGAAAGTGCTACCTCAAGTCACTTGCAAATGTAAGGTTTTCCTAGAGAAAATGAAGTCAATCATGGTTTTGCACTCTGCAAACAGTAGAAATGACCTCTTGTGCATGCCCGTGTGAATTTCACAGCAAAATGCCCTTCTTTTCTTGTTTCTTGAAAGTTCTCAACACATTAGGAGAAAGATCTGTTTGAGCAAGAGTGATGCAGTGTGCATTTTTCTGCATAACAAGTGATTGGGAAACATACTCCTTATTTTTCCACATTGTGTAAGAAACAACGTGAGGCTTGCAAGAGTTTGAACAATGCACCCCAAAACGTATTCCAGGTGTGAAAACACACGTTACTAGAAAGACTCTGAAGCAGCAAGCAAAAGCATAGTGGCTGAGTGTTCTTTCAATGAGAAACACACGCATTTCACTCTTCTGGAGTCAGTTTTCAGCCAGGAATTCATATGCATTTTGTACTGTGCAGAATGTAGCTACATGCTCGGGCGTTGTGTCATAGAAGCACCTCTCCTGCAGGAGCTTATTGCAACATTCATTATTTGGCTAAGTTCATTAGGGTTGGTTTTGGAAGGTGTTTCATCTTTGGTCAAATCCCGCTTCGTACGAAATATTTTCACAGCGCTGTTTCCAAGTGTCCACAAAGATCTGCTGCTTGAAACTGCCTACATGCACATCTCCCATACTGCTGTGTTCGTTTCACTACCTGGATTTTGGTTTCCTCTTCTTGCTTTGAAATGACAAGCCTTCATTCTCCATGCTACACACACCTTGTAGCAGTTTCAGTTAGAGGCATATTGGTGCTCCCAAAAAGCTGTGTAACCTAGTTAGAGTGTGTCACTCTCAGGCACTGAATACACAACTTAGAGCTCCTTTCACCACAGACACGCAAACACATCTTTTTGGGAAAGTGCTACCTCAAGTCACTTGCAAATGTAAGGCTTTCATAGAGAAAATGAAGTCAATCATGGTTTTGCACTCTGCAAACAGTAGAAATGACCTCTTGTACATGCCCGTGTGAATTTCACAGCAAAATGCCCTTCTTTTCTTGTTTCTTGAAAGTTCTCAACACGTTAGGAGAAAGATCTGTTTGAGCAAGAGTGCTGCAGTCTGCATTTTTCTGCATTACAAGTGATTGGGAAACATACTCCTTATTTTTCCACATTGTGTAAGAAACAACGTGAGGCTTGCAAGCGTTTGAACAATGCTCCCCAAAACGTATTCCAGGAGTGAAAACACACGTTTCTAGAAAGACTCTGAAGCAGCAAGCAAAAGCATAGTGGCTGAGTGTTCTTTCAATGAGAAACACACGCATTTCACTCTTCTGGAGTCAGTTTTCAGCCAGGAATTCATATGCATTTTGTACTGTGCAGAATGTAGCTACATGCTCGGGGGTTGTGTCATAGAAGCACCTCTCCTGCAGGAGCTTATTGCAGCATTCATTGTTTGGCTAAGTTCTTTAGGGTTGGTTTTGGAAGGTGTTTCATATTTGGTCAAATCCCGCTTCGTACGAAATATTTTCACAGCGCTGTTTCCAAGTGTCCACAAAGATCTGCTGCTTGAAACTGCCTACATGCACATCTCCCATACTGCTGTGCTTGTTTCACTACCTGGATTTTGGTTTCCTCTTCTTGCTTTGAAATGACAAGCCTTCATTCTGCATGCTACACACACCTTGTAGCAGTTTCAGTTTGAAGCATGTTGGTGCTCTCAAAAAGCTGTGTAACCTAGTTAGAGTGTGTCACTCTCCGGCACTGAATACACAACTTAGAGCTCCTTTGACCACAGACACGCAAACACATCTTTTTGGGAAAGTGCTACCTCAAGTCACTTGCAAATGTAAGGCTTTCATAGAGAAAATGAAGTCAATCATGGTTTTGCACTCTGCAAACAGTAGAAATGACCTCTTGTGCATGCCCGTGTGAATTTCACAGCAAAATGCCCTTCTTTTCTTGTTTCTTGAAAGTTCTCAACACATTAGGAGAAAGATCTGTTTGAGCAAGAATGATGCAGTGTGCATTTTTCTGAATTACAATTGATTGGGAAACATACTCCTTATTTTTCCACATTGTGTAAGAAACAACGTGAGGCTTGCAAGAGTTTGAACAATGCTCCCCAAAACGTATTCCAGGAGTGAAAACACACGTTTCTAGAAAGACTCTGAAGCAGCAAGCAAAAGCATAGTGGCTGAGTGTTCTTTCAATGAGAAACACACGCATTTCACTCTTCTGAAGTCAGTTTTCAGCCAGGAATTCATATGCATTTTGTACTGTGCAGAATGTAGCTACATGCTCGGGGGTTGTGTCATAGAAGCACCTCTCCTGCAGGAGCTTATTGCAACATTCATTGTTTGGCTAAGTTCTTTAGGGTTGGTTTTGGAAGGTGTTTCATATTTGGTCAAATCCCGCTTCGTACGAAATATTTTCACAGCGCTGTTTCCAAGTGTCCACAAAGATCTGCTGCTTGAAACTGCCTCCATGCACATCTCCCATACTGCTTTGCTCGTTTCACTACCTGGATTTTGGTTTCCTCTTCTTGCTTTGAAATGACAAGCCTTCATTCTGCATGATACAAACACCTTGTAGCAGTTTCAGTTAGAAGCATATTGGTGCTCTCAAAAAGCTGTGTAACCTAGTTAGAGTGTGTCACTCTCCGGCACTGAATACACAACTTAGAGCTCCTTTGACCACAGACACGCAAACACATCATTTTGGGAAAGTGCTACCTCAAGTCACTTGCAAATGTAAGGGTTTCAAGGAGAAAATGATGTCAATCATGGTTTTGCACTCTGCAAACAATAGAAATGACCTCTTGTACATGCCCGTGTGAATTTCACAGCAAAATGCCCTTCTTTTCTTGTTTCTTGAAAGTTCTCAACACATTAGGAGAAAGATCTGTGTGAGCAAGAGTGCTGCAGTCTGCATTTTTCTGCATTACAAGTGATTGGGAAACATACTCCTTATTTTTCCACATTGTGTAAGAAACAACGTGAGGCTTGCAAGCGTTTGAACAATGCTCCCCAAAACGTATTCCAGGAGTGAAAACACACGTTTCTAGAAAGACTCTGAAGCAGCAAGCAAAAGCATAGTGGCTGAGTGTTCTTTCAATGAGAAACACACGCATTTCACTCTTCTGGAGTCAGTTTTCAGCCAGGAATTCATATGCATTTTGTACTGTGCAGAATGTAGCTACATGCTCGGGGGTTGTGTCATAGAAGCACCTCTCCTGCAGGAGCTTATTGCAACATTCATTGTTTGGCTAAGTTCTTTAGGGTTGGTTTTGGAAGGTGTTTCATATTTGGTCAAATCCCGCTTCGTACGAAATATTTTCACAGCGCTGTTTCCAAGTGTCCACAAAGATCTGCTGCTTGAAACTGCCTACATGCACATCTCCCATACTGCTGTGCTCGTTTCACTACCTGGATTTTGGTTTCATCTTCTTGCTTTGAAATGACAAGCCTTCATTCTGCATGCTACACACACCTTGTAGCAGTTTCAGTTTGAAGCATGTTGGTGCTCTCAAAAAGCTGTGTAACCTAGTTAGAGTGTGTCACTCTCCGGCACTGAATACACAACTTAGAGCTCCTTTCACCACAGACACGCAAACACATCTTTTTGGGAAAGTGCTACCTCAAGTCACTTGCAAATGTAAGGGTTTCCTAGAGAAAATGAAGTCAATCATGGTTTTGCACTCTGCAAACAGTAGAAATGACCTCTTGTGCATGCCCGTGTGAATTTCACAGCAAAATGCCCTTCTTTTCTTGTTTCTTGAAAGTTCTCAACACATTAGGAGAAAGATCTGTTTGAGCAAGAGTGATGCAGTGTGCATTTTTCTGCATAACAAGTGATTGGGAAACATACTCCTTATTTTTCCACATTGTGTAAGAAACAACGTGAGGCTTGCAAGAGTTTGAACAATGCACCCCAAAACGTATTCCAGGTGTGAAAACACACGTTACTAGAAAGACTCTGAAGCAGCAAGCAAAAGCATAGTGGCTGAGTGTTCCTTCAATGAGAAACACACGCATTTCACTCTTCTGGAGTCAGTTTTCAGCCAGGAATTCATATGCATTTTGTACTGTGCAGAATGTAGCTACATGCTCGGGCGTTGTGTCATAGAAGCACCTCTCCTTCAGGAGCTTATTGCAACATTCATTATTTGGCTAAGTTCATTAGGGTTGGTTTTGGAAGGTGTTTCATCTTTGGTCAAATCCCGCTTCGTACGAAATATTTTCACAGCGCTGTTTCCAAGTGTCCACAAAGATCTGCTGCTTGAAACTGCCTACATGCACATCTCCCATACTGCTGTGTTCGTTTCACTACCTGGATTTTGGTTTCCTCTTCTTGCTTTGAAATGACAAGCCTTCATTCTCCATGCTACACACACCTTGTAGCAGTTTCAGTTAGAGGCATATTGGTGCTCCCAAAAAGCTGTGTAACCTAGTTAGAGTGTGTCACTCTCAGGCACTGAATACACAACTTAGAGCTCATTTCACCACAGACACGCAAACACATCTTTTTGGGAAAGTGCTACCTCAAGTCACTTGCAAATGTAAGGCTTTCATAGAGAAAATGAAGTCAATCATGGTTTTGCACTCTGCAAACAGTAGAAATGACCTCTTGTACATGCCCGTGTGAATTTCACAGCAAAATGCCCTTCTTTTCTTGTTTCTTGAAAGTTCTCAACACGTTAGGAGAAAGATCTGTTTGAGCAAGAGTGATGCAGTGTGCATTTTTCTGCATTACAAGTAATTGGGAAACATACTCCTTATTTTTCCACATTGTGTAAGAAACAACGTGAGGCTTGCAAGAGTTTGAACAATGCACCCCAAAACGTAATCCAGGTGTGAAAACACACGTTACTAGAAAGACTCTGAAGCAGCAAGCAAAAGCATAGTGGCTGAGTGTTCTTTCAATGAGAAACACACGCATTTCACTCTTCTGGAGTCAGTTTTCAGCCAGGAATTCATATGCATTTTGTACTGTGCAGAATGTAGCTACATGCTCGGGGGTTGTGTCATAAAAGCACCTCTCCTGCAGGAGCTTATTGCAACATTCATTGTTTGGCTAAGTTCTTTAGGGTTGGTTTTGGAAGGTGTTTCATATTTGGTCAAATCCCGCTTCGTACGAAATATTTTCACAGCTCTGTTTCCAAGTGTCCACAAAGATCTGCTGCTTGAAACTGCCTACATGCACATCTCCCATACTGCTTTGCTCGTTTCACTACCTGGATTTTGGTTTCCTCTTCTTGCTTTGAAATGACAAGCCTTCATTCTGCATGCTACACACACCTTGTAGCAGTTTCAGTTAGAAGCATATTGGTGCTCTCAAAAAGCTGTGTAACCTAGTTAGAGTGTGTCACTCTCCGGCACTGAATACACAACTTAGAGCTCCTTTGACCACAGACACGCAAACACATCTTTTTGGGAAAGTGCTACCTCAAGTCACTTGCAAATGTAAGGCTTTCATAGAGAAAATGAAGTCAATCATGATTTTGCACTCTGCAAACAATATAAATGACCTCTTGTACATGCCCGTGTGAATTTCACAGAAAAATGCCCTTCTTTTCTTGTTTCTTGAAAGTTCTCAACACATTAGGAGAAAGATCTGTGTGAGCAAGAGTGCTGCAGTGTGCATTTTTCTGCATTACAAGTGATTGGGAAACATACTCCTTATTTTTCCACATTGTGTAAGAAACAACGTGAGGCTTGCAAGAGTTTGAACAATGCACCCCAAAACGTATTCCAGGAGTGAAAACACACGTTTCTAGAAAGACTCTGAAGCAACAAGCAAAAGCATAGTGGCTGAGTGTTCCATCAATGAAAAACACACGCATTTCACTCTTCTGGAGTCAGTTTTCAGCCAGGAATTCATATGCATTTTGTACTGTGCAGAATGTAGCTACATGCTCGGGGGTTGTGTCATAGAAGCACCTCTCCTGCAGGAGCTTATTGCAGCATTCATTGTTTGGCTAAGTTCTTTAGGGTTGGTTTTGGAAGGTGTTTCATCTTTGGTGAAATCCCGCTTCGTATGAAATATTTTCACAGCGCTGTTTCCAAGTGTCCACAAAGATCTGCTGCTTGAAACTGCCTACATGCACATCTCCCATACTGCTTTGCTCGTTTCACTACCTGGATTTTGGTTTCCTCTTCTTGCTTTGAAATGACAAGCCTTCATTCTGCATGCTACACACACCTTGTAGCAGTTTCTGTTAGAAGCATATTGGTGCTCTCAAAAAGCTGTGTAACCTAGTTAGAGTGTGTCACTCTCCGGCACTGAATACACAACTTAGAGCTCCTTTGACCACAGACACGCAAACACATCTTTTTGGGAAAGTGCTACCTCAAGTCACTTGCAAATGTAAGGCTTTCATAGAGAAAATGAAGTCAATCATGATTTTGCACTCTGCAAACAATATAAATGACCTCTTGTACATGCCCGTGTGAATTTCACAGCAAAATGCCCTTCTTTTCTTGTTTCTTGAAAGTTCTCAACACATTAGGAGAAAGATCTGTGTGAGCAAGAGTGCTGCAGTGTGCATTTTTCTGCATTACAAGTGATTGGGAAACATACTCCTTATTTTTCCACATTGTGTAAGAAACAACGTGAGGCTTGCAAGAGTTTGAACAATGCACCCCAAAACGTATTCCAGGAGTGAAAACACACGTTTCTAGAAAGACTCTGAAGCAACAAGCAAAAGCATAGTGGCTGAGTGTTCTTTCAATGAGAAACACACGCGTTTCACTCTTCTGGAGTCAGTTTTCAGCCAGGAATTCATATGCATTTTGTACTGTGCAGAATGTAGCTACATGCTCGGGGGCTGTGTCATAGAAGCACCTCTCCTGCAGGAGCTTATTGCAACATTCATTGTTTGGCTAAGTTCTTTAGGGTTGGTTTTGGAAGGTGTTTCATCTTTGGTGAAATCCCGCTTCGTACGAAATATTTTCACAGCGCTGTTTCCAAGTGTCCACGAAGATCTGCTGCTTGAAACTGCCTACATGCACATCTCCCATACTGCTGTGCTCGTTTCACTACCTGGATTTTGGTTTCCTCTTCTTGCTTTGAAATGACAAGCCTTCATTCTGCATGCTACACACACCTTGTAGCAGTTTCAGTTTGAAGCATGTTGGTGCTCTCAAAAAGCTGTGTAACCTAGTTAGAGTGTGTCACTCTCCAGCACTGAATACACAACTTAGAGCTCCTTTAACCACAGACACGCAACCACATCTTTTTGGGAAAGTGCTACCTCAAGTCACTTGCAAATGTAAGGGTTTCAAGGAGAAAATGAAGTCAATCATGGTTTTGCACTCTGCAAACAATAGAAATGACCTCTTGTACATGCCCGTGTGAATTTCACAGCAAAATGCCCTTCTTTTCTTGTTTCTTGAAAGTTCTCAACACATTAGGAGAAAGATCTGTTTGAGCAAGAGTGATGCAGTGTCCATTTTTCTGCATAACAAGTGATTGGGAAACATACTCCTTATTTTTCCACATTTTGTAAGAAACAACGTGAGGCTTGCAAGAGTTTGAACAATGCACCCCAAAACGTATTCCAGGAGTGAAAACACACGTTTCTAGAAAGACTCTGAAGCAGCAAGCAAAAGCATAGTGGCTGAGTGTTCCATCAATGAGAAACACACGCATTTCACTCTTCTGGAGTCAGTTTTCAGCCAAGAATTCATATGCATTTTGTACTGTGCAGAATGTAGCTACATGCTCGGGGGTTGTGTCATAGAAGCACCTCTCCTGCAGGAGCTTATTGCAGCCTTCATTGTTTGGCTAAGTTCTTTAGGGTTGGTTTTGGACGGTCTTTTATCTTTGGTCAAATCCCGCTTCGTACGAAATATTTTCACAGCGCTGTTTCCAAGTGTCCACAAAGATCTGCTGCTTGAAAGTGCCTACATGCACATCTCCCATACTGCTGTGCTCGTTTCACTACCTGGATTTTGGTTTCCTCTTCTTGCTTTGAAATGACAAGCCTGCATTCTGCATGCTACACACACCTTGTAGCAGTTTCAGTTTGAAGCATGTTGGTGCTCTCAAAAAGCTGTGTAACCTAGTTAGAGTGTGTCACTCTCCAGCACTGAATACACAACTTAGAGCTCCTTTCACCACAGACACGCAACCACATCTTTTTGGGAAAGTGCTACCTCAAGTCACTTGCAAATGTAAGGGTTTCCTAGAGAAAATGAAGTCAATCATGGTTTTGCACTCTGCAAACAGTAGAAATGACCTCTTGTGCATGCCCGTGTGAATTTCACAGCAAAATGCCCTTCTTTTCTTGTTTCTTGAAAGTTCTCAACACATTAGGAGAAAGATCTGTTTGAGCAAGAGTGATGCAGTGTGCATTTTTCTGCATAACAAGTGATTGGGAAACATACTCCTTATTTTTCCACATTGTGTAAGAAACAACGTGAGGCTTGCAAGAGTTTGAACAATGCACCCCAAAACGTATTCCAGGTGTGAAAACACACGTTACTAGAAAGACTCTGAAGCAGCAAGCAAAAGCATAGTGGCTGAGTGTTCTTTCAATGAGAAACACACGCATTTCACTCTTCTGGAGTCAGTTTTCAGCCAGGAATTCATATGCATTTTGTACTGTGCAGAATGTAGCTACATGCTCGGGGGTTGTGTCATAGAAGCACCTCTCCTGCAGGAGCTTATTGCAACATTCATTATTTGGCTAAGTTCATTAGGGTTGGTTTTGGAAGGTGTTTCATCTTTGGTGAAATCCCGCTTCGTACGAAATATTTTCACAGCGCTGTTTCCAAGTGTCCACAAAGATCTGCTGCTTGAAACTGCCTACATGCACATCTCCCATACTGCTGTGCTCGTTTCACTACCTGGATTTTGGTTTCCTCTTCTTGCTTTGAAATGACAAGCCTTCATTCTGCATGCTACACACACCTTGTAGCAGTTTCAGTTTGAAGCATGTTGGTGCTCTCAAAAAGCTGTGTAACCTAGTTAGAGTGTGTCACTCTCCGGCACTGAATACACAACTTAGAGCTCCTTTCACCACAGACACGCAAACACATCTTTTTGGGAAAGTGCTACCTCAAGTCACTTGCAAATGTAAGGCTTTCATAGAGAAAATGAAGTCAATCATGGTTTTGCACTCTGCAAACAGTAGAAATGACCTCTTGTGCATGCCCGTGTGAATTTCACAGCAAAATGCCCTTCTTTTCTTGTTTCTTGAAACTTCTCAACACATTAGGAGAAAGATCTGTTTTAGCAAGAGTGATGCATTGTGCATTTTTCTGCATTACAAGTGATTGGGAAACATACTCCTTATTTTTCCACATTGTGTAAGAAACAACGTGAGGCTTGCAAGACTTTGAACAATGCACCCCAAAACGTATTCCAGGAGTGAAAACACACGTTTCTAGAAAGACTCTGAATCAGCAAGCAAAAGCATAGTGGCTGAGTGTTCTTTCAATGAGAAACACACGCGTTTCACTCTTCTGGAGTCAGTTTTCAGCCAGGAATTCATATGCATTTTGTACTGTGCAGAATGTAGCTACATGCTCGGGGGTTGTGTCATAGAAGCACCTCTCCTGCAGGAGCTTATTGCAACATTCATTGTTTGGCTAAGTTCTTTAGGGTTGGTTTTGGAAGGTGTTTCATCTTTGGTGAAATCCTGCTTCGTACGAAATATTTTCACAGCGCTGTTTCCAAGTGTCCACGAAGATCTGCTGCTTGAAACTGCCTACATGCACATCTCCCATACTGCTGTGCTCGTTTCACTACCTGGATTTTGGTTTCCTCTTCTTGCTTTGAAATGACAAGCCTTCATTCTGCATGCTACACACACCTTGTAGCAGTTTCAGTTTGAAGCATGTTGGTGCTCTCAAAAAGCTGTGTAACCTAGTTAGAGTGTGTCACTCTCCAGCACTGAATACACAACTTAGAGCTCCTTTAACCACAGACACGCAACCACATCTTTTTGGGAAAGTGCTACCTCAAGTCACTTGCAAATGTAAGGGTTTCAAGGAGAAAATGAAGTCAATCATGGTTTTGCACTCTGCAAACAATAGAAATGACCTCTTGTACATGCCCGTGTGAATTTCACAGCAAAATGCCCTTCTTTTCTTGTTTCTTGAAAGTTCTCAACACGTTAGGAGAAAGATCTGTTTGAGCAAGAGTGATGCAGTGTGCATTTTTCTGCATAACAAGTGATTGGGAAACATACTCCCTATTTTTCCACATTGTGTAAGAAACAACGTGAGGCTTGCAAGAGTTTGAACAATGCACCCCAAAACGTATTCCAGGAGTGAAAACACACGTTTCTAGAAAGACTCTGAAGCAGCAAGCAAAAGCATAGTGGCTGAGTGTTCCATCAATGAGAAACACACGCATTTCACTCTTCTGGAGTCAGTTTTCAGCCAGGAATTCATATGCATTTTGTACTGTGCAGAATGTAGCTACATGCTCGGGGGTTGTGTCATAGAAGCACCTCTCCTGCAGGAGCTTATTGCAGCCTTCATTGTTTGGCTAAGTTCTTTAGGGTTGGTTTTGGACGGTCTTTTATCTTTGGTCAAATCCCGCTTCGTACGAAATATTTTCACAGCGCTGTTTCCAAGTGTCCACAAAGATCTGCTGCTTGAAACTGCCTACATGCACATCTCCCATACTGCTGTGCTCGTTTCACTACCTGGATTTTGGTTTCCTCTTCTTGCTTTGAAATGACAAGCCTTCATTCTGCATGCTACACACACCTTGTAGCAGTTTCAGTTTGAAGCATGTTGGTGCTCTCAAAAAGCTGTGTAACCTAGTTAGAGTGTGTCACTCTCCGGCACTGAATACACAACTTAGAGCTCCTTTAACCACAGACACGCAACCACATCTTTTTGGGAAAGTGCTACCTCAAGTCACTTGCAAATGTAAGGCTTTCATAGAGAAAATGAAGTCAATCATGGTTCTGCACTCTGCAAACAGTAGAAATGACCTCTTGTGCATGCCCGTGTGAATTTCACAGCAAAATGCCCTTCTTTTCTTGTTTCTTGAAAGTTCTCAACACATTAGGAGAAAGATCTGTGTGAGCAAGAGTGATGCAGTGTGCATTTTTCTGCATTACAAGTGATTGGGAAAAATACTCCTTATTTTTCCACATTGTGTAAGAAACAACGTGAGGCTTGCAAGAGTTTGAACAATGCACGCCAAAACGTATTCCAGGAGTGAAAACACACGTTTCTAGAAAGACTCTGAAGCAGCAAGCAAAAGCATAGTGGCTGAGTGTTCCATCAATGAGAAACACACGCATTTCACTCTTCTGGAGTCAGTTTTCAGCCAGGAATTCATATGCATTTTGTACTGTGCAGAATGTAGCTACATGCTCGGGGGTTGTGTCATAGAAGCACCTCTCCTGCAGGAGCTTATTGCAACATTCATTGTTTGGCTAAGTTCTTTAGGGTTGGTTTTGGAAGGTGTTTCATATTTGGTCAAATCCCGCTTCGTACGAAATATTTTCACAGCGCTGTTTCCAAGTGTCCACAAAGATCTGCTGCTTGAAACTGCCTACATGCACATCTCCCATACTGCTGTGCTCGTTTCACTACCTGGATTTTGGTTTCCTCTTCTTGCTTTGAAATGCAAGCCTTCATTCTCCATGCTACACACACCTTGTAGCAGTTTCAGTTAGAAGCATGTTGGTGCTCTCAAAAACTGTGTAACCTAGTTAGAGTGTGTCACTCTCCAGCACTGAATACACAACTTAGAGCTCCTTTGACCACAGACACGCAACCACATCTTTTTGGGAAAGTGCTACCTCAAGTCACTTGCAAATGTAAGGGTTTCCAGGAGAAAATGAAGTCAATCATGGTTTTGCACTCTGCAAACAATAGAAATGACCTCTTGTACATGCCCGTGTGAATTTCACAGCAAAATGCCCTTCTTTTCTTGTTTCTTGAAAGTTCTCAACACGTTAGGAGAAAGATCTGTTTGAGCAAGAGTGATGCAGTGTGCATTTTTCTGCATTACAAGTGATTGGGAAACATAATCCTTATTTTTCCACATTGTGTAAGAAACAACGTGAGGCTTGCAAGAGTTTGAACAATACACCCCAAAACGTATTCCAGGAGTGAAAACACACGTTTCTAGAAAGACTCTGAAGCAGCAAGCAAAAGCATAGTGGCTGAGTGTTCTTTCAATGAGAAACACAAGCATTTCACTCTTCTGGAGTCAGTTTTCAGCCAGGAATTCATATGCATTTTGTACTGTGCAGAATGTAGCTACATGCTCGGGGGTTGTGTCATAGAAGCACCTCTCCTGCAGGAGCTTATTGCAACATTCATTATTTGGCTAAGTTCATTAGGGTTGGTTTTGGAAGGTGTTTCATCTTTGGTGAAATCCCGCTTAATACGAAATATTTTCACAGCGCTGTTTCCAAGTGTCCACAAAGATCTGCTGCTTGAAACTGCCTACATGCACATCTCCCATACTGCTGTGCTCGTTTCACTACCTGGATTTTGGTTTCCTCTTCTTGCTTTGAAATGACAAGCCTTCATTCTGCATGCTACACACACCTTGTAGCAGTTTCAGTTTGAAGCATGTTGGTGCTCTCAAAAAGCTGTGTAACCTAGTTAGAGTGTGTCACTCTCCAGAACTGAATACACAACTTAGAGCTCCTTTCACCACAGACACGCAACCACATCTTTTTGGGAAAGTGCTACCTCAAGTCACTTGCAAATGTAAGGGTTTCCAGGAGAAAATGAAGTCAATCATGGTTTTGCACTCTGCAAACAATAGAAATGACCTCTTGTACATGCCCGTGTGAATTTCACAGCAAAATGCCCTTCTTTTCTTGTTTCTTGAAAGTTCTCAACACGTTAGGAGAAAGATCTGTTTGAGCAAGAGTGCTGCAGTGTGCATTTTTCTGCATTACAAGTGATTGGGAAACATACTCCTTATTTTTCCACATTGTGTAAGAAACAACGTGAGGCTTGCAAGAGTTTGAACAATGCACCCCAAAACGTATTCCAGGAGTGAAAACACACGTTTCTAGAAAGACTCTGAAGCAACAAGCAAAAGCATAGTGGCTGAGTGTTCCATCAATGAAAAACACACGCATTTCACTCTTCTGGAGTCAGTTTTCAGTCAGGAATTCATATGCATTTTGTACTGTGCAGAATGTAGCTACATTCTCGGGGGTTGTGTCATAGAAGCACCTCTCCTGCAGGAGCTTATTGCAACCTTCATTGTTTGGCTAAGTTCTTTAGGGTTGGTTTTGGAAAGTGTTTCATATTTGGTCAAATCCCGCTTCGTACGAAATATTTTCACAGCGCTGTTTCCAAGTGTCCACAAAGATCTGCTGCTTGAAACTGCCTACATGCATATCTCCCATACTGCTGTGCTCGTTTCACTACCTGGATTTTGGTTTCCTCTTCTTGCTTTGAAATGACAAGCCTTCATTCTGCATGCTACACACACCTTGTAGCAGTTTCAGTTTGAAGCATATTGATGCTCTCAAAAAGCTGTGTAACCTAGTTAGAGTGTGTCACTCTCCGGCACTGAATACACAACTTAGAGCTCCTTTCACCACAGACACGCAAACACATCTTTTTGGGAAAGTGCTACCTCAAGTCACTTGCAAATGTAAGGGTTTCAAGGAAAAAATGAAGTCAATCATGGTTTTGCACTCTGCAAACAATAGAAATAACCTCTTGTACATGCCCGTGTGAATTTCACAGCAAAATGCCCTTCTTTTCTTGTTTCTTGAAAGTTCTCAACACGTTAGGAAAAAGATCTGTTTGAGCAAGAGTGATGCAGTGTGCATTTTTCTGCATTACAAGTGATTGGGAAACATACTCCTTATTTTTCCACATTGTGTAAGAAACAACGTGAGGCTTGCAAGAGTTTGAACAATGCACCCCAAAACGTATTCCAGGAGTGAAAACACACGTTTCTAGAAAGACTCTGAAGCAGCAAGCAAAAGCATAGTGGCTGAGTGTTCCATTAATGAGAAACACACGCATTTCACTCTTCTGGAGTCAGTTTTCAGCCAGGAATTCATATGCATTTTGTACTGTGCAGAATGTAGCTACATGCTCGGGGGTTGTGTCATAGAAGCACCTCTCTTGCAGGAGCTTATTGCAGCATTCATTGTTTGGCTAAGTTCTTTAGGGTTGGTTTTGGAAGGTGTTTCATATTTGGTCAAATCCCGCTTCGTACGAAATATTTTCACAGCGCTGTTTCCAAGTGTCCACAAAGATCTGCTGCTTGAAACTGCCTACATGCACATCTCCCATACTGCTGTGCTTGTTTCACTACCTGGATTTTGGTTTCCTCTTCTTGCTTTGAAATGACAAGCCTTCATTCTGCATGCTACACACACCTTGTAGCAGTTTCAGTTTGAAGCATGTTGGTGCTCTCAAAAAGCTGTGTAACCTAGTTAGAGTGTGTCACTCTCCGGCACTGAATACACAACTTAGAGCTCCTTTCACCACAGACACGCAAACACATCTTTTTGGGAAAGTGCTACCTCAAGTCACTTGCAAATGTAAGGCTTTCATAGAGAAAATGAAGTCAATCATGGTTTTGCACTCTGCAAACAGTAGAAATGACCTCTTGTGCATGCCCGTGTGAATTTCACAGCAAAATGCCCTTCTTTTCTTGTTTCTTGAAAGTTCTCAACACATTAGGAGAAAGATCTGTTTGAGCAAGAATGATGCAGTGTGCATTTTTCTGCATTACAATTGATTGGGAAACATACTCCTTATTTTTCCACATTGTGTAAGAAACAACGTGAGGCTTGCAAGAGTTTGAACAATGCACCCCAAAACGTATTCCAGGAGTGAAAACACACTTGTCTAGAAAGACTCTGAAGCAGCAAGCAAAAGCATAGTGGCTGAGTGTTCCATCAATGAGAAACACACGCATTTCACTCTTCTGGAGTCAGTTTTCAGCCAGGAATTGATATGCATTTTGTACTGTGCAGAATGTAGCTACATGCTGGGGGTTGTGTCATAGAAGCACCTCTCCTGCAGGAGCTTATTGCAACATTCATTATTTGGCTAAGTTCATTAGGGTTGGTTTTGGAAGGTGTTTCATCTTTGGTGAAATCCCGCTTAATACGAAATATTTTCACAGCGCTGTTTCCAAGTGTCCACAAAGATCTGCTGCTTGAAACTGCCTACATGCACATCTCCCATACTGCTGTGCTCGTTTCACTACCTGGATTTTGGTTTCCTCTTCTTGCTTTGAAATGACAAGCCTTCATTCTGCATGCTACACACACCTTGTAGCAGTTTCAGTTTGAAGCATGTTGGTGCTCTCAAAAAGCTGTGTAACCTAGTTAGAGTGTGTCACTCTCCAGAACTGAATACACAACTTAGAGCTCCTTTCACCACAGACACGCAACCACATCTTTTTGGGAAAGTGCTACCTCAAGTCACTTGCAAATGTAAGGCTTTCATAGAGAAAATGAAGTCAATCATGGTTTTGCACTCTGCAAACAGTAGAAATGACCTCTTGTGCATGCCCGTGTGAATTTCACAGCAAAATGCCCTTCTTTTCTTGTTTCTTGAAAGTTCTCAACACATTAGGAGAAAGATCTGTTTGAGCAAGAGTGATGCAGTGTGCATTTTTCTGCATAACAAGTGATTGGGAAACATACTCCTGATTTTTCCACATTGTGTAAGAAACAACGTGAGGCTTGCAAGAGTTTGAACAATGCACCCCAAAACGTATTCCAGGTGTGAAAACACACGTTACTAGAAAGACTCTGAAGCAGCAAGCAAAAGCATAGTGGCTGAGTGTTCTTTCAATGAGAAACACACGCATTTCACTCTTCTGGAGTCAGTTTTCAGCCAGGAATTCATATGCATTTTGTACTGTGCAGAATGTAGCTACATGCTCGGGGGTTGTGTCATAGAAGCACCTCTCCTGCAGGAGCTTATTGCAACATTCATTGTTTGGCTAAGTTCTTTAGGGTTGGTTTTGGAAGGTGTTTCATATTTGGTCAAATCCCGCTTCGTACGAAATATTTTCACAGCGCTGTTTCCAAGTGTCCACAAAGATCTGCTGCTTGAAACTGCCTACATGCACATCTCCCATACTGCTGTGCTCTTTTCACTACCTGGATTTTGGTTTCCTCTTCTTGCTTTGAAATGCAAGCCTTCATTCTCCATGCTACACACACCTTGTAGCAGTTTCAGTTAGAAGCATATTGGTGCTCTCAAAAAGCTGTGTAACCTAGTTAGAGTGTGTCACTCTCCGGCACTGAATACACAACTTAGAGCTCCTTTGACCACAGACACGCAAACACATCTTTTTGGGAACGTGCTACCTCAAGTCACTTGCAAATGTAAGGCTTTCATAGAGAAAATGAAGTCAATCATGATTTTGCACTCTGCAAACTATATAAATGACCTCTTGTACATGCCCGTGTGAATTTCACAGCAAAATGCCCTTCTTTTCTTGTTTCTTGAAAGTTCTCAACACATTATGAGAAAGATCTGTGTGAGCAAGAGTGCTGCAGTGTGCATTTTTCTGCATTACAAGTGATTGGGAAACATACTCCTTATTTTTCCACATTGTGTAAGAAACAACGTGAGGCTTGCAAGAGTTTGAACAATGCACCCCAAAACGTATTCCAGGAGTGAAAACACACGTTTCTAGAAAGACTCTGAAGCAACAAGCAAAAGCATAGTGGCTGAGTGTTCCATCAATGAAAAACACACGCATTTCACTCTTCTGGAGTCAGTTTTCAGTCAGGAATTCATATGCATTTTGTACTGTGCAGAATGTAGCTACATTCTCGGGGGTTGTGTCATAGAAGCACCTCTCCTGCAGGAGCTTATTGCAACCTTCATTGTTTGGCTAAGTTCTTTAGGGTTGGTTTTGGAAAGTGTTTCATATTTGGTCAAATCCCGCTTCGTACGAAATATTTTCACAGCGCTGTTTCCAAGTGTCCACAAAGATCTGCTGCTTGAAACTGCCTACATGCATATCTCCCATACTGCTGTGCTCGTTTCACTACCTGGATTTTGGTTTCCTCTTCTTGCTTTGAAATGACAAGCCTTCATTCTGCATGCTACACACACCTTGTAGCAGTTTCAGTTTGAAGCATATTGATGCTCTCAAAAAGCTGTGTAACCTAGTTAGAGTGTGTCACTCTCCGGCACTGAATACACAACTTAGAGCTCCTTTCACCACAGACACGCAAACACATCTTTTTGGGAAAGTGCTACCTCAAGTCACTTGCAAATGTAAGGGTTTCAAGGAAAAAATGAAGTCAATCATGGTTTTGCACTCTGCAAACAATAGAAATAACCTCTTGTACATGCCCGTGTGAATTTCACAGCAAAATGCCCTTCTTTTCTTGTTTCTTGAAAGTTCTCAACACGTTAGGAAAAAGATCTGTTTGAGCAAGAGTGATGCAGTGTGCATTTTTCTGCATTACAAGTGATTGGGAAACATACTCCTTATTTTTCCACATTGTGTAAGAAACAACGTGAGGCTTGCAAGAGTTTGAACAATGCACCCCAAAACGTATTCCAGGAGTGAAAACACACGTTTCTAGAAAGACTCTGAAGCAGCAAGCAAAAGCATAGTGGCTGAGTGTTCCATTAATGAGAAACACACGCATTTCACTCTTCTGGAGTCAGTTTTCAGCCAGGAATTCATATGCATTTTGTACTGTGCAGAATGTAGCTACATGCTCGGGGGTTGTGTCATAGAAGCACCTCTCTTGCAGGAGCTTATTGCAGCATTCATTGTTTGGCTAAGTTCTTTAGGGTTGGTTTTGGAAGGTGTTTCATATTTGGTCAAATCCCGCTTCGTACGAAATATTTTCACAGCGCTGTTTCCAAGTGTCCACAAAGATCTGCTGCTTGAAACTGCCTACATGCACATCTCCCATACTGCTGTGCTTGTTTCACTACCTGGATTTTGGTTTCCTCTTCTTGCTTTGAAATGACAAGCCTTCATTCTGCATGCTACACACACCTTGTAGCAGTTTCAGTTTGAAGCATGTTGGTGCTCTCAAAAAGCTGTGTAACCTAGTTAGAGTGTGTCACTCTCCGGCACTGAATACACAACTTAGAGCTCCTTTCACCACAGACACGCAAACACATCTTTTTGGGAAAGTGCTACCTCAAGTCACTTGCAAATGTAAGGCTTTCATAGAGAAAATGAAGTCAATCATGGTTTTGCACTCTGCAAACAGTAGAAATGACCTCTTGTGCATGCCCGTGTGAATTTCACAGCAAAATGCCCTTCTTTTCTTGTTTCTTGAAAGTTCTCAACACATTAGGAGAAAGATCTGTTTGAGCAAGAGTGATGCAGTGTGCATTTTTCTGCATTACAAGTGATTGGGAAACATACTCCTTATTTTTCCACATTGTGTAAGAAACAACGTGAGGCTTGCAAGAGTTTGAACAATGCACCCCAAAACGTATTCCAGGAGTGAAAACACACGTTTCTAGAAAGACTCTGAAGCAGCAAGCAAAAGCATAGTGGCTGAGTGTTATTTCAATGAGAAACACACGCATTTCACTCTTCTGAATTCAGTTTTCAGCCAGGAATTCATATGCATTTTGTACTGTGCAGAATGTAGCTACATGCTCGGGGGTTGTGTCATAGAAGCACCTCTCCTGCAGGAGCTTATTGCAACATTCATTGTTTGGCTAAGTTCTTTAGGGTTGGTTTTGGAAGGTGTTTCATATTTGGTCAAATCCCGCTTCGTACGAAATATTTTCACAGCGCTGTTTCCAAGTGTCCACAAAGATCTGCTGCTTGAAACTGCCTCCATGCACATCTCCCATACTGCTTTGCTCGTTTCACTACCTGGATTTTGGTTTCCTCTTATTGCTTTGAAATGACAAGCCTTCATTCTGCATGATACAAACACCTTGTAGCAGTTTCAGTTAGAAGCATATTGGTGCTCTCAAAAAGCTGTGTAACCTAGTTAGAGTGTGTCACTCTCCGGCACTGAATACACAACTTAGAGCTCCTTTGACCACAGACACGCAAACACATCTTTTTGGGAAAGTGCTACCTCAAGTCACTTGCAAATGTCAGGGTTTCAAGGAGAAAATGAAGTCAATCATGGTTTTGCACTCTGCAAACAATAGAAATGACCTCTTGTACATGCCCGTGTGAATTTCACAGCAAAATGCCCTTCTTTTCTTGTTTCTTGAAAGTTCTCAACACATTAGGAGAAAGACCTGTGTGAGCAAGAGTGCTGCAGTCTGCATTTTTCTGCATTACAAGTGATTGGGAAACATACTCCTTATTTTTCCACATTGTGTAAGAAACAACGTGAGGCTTGCAAGCGTTTGAACAATGCTCCCCTAAACGTATTCCAGGAGTGAAAACACACGTTTCTAGAAAGACTCTGAAGCAGCAAGCAAAAGCATAGTGGCTGAGTGTTCTTTCAATGAGAAACACACGCATTTCACTCTTCTGGAGTCAGTTTTCAGCCAGGAATTCATATGCATTTTGTACTGTGCAGAATGTAGCTACATGCTCGGGGGTTGTGTCATAGAAGCACCTCTCTTGCAGGAGCTTATTGCAGCATTCATTGTTTGGCTAAGTTCTTTAGGGTTGGTTTTGGAAGGTGTTTCATATTTGGTCAAATCCCGCTTCGTACGAAATATTTTCACAGCGCTGTTTCCAAGTGTCCACAAAGATCTGCTGCTTGAAACTGCCTACATGCACATCTCCCATACTGCTGTGCTTGTTTCACTACCTGGATTTTGGTTTCCTCTTCTTGCTTTGAAATGACAAGCCTTCATTCTGCATGCTACACACACCTTGTAGCAGTTTCAGTTTGAAGCATGTTGGTGCTCTCAAAAAGCTGTGTAACCTAGTTAGAGTGTGTCACTCTCCGGCACTGAATACACAACTTAGAGCTCCTTTCACCACAGACACGCAAACACATCTTTTTGGGAAAGTGCTACCTCAAGTCACTTGCAAATGTAAGGCTTTCATAGAGAAAATGAAGTCAATCATGGTTTTGCACTCTGCAAACAGTAGAAATGACCTCTTGTGCATGCCCGTGTGAATTTCACAGCAAAATGCCCTTCTTTTCTTGTTTCTTGAAAGTTCTCAACACATTAGGAGAAAGATCTGTTTGAGCAAGAATGATGCAGTGTGCATTTTTCTGAATTACAATTGATTGGGAAACATACTCCTTATTTTTCCACATTGTGTAAGAAACAACGTGAGGCTTGCAAGAGTTTGAACAATGCTCCCCAAAACGTATTCCAGGAGTGAAAACACACGTTTCTAGAAAGACTCTGAAGCAGCAAGCAAAAGCATAGTTGCTGAGTGTTCTTTCAATGAGAAACACACGCATTTCACTCTTCTGAATTCAGTTTTCAGCCAGGAATTCATATGCATTTTGTACTGTGCAGAATGTAGCTACATGCTCGGGGGTTGTGTCATAGAAGCACCTCTCCTGCAGGAGCTTATTGCAACATTCATTGTTTGGCTAAGTTCTTTAGGGTTGGTTTTGGAAGGTGTTTCATATTTGGTCAAATCCCGCTTCGTACGAAATATTTTCACAGCGCTGTTTCCAAGTGTCCACAAAGATCTGCTGCTTGAAACTGCCTCCATGCACATCTCCCATACTGCTTTGCTCGTTTCACTACCTGGATTTTGGTTTCCTCTTCTTGCTTTGAAATGACAAGCCTTCATTCTGCATGATACAAACACCTTGTAGCAGTTTCAGTTAGAAGCATATTGGTGCTCTCAAAAAGCTGTGTAACCTAGTTAGAGTGTGTCACTCTCCGGCACTGAATACACAACTTAGAGCTCCTTTGACCACAGACACGCAAACACATCTTTTTGGGAAAGTGCTACCTCAAGTCACTTGCAAATGTAAGGGTTTCAAGGAGAAAATGATGTCAATCATGGTTTTGCACTCTGCAAACAATAGAAATGACCTCTTGTACATGCCCGTGTGAATTTCACAGCAAAATGCCCTTCTTTTCTTGTTTCTTGAAAGTTCTCAACACATTAGGAGTAAGATCTGTGTGAGCAAGAGTGCTGCAGTCTGCATTTTCTGCATTACAAGTGATTGGGAAACATACTCCTTATTTTTCCACATTGTGTAAGAAACAACGTGAGGCTTGCAAGCGTTTGAACAATGCTCCCCAAAACGTATTCCAGGAGTGAAAACACACGTTTCTAGAAAGACTCTGAAGCAGCAAGCAAAAGCATAGTGGCTGAGTGTTCTTTCAATGAGAAACACACGCATTTCACTCTTCTGGAGTCAGTTTTCAGCCAGGAATTCATATGCATTTTGTACTGTGCAGAATGTAGCTACATGCTCGGGGGTTGTGTCATAGAAGCACCTCTCCTGCAGGAGCTTATTGCAACATTCATTGTTTGGCTAAGTTCTTTAGGGTTGGTTTTGGAAGGTGTTTCATATTTGGTCAAATCCCGCTTCGTACGAAATATTTTCACAGCGCTGTTTCCAAGTGTCCACAAAGATCTGCTGCTTGAAACTGCCTACATGCACATCTCCCATACTGCTGTGCTCGTTTCACTACCTGGATTTTGGTTTCATCTTCTTGCTTTGAAATGACAAGCCTTCATTCTGCATGCTACACACACCTTGTAGCAGTTTCAGTTTGAAGCATGTTGGTGCTCTCAAAAAGCTGTGTAACCTAGTTAGAGTGTGTCACTCTCCGGCACTGAATACACAACTTAGAGCTCCTTTTACCACAGACACGCAAACACATCTTTTTGGGAAAGTGCTACCTCAAGTCACTTGCAAATGTAAGGGTTTCCTAGAGAAAATGAAGTCAATCATGGTTTTGCACTCTGCAAACAGTAGAAATGACCTCTTGTGCATGCCCGTGTGAATTTCACAGCAAAATGCCCTTCTTTTCTTGTTTCTTGAAAGTTCTCAACACATTAGGAGAAAGATCTGTTTGAGCAAGAGTGATGCAGTGTGCATTTTTCTGCATAACAAGTGATTGGGAAACATACTCCTTATTTTTCCACATTGTGTAAGAAACAACGTGAGGCTTGCAAGAGTTTGAACAATGCACCCCAAAACGTATTCCAGGTGTGAAAACACACGTTACTAGAAAGACTCTGAAGCAGCAAGCAAAAGCATAGTGGCTGAGTGTTCCTTCAATGAGAAACACACGCATTTCACTCTTCTGGAGTCAGTTTTCAGCCAGGAATTCATATGCATTTTGTACTGTGCAGAATGTAGCTACATGCTCGGGCGTTGTGTCATAGAAGCACCTCTCCTGCAGGAGCTTATTGCAACATTCATTATTTGGCTAAGTTCATTAGGGTTGGTTTTGGAAGGTGTTTCATCTTTGGTCAAATCCCGCTTCGTACGAAATATTTTCACAGCGCTGTTTCCAAGTGTCCACAAAGATCTGCTGCTTGAAACTGCCTACATGCACATCTCCCATACTGCTGTGTTCGTTTCACTACCTGGATTTTGGTTTCCTCTTCTTGCTTTGAAATGACAAGCCTTCATTCTCCATGCTACACACACCTTGTAGCAGTTTCAGTTAGAGGCATATTGGTGCTCCCAAAAAGCTGTGTAACCTAGTTAGAGTGTGTCACTCTCAGGCACTGAATACACAACTTAGAGCTCCTTTCACCACAGACACGCAAACACATCTTTTTGGGAAAGTGCTACCTCAAGTCACTTGCAAATGTAAGGCTTTCATAGAGAAAATGAAGTCAATCATGGTTTTGCACTCTGCAAACAGTAGAAATGACCTCTTGTACATGCCCGTGTGAATTTCACAGCAAAATGCCCTTCTTTTCTTGTTTCTTGAAAGTTCTCAACACGTTAGGAGAAAGATCTGTTTGAGCAAGAGTGATGCAGTGTGCATTTTTCTGCATTACAAGTAATTGGGAAACATACTCCTTATTTTTCCACATTGTGTAAGAAACAACGTGAGGCTTGCAAGAGTTTGAACAATGCACCCCAAAACGTAATCCAGGTGTGAAAACACACGTTACTAGAAAGACTCTGAAGCAGCAAGCAAAAGCATAGTGGCTGAGTGTTCTTTCAATGAGAAACACACGCATTTCACTCTTCTGGAGTCAGTTTTCAGCCAGGAATTCATATGCATTTTGTACTGTGCAGAATGTAGCTACATGCTCGGGGGTTGTGTCATAGAAGCACCTCTCCTGCAGGAGCTTATTGCAACATTCATTGTTTGGCTAAGTTCTTTAGGGTTGGTTTTGGAAGGTGTTTCATATTTGGTCAAATCCCGCTTCGTACGAAATATTTTCACAGCGCTGTTTCCAAGTGTCCACAAAGATCTGCTGCTTGAAACTGCCTACATGCACATCTCCCATACTGCTTTGCTCGTTTCACTACCTGGATTTTGGTTTCCTCTTCTTGCTTTGAAATGACAAGTCTTCATTCTGCATGCTACACACACCTTGTAGCAGTTTCAGTTAGAAGCATATTGGTGCTCTCAAAAAGCTGTGTAACCTAGTTAGAGTGTGTCACTCTCCGGCACTGAATACACAACTTAGAGCTCCTTTGACCACAGACACGCAAACACATCTTTTTGGGAAAGTGCTACCTCAAGTCACTTGCAAATGTAAGGCTTTCATAGAGAAAATGAAGTCAATCATGATTTTGCACTCTGCAAACAATATAAATGACCTCTTGTACATGCCCGTGTGAATTTCACAGCAAAATGCCCTTCTTTTCTTGTTTCTTGAAAGTTCTCAACACATTAGGAGAAAGATCTGTGTGAGCAAGAGTGCTGCAGTGTGCATTTTTCTGCATTACAAGTGATTGGGAAACATACTCCTTATTTTTCCACATTGTGTAAGAAACAACGTGAGGCTTGCAAGAGTTTGAACAATGCACCCCAAAACGTATTCCAGGAGTGAAAACACACGTTTCTAGAAAGACTCTGAAGCAACAAGCAAAAGCATAGTGGCTGAGTGTTCCATCAATGAAAAACACACGCATTTCACTCTTCTGGAGTCAGTTTTCAGCCAGGAATTCATATGCATTTTGTACTGTGCAGAATGTAGCTACATGCTCGGGGGTTGTGTCATAGAAGCACCTCTCCTGCAGGAGCTTATTGCAGCATTCATTGTTTGGCTAAGTTCTTTAGGGTTGGTTTTGGAAGGTGTTTCATCTTTGGTGAAATCCCGCTTCGTATGAAATATTTTCACAGCGCTGTTTCCAAGTGTCCACAAAGATCTGCTGCTTGAAACTGCCTACATGCACATCTCCCATACTGCTTTGCTCGTTTCACTACCTGGATTTTGGTTTCCTCTTCTTGCTTTGAAATGACAAGCCTTCATTCTGCATGCTACACACACCTTGTAGCAGTTTCTGTTAGAAGCATATTGGTGCTCTCAAAAAGCTGTGTAACCTAGTTAGAGTGTGTCACTCTCCGGCACTGAATACACAACTTAGAGCTCCTTTGACCACAGACACGCAAACACATCTTTTTGGGAAAGTGCTACCTCAAGTCACTTGCAAATGTAAGGCTTTCATAGAGAAAATGAAGTCAATCATGATTTTGCACTCTGCAAACAATATAAATGACCTCTTGTACATGCCCGTGTGAATTTCACAGCAAAATGCCCTTCTTTTCTTGTTTCTTGAAAGTTCTCAACACATTAGGAGAAAGATCTGTGTGAGCAAGAGTGCTGCAGTGTGCATTTTTCTGCATTACAAGTGATTGGGAAACATACTCCTTATTTTTCCACATTGTGTAAGAAACAACGTGAGGCTTGCAAGAGTTTGAACAATGCACCCCAAAACGTATTCCAGGAGTGAAAACACACGTTTCTAGAAAGACTCTGAAGCAACAAGCAAAAGCATAGTGGCTGAGTGTTCCATCAATGAAAAACACACGCATTTCACTCTTCTGGAGTCAGTTTTCAGCCAGGAATTCATATGCATTTTGTACTGTGCAGAATGTAGCTACATGCTCGGGGGTTGTGTCATAGAAGCACCTCTCCTGCAGGAGCTTATGGCAGCATTCATTGTTTGGCTAAGTTCTTTAGGGTTGGTTTTGGAAAGTGTTTCATATTTGGTCAAATCCCGCTTCGTACGAAATATTTTCACAGCGCTGTTTCCAAGTGTCCACAAAGATCTGCTGCTTGAAACTGCCTACATGCATATCTCCCATACTGCTGTGCTCGTTTCACTACCTGGATTTTGGTTTCCTCTTCTTGCTTTGAAATGACAAGCCTTCATTCTGCATGCTACACACACCTTGTAGCAGTTTCAGTTTGAAGCATATTGATGCTCTCAAAAAGCTGTGTAACCTAGTTAGAGTGTGTCACTCTCCGGCACTGAATACACAACTTAGAGCTCCTTTCACCACAGACACGCAAACACATCTTTTTGGGAAAGTGCTACCTCAAGTCACTTGCAAATGTAAGGGTTTCAAGGAAAAAATGAAGTCAATCATGGTTTTGCACTCTGCAAACAATAGAAATGACCTCTTGTACATGCCCGTGTGAATTTCACAGCAAAATGCCCTTCTTTTCTTGTTTCTTGAAAGTTCTCAACACGTTAGGACAAAGATCTGTTTGAGCAAGAGTGATGCAGTGTGCATTTTTCTGCATTACAAGTGATTGGGAAACATACTCCTTATTTTTCCACATTGTGTAAGAAACAACGTGAGGCTTGCAAGAGTTTGAACAATGCACCCCAAAACGTATTCCAGGAGTGAAAACACACGTTTCTAGAAAGACTCTGAAGCAGCAAGCAAAAGCATAGTGGCTGAGTGTTCCATTAATGAGAAACACACGCATTTCACTCTTCTGGAGTCAGTTTTCAGCCAGGAATTCATATGCATTTTGTACTGTGCAGAATGTAGCTACATGCTCGGGGGTTGTGTCATAGAAGCACCTCTCTTGCAGGAGCTTATTGCAGCATTCATTGTTTGGCTAAGTTCTTTAGGGTTGGTTTTGGAAGGTGTTTCATATTTGGTCAAATCCCGCTTCGTACGAAATATTTTCACAGCGCTGTTTCCAAGTGTCCACAAAGATCTGCTGCTTGAAACTGCCTACATGCACATCTCCCATACTGCTGTGCTTGTTTCACTACCTGGATTTTGGTTTCCTCTTCTTGCTTTGAAATGACAAGCCTTCATTCTGCATGCTACACACACCTTGTAGCAGTTTCAGTTTGAAGCATGTTGGTGCTCTCAAAAAGCTGTGTAACCTAGTTAGAGTGTGTCACTCTCCGGCACTGAATACACAACTTAGAGCTCCTTTCACCACAGACACGCAAACACATCTTTTTGGGAAAGTGCTACCTCAAGTCACTTGCAAATGTAAGGCTTTCATAGAGAAAATGAAGTCAATCATGGTTTTGCACTCTGCAAACTGTAGAAATGACCTCTTGTGCATGCCCGTGTGAATTTCACAGCAAAATGCCCTTCTTTTCTTGTTTCTTGAAAGTTCTCAACACATTAGGAGAAAGATCTGTTTGAGCAAGAATGATGCAGTGTGCATTTTTCTGCATTACAATTGATTGGGAAACATACTCCTTATTTTTCCACATTGTGTAAGAAACAACGTGAGGCTTGCAAGAGTTTGAACAATGCTCCCCAAAACGTATTCCAGGAGTGAAAACACACGTTTCTAGAAAGACTCTGAAGCAGCAAGCAAAAGCATAGTGGCTGAGTGTTCTTTCAATGAGAAACACACGCATTTCACTCTTCTGAATTCAGTTTTCAGCCAGGAATTCATATGCATTTTGTACTGTGCAGAATGTAGCTACATGCTCGGGGGTTGTGTCATAGAAGCACCTCTCCTGCAGGAGCTTATTGCAACATTCATTGTTTGGCTAAGTTCTTTAGGGTTGGTTTTGGAAGGTGTTTCATATTTGGTCAAATCCCGCTTCGTACGAAATATTTTCACAGCGCTGTTTCCAAGTGTCCACAAAGATCTGCTGCTTGAAACTGCCTCCATGCACATCTCCCATACTGCTTTGCTCGTTTCACTACCTGGATTTTGGTTTCCTCTTATTGCTTTGAAATGACAAGCCTTCATTCTGCATGATACAAACACCTTGTAGCAGTTTCAGTTAGAAGCATATTGGTGCTCTCAAAAAGCTGTGTAACCTAGTTAGAGTGTGTCACTCTCCGGCACTGAATACACAACTTAGAGCTCCTTTGACCACAGACACGCAAACACATCTTTTTGGGAAAGTGCTACCTCAAGTCACTTGCAAATGTCAGGGTTTCAAGGAGAAAATGAAGTCAATCATGGTTTTGCACTCTGCAAACAATAGAAATGACCTCTTGTACATGCCCGTGTGAATTTCACAGCAAAATGCCCTTCTTTTCTTGTTTCTTGAAAGTTCTCAACACATTAGGAGAAAGACCTGTGTGAGCAAGAGTGCTGCAGTCTGCATTTTTCTGCATTACAAGTGATTGGGAAACATAATCCTTATTTTTCCACATTGTGTAAGAAACAACGTGAGGCTTGCAAGCGTTTGAACAATGCTCCCCTAAACGTATTCCAGGAGTGAAAACACACGTTTCTAGAAAGACTCTGAAGCAGCAAGCAAAAGCATAGTGGCTGAGTGTTCTTTCAATGAGAAACACACGCATTTCACTCTTCTGGAGTCAGTTTTCAGCCAGGAATTCATATGCATTTTGTACTGTGCAGAATGTAGCTACATGCTCGGGGGTTGTGTCATAGAAGCACCTCTCTTGCAGGAGCTTATTGCAGCATTCATTGTTTGGCTAAGTTCTTTAGGGTTGGTTTTGGAAGGTGTTTCATATTTGGTCAAATCCCGCTTCGTACGAAATATTTTCACAGCGCTGTTTCCAAGTGTCCACAAAGATCTGCTGCTTGAAACTGCCTACATGCACATCTCCCATACTGCTGTGCTTGTTTCACTACCTGGATTTTGGTTTCCTCTTCTTGCTTTGAAATGACAAGCCTTCATTCTGCATGCTACACACACCTTGTAGCAGTTTCAGTTTGAAGCATGTTGGTGCTCTCAAAAAGCTGTGTAACCTAGTTAGAGTGTGTCACTCTCCGGCACTGAATACACAACTTAGAGCTCCTTTTACCACAGACACGCAAACACATCTTTTTGGGAAAGTGCTACCTCAAGTCACTTGCAAATGTAAGGGTTTCCTAGAGAAAATGAAGTCAATCATGGTTTTGCACTCTGCAAACAGTAGAAATGACCTCTTGTGCATGCCCGTGTGAATTTCACAGCAAAATGCCCTTCTTTTCTTGTTTCTTGAAAGTTCTCAACACATTAGGAGAAAGATCTGTTTGAGCAAGAGTGATGCAGTGTGCATTTTTCTGCATAACAAGTGATTGGGAAACATACTCCTTATTTTTCCACATTGTGTAAGAAACAACGTGAGGCTTGCAAGAGTTTGAACAATGCACCCCAAAACGTATTCCAGGTGTGAAAACACACGTTACTAGAAAGACTCTGAAGCAGCAAGCAAAAGCATAGTGGCTGAGTGTTCCTTCAATGAGAAACACACGCATTTCACTCTTCTGGAGTCAGTTTTCAGCCAGGAATTCATATGCATTTTGTACTGTGCAGAATGTAGCTACATGCTCGGGCGTTGTGTCATAGAAGCACCTCTCCTGCAGGAGCTTATTGCAACATTCATTATTTGGCTAAGTTCATTAGGGTTGGTTTTGGAAGGTGTTTCATCTTTGGTCAAATCCCGCTTCGTACGAAATATTTTCACAGCGCTGTTTCCAAGTGTCCACAAAGATCTGCTGCTTGAAACTGCCTACATGCACATCTCCCATACTGCTGTGTTCGTTTCACTACCTGGATTTTGGTTTCCTCTTCTTGCTTTGAAATGACAAGCCTTCATTCTCCATGCTACACACACCTTGTAGCAGTTTCAGTTAGAGGCATATTGGTGCTCCCAAAAAGCTGTGTAACCTAGTTAGAGTGTGTCACTCTCAGGCACTGAATACACAACTTAGAGCTCCTTTCACCACAGACACGCAAACACATCTTTTTGGGAAAGTGCTACCTCAAGTCACTTGCAAATGTAAGGCTTTCATAGAGAAAATGAAGTCAATCATGGTTTTGCACTCTGCAAACAGTAGAAATGACCTCTTGTACATGCCCGTGTGAATTTCACAGCAAAATGCCCTTCTTTTCTTGTTTCTTGAAAGTTCTCAACACGTTAGGAGAAAGATCTGTTTGAGCAAGAGTGATGCAGTGTGCATTTTTCTGCATTACAAGTAATTGGGAAACATACTCCTTATTTTTCCACATTGTGTAAGAAACAACGTGAGGCTTGCAAGAGTTTGAACAATGCACCCCAAAACGTAATCCAGGTGTGAAAACACACGTTACTAGAAAGACTCTGAAGCAGCAAGCAAAAGCATAGTGGCTGAGTGTTCTTTCAATGAGAAACACACGCATTTCACTCTTCTGGAGTCAGTTTGCAGCCAGGAATTCATATGCATTTTGTACTGTGCAGAATGTAGCTACATGCTCGGGGGTTGTGTCATAGAAGCACCTCTCCTGCAGGAGCTTATTGCAGCATTCATTGTTTGGCTAAGTTCTTTAGGGTTGGTTTTGGAAGGTGTTTCATCTTTGGTGAAATCCCGCTTCGTATGAAATATTTTCACAGCGCTGTTTCCAAGTGTCCACAAAGATCTGCTGCTTGAAACTGCCTACATGCACATCTCCCATACTGCTTTGCTCGTTTCACTACCTGGATTTTGGTTTCCTCTTCTTGCTTTGAAATGACAAGCCTTCATTCTGCATGCTACACACACCTTGTAGCAGTTTCTGTTAGAAGCATATTGGTGCTCTCAAAAAGCTGTGTAACCTAGTTAGAGTGTGTCACTCTCCGGCACTGAATACACAACTTAGAGCTCCTTTGACCACAGACACGCAAACACATCTTTTTGGGAAAGTGCTACCTCAAGTCACTTGCAAATGTAAGGCTTTCATAGAGAAAATGAAGTCAATCATGGTTTTGCACTCTGCAAACAGTAGAAATGACCTCTTGTGCATGCCCGTGTGAATTTCACAGCAAAATGCCCTTCTTTTCTTGTTTCTTGAAAGTTCTCAACACATTAGGAGAAAGATCTGTTTTAGCAAGAGTGATGCATTGTGCATTTTTCTGCATTACAAGTGATTGGGAAACATACTCCTTATTTTTCCACATTGTGTAAGAAACAACGTGAGGCTTGCAAGACTTTGAACAATGCACCCCAAAACGTATTCCAGGAGTGAAAACACACGTTTCTAGAAAGACTCTGAATCAGCAAGCAAAAGCATAGTGGCTGAGTGTTCTTTCAATGAGAAACACACGCGTTTCACTCTTCTGGAGTCAGTTTTCAGCCAGGAATTCATATGCATTTTGTACTGTGCAGAATGTAGCTACATGCTCGGGGGTTGTGTCATAGAAGCACCTCTCCTGCAGGAGCTTATTGCAACATTCATTGTTTGGCTAAGTTCTTTAGGGTTGGTTTTGGAAGGTGTTTCATCTTTGGTGAAATCCCGCTTCGTACGAAATATTTTCACAGCGCTGTTTCCAAGTGTCCACGAAGATCTGCTGCTTGAAACTGCCTACATGCACATCTCCCATACTGCTGAGCTCGTTTCACTACCTGGATTTTGGTTTCCTCTTCTTGCTTTGAAATGACAAGCCTTCATTCTGCATGCTACACACACCTTGTAGCAGTTTCAGTTTGAAGCATGTTGGTGCTCTCAAAAAGCTGTGTAACCTAGTTAGAGTGTGTCACTCTCCAGCACTGAATACACAACTTAGAGCTCCTTTAACCACAGACACGAAACAACATCTTTTTGGGAAATGGCTACCTCAAGTCACTTGCAAATGTAAGGGTTTCAAGGAGAAAATGAAGTCAATCATGGTTTTGCACTCTGCAAACAATAGAAATGACCTCTTGTACATGCCCGTGTGAATTTCACAGCAAAATGCCCTTCTTTTCTTGTTTCTTGAAAGTTCTCAACACGTTAGGAGAAAGATCTGTTTGAGCAAGAGTGATGCAGTGTGCATTTTTCTGCATAACAAGTGATTGGGAAACATACTCCTTATTTTTCCACATTGTGTAAGAAACAACGTGAGGCTTGCAAGAGTTTGAACAATGCACCCAAAACGTATTCCAGGAGTGAAAACACACGTTTCTAGAAAGACTCTGAAGCAGCAAGCAAAAGCATAGTGGCTGAGTGTTCCATCAATGAGAAACACACGCATTTCACTCTTCTGGAGTCAGTTTTCAGCCAGGAATTCATATGCATTTTGTACTGTGCAGAATGTAGCTACATGCTCGGGGGTTGTGTCATAGAAGCACCTCTCCTGCAGGAGCTTATTGCAGCCTTCATTATTTGGCTAAGTTCTTTAGGGTTGGTTTTGGACGGTCTTTTATCTTTGGTCAAATCCCGCTTCGTACGAAATATTTTCACAGCGCTGTTTCAAAGTGTCCACAAAGATCTGCTGCTTGAAACTGCCTACATGCACATCTCCCATACTGCTGTGCTCGTTTCACTACCTGGATTTTGGTTTCCTCTTCTTGCTTTGAAATGACAAGCCTTCATTCTGCATGCTACACACACCTTGTAGCAGTTTCAGTTTGAAGCATGTTGGTGCTCTCAAAAAGCTGTGTAACCTAGTTAGAGTGTGTCACTCTCCGGCACTGAATACACAACTTAGAGCTCCTTTAACCACAGACACGCAACCACATCTTTTTGGGAAAGTGCTACCTCAAGTCACTTGCAAATGTAAGGCTTTCATAGAGAAAATGAAGTCAATCATGGTTCTGCACTCTGCGAACAATAGAAATGACCTCTTGTGCATGCCCGTGTGAATTTCACAGCAAAATGCCCTTCTTTTCTTGTTTCTTGAAAGTTCTCAACACATTAGGAGAAAGATCTGTGTGAGCAAGAGTGATGCAGTGTGCATTTTTCTGCATTACAAGTGATTGGGAAAAATACTCCTTATTTTTCCACATTGTGTAAGAAACAACGTGAGGCTTGCAAGAGTTTGAACAATGCACGCCAAAACGTATTCCAGGAGTGAAAACACACGTTTCTAGAAAGACTCTGAAGCAACAAGCAAAAGCATAGTGGCTGAGTGTTCCATCAATGAAAAACACACGCATTTCACTCTTCTGGAGTCAGTTTTCAGTCAGGAATTCATATGCATTTTGTACTGTGCCGAATGTAGCTACATTCTCGGGGGTTGTGTCATAGAAGCACCTCTCCTGCAGGAGCTTATTGCAACCTTCATTGTTTGGCTAAGTTCTTTAGGGTTGGTTTTGGATGGTGTTTCATATTTGGTCAAATCCCGCTTCGTACGAAATATTTTCACAGCGCTGTTTCCAAGTGTCCACAAAGATCTGCTGCTTGAAACTGCCTACATGCACATCTCCCATACTGCTGTGCTCGTTTCACTACCTGGATTTTGGTTTCCTCTTCTTGCTTTGAAATGACAAGTCTTCATTCTGCATGCTACACACACCTTGTAGCAGTTTCAGTTAGAAGCATATTGGTGCTCTCAAAAAGCTGTGTAACCTAGTTAGAGTGTGTCACTCTCCGGCACTGAATACACAACTTAGAGCTCCTTTCACCACAGACACGCAACCACATCTTTTTGGGAAAGTGCTACCTCAAGTCACTTGCAAATGTAAGGCTTTCATAGAGAAAATGAAGTCAATCATGGTTTTGCACTCTGCAAACAATAGAAATGACCTCTTGTACATGCCCGTGTGAATTTCACAGCAAAATGCCCTTCTTTTCTTGTTTCTTGAAAGTTCTCAACACATTAGGAGAAAGATCTGTTTGAGCAAGAGTGATGCAGTGTCCATTTTTCTGCATAACAAGTGATTGGGAAACATACTCCTTATTTTTCCACATTTTGTAAGAAACAACGTGAGGCTTGCAAGAGTTTGAACAATGCACCCCAAAACGTATTCCAGGAGTGAAAACACACGTTTCTAGAAAGACTCTGAAGCAGCAAGCAAAAGCATAGTGGCTGAGTGTTCCATCAATGAGAAACACACGCATTTCACTCTTCTGGAGTCAGTTTTCAGCCAAGAATTCATATGCATTTTGTACTGTGCAGAATGTAGCTACATGCTCGGGGGTTGTGTCATAGAAGCACCTCTCCTGCAGGAGCTTATTGCAGCCTTCATTGTTTGGCTAAGTTCTTTAGGGTTGGTTTTGGACGGTCTTTTATCTTTGGTCAAATCCCGCTTCGTACGAAATATTTTCACAGCGCTGTTTCCAAGTGTCCACAAAGATCTGCTGCTTGAAAGTGCCTACATGCACATCTCCCATACTGCTGTGCTCGTTTCACTACCTGGATTTTGGTTTCCTCTTCTTGCTTTGAAATGACAAGCCTTCATTCTGCATGCTACACACACCTTGTAGCAGTTTCAGTTTGAAGCATGTTGGTGCTCTCAAAAAGCTGTGTAACCTAGTTAGAGTGTGTCACTCTCCGGCACTGAATACACAACTTAGAGCTCCTTTAACCACAGACACGCAACCACATCTTTTTGGGAAAGTGCTACCTCAAGTCACTTGCAAATGTAAGGCTTTCATAGAGAAAATGAAGTCAATCATGGTTCTGCACTCTGCAAACAGTAGAAATGACCTCTTGTGCATGCCCGTGTGAATTTCACAGCAAAATGCCCTTCTTTTCTTGTTTCTTGAAAGTTCTCAACACATTAGGAGAAAGATCTGTGTGAGCAAGAGTGATGCAGTGTGCATTTTTCTGCATTACAAGTGATTGGGAAAAATACTCCTTATTTTTCCACATTGTGTAAGAAACAACGTGAGGCTTGCAAGAGTTTGAACAATGCACGCCAAAACGTATTCCAGGAGTGAAAACACACGTTTCTAGAAAGACTCTGAAGCAGCAAGCAAAAGCATAGTGGCTGAGTGTTCCATCAATGAGAAACACACGCATTTCACTCTTCTGGAGTCAGTTTTCAGCCAGGAATTCATATGCATTTTGTACTGTGCAGAATGTAGCTACATGCTCGGGGGTTGTGTTATAGAAGCACCTCTCCTGCAGGAGCTTATTGCAACATTCATTGTTTGGCTAAGTTCTTTAGGGTTGGTTTTGGAAGGTGTTTCATATTTGGTCAAATCCCGCTTCGTACGAAATATTTTCACAGCGCTGTTTCCAAGTGTCCACAAAGATCTGCTGCTTGAAACTGCCTACATGCACATCTCCCATACTGCTGTGCTCGTTTCACTACCTGGATTTTGGTTTCCTCTTCTTGCTTTGAAATGCAAGCCTTCATTCTCCATGCTACACACACCTTGTAGCAGTTTCAGTTAGAAGCATGTTGGTGCTCTCAAAAACTGTGTAACCTAGTTAGAGTGTGTCACTCTCCAGCACTGAATACACAACTTAGAGCTCCTTTGACCACAGACACGCAACCACATCTTTTTGGGAAAGTGCTACCTCAAGTCACTTGCAAATGTAAGGGTTTCCAGGAGAAAATGAAGTCAATCATGGTTTTGCACTCTGCAAACAATAGAAATGACCTCTTGTACATGCCCGTGTGAATTTCACAGCAAAATGCCCTTCTTTTCTTGTTTCTTGAAAGTTCTCAACACGTTAGGAGAAAGATCTGTTTGAGCAAGAGTGATGCAGTGTGCATTTTTCTGCATTACAAGTGATTGGGAAACATACTCCTTATTTTTCCACATTGTGTAAGAAACAACGTGAGGCTTGCAAGAGTTTGAACAATACACCCCAAAACGTATTCCAGGAGTGAAAACGCACGTTTCTAGAAAGACTCTGAAGCAGCAAGCAAAAGCATAGTGGCTGAGTGTTCTTTCAATGAGAAACACACGCATTTCACTCTTCTGGAGTCAGTTTTCAGCCAGGAATTCATATGCATTTTGTACTGTGCAGAATGTAGCTACATGCTCGGGGGTTGTGTCATAGAAGCACCTCTCCTGCAGGAGCTTATTGCAACATTCATTATTTGGCTAAGTTCATTAGGGTTGGTTTTGGAAGGTGTTTCATCTTTGGTGAAATCCCGCTTAATACGAAATATTTTCACAGCGCTGTTTCCAAGTGTCCACAAAGATCTGCTGCTTGAAACTGCCTACATGCACATCTCCCATACTGCTGTGCTCGTTTCACTACCTGGATTTTGGTTTCCTCTTCTTGCTTTGAAATGACAAGCCTTCATTCTGCATGCTACACACACCTTGTAGCAGTTTCAGTTTGAAGCATGTTGGTGCTCTCAAAAAGCTGTGTAACCTAGTTAGAGTGTGTCACTCTCCAGAACTGAATACACAACTTAGAGCTCCTTTCACCACAGACACGCAACCACATCTTTTTGGGAAAGTGCTACCTCAAGTCACTTGCAAATGTAAGGCTTTCATAGAGAAAATGAAGTCAATCATGGTTTTGCACTCTGCAAACAGTAGAAATGACCTCTTGTGCATGCCCGTGTGAATTTCACAGCAAAATGCCCTTCTTTTCTTGTTTCTTGAAAGTTCTCAACACATTAGGAGAAAGATCTGTTTGAGCAAGAGTGATGCAGTGTGCATTTTTCTGCATAACAAGTGATTGGGAAACATACTCCTGATTTTTCCACATTGTGTAAGAAACAACGTGAGGCTTGCAAGAGTTTGAACAATGCACCCCAAAACGTATTCCAGGTGTGAAAACACACGTTACTAGAAAGACTCTGAAGCAGCAAGCAAAAGCATAGTGGCTGAGTGTTCTTTCAATGAGAAACACACGCATTTCACTCTTCTGGAGTCAGTTTTCAGCCAGGAATTCATATGCATTTTGTACTGTGCAGAATGTAGCTACATGCTCGGGGGTTGTGTCATAGAAGCACCTCTCCTGCAGGAGCTTATTGCAACATTCATTGTTTGGCTAAGTTCTTTAGGGTTGGTTTTGGAAGGTGTTTCATATTTGGTCAAATCCCGCTTCGTACGAAATATTTTCACAGCGCTGTTTCCAAGTGTCCACAAAGATCTGCTGCTTGAAACTGCCTACATGCACATCTCCCATACTGCTGTGCTCGTTTCACTACCTGGATTTTGGTTTCCTCTTCTTGCTTTGAAATGCAAGCCTTCATTCTCCATGCTACACACACCTTGTAGCAGTTTCAGTTAGAAGCATATTGGTGCTCTCAAAAAGCTGTGTAACCTAGTTAGAGTGTGTCACTCTACGGCACTGAATACACAACTTAGAGCTCCTTTGACCACAGACACGCAAACACATCTTTTTGGGAAAGTGCTACCTCAAGTCACTTGCAAATGTAAGGGTTTCATAGAGAAAATGAAGTCAATCATGATTTTGCACTCTGCAAACAATAAAAATGACCTCTTGTACATGCCCGTGTGAATTTCACAGCAAAATGCCCTTCTTTTCTTGTTTCTTGAAAGTTCTCAACACGTTAGGAGAAAGATCTGTTAGAGCAAGAGTGATGCAGTGTGCATTTTTCTGCATTACAAGTGATTGGGAAACATACTCCTTATTTTTCCACATTGTGTAAGAAACAACGTTAGGCTTGCAAGAGTTTGAACAATGCACCCCAAAACGTATTCCAGGAGTGAAAACACACGTTTCTAGAAAGACTCTGAAGCAGCAAGCAAAAGCATAGTGGCAGAGTGTTCTTTCAATGAGAAACACACGCGTTTCACTCTTCTGGAGTCAGTTTTCAGCCAGGAATTCATATGCATTTTGTACTGTGCAGAATGTAGCTACATGCTCGGGGGTTGTGTCATAGAAGCACCTCTCCTGCAGGAGCTTATTGCAACATTCATTGTTTGGCTAAGTTCTTTAGGGTTGGTTTTGGATGGTGTTTCATATTTGGTCAAATCCCGCTTCGTACGAAATATTTTCACAGCGCTGTTTCCAAGTGTCCACAAAGATCTGCTGCTTGAAACTGCCTACATGCACATCTCCCATACTGCTGTGCTCGTTTCACTACCTGGATTTTGGTTTCCTCTTCTTGCTTTGAAATGCAAGCCTTCATTCTCCATGCTACACACACCTTGTAGCAGTTTCAGTTAGAAGCATGTTGGTGCTCTCAAAAACTGTGTAACCTAGTTAGAGTGTGTCACTCTCCAGCACTGAATACACAACTTAGAGCTCCTTTGACCACAGGCACGCAACCACATCTTTTTGGGAAAGTGCTACCTCAAGTCACTTGCAAATGTAAGGGTTTCCAGGAGAAAATGAAGTCAATCATGGTTTTGTACTCTGCAAACAATAGAAATGACCTCTTGTGCATGCCCGTGTGAATTTCACAGCAAAATGCCCTTCTTTTCTTGTTTCTTGAAAGTTCTCAACACGTTAGGAGAAAGATCTGTTTGAGCAAGAGTGATGCAGTGTGCATTTTTCTGCATAACAAGTGATTGGGAAACATACTCCTTATTTTTCCACATTGTGTAAGAAACAACGTGAGGCTTGCAAGAGTTTGAACAATGCACCCCAAAACGTATTCCAGGAGTGAAAACACACGTTTCTAGAAAGACTCTGAAGCAGCAAGCAAAAGCATAGTGGCTGAGTGTTCCATCAATGAGAAACACACGCATTTCACTCTTCTGGAGTCAGTTTTCAGCCAGGAATTCATATGCATTTTGTACTGTGCAGAATGTAGCTACATGCTCGGGGGTTGTGTCATAGAAGCACCTCTCCTGCAGGAGCTTATTGCAGCATTCATTGTTTGGCTAAGTTCTTTAGGGTTGGTTTTGGACGATCTTTTATCTTTGGTCAAATCCAGCTTCGTACGAAATATTTTCACAGCGCTGTTTCCAAGTGTCCACAAAGATCTGCTGCTTGAAACTGCCTATATGCACATCTCCCATACTGCTGTGCTCGTTTCACTACCTGAATTTTGGTTTCCTCTTCTTGCTTTGAAATGACAAGCCTTAATTCTGCATGCTACACACACCTTGTAGCAGTTTCAGTTTGAAGCATGTTGGTGCTCTCAAAAAGCTGTGTAACCTAGTTAGAGTGTGTCACTCTCCAGCACTGAATACACAACTTAGAGCTCCTTTCACCACAGACACGCAACCACATCTTTTTGGGAAAGTGCTACCTCAAGTCACTTGCAAATGTAAGCCTTTCATAGAGAAAATGAAGTCAATCATGGTTTTGTACTCTGCAAACAGTAGAAATGACCTCTTGTGCATGCCCGTGTGAATTTCACAGCAAAATGCCCTTCTTTTCTTGTTTCTTGAAAGTTCTCAACACATTAGGATAAAGATCTGTTTGAGCAAGAGTGATGCAGTGTGCATTTTTCTGCATAACAAGTGATTGGGAAACATATTCCTTATTTTTCCACATTGTGTAAGAAACAACGTGAGGCTTGCAAGACTTTGAACAATGCACCCCAAAACGTATTCCAGGTGTGAAAACACACGTTACTAGAAAGACTCTGAAGCAGCAACCAAAAGCATAGTGGCTGAGTGTCCTTTCAATGAGAAACACACGCATTTCACTCTTCTGGAGTCAGTTTTCAGCCAGGAATTCATCTGCATTTTGTACTGTGCAGAATGTAGCTACATGCTCGGGGGTTGTGTCATAGAAGCACCTCTCCTGCAGGAGCTTATTGCAACATTCATTGTTTGGCTAAGTTCATTAGGGTTGGTTTTGGAAGGTGTTTCATCTTTGGTCAAATCCCGCTTCGTACGAAATATTTTCACAACGCTGTTTCCAAGTGTCCACAAAGATCTGCTGCTTGAAACTGCCTACATGCACATCTCCCATACTGCTGTGCTCGTTTCACTACCTGGATTTTGGTTTCCTCTTCTTGCTTTGAAATGACAAGCCTTCATTCTGCATGCTACACACACCTTGTAGCAGTTTCAGTTTGAAGCATGTTGGTGCTCTCAAAAAGCTGTGTAACCTAGTTAGAGTGTGTCACTCTCCGGCACTGAATACACAACTTAGAGCTCCTTTCACCACAGACACGCAAACACATCTTTTTGGGAAAGTGCTACCTCAAGTCAATTGCAAATGTAGGGTTTCAAGGAAAAAATGTAGTCAATCATGGTTTTGCACTCTGCAAACAATAGAAATGACCTCTTGTACATGCCCGTGTGAATTTCACAGCAAAATGCCCTTCTTTTCTTGTTTCTTGAAAGTTCTCAACACGTTAGGAGAAAGATCTGTTTGAGCAAGAGTGATGCAGTGTGCATTTTTCTGCATTACAAGTGATTGGGAAACATACTCCTTATTTTTCCACATTGTGTAAGAAACAACGTTAGGCTTGCAAGAGTTTGAACAATGCACCCCAAAACGTATTCCAGGAGTGAAAACACACGTTTCTAGAAAGACTCTGAAGCAGCAAGCAAAAGCATAGTGGCAGAGTGTTCTTTCAATGAGAAACACACGCATTTCACTCTTCTGGAGTCAGTTTTCAGCCAGGAATTCATATGCATTTTGTACTGTGCAGAATGTAGCTACATCTCGGGGGTTGTGTCATAGAAGCACCTCTCCTGCAGGAGCTTATTGCAACATTCATTGTTTGGCTAAGTTCTTTAGGGTTGGTTTTGGAAGGTGTTTCATATTTGGTCAAATCCTTCTTCGTACGAAATATTTTCACAGCGCTGTTTCCAAGTGTCCACAAAGATCTGCTGCTTGAAACTGCCTACATGCACATCTCCCATACTGCTGTGCTCGTTTCACTACCTGGATTTTGGTTTCCTCTTCTTGCTTTGAAATGACAAGCCTTCATTCTGCATGCTACACACACCTTGTAGCAGTTTCAGTTAGAAGCATATTGGTGCTCTCAAAAAGCTGTGTAACCTAGTTAGAGTGTGTCACTCTCCGGCACTGAATACACAACTTAGAGCTCCTTTCACCACAGACACGCAAACACATCTTTTTGGGAAAGTGCTACCTCAAGTCACTTGCAAATGTAAGTGTTTCCAGGAGAAAATGAAGTCAATCATGGTTTTGCACTCTGCAAACAATAGAAATGACCTCTTGTGCATGCCCGTGTGAATTTCACAGCAAAATGCCCGTCTTTTCTTGTTTCTTGAAAGTTCTCAACACATTAGGAGAAAGATCTGTTTGAGCAAGAGTGATGCAGTGTGCATTTTTCTGCATTACAAGTGATTGGGAAACATACTCCTTATTTTTCCACATTGTGTAAGAAACAACGTGAGGCTTGCAAGACTTTGAACAATGCACCCCAAAACGTATTCCAGGAGTGAAAACACACGTTTCTAGAAAGACTCTGAATCAGCAAGCAAAAGCATAGTGGCTGAGTGTTCTTTCAATGAGAAACACACGCATTTCACTCTTCTGGAGTCAGTTTTCAGCCAGGAATTCATATGCATTTTGTACTGTGCAGAATGTAGCTACATGCTCGGGGGTTGTGTCATAGAAGCACCTCTCCTGCAGGAGCTTATTGCAACATTCATTGTTTGGCTAAGTTCTTTAGGGTTGGTTTTGGAAGGTGTTTCATATTTGGTGAAATCCCGCTTCGTATGAAATATTTTCACAGCGCTGTTTCCAAGTGTCCACAAAGATCTGCTGCTTGAAACGGCCTACATGCACATCTCCCATACTGCTGTGCTCGTTTCACTACCTGGATTTTGGTTTCCTCTTCTTGCTTTGAAATGACAAGCCTTCATTCTGCATGCTACACACACCTTGTAGCAGTTTCAGTTAGAAGCATATTGGTGCTCTCAAAAAGCTGTGTAACCTAGTTAGAGTGTGTCACTCTCCGGCACTGAATACACAACTTAGAGCTCCTTTCACCACAGACACGCAAACACATCTTTTTGGGAAAGTGCTACCTCAAGTCACTTGCAAATGTAAGGGTTTCCAGGAGAAAATGAAGTCAATCATGGTTTTGCACTCTGCAAACAATAGAAATGACCTCTTGTACATGCCCGTGTGAATTTCTCAGCAAAATGCCCTTCTTTTCTTGTTTCTTGAAAGTTCTCAACACGTTAGGAGAAAGATCTGTTTGAGCAAGAGTGATGCAGTGTGCATTTTTCTGCATAACAAGTGATTGGGAAACATACTCCTTATTTTTCCACATTGTGTAAGAAACAACGTGAGGCTTGCAAGAGTTTGAACAATGCACCCCAAAACGTATTCCAGGAGTGAAAACACACGTTTCTAGAAAGACTCTGAAGCAGCAAGGAAAAGCATAGTGGCTGAGTGTTCCATCAATGAGAAACACACGCATTTCACTCTTCTGGAGTCAGTTTTCAGCCAGGAATTCATATGCATTTTGTACTGTGCAGAATGTAGCTACATGCTCGGGGGTTGTGTCATAGAAGCACCTCTCCTGCAGGAGCTTATTGCAACATTCATTATTTGGCTAAGTTTATTAGGGTTGGTTTTGGAAGGTGTTTCATCTTTGGTGAAATCCCGCTTCGTACGAAATATTTTCACAGCGCTGTTTCCAAGTGTCCACAAAGATCTGCTGCATGAAACTGCCTACATGCACATCTCCCATACTGCTGTGCTCGTTTCACTACCTGGATTTTGGTTTCCTCTTCTTGCTTTGAAATGACAAGCCTTCATTCTGCATGCTACACACACCTTGTAGCAGTTTCAGTTTGAAGCATGTTGGTGCTCTCAAAAAGCTGTGTAACCTAGTTAGAGTGTGTCACTCTCCGGCACTGAATACACAACTTAGAGCTCCTTTCACCATGGACAGGCAAACACATCTTTTTGGGAAAGTGCTACCTCAAGTCACTTGCAAATGCAAGGGTTTCAAGGAGAAAATGAAGTCAATCATGGTTTTGCACTCTGCAAACAGTAGAAATGACCTCTTGTGCTTGCCCGTGTGAATTTCACAGCAAAATGCCCTTCTTTTCTTGTTTCTTGAAAGTTCTCAACACGTTAGGAGAAAGATCTGTTTGAGCAAGAGTGATGCAGTGTGCATTTTTCTCCATTACAATTGATTGGGGAACATACTCCTTATTTTTCCACATTGTGTAAGAAACAACGTGAGGCTTGCAAGAGTTTGAACAATGCACCCCAAAACGTATTCCAGGAGTGAAAACACACGTTTCTAGAAAGACTCTGAAGCAGCAAGCAAAAGCATAGTGGCTGAGTGTTCCATTAATGAGAAACACACGCATTTCACTCTTCTGGAGTCAGTTTTCAGCCAGGAATTCATATGCATTTTGTACTGTGCAGAAGGTAGCTACATGCTTGGGGGTTGTGTCATAGAAGCACCTCTCCTGCAGGAGCTTATTGCAACATTCATTGTTTGGCTAAGTTCTTTAGGGTTGGTTTTGGAAGGTGTTTCATATTTGGTCAAATCCCGCTTCGTACGAAATATTTTCACAGCGCTGTTTCCAAGTGTCCACAAAGATCTGCTGCTTGAAACTGCCTACATGCACATCTCCCATACTGCTGTGCTCGTTTCACTACCTGGATTTTGGTTTCCTCTTCTTGCTTTGAAATGCAAGCCTTCATTCTCCATGCTACACACACCTTGTAGCAGTTTCAGTTAGAAGCATGTTGGTGCTCTCAAAAACTGTGTAACCTAGTTAGAGTGTGTCACTCTCCAGCACTGAATACACAACTTAGAGCTCCTTTGACTACAGACACGCAACCACATCTTTTTGGGAAAGGGCTACCTCAAGTCGCTTGCAAATGTAAGGGTTTCCAGGAGAAAATGAAGTCAATCATGGTTTTGCACTCTGCAAACAATGGAAATGACCTCTTGTACATGCCCGTGTGAATTTCACAGCAAAATGCCCTTCTTTTCTTGTTTCTTGAAAGTTCTCAACACGTTAGGAGAAAGATCTGTTTGAGCAAGAGTGATGCAGTGTGCATTTTTCTGCATAACAAGTGATTGGGAAACATACTCCTTATTTTTCCACATTGTGTAAGAAACAACGTGAGGCTTGCAAGAGTTTGAACAATGCAGCCCAAAACGTATTCCAGGAGTGAAAACACACGTTTCTAGAAAGACTCTGAAGCAGCAAGCAAAAGCATAGTGGCTGAGTGTTCCATCAATGAGAAACACACGCATTTCACTCTTCTGCAGTCAGTTTTCAGCCAGGAATTCATATGCATTTTGTACTGTGCAGAATGTAGCTACATGCTCGGGGGTTGTGTCATAGAAGCACCTCTCCTGCAGGAGCTTATTGCAACATTCATTGTTTGGCTAAGTTCTTTAGGGTTGGTTTTGGAAGGTGTTTCATATTTGGTCAAATCCCGCTTCGTACGAAATATTTTCACAGCGCTGTTTCCAAGTGTCCACAAAGATCTGCTGCTTGAAACTGCCTACATGCACATCTCCCATACTGCTGTGCTCGTTTCACTACCTGGATTTTGGTTTCCTCTTCTTGCTTTGAAATGCAAGCCTTCATTCTCCATGCTACACACACCTTGTAGCAGTTTCAGTTAGAAGCATGTTGGTGCTCTCAAAAACTGTGTAACCTAGTTAGAGTGTGTCACTCTCCAGCACTGAATACACAACTTAGAGCTCCTTTGACCACAGACACGCAACCACATCTTTTTGGGAAAGTGCTACCTCAAGTCACTTGCAAATGTAAGGGTTTCATAGAGAAAATGAAGTCAATCATGATTTTGCACTCTGCAAACAATAAAAATGACCTCTTGTACATGCCCGTGTGAATTTCACAGCAAAATGCCCTTCTTTTCTTGTTTCTTGAAAGTTCTCAACACATTAGGAGAAAGATCTGTTTGAGCAAGAGTGATGCAGTGTGCATTTTTCTGCATAACAAGTGATTGGGAAACATACTCCTTATTTTTCCACATTGTGTAAGAAACAACGTGAGGCTTGCAAGAGTTTGAACAATGCACCCCAAAACGTATTCCAGGAGTGAAAACACACGTTTCTAGAAAGACTCTGAAGCAGCAAGCAAAAGCATAGTGGCTGAGTGTTCCATCAATGAGAAACACACGCATTTAACTCTTCTGCAGTCAGTTTTCAGCCAGGAATTCATATGCATTTTGAACTGTGCAGAATGTAGCTACATGCTCGGGGGTTGTGTCATAGAAGCACCTCTCCTGCAGGAGCTTATTGCAGCATTCATTGTTTGGCTAAGTTCTTTAGGGTTGGTTTTGGACGGTCTTTTATCTTTGGTCAAATCCCGCTTCGTACGAAATATTTTCACAGCGCTGTTTCCAAGTGTCCACAAAGATCTGCTGCTTGAAACTGCCTACATGCACATCTCCCATACTGCTGTGCTCGTTTCACTACCTGGATTTTGGTTTCCTCTTCTTGCTTTGAAATGACAAGCCTTCATTCTGCATGCTACACACACCTTGTAGCAGTTTCAGTTTGAAGCATGTTGGTGCTCTCAAAAGGCTGTGTAACCTAGTTAGAGTGTGTCACTCTCCAGCACTGAATACACAACTTAGAGCTCCTTTCACCACAGACACGCAACCAAATTTTTTGGGAAAGTGCTACCTCCAGTCACTTGCAAATGAAAGGCTTTCATAGAGAAAATGAAGTCAATCATGGTTTTGCACTCTGCAAACAGTAGAAATGACCTCTTGTGCATGCCCGTGTGAATTTCACAGCAAAATGCCCTTCTTTTCTTGTTTCTTGAAAGTTCTCAACACATTAGGAGAAAGATCTGTTTGAGCAAGAGTGATGCAGTGTGCATTTTTCTGCATAACAAGTGATTGGGAAACATACTCCTGATTTTTCCACATTGTGTAAGAAACAACGTGAGGCTTGCAAGAGTTTGAACAATGCACCCCAAAACGTATTCCAGGTGTGAAAACACACGTTACTAGAAAGACTCTGAAGCAGCAAGCAAAAGCATAGTGGCTGAGTGTTCTTTCAATGAGAAACACACGCATTTCACTCTTCTGGAGTCAGTTTTCAGCCAGGAATTCATATGCATTTTGTACTGTGCAGAATGTAGCTACATGCTCGGGGGTTGTGTCATAGAAGCACCTCTCCTGCAGGAGCTTATTGCAACATTCATTGTTTGGCTAAGTTCTTTACGGTTGGTTTTGGAAGGTGTTTCATCTTTGGTGAAATCCCGCTTCGTACGAAATATTTTCACAGCGCTGTTTCCAAGTGTCCACAAAGATCTGCTGCTTGAAACTGCCTACATGCACATCTCCCATACTGCTGTGCTCGTTTCACTACCTGGATATTGGTTTCCTCTTCTTGCTTTGAAATGCAAGCCTTCATTCTCCATGCTACAAACACCTTGTAGCAGTTTCAGTTAGAAGCATGTTGGTGCTCTCAAAAACTGTGTAACCTAGTTAGAGTGTGTCACTCTCCAGCACTGAATACACAACTTAGAGCTCCTTTCACCACAGACACGCAAACACATCTTTTTGGGAAAGTGCTACCTCAAGTCACTTGCAAATATAAGGCTTTCATAGAGAAAATGAAGTCAATCATGGTTTTGCACTCTGCAAACAGTAGAAATGACCTCTTGTGCATGCCCGTGTGAATTTCACAGCAAAATGCCCTTCTTTTCTTCTTTCTTGAAAGTTCTCAACACATTAGGAGAAAGATCTGTTTGAGCAAGAGTGATGCAGTGTGCATTTTTCTGCATTACAAGTGATTGGGAAACATACTCCTTATTTTTCCACATTGTGTAAGAAACAACGTGAGGCTTGCAAGACTTTGAACAATGCACCCCAAAACGTATTCCAGGAGTGAAAACACACGTTTCTAGAAAGACTCTGAAGCAGCAAGCAAAAGCATAGTGGCTGAGTGTTCTTTCAATGAGAAACACACGCATTTCACCTTTCTGGAGTCAGTTTTCAGCCAGGAATTCATATGCATTTTGTACTGTGCAGAATGTAGCTACATGCTCGGGGGTTGTGTCATAGAAGCACCTCTCCTGCAGGAGCTTATTGCAACCTTCATTGTTTGGCTAAGTTCTTTAGGGTTGGTTTTGGAAGGTGTTTCATATTTGGTCAAATCCCGCTTCGTACGAAATATTTTCACAGCGCTGTTTCCAAGTGTCCACAAAGATCTGCTGCTTGAAACTGCCTACATGCACATCTCCCATACTGCTGTGCTCGTTTCACTACCTGGATTTTGGTTTCCTCTTCTTGCTTTGAAATGCAAGCCTTCATTCTCCATGCTACACACACCTTGTAGCAGTTTCAGTTAGAAGCATGTTGGTGCTCTCAAAAACTGTGTAACCTAGTTAGAGTGTGTCACTCTCCAGCACTGAATACACAACTTAGAGCTCCTTTGACCACAGACACGCAACCACATCTTTTTGGGAAAGTGCTACCTCAAGTCACTTGCAAATGTAAGGGTTTCATAGAGAAAATGAAGTCAATCATGATTTTGCACTCTGCAAACAATAAAAATGACCTCTTGTACATGCCTCGTGAATTTCACAGCAAAATGCCCTTCTTTTCTTGTTTCTTGAAAGTTCTCAACACATTAGGAGAAAGATCTGTTTGAGCAAGAGTGATGCAGTGTGCATTTTTCTGCATAACAAGTGATTGGGAAACATACTCCTTATTTTTCCACATTGTGTAAGAAACAACGTGAGGCTTGCAAGAGTTTGAACAATGCACCCCAAAACGTATTCCAGGAGTGAAAACACACGTTTCTAGAAAGACTCTGAAGCAGCAAGCAAAAGCATAGTGGCTGAGTGTTCCATCAATGAGAAACACACGCATTTAACTCTTCTGGAGTCAGTTTTCAGCCAGGAATTCATATGCATTTTGAACTGTGCAGAATGTAGCTACATGCTCGGGGGTTGTGTCATAGAAGCACCTCTCCTGCAGGAGCTTATTGCAGCATTCATTGTTTGGCTAAGTTCTTTAGGGTTGGTTTTGGACGGTCTTTTATCTTTGGTCAAATCCCGCTTCGTACGAAATATTTTCACAGCGCTGTTTCCAAGTGTCCACAAAGATCTGCTGCTTGAAACTGCCTACATGCACATCTCCCATACTGCTGTGCTCGTTTCACTACCTGGATTTTGGTTTCCTCTTCTTGCTTTGAAATGACAAGCCTTCATTCTGCATGCTACACACACCTTGTAGCAGTTTCAGTTTGAAGCATGTTGGTGCTCTCAAAAGGCTGTGTAACCTAGTTAGAGTGTGTCACTCTCCAGCACTGAATACACAACTTAGAGCTCCTTTCACCACAGACACGCAACCAAATTTTTTGGGAAAGTGCTACCTCCAGTCACTTGCAAATGAAAGGCTTTCATAGAGAAAATGAAGTCAATCATGGTTTTGCACTCTGCAAACAGTAGAAATGACCTCTTGTGCATGCCCGTGTGAATTTCACAGCAAAATGCCCTTCTTTTCTTGTTTCTTGAAAGTTCTCAACACATTAGGAGAAAGATCTGTTTGAGCAAGAGTGATGCAGTGTGCATTTTTCTGCATAACAAGTGATTGGGAAACATACTCCTGATTTTTCCACATTGTGTAAGAAACAACGTGAGGCTTGCAAGAGTTTGAACAATGCACCCCAAAACGTATTCCAGGTGTGAAAACACACGTTACTAGAAAGACTCTGAAGCAGCAAGCAAAAGCATAGTGGCTGAGTGTTCTTTCAATGAGAAACACACGCATTTCACTCTTCTGGAGTCAGTTTTCAGCCAGGAATTCATATGCATTTTGTACTGTGCAGAATGTACCTACATGCTCGGGGGTTGTGTCATAGAAGCACCTCTCCTGCAGGAGCTTATTGCAACATTCATTGTTTGGCTAAGTTCTTTACGGTTGGTTTTGGAAGGTGTTTCATCTTTGGTGAAATCCCGCTTCGTACGAAATATTTTCACAGCGCTGTTTCCAAGTGTCCACAAAGATCTGCTGCTTGAAACTGCCTACATGCACATCTCCCATACTGCTGTGCTCGTTTCACTACCTGGATATTGGTTTCCTCTTCTTGCTTTGAAATGCAAGCCTTCATTCTCCATGCTACAAACACCTTGTAGCAGTTTCAGTTAGAAGCATGTTGGTGCTCTCAAAAACTGTGTAACCTAGTTAGAGTGTGTCACTCTCCAGCACTGAATACACAACTTAGAGCTCCTTTCACCACAGACACGCAAACACATCTTTTTGGGAAAGTGCTACCTCAAGTCACTTGCAAATGTAAGGCTTTCATAGAGAAAATGAAGTAAATCATGGTTTTGCACTCTGCAAACAGTAGAAATGACCTCTTGTGCATGCCCGTGTGAATTTCACAGCAAAATGCCCTTCTTTTCTTCTTTCTTGAAAGTTCTCAACACATTAGGAGAAAGATCTGTTTGAGCAAGAGTGATGCAGTGTGCATTTTTCTGCATTACAAGTGATTGGGAAACATACTCCTTATTTTTCCACATTGTGTAAGAAACAACGTGAGGCTTGCAAGACTTTGAACAATGCACCCCAAAACGTATTCCAGGAGTGAAAACACACGTTTCTAGAAAGACTCTGAAGCAGCAAGCAAAAGCATAGTGGCTGAGTGTTCTTTCAATGAGAAACACACGCATTTCACCTTTCTGGAGTCAGTTTTCAGCCAGGAATTCATATGCATTTTGTACTGTGCAGAATGTAGCTACATGCTCGGGGGTTGTGTCATAGAAGCACCTCTCCTGCAGGAGCTTATTGCAACCTTCATTGTTTGGCTAAGTTCTTTAGGGTTGGTTTTGGAAGGTGTTTCATATTTGGTCAAATCCCGCTTCGTACGAAATATTTTCACAGCGCTGTTTCCAAGTGTCCACAAAGATCTGCTGCTTGAAACTGCCTACATGCACATCTCCCATACTGCTGTGCTCGTTTCACTACCTGGATTTTGGTTTCCTCTTCTTGCTTTGAAATGACAAGCCTTCATTCTGCGTGCTACACACACCTTGTAGCAGTTTCAGTTTGAAGCATGTTGGTGCTCTCAAAAAGCTGTGTAACCTAGTTAGAGTGTGTCACTCTCCGGCACTGAATACACAACTTAGAGCTCCTTTCACCACAGACACGCAAACACATCTTTTTGGGAAAGTGCTACCTCAAGTCACTTGCAAATGTAAGGCGTTCATAGAGAAAATGAAGTCAATCATGGTTTTGCACTCTGCAAACAGTAGAAATGACCTCTTGTGCATGCCCGTGTGAATTTCACAGCAAAATGCCCTTCTTTTCTTCTTTCTTGAAAGTTCTCAACACATTAGGAGAAAGATCTGTTTGAGCAAGAGTGATGCAGTGTGCATTTTTCTGCATTACAAGTGATTGGGAAACATACTCCTTATTTTTCCACATTGTGTAAGAAACAACGTGAGGCTTGCAAGACTTTGAACAATGCACCCCAAAACGTATTCCAGGAGTGAAAACACACGTTTCTAGAAAGACTCTGAAGCAGCAAGCAAAAGCATAGTGGCTGAGTGTTCCATCAATGAAAAACACACTCATTTCACTCTTCTGGAGTCAGTTTTCAGCCAGGAATTCATATGCATTTTGTACTGTGCAGAAGGTAGCTACATGCTCGGGGGTTGTGTCATAGAAGCACCTCTCCTGCAGGAGCTTATTGCAGCATTCATTGTTTGGCTAAGTTCTTTAGGGTTGGTTTTGGAAGGTGTTTCATATTTGGTCAAATCCCGCTTCGTACGAAATATTTTCACAGCGCTGTTTCCAAGTGTCCACAAAGATCTGCTGCTTGAAACTTCCTACATGCACATCTCCCATACTGCTGTGCTCGTTTCAGTACCTGGATTTTGGTTTCCTCTTCTTTCTTTGAAATGACAAGCCTTCATTCTGCATGCTACACACACCTTGTAGCAGTTTCAGTTTGAAGCATGTTGGTGCTCTCAAAAAGCTGTGTAACCTAGTTAGAGTGTGTCACTCTACGGCACTGAATACACAACTTAGAGCTCCTTTCACCACAGACACGCAACCACATCTTTTTGGGAAAGTGCTACCTCAAGTCGCTTGCAAATGTAAGGGTTTCAAGGAGAAAATGAAGTCAATCATGGTTTTGCACTCTGCAAACAATAGAAATGACCTCTTGTACATGCCCGTGTGAATTTCACAGCAAAATGCCCTTCTTTGCTTGTTTCTTGAAAGTTCTCAACACGTTAGGAGAAAGATCTGTTTGAGCAAGAGTGATGCAGTGTGCATTTTTCTGCATTACAAGTGATTGGGAAACATACTCCTTATTTTTCCACATTGTGTAAGAAACAACGTGAGGCTTGCAAGAGTTTGAACAATGCACCCCAAAACGTATTCCAGGAGTGAAAACACACGTTTCTAGAAAGACTCTGAAGCAGCAAGCAAAAGCATAGTGGCTGAGTGTTCCATCAATGAGAAACACACGCATTTCACTCTTCTGGAGTCAGTTTTCAGCCAGGAATTCATATGCATTTTGTACTGTGCAGAATGTAGCTACATGCTCGGGGGTTGTGTCATAGAAGCACCTCTCCTGCAGGAGCTTATTGCAACATTCATTGTTTGGCTAAGTTCTTTAGGGTTGGTTTTGGAAGGTGTTTCATATTTGGTCATATCCCTCTTCGTACGAAATATTTTCACAGCGCTGTTTCCAAGTGTCCACAAAGATCTGCTGCTTGAAACTGCCTACATGCACATCTCCCATACTGCTGTGCTCGTTTCACTACCTGGATTTTGGTTTCCTCTTTTTTCTTTGAAATGACAAGCCTTCATTCTGCATGCTAAACACACCTTGTAGCAGTTTCAGTTTGAAGCATGTTGGTGCTCTCAAAAAGCTGTGTAACTTAGTTAGAGTGTGTCACTCTCCGGCACTGAATACACAACTTAGAGCTCCTTTCACCACAGACACGCAACCACATCTTTTTGGGAAAGTGCTACCTCAAGTCACTTGCAAATGTAAGGCTTTCATAGAGAAAATGAAGTCAATCATGGTTTTGCACTCTGCAAACAGTGAAATGACCTCTTCTGCATGCCCGTGTGAATTTCACAGCAAAATGCCCTTCTTTTCTTGTTTCTTGAAAGTTCTCAACACGTTAGGAGAAAGATCTGTTTGAGCAAGAGTGATGCAGTGTGCATTTTTCTGCATTACAAGTGATTGGGAAACATACTCCTTATTTTTCCACATTGTGTAAGAAACAACGTGAGGCTTGCAAGAGTTTGAACAATGCACCCCAAAACGTATTCCAGGAATGAAAACACACGTTTCTAGAAAGACTCTGAAGCATCAAGCAAAAGCATAGTGGCTGAGTGTTCCATCAATGAGAACACACGCATTTCACTCTTCTGGAGTCAGTTTTCAGCCAGGAATTCATATGCATTTTGTACTGTGCAGAATGTACCTACATGCTCGGGGGTTGTGTGATAGAAGCCCCTTTCCTGCAGGAGCTTATTGCAACATTCATTGTTTGGCTAAGTTCTTTAGGGTTGGTTTTGGAAGGTGTTTCATCTTTGGTGAAATCCCGCTTCGTACGAAATATTTTCACAGCGCTGTTTCCAAGTGTCCACAAAGATCTACTGCTTGAAACTGCCTACATGCACACCTCCCATACTGCTGTGCTCGTTTCACTACCTGGATTTTGGTTTCCTCTTCTTGCTTTGAAATGACAAGCCTTCATTCTGCATGCTACACACACCTTGTAGCAGTTTCAGTTTGAAGCACGTTGGTGCTCTCAAAAAGCTGTGTAACCTAGTTAGAGTGTGTCACTCTCCGGCACTGAATACACAACTTAGAGCTCCTTTCACCACAGACACGCAACCACATCTTTTTGGGAAAGTGCTACCTCAAGTCGCTTGCAAATGTAAGGGTTTCAAGGAGAAAATGAAGTCAATCATGGTTTTGCACTCTGCAAACAATAGAAATGACCTCTTGTACATGCCCGTGTGAATTTCACAGCAAAATGCCCTTCTTTTCTTGTTTCTTGAAAGTTCTCAACACGTTAGGAGAAAGATCTGTTTGAGCAAGAGTGATGCAGTGTGCATTTTTCTGCATTACAAGTGATTGGGAAACATACTCCTTATTTTTCCACATTGTGTAAGAAACAACGTGAGGCTTGCAAGACTTTGAACAATGCACCCCAAAACGTATTCCAGGAGTGAAAACACACGTTTCTAGAAAGACTCTGAAGCAGCAAGCAAAAGCATAGTGGCTGAGTGTTCCATCAATGAGAAACACACGCATTTCACTCTTCTGGAGTCAGTTTTCAGCCAGGAATTCATATGCATTTTGTACTGTGCAGAATGTAGCTACATGCTCGGGGGTTGTGTCATAGAAGCACCTCTCCTGCAGGAGCTTATTGCAACATTCATTGTTTGGCTAAGTTCTTTAGGGTTGGTTTTGGAAGGTGTTTCATCTTTGGTGAAATCCCGCTTCGTACGAAATATTTTCACAGCGCTGTTTCCAAGTGTCCACAAAGATCTGCTGCTTGAAACTGCCTACATGCACATCTCCCATACTGCTGTGCTCGTTTCACTACCTGGATTTTGGTTTCCTCTTCTTGCTTTGAAATGCAAGCCTTCATTCTCCATGCTACAAACACCTTGTAGCAGTTTCAGTTAGAAGCATGTTGGTGCTCTCAAAAACTGTGTAACCTAGTTAGAGTGTGTCACTCTCCAGCACTGAATACACAACTTAGAGCTCCTTTCACCACAGACACGCAAACACATCTTTTTGGGAATGTGCTACCTCAAGTCACTTGCAAATGTAAGGCTTTCATAGAGAAAATGAAGTCAATCATGGTTTTGCACTCTGCAAACAGTAGAAATGACCTCTTGTGCATGCCCGTGTGAATTTCACAGCAAAATGCCCTTCTTTTCTTGTTTCTTGAAAGTTCTCAACGCATTAGGAGAAAGATCTGTTTGAGCAAGAGTGATGCAGTGTGCATTTTTCTGCATTACAAGTGATTGGGAAACATACTCCTTATGTTTCCACATTGTGTAAGAAACAACGTGAGGCTTGCAAGAGTTTGTACAATGCACCCCAAAACGTATTCCAGGAGTGAAAACACACGTTTCTAGAAAGACTCTGAAGCAGCAAGCAAGAGCATAGTGGCTGAGTGTTCTTTCAATGAGAAACACACGCATTTCACTCTTCTGGAGTCAGTTTTCAGCCAGGAATTCATATGAATTTTGTACTGTGCAGAATGTAGCTACATGCTCGGGGGTTGTGTCATAGAAGCACCTCTCCTGCAGGAGCTTATTGCAACATTCATTATTTGGCTAAGTTCATTAGGGTTGGTTTTGGAAGGTGTTTCATCTTTGGTGAAATCCCCTTCGTACGAAATATTTTCACAGCGCTGTTTCCAAGTGTCCACAAAGATCTGCTGCTTGAAACTGCCTACATGCACATCTCCCATACTGCTGTGCTCGTTTCACTACCTGGATTTTGGTTTCCTCTTCTTTCTTTGAAATGACAAGCCTTCATTCTGCATGCTACACACACCTTGTAGCAGTTTCAGTTTGAAGCATGTTGGTGCTCTCAAAAAGCTGTGTAACCTAGTTAGAGTGTGTCACTCTACGGCACTGAATACACAACTTAGAGCTCCTTTCACCACAGACACGCAACCACATCTTTTTGGGAAAGTGCTACCTCAAGTCGCTTGCAAATGTAAGTGTTTCAAGGAGAAAATGAAGTCAATCATGGTTTTGCACTCTGCAAACAATAGAAATGACCTCTTGTACATGCCCGTGTGAATTTCACAGCAAAATGCCCTTCTTTTCTTGTTTCTTGAAAGTTCTCAACACGTTAGGAGAAAGATCTGTTTGAGCAAGAGTGATGCAGTGTGCATTTTTCTGCATTACAAGTGATTGGGAAACATACTCCTTATTTTTCCACATTGTGTAAGAAACAACGTGAGGCTTGCAAGAGTTTGAACAATGCACCCCAAAACGTATTCCAGGAGTGAAAACACACGTTTCTAGAAAGACTCTGAAGCAGCAAGCAAAAGCATAGTGGCTGAGTGTTCCATCAATGAGAAACACACGCATTTCACTCTTCTGGAGTCAGTTTTCAGCCAGGAATTCATATGCATTTTGTACTGTGCAGAATGTAGCTACATGCTCGGGGGTTGTGTCATAGAAGCACCTCTACTGCAGGAGCTTATTGCAACATTCATTATTTGGCTAAGTTCATTAGGGTTGGTTTTGGAAGGTGTTTCATATTTGGTCAAATCCCGCTTCGTACGAAATATTTTCACAGCGTTGTTTCCAAGTGTCCACAAAGATCTGCTGCTTGAAACTGCCTACATGCACATCTCCCATACTGCTGTGCTCGTTTCACTACCTGGATTTTGGTTTCCTCTTCTTTCTTTGAAATGACAAGCCTTCATTCTGCATGCTACACACACCTTGTAGCAGTTTCAGTTTGAAGCATGTTGGTGCTCTCAAAAAGCTGTGTAACCTAGTTAGAGTGTGTCACTCTCCGGCACTGAATACACAACTTAGAGCTCCTTTCACCACAGACACGCAACCACATCTTTTTGGGAAAGTGCTACCTCAAGTCGCTTGCAAATGTAAGGGTTTCAAGGAGAAAATGAAGTCAATCATGGTTTTGCACTCGGCAAACAATAGAAATGACCTCTTGTACATGCCCGTGTGAATTTAACAGCAAAATGCCCTTCTTTTCTTTTTTCTTGAAAGTTCTCAACACGTTAGGAGAAAGATCTGTTTGAGCAAGAGTGATGCAGTGTGCATTTTTCTGCATTACAAGTGATTGGGAAACATACTCCTTATTTTTCCACATTGTGTAAGAAACAACGTGAGGCTTGCAAGAGTTTGAACAATGCACCCCAAAACGTATTCCAGGAGTGAAAACACACGTTTCTAGAAAGACTCTGAAGCAGCAAGCAAAAGCATAGTGGCTGAGTGTTCCATCAATGAGAAACACATGCATTTCACTCTTCTGGAGTCAGTTTTCAGCCAGGAATTCATATGCATTTTGTACTGTGCAGAATGTAGCTACATGCTCGGGGGTTCTGTCATAGAAGCACCTCTCCTGCAGGAGCTTATTGCAACATTCATTATTTGGCTAAGTTCATTAGGGTTGGTTTCGAAGGTGTTTCATATTTGGTCAAATCCCGCTTCGTACGAAATATTTTCACAGCGTTGTTTCCAAGTGTCCACAAAGATCTGCTGCTTGAAACTGCCTACATGCACATCTCCCATACTGCTGTGCTCGTTTCACTACCTGGATTTTGGTTTCCTCTTCTTTCTTTGAAATGACAAGCCTTCATTCTGCATGCTACACACACCTTGTAGCAGTTTCAGTTTGAAGCATGTTGGTGCTCTCAAAAAGCTGTGTAACCTAGTTAGAGTGTGTCACTCTCCAGCACTGAATACACAACTTAGAGCTCCTTTCACCACAGACACGCAACCACATCTTTTTGGGAAAGTGCTACCTCAAGTCGCTTGCAAATGTAAGGGTTTCAAGGAGAAAATGAAGTCAATCATGATTTTGCACTCTGCAAACAATAGAAATGACCTCTTGTACATGCCCGTGTGAATTTCACAGCAAAATGCCCTTCTTTTCTTGTTTCTTGAAAGTTCTCAACACATTAGGAGAAAGATCTGTTTGAGCAAGAGTGATGCAGTGTGCATTTTTCTGCATTACAAGTGATTGGGAAACATACTCCTTATTTTTCCACATTGTGTAAGAAACAACGTGAGGCTTGCAAGAGTTTGAAAAATGCTCCCCAAAAAGTATTCCAGGAGTGAAAACACACGTTTCAAGAAAGTGTCTGAAGCAGCAAGCAAAAGCACAGTGGCTGAGTGTTCTTTCAAAGAAAAACACACGCATTTCAATCTTCTGGAGTTAGTTTTCAGCCAGGAATTCATATGCATTTTGTACTGTGCAGAATGTAGCTACATGCTCGGGAGTTGTGTCATAGAAGCACCTCTCCTGCAGGAGCTTATTGCAACATTCATTGTTTGGCTAAGTTCATTAGGGTTGGTTTTGGAAGGTGTTTCATATTTGGTCATATCCCTCTTCGTACGAAATATTTTCACAGCGCTGTTTCCAAGTGTCCACAAAGATCTGCTGCTTGAAACTGCCTACATGCACATCTCCCATACTGCTGTGCTCGTTTCACTACCTGGATTTTGGTTTCCTCTTTTTTCTTTGAAATGACAAGCCTTCATTCTGCATGCTAAACACACCTTGTAGCAGTTTCAGTTTGAAGCATGTTGGTGCTCTCAAAAAGCTGTGTAACTTAGTTAGAGTGTGTCACTCTCCGGCACTGAATACACAACTTAGAGCTCCTTTCACCACAGACACGCAACCACATCTTTTTGGGAAAGTGCTACCTCAAGTCACTTGCAAATGTAAGGCTTTCATAGAGAAAATGAATTCAATCATGGTTTTGCACTCTGCAAACAGTGAAATGACCTCTTCTGCATGCCCGTGTGAATTTCACAGCAAAATGCCCTTCTTTTCTTGTTTCTTGAAAGTTCTCAACACGTTAGGAGAAAGATCTGTTTGAGCAAGAGTGATGCAGTGTGCATTTTTCTGCATTACAAGTGATTGGGAAACATACTCCTTATTTTTCCACATTGTGTAAGAAACAACGTGAGGCTTGCAAGAGTTTGAACAATGCACCCCAAAACGTATTCCAGGAATGAAAACACACGTTTCTAGAAAGACTCTGAAGCATCAAGCAAAAGCATAGTGGCTGAGTGTTCCATCAATGAGAACACACGCATTTCACTCTTCTGGAGTCAGTTTTCAGCCAGGAATTCATATGCATTTTGTACTGTGCAGAATGTACCTACATGCTCGGGGGTTGTGTGATAGAAGCCCCTTTCCTGCAGGAGCTTATTGCAACATTCATTGTTTGGCTAAGTTCTTTAGGGTTGGTTTTGGAAGGTGTTTCATCTTTGGTGAAATCCCGCTTCGTACGAAATATTTTCACAGCGCTGTTTCCAAGTGTCCACAAAGATCTACTGCTTGAAACTGCCTACATGCACACCTCCCATACTGCTGTGCTCGTTTCACTACCTGGATTTTGGTTTCCTCTTCTTGCTTTGAAATGACAAGCCTTCATTCTGCATGCTACACACACCTTGTAGCAGTTTCAGTTTGAAGCACGTTGGTGCTCTCAAAAAGCTGTGTAACCTAGTTAGAGTGTGTCACTCTCCGGCACTGAATACACAACTTAGAGCTCCTTTCACCACAGACACGCAACCACATCTTTTTGGGAAAGTGCTACCTCAAGTCGCTTGCAAATGTAAGGGTTTCAAGGAGAAAATGAAGTCAATCATGGTTTTGCACTCTGCAAACAATAGAAATGACCTCTTGTACATGCCCGTGTGAATTTCACAGCAAAATGCCCTTCTTTTCTTGTTTCTTGAAAGTTCTCAACACGTTAGGAGAAAGATCTGTTTGAGCAAGAGTGATGCAGTGTGCATTTTTCTGCATTACAAGTGATTGGGAAACATACTCCTTATTTTTCCACATTGTGTAAGAAACAACGTGAGGCTTGCAAGACTTTGAACAATGCACCCCAAAACGTATTCCAGGAGTGAAAACACACGTTTATAGAAAGACTCTGAAGCAGCAAGCAAAAGCATAGTGGCTGAGTGTTCCATCAATGAGAAACACACGCATTTCACTCTTCTGGAGTCAGTTTTCAGCCAGGAATTCATATGCATTTTGTACTGTGCAGAATGTAGCTACATGCTCGGGGGTTCTGTCATAGAAGCACCTCTCCTGCAGGAGCTTATTGCAGCATTCATTGTTTGGCTAAGTTCTTTAGGGTTGGTTTTGGAAGGTGTTTCATCTTTGGTGAAATCCCGCTTCGTACGAAATATTTTCACAGCGCTGTTTCCAAGTGTCCACAAAGATCTGCTGCTTGAAACTGCCTACATGCACATCTCCCATACTGCTGTGCTCGTTTCACTCCCTGGATTTTGGTTTCCTCTTCTTGCTTTGAAATGACAAGCCTTCATTCTGCATGCTACACACACCTTGTAGCAGTTTCAGTTTGAAGCATGTTGGTGCTCTCAAAAAGCTGTGTAACCTAGTTAGAGTGTGTCACTCTCCGGCACTGAATACACAACTTAGAGCTCCTTTCACCACAGACACGCAACCACATCTTTTTGGGAAAGTGCTACCTCAAGTCGCTTGCAAATGTAACGGTTTCAAGGAGAAAATGAAGTCAATCATGGTTTTGCACTCTGCAAACAATAGAAATGACCTCTTGTACATGCCCGTGTGAATTTCACAGCAAAATGCCCTTCTTTTCTTTTTTCTTGAAAGTTCTCAACACGTTAGGAGAAAGATCTGTTTGAGCAAGAGTGATGCAGTGTGCATTTTTCTGCATTACAAGTGATTGGGAAACATACTCCTTATTTTTCCACATTGTGTAAGAAACAACGTGAGGCTTGCAAGAGTTTGAACAATGCACCCCAAAACGTATTCCAGGAGTGAAAACACACTTGTCTAGAAAGACTCTGAAGCAGCAAGCAAAAGCATAGTGGCTGAGTGTTCCATCAATGAGAAACACACGCATTTCACTCTTCTGGAGTCAGTTTTCAGCCAGGAATTGATATGCATTTTGTACTGTGCAGAATGTAGCTACATGCTCGGGGGTTGTGTCATAGAAGCACCTCTCCTGCAGGAGCTTAATGCAACATTCATTATTTGGCTAAGTTCATTAGGGTTGGTTTTGGAAGGTGTTTCATATTTGGTCAAATCCCGCTTCGTACGAAATATTTTCACAGCGTTGTTTCCAAGTGTCCACAAAGATCTGCTGCTTGAAACTGCCTACATGCACATCTCCCATACTGCTGTGCTCGTTTCACTACCTGGATTTTGGTTTCCTCTTCTTTCTTTGAAATGACAAGCCTTCATTCTGCATGCTACACACACCTTGTAGCAGTGTCAGTTTGAAGCATGTTGGTGCTCTCAAAAAGCTGTGTAACCTAGTTAGAGTGTGTCACTCTCCGGCACTGAATACACAACTTAGAGCTCCTTTCACCACAGACACGCAACCACATCTTTTTGGGAAAGTGCTACCTCAAGTCGCTTGCAAATGTAAGGGTTTCAAGGAGAAAATGAAGTCAATCATGATTTTGCACTCTGCAAACAATAGAAATGACCTCTTGTACATGCCCGTGTGAATTTCACAGCAAAATGCCCTTCTTTTCTTGTTTCTTGAAAGTTCTCAACACATTAGGAGAAAGATCTGTTTGAGCAAGAGTGATGCAGTGTGCATTTTTCTGCATTACAAGTGATTGGGAATCATACTCCTTATTTTTCCACATTGTGTAAGAAACAACGTGAGGCTTGCAAGAGTTTGAAAAATGCTCCCCAAAAAGTATTCCAGGAGTGAAAACACACGTTTCAAGAAAGAGTCTGAAGCAGCAAGCAAAAGCACAGTGGCTGAGTGTTCTTTCAAATAAAAACACACGCATTTCAATCTTCTGGAGTTAGTTTTCAGCCAGGAATTCATATGCATTTTGTACTGTGCAGAATGTAGCTACATGCTCGGGAGTTGTGTCATAGAAGCACCTCTCCTGCAGGAGCTTATTGCAACATTCATTGTTTGGCTAAGTTCATTAGGGTTGGTTTTGGAAGGTGTTTCATATTTGGTCATATCCCTCTTCGTACGAAATATTTTCACAGCGCTGTTTCCAAGTGTCCACAAAGATCTGCTGCTTGAAACTGCCTACATGCACATCTCCCATACTGCTGTGCTTGTTTCACTACCTGGATTTTGGTTTCCTCTTTTTTCTTTGAAATGACAAGCCTTCATTCTGCATGTTAAACACACCTTGTAGCAGTTTCAGTTTGAAGCATGTTGGTGCTCTCAAAAAGCTGTGTAACTTAGTTAGAGTGTGTCACTCTCCGGCACTGAATACACAACTTAGAGCTCCTTTCACCACAGACACGCAACCACATCTTTTTGGGAAAGTGCTACCTCAAGTCGCTTGCAAATGTAACGGTTTCAAGGAGAAAATGAAGTCAATCATGGTTTTGCACTCTGCAAACAATAGAAATGACCTCTTGTACATGCCCGTGTGAATTTCACAGCAAAATGCCCTTCTTTTCTTGTTTCTTGAAAGTTCTCAACACGTTAGGAGAAAGATCTGTTTGAGCAAGAGTGATGCAGTGTGCATTTTTCTGCATTACAAGTGATTGGGAAACATACTCCTTATTTTTCCACATTGTGTAAGAAACAACGTGAGGCTTGCAAGACTTTGAACAATGCACCCCAAAACGTATTCCAGGAGTGAAAACACACGTTTCTAGAAAGACTCTGAAGCAGCAAGCAAAAGCATAGTGGCTGAGTGTTCCATCAATGAGAAACACACGCATTTCACTCTTCTGGAGTCAGTTTTCAGCCAGGAATTCATATGCATTTTGTACTGTGCAGAATGTAGCTACATGCTCGGGGGTTCTGTCATAGAAGCACCTCTCCTGCAGGAGCTTATTGCAACATTCATTATTTGGCTAAGTTCATTAGGGTTGGTTTTGGAAGGTGTTTCATATTTGGTCAAATCCCGCTTCGTACGAAATATTTTCACAGCGTTGTTTCCAAGTGTCCACAAAGATCTGCTGCTTGAAACTGCCTACGTGCACATCTCCCATACTGCTGTGCTCGTTTCACTACCTGGATTTTGGTTTCCTCTTCTTGCTTTGAAATGACAAGCCTTCATTCTGCATGCTACACACACCTTGTAGCAGTTTCAGTTTGAAGCATGTTGGTGCTCTCAAAAAGCTGTGTAACCTAGTTAGAGTGTGTCACTCTCCGGCACTGAATACACAACTTAGAGCTCCTTTCACCACAGACACGCAACCACATCTTTTTGGGAAAGTGCTACCTCAAGTCGCTTGCAAATGTAAGGGTTTCAAGGAGAAAATGAAGTCAATCATGATTTTGCACTCTGCAAACAATAGAAATGACCTCTTGTACATGCCCGTGTGAATTTCACAGCAAAATGCCCTTCTTTTCTTGTTTCTTGAAAGTTCTCAACACATTAGGAGAAAGATCTGTTTGAGCAAGAGTGATGCAGTGTGCATTTTTCTGCATTACAAGTGATTGGGAAACATACTCCTTATTTTTCCACATTGTGTAAGAAACAACGTGAGGCTTGCAAGAGTTTGAACAATGCTCCCGAAAAAGTATTCCAGGAGTGAAAACACACGTTTCAAGAAAGAGTCTGAAGCAGCAAGCAAAAGCACAGTGGCTGAGTGTTCTTTCAAAGAAAAACACACGCATTTCAATCTTCTGGAGTTAGTTTTCAGCCAGGAATTCATATGCATTTTGTACTGTGCAGAATGTAGCTACATGCTCGGGAGTTGTGTCATAGAAGCACCTCTCCTGCAGGAGCTTATTGCAACATTCATTGTTTGGCTAAGTTCATTAGGGTTGGTTTTGGAAGGTGTTTCATATTTGGTCATATCCCTCTTCGTACGAAATATTTTCACAGCGCTGTTTCCAAGTGTCCACAAAGATCTGCTGCTTGAAACTGCCTACATGCACATCTCCCATACTGCTGTGCTCGTTTCACTACCTGGATTTTGGTTTCCTCTTTTTTCTTTGAAATGACAAGCCTTCATTCTGCATGCTAAACACACCTTGTAGCAGTTTCAGTTTGAAGCATGTTGGTGCTCTCAAAAAGCTGTGTAACTTAGTTAGAGTGTGTCACTCTCCGGCACTGAATACACAACTTAGAGCTCCTTTCACCACAGACACGCAACCACATCTTTTTGGGAAAGTGCTACCTCAAGTCACTTGCAAATGTAAGGCTTTCATAGAGAAAATGAAGTCAATCATGGTTTTGCACTCTGCAAACAGTGAAATGACCTCTTCTGCATGCCCGTGTGAATTTCACAGCAAAATGCCCTTCTTTTCTTGTTTCTTGAAAGTTCTCAACACGTTAGGAGAAAGATCTGTTTGAGCAAGAGTGATGCAGTGTGCATTTTTCTGCATTACAAGTGATTGGGAAACATACTCCTTATTTTTCCACATTGTGTAAGAAACAACGTGAGGCTTGCAAGAGTTTGAACAATGCACCCCAAAACGTATTCCAGGAATGAAAACACACGTTTCTAGAAAGACTCTGAAGCATCAAGCAAAAGCATAGTGGCTGAGTGTTCCATCAATGAGAACACACGCATTTCACTCTTCTGGAGTCAGTTTTCAGCCAGGAATTCATATGCATTTTGTACTGTGCAGAATGTAGCTACATGCTCGGGGGTTGTTTCATAGAAGCACCTCTCTTGCAGGAGCTTATTGCAGCATTCATTGTTTGGCTAAGTTCTTTAGGGTTGGTTTTGGAAGGTGTTTCATCTTTGGTGAAATCCCGCTTCGTACGAAATATTTTCACAGCGCTGTTTCCAAGTGTCCACAAAGATCTACTGCTTGAAACTGCCTACATGCACACCTCCCATACTGCTGTGCTCGTTTCACTACGTGGATTTTGGTTTCCTCTTCTTGCTTTGAAATGACAAGCCTTCATTCTGCATGCTACACACACCTCGTAGCAGTTTCAGTTTGAAGCACGTTGGTGCTCTCAAAAAGCTGTGTAACCTAGTTAGAGTGTGTCACTCTCCGGCACTGAATACACAACTTAGAGCTCCTTTCACCACAGACACGCAACCACATCTTTTTGGGAAAGTGCTACCTCAAGTCGCTTGCAAATGTAAGGGTTTCAAGGAGAAAATGAAGTCAATCATGGTTTTGCACTCTGCAAACAATAGAAATGACCTCTTGTACATGCCCGTGTGAATTTCACAGCAAAATGCCCTTCTTTTCTTGTTTCTTGAAAGTTCTCAACACGTTAGGAGAAAGATCTGTTTGAGCAAGAGTGATGCAGTGTGCATTTTTCTGCATTACAAGTGATTGGGAAACATACTCCTTATTTTTCCACATTGTGTAAGAAACAACGTGAGGCTTGCAAGACTTTGAACAATGCACCCCAAAACGTATTCCAGGAGTAAAAACACACGTTTCTAGAAAGACTCTGAAGCAGCAAGCAAAAGCATAGTGGCTGAGTGTTCTTTCAATGAGAAACACACGCATTTCACTCTTCTGGAGTCAGTTTTCAGCCAGGAATTCATATGCATTTTGTACTGTGCAGAATGTAGCTACATGCTCGGGGGTTCTGTCATAGAAGCACCTCTCCTGCAGGAGCTTATTGCAACATTCATTATTTGGCTAAGTTCATTAGGGTTGGTTTTGGAAGGTGTTTCATCTTTGGTGAAATCCCGCTTCGTACGAAATATTTTCACAGCGCTGTTTCCAAGTGTCCACAAAGATCAACTGCTTGAAACTGCCTACATGCACACCTCCCATACTGCTGTGCTCGTTTCACTACCTGGATTTTGGTTTCCTCTTCTTGCTTTGAAATGACAAGCCTTCATTCTGCATGCTACACACACCTTGTAGCAGTTTCAGTTTGAAGCACGTTGGTGCTCTCAAAAAGCTGTGTAACCTAGTTAGAGTGTGTCACTCTCCGGCACTGAATACACAACTTAGAGCTCCTTTCACCACAGACACGCAACCACATCTTTTTGGGAAAGTGATACCTCAAGTCGCTTGCAAATGTACGGGTTTCAAGGAGAAAATGAAGTCAATCATGATTTTGCACTCTGCAAACAATAGAAATGACCTCTTGTACATGCCCGTGTGAATTTCACAGCAAAATGCCCTTCTTTTCTTGTTTCTTGAAAGTTCTCAACACGTTAGGAGAAAGATCTGTTTGAGCAAGAGTGATGCAGTGTGCATTTTTCTGCATTACAAGTGATTGGGAAACATACTCCTTATTTTTCCACATTGTGTAAGAAACAACGTGAGGCTTGCAAGAGTTTGAACAATGCACCCCAAAACGTATTCCAGGAATGAAAACACACGTTTCTAGAAAGACTCTGAAGCATCAAGCAAAAGCATAGTGGCTGAGTGTTCCATCAATGAGAACACACGCATTTCACTCTTCTGGAGTCAGTTTTCAGCCAGGAATTCATATGCATTTTGTACTGTGCAGAATGTAGCTACATGCTCGGGGGTTGTTTCATAGAAGCACCTCTCTTGCAGGAGCTTATTGCAGCATTCATTGTTTGGCTAAGTTCTTTAGGGTTGGTTTTGGAAGGTGTTTCATCTTTGGTGAAATCCCGCTTCGTACGAAATATTTTCACAGCGCTGTTTCCAAGTGTCCACAAAGATCTACTGCTTGAAACTGCCTACATGCACACCTCCCATACTGCTGTGCTCGTTTCACTACGTGGATTTTGGTTTCCTCTTCTTGCTTTGAAATGACAAGCCTTCATTCTGCATGCTACACACACCTCGTAGCAGTTTCAGTTTGAAGCACGTTGGTGCTCTCAAAAAGCTGTGTAACCTAGTTAGAGTGTGTCACTCTCCGGCACTGAATACACAACTTAGAGCTCCTTTCACCACAGACACGCAACCACATCTTTTTGGGAAAGTGCTACCTCAAGTCGCTTGCAAATGTAAGGGTTTCAAGGAGAAAATGAAGTCAATCATGGTTTTGCACTCTGCAAACAATAGAAATGACCTCTTGTACATGCCCGTGTGAATTTCACAGCAAAATGCCCTTCTTTTCTTGTTTCTTGAAAGTTCTCAACACGTTAGGAGAAAGATCTGTTTGAGCAAGAGTGATGCAGTGTGCATTTTTCTGCATTACAAGTGATTGGGAAACATACTCCTTATTTTTCCACATTGTGTAAGAAACAACGTGAGGCTTGCAAGACTTTGAACAATGCACCCCAAAACGTATTCCAGGAGTAAAAACACACGTTTCTAGAAAGACTCTGAAGCAGCAAGCAAAAGCATAGTGGCTGAGTGTTCTTTCAATGAGAAACACACGCATTTCACTCTTCTGGAGTCAGTTTTCAGCCAGGAATTCATATGCATTTTGTACTGTGCAGAATGTAGCTACATGCTCGGGGGTTCTGTCATAGAAGCACCTCTCCTGCAGGAGCTTATTGCAACATTCATTATTTGGCTAAGTTCATTAGGGTTGGTTTTGGAAGGTGTTTCATCTTTGGTGAAATCCCGCTTCGTACGAAATATTTTCACAGCGCTGTTTCCAAGTGTCCACAAAGATCAACTGCTTGAAACTGCCTACATGCACACCTCCCATACTGCTGTGCTCGTTTCACTACCTGGATTTTGGTTTCCTCTTCTTGCTTTGAAATGACAAGCCTTCATTCTGCATGCTACACACACCTTGTAGCAGTTTCAGTTTGAAGCACGTTGGTGCTCTCAAAAAGCTGTGTAACCTAGTTAGAGTGTGTCACTCTCCGGCACTGAATACACAACTTAGAGCTCCTTTCACCACAGACACGCAACCACATCTTTTTGGGAAAGTGATACCTCAAGTCGCTTGCAAATGTACGGGTTTCAAGGAGAAAATGAAGTCAATCATGATTTTGCACTCTGCAAACAATAGAAATGACCTCTTGTACATGCCCGTGTGAATTTCACAGCAAAATGCCCTTCTTTTCTTTTTTCTTGAAAGTTCTCAACACGTTAGGAGAAAGATCTGTTTGAGCAAGAGTGATGCAGTGTGCATTTTTCTGCATTACAAGTGATTGGGAAACATACTCCTTATTTTTCCACATTGTGTAAGAAACAACGTGAGGCTTGCAAGAGTTTGAACAATGCACCCCAAAACGTATTCCAGGAATGAAAACACACGTTTCTAGAAAGACTCTGAAGCAGCAAGCAAAAGCATAGTGGCTGAGTGTTCCATCAATGAGAAACACACGCATTTCACTCTTCTGGAGTCAGTTTTCAGCCAGGAATTCATATGCATTTTGTACTGTGCAGAATGTAGCTACATGCTCGGGGGTTCTGTCATAGAAGCACCTCTCCTGCAGGAGCTTATTGCAACATTCATTATTTGGCTAAGTTCATTAGGGTTGGTTTTGGAAGGTGTTTCATATTTGGTCAAATCCCGCTTCGTACGAAATATTTTCACAGCGTTGTTTCCAAGTGTCCACAAAGATCTGCTGCTTGAAACTGCCTACATGCACATCTCCCATACTGCTGTGCTCGTTTCACTACCTGGATTTTGGTTTCCTCTTCTTGCTTTGAAATGACAAGCCTTCATTCTGCATGCTACACACACCTTGTAGCAGTTTCAGTTTGAAGCATGTTGGTGCTCTCAAAAAGCTGTGTAACCTAGTTAGAGTGTGTCACTCTCTGGCACTGAATACACAACTTAGAGCTCCTTTCACCACAGACACGCAACCACATCTTTTTGGGAAAGTGCTACCTCAAGTCGCTTGCAAATGTAACGGTTTCAAGGAGAAAATGAAGTCAATCATGGTTTTGCACTCTGCAAACAATAGAAATGACCTCTTGTACATGCCCGTGTGAATTTCACAGCAAAATGCCCTTCTTTTCTTTTTTCTTGAAAGTTCTCAACACGTTAGGAGAAAGATCTGTTTGAGCAAGAGTGATGCAGTGTGCATTTTTCTGCATTACAAGTGATTGGGAAACATACTCCTTATTTTTCCACATTGTGTAAGAAACAACGTGAGGCTTGCAAGAGTTTGAACAATGCACCCCAAAACGTATTCCAGGAGTGAAAACACACTTGTCTAGAAAGACTCTGAAGCAGCAAGCAAAAGCATAGTGGCTGAGTGTTCCATCAATGAGAAACACACGCATTTCACTCTTCTGGAGTCAGTTTTCAGCCAGGAATTGATATGCATTTTGTACTGTGCAGAATGTAGCTACATGCTCGGGGGTTGTGTCATAGAAGCACCTCTCCTGCAGGAGCTTATTGCAACATTCATTATTTGGCTAAGTTCATTAGGGTTGGTTTTGGAAGGTGTTTCATCTTTGGTGAAATCCCGCTTCGTACGAAATATTTTCACAGCGTTGTTTCCAAGTGTCCACAAAGATCTGCTGCTTGAAACTGCCTACATGCACATCTCCCATACTGCTGTGCTCGTTTCACTACCTGGATTTTGGTTTCCTCTTCTTTCTTTGAAATGACAAGCCTTCATTCTGCATGCTACACACACCTTGTAGCAGTTTCAGTTTGAAGCATGTTGGTGCTCTCAAAAAGCTGTGTAACCTAGTTAGAGTGTGTCACTCTCCGGCACTGAATACACAACTTAGAGCTCCTTTCACCACAGACACGCAACCACATCTTTTTGGGAAAGTGCTACCTCAAGTGGCTTGCAAATGTAAGGGTTTCAAGGAGAAAATGAAGTCAATCATGATTTTGCACTCTGCAAACAATAGAAATGACCTCTTGTACATGCCCGTGTGAATTTCACAGCAAAATGCCCTTCTTTTCTTGTTTCTTGAAAGTTCTCAACACATTAGGAGAAAGATCTGTTTGAGCAAGAGTGATGCAGTGTGCATTTTTCTGCATTACAAGTGATTGGGAAACATACTCCTTATTTTTCCACATTGTGTAAGAAACAACGTGAGGCTTGCAAGAGTTTGAAAAATGCTCCCCAAAAAGTATTCCAGGAGTGAAAACACACGTTTCAAGAAAGAGTCTGAAGCAGCAAGCAAAAGCACAGTGGCTGAGTGTTCTTTCAAAGAAAAACACACGCATTTCAATCTTCTGGAGTTAGTTTTCAGCCAGGAATTCATATGCATTTTGTACTGTGCAGAATGTAGCTACATGCTCGGGAGTTGTGTCATAGAAGCACCTCTCCTGCAGGAGCTTATTGCAACATTCATTGTTTGGCTAAGTTCATTAGGGTTGGTTTTGGAAGGTGTTTCATATTTGGTCATATCCCTCTTCGTACGAAATATTTTCACAGCGCTGTTTCCAAGTGTCCACAAAGATCTGCTGCTTGAAACTGCCTACATGCACATCTCCCATACTGCTGTGCTCGTTTCACTACCTGGATTTTGGTTTCCTCTTTTTTCTTTGAAATGACAAGCCTTCATTCTGCATGCTACACACACCTTGTAGCAGTTTCAGTTTGAAGCATGTTGGTGCTCTCAAAAAGCTGTGTAACTTAGTTAGAGTGTGTCACTCTCCGGCACTGAATACACAACTTAGAGCTCCTTTCACCACAGACACGCAACCACATCTTTTTGGGAAAGTGCTACCTCAAGTCACTTGCAAATGTAAGGCTTTCATAGAGAAAATGAAGTCAATCATGGTTTTGCACTCTGCAAACAGTGAAATGACCTCTTCTGCATGCCCGTGTGAATTTCACAGCAAAATGCCCTTCTTTTCTTGTTTCTTGAAAGTTCTCAACACGTTAGGAGAAAGATCTGTTTGAGCAAGAGTGATGCAGTGTGCATTTTTCTGCATTACAAGTGATTGGGAAACATACTCCTTATTTTTCCACATTGTGTAAGAAACAACGTGAGGCTTGCAAGAGTTTGAACAATGCACCCCAAAACGTATTCCAGGAGTGAAAACACACGTTTTTAGAAAGACTCTGAAGCAGCAAGCAAAAGCATAATGGCTGAGTGTTCCATCAATGAGAACACATGCATTTCACTCTTCTGGAGTCAGTTTTCAGCCAGGAATTCATATGCATTTTGTACTGTGCAGAATGTAGCTACATGCTCGGGGGTTGTGTCATAGAAGCACCTCTCTTGCAGGAGCTTATTGCAGCATTCATTGTTTGGCTAAGTTCATTAGGGTTGGTTTTGGAAGGTGTTTCATATTTGGTCAAATCCCGCTTCGTACGAAATATTTTCACAGCGTTGTTTCCAAGTGTCCACAAAGATCTGCTGCTTGAAACTGCCTACATGCACATCTCCCATACTGCTGTGCTCGTTTCACTACCTGGATTTTGGTTTCCTCTTCTTGCTTTGAAATGACAAGCCTTCATTCTGCATGCTACACACACCTTGTAGCAGTTTCAGTTTGAAGCATGTTGGTGCTCTCAAAAAGCTGTGTAACCTAGTTAGAGTGTGTCACTCTCTGGCACTGAATACACAACTTAGAGCTCCTTTCACCACAGACACGCAACCACATCTTTTTGGGAAAGTGCTACCTCAAGTCGCTTGCAAATGTAACGGTTTCAAGGAGAAAATGAAGTCAATCATGGTTTTGCACTCTGCAAACAATAGAAATGACCTCTTGTACATGCCCGTGTGAATTTCACAGCAAAATGCCCTTCTTTTCTTTTTTCTTGAAAGTTCTCAACACGTTAGGAGAAAGATCTGTTTGAGCAAGAGTGATGCAGTGTGCATTTTTCTGCATTACAAGTGATTGGGAAACATACTCCTTATTTTTCCACATTGTGTAAGAAACAACGTGAGGCTTGCAAGAGTTTGAACAATGCACCCCAAAACGTATTCCAGGAGTGAAAACACACTTGTCTAGAAAGACTCTGAAGCAGCAAGCAAAAGCATAGTGGCTGAGTGTTCCATCAATGAGAAACACACGCATTTCACTCTTCTGGAGTCAGTTTTCAGCCAGGAATTGATATGCATTTTGTACTGTGCAGAATGTAGCTACATGCTCGGGGGTTGTGTCATAGAAGCACCTCTCCTGCAGGAGCTTATTGCAACATTCATTATTTGGCTAAGTTCATTAGGGTTGGTTTTGGAAGGTGTTTCATCTTTGGTGAAATCCCGCTTCGTACGAAATATTTTCACAGCGTTGTTTCCAAGTGTCCACAAAGATCTGCTGCTTGAAACTGCCTACATGCACATCTCCCATACTGCTGTGCTCGTTTCACTACCTGGATTTTGGTTTCCTCTTCTTTCTTTGAAATGACAAGCCTTCATTCTGCATGCTACACACACCTTGTAGCAGTTTCAGTTTGAAGCATGTTGGTGCTCTCAAAAAGCTGTGTAACCTAGTTAGAGTGTGTCACTCTCCGGCACTGAATACACAACTTAGAGCTCCTTTCACCACAGACACGCAACCACATCTTTTTGGGAAAGTGCTACCTCAAGTGGCTTGCAAATGTAAGGGTTTCAAGGAGAAAATGAAGTCAATCATGATTTTGCACTCTGCAAACAATAGAAATGACCTCTTGTACATGCCCGTGTGAATTTCACAGCAAAATGCCCTTCTTTTCTTGTTTCTTGAAAGTTCTCAACACATTAGGAGAAAGATCTGTTTGAGCAAGAGTGATGCAGTGTGCATTTTTCTGCATTACAAGTGATTGGGAAACATACTCCTTATTTTTCCACATTGTGTAAGAAACAACGTGAGGCTTGCAAGAGTTTGAAAAATGCTCCCCAAAAAGTATTCCAGGAGTGAAAACACACGTTTCAAGAAAGAGTCTGAAGCAGCAAGCAAAAGCACAGTGGCTGAGTGTTCTTTCAAAGAAAAACACACGCATTTCAATCTTCTGGAGTTAGTTTTCAGCCAGGAATTCATATGCATTTTGTACTGTGCAGAATGTAGCTACATGCTCGGGAGTTGTGTCATAGAAGCACCTCTCCTGCAGGAGCTTATTGCAACATTCATTGTTTGGCTAAGTTCATTAGGGTTGGTTTTGGAAGGTGTTTCATATTTGGTCATATCCCTCTTCGTACGAAATATTTTCACAGCGCTGTTTCCAAGTGTCCACAAAGATCTGCTGCTTGAAACTGCCTACATGCACATCTCCCATACTGCTGTGCTCGTTTCACTACCTGGATTTTGGTTTCCTCTTTTTTCTTTGAAATGACAAGCCTTCATTCTGCATGCTACACACACCTTGTAGCAGTTTCAGTTTGAAGCATGTTGGTGCTCTCAAAAAGCTGTGTAACTTAGTTAGAGTGTGTCACTCTCCGGCACTGAATACACAACTTAGAGCTCCTTTCACCACAGACACGCAACCACATCTTTTTGGGAAAGTGCTACCTCAAGTCACTTGCAAATGTAAGGCTTTCATAGAGAAAATGAAGTCAATCATGGTTTTGCACTCTGCAAACAGTGAAATGACCTCTTCTGCATGCCCGTGTGAATTTCACAGCAAAATGCCCTTCTTTTCTTGTTTCTTGAAAGTTCTCAACACGTTAGGAGAAAGATCTGTTTGAGCAAGAGTGATGCAGTGTGCATTTTTCTGCATTACAAGTGATTGGGAAACATACTCCTTATTTTTCCACATTGTGTAAGAAACAACGTGAGGCTTGCAAGAGTTTGAACAATGCACCCCAAAACGTATTCCAGGAGTGAAAACACACGTTTTTAGAAAGACTCTGAAGCAGCAAGCAAAAGCATAATGGCTGAGTGTTCCATCAATGAGAACACATGCATTTCACTCTTCTGGAGTCAGTTTTCAGCCAGGAATTCATATGCATTTTGTACTGTGCAGAATGTAGCTACATGCTCGGGGGTTGTGTCATAGAAGCACCTCTCTTGCAGGAGCTTATTGCAGCATTCATTGTTTGGCTAAGTTCTTTAGGGTTGGTTTTGGAAGGTGTTTCATCTTTGGTGAAATCCCGCTTCGTACGAAATATTTTCACAGCGCTGTTTCCAAGTGTCCACAAAGATCTGCTGCTTGAAACTGCCTACATGCACATCTCCCATACTGCTGTGCTCGTTTCACTACCTGGATTTTGGTTTCCTCTTTTTTCTTTGAAATGACAAGCCTTCATTCTGCATGCTACACACACCTTGTAGCAGTTTCAGTTTGAAGCACGTTGGTGCTCTCAAAAAGCTGTGTAACCTAGTTAGAGTGTGTCACTCTCCGGCACTGAATACACAACTTAGAGCTCCTTTCACCACAGACACGCAACCACATCTTTTTGGGAAAGTGCTACCTCAAGTCGCTTGCAAATGTAAGGGTTTCAAGGAGAAAATGAAGTCAATCATGATTTTGCACTCTGCAAACAATAGAAATGACCTCTTGTACATGCCCGTGTGAATTTCACAGCAAAATGCCCTTCTTTTCTTGTTTCTTGAAAGTTCTCAACACGTTAGGAGAAAGATCTGTTTGAGCAAGAGTGATGCAGTGTGCATTTTTCTGCATTACAAGTGATTGGGAAACATACTCCTTATTTTTCCACATTGTGTAAGAAACAACGTGAGGCTTGCAAGACTTTGAACAATGCACCCCAAAACGTATTCCAGGAGTGAAAACACACGTTTCTAGAAAGACTCTGAAGCAGCAAGCAAAAGCATAGTGGCTGAGTGTTCCATCAATGAGAAACACACGCATTTCACTCTTCTGGAGTCAGTTTTCAGCCAGGAATTCATATGCATTTTGTACTGTGCAGAATGTAGCTACATGCTCGGGGGTTCTGTCATAGAAGCACCTCTCCTGCAGGAGCTTATTGCAACATTCATTATTTGGCTAAGTTCATTAGGGTTGGTTTTGGAAGGTGTTTCATATTTGGTCAAATCCCGCTTCGTACGAAATATTTTCACAGCGTTGTTTCCAAGTGTCCACAAAGATCTGCTGCTTGAAACTGCCTACATGCACATCTCCCATACTGCTGTGCTCATTTCACTACCTGGATTTTGGTTTCCTCTTCTTGCTTTGAAATGACAAGCCTTCATTCTGCATGCTACACACACCTTGTAGCAGTTTCAGTTTGAAGCATGTTGGTGCTCTCAAAAAGCTGTGTAACCTAGTTAGAGTGTGTCACTCTCCGGCACTGAATACACAACTTAGAGCTCCTTTCACCACAGACACGCAACCACATCTTTTTGGGAAAGTGCTACCTCAAGTCGCTTGCAAATGTAAGGGTTTCAAGGAGAAAATGAAGTCAATCATGATTTTGCACTCTGCAAACAATAGAAATGACCTCTTGTACATGCCCGTGTGAATTTCACAGCAAAATGCCCTTCTTTTCTTGTTTCTTGAAAGTTCTCAACACGTTAGGAGAAAGATCTGTTTGAGCAAGAGTGATGCAGTGTGCATTTTTCTGCATTACAAGTGATTGGGAAACATACTCCTTATTTTTCCACATTGTGTAAGAAACAACGTGAGGCTTGCAAGACTTTGAACAATGCACCCCAAAACGTATTCCAGGAGTGAAAACACACGTTTCTAGAAAGACTCTGAAGCAGCAAGCAAAAGCATAGTGGCTGAGTGTTCCATCAATGAGAAACACACGCATTTCACTCTTCTGGAGTCAGTTTTCAGCCAGGAATTGATATGCATTTTGTACTGTGCAGAATGTAGCTACATGCTCGGGGGTTGTGTCATAGAAGCACCTCTCCTGCAGGAGCTTAATGCAACATTCATTATTTGGCTAAGTTCATTAGGGTTGGTTTTGGAAGGTGTTTCATATTTGGTCAAATCCCGCTTCGTACGAAATATTTTCACAGCGTTGTTTCCAAGTGTCCACAAAGATCTGCTGCTTGAAACTGCCTACATGCACATCTCCCATACTGCTGTGCTCGTTTCACTACCTGGATTTTGGTTTCCTCTTCTTTCTTTGAAATGACAAGCCTTCATTCTGCATGCTACACACACCTTGTAGCAGTGTCAGTTTGAAGCATGTTGGTGCTCTCAAAAAGCTGTGTAACCTAGTTAGAGTGTGTCACTCTCCGGCACTGAATACACAACTTAGAGCTCCTTTCACCACAGACACGCAACCACATCTTTTTGGGAAAGTGCTACCTCAAGTCGCTTGCAAATGTAAGGGTTTCAAGGAGAAAATGAAGTCAATCATGATTTTGCACTCTGCAAACAATAGAAATGACCTCTTGTACATGCCCGTGTGAATTTCACAGCAAAATGCCCTTCTTTTCTTGTTTCTTGAAAGTTCTCAACACATTAGGAGAAAGATCTGTTTGAGCAAGAGTGATGCAGTGTGCATTTTTCTGCATTACAAGTGATTGGGAATCATACTCCTTATTTTTCCACATTGTGTAAGAAACAACGTGAGGCTTGCAAGAGTTTGAAAAATGCTCCCCAAAAAGTATTCCAGGAGTGAAAACACACGTTTCAAGAAAGAGTCTGAAGCAGCAAGCAAAAGCACAGTGGCTGAGTGTTCTTTCAAATAAAAACACACGCATTTCAATCTTCTGGAGTTAGTTTTCAGCCAGGAATTCATATGCATTTTGTACTGTGCAGAATGTAGCTACATGCTCGGGAGTTGTGTCATAGAAGCACCTCTCCTGCAGGAGCTTATTGCAACATTCATTGTTTGGCTAAGTTCATTAGGGTTGGTTTTGGAAGGTGTTTCATATTTGGTCATATCCCTCTTCGTACGAAATATTTTCACAGCGCTGTTTCCAAGTGTCCACAAAGATCTGCTGCTTGAAACTGCCTACATGCACATCTCCCATACTGCTGTGCTTGTTTCACTACCTGGATTTTGGTTTCCTCTTTTTTCTTTGAAATGACAAGCCTTCATTCTGCATGTTAAACACACCTTGTAGCAGTTTCAGTTTGAAGCATGTTGGTGCTCTCAAAAAGCTGTGTAACTTAGTTAGAGTGTGTCACTCTCCGGCACTGAATACACAACTTAGAGCTCCTTTCACCACAGACACGCAACCACATCTTTTTGGGAAAGTGCTACCTCAAGTCGCTTGCAAATGTAACGGTTTCAAGGAGAAAATGAAGTCAATCATGGTTTTGCACTCTGCAAACAATAGAAATGACCTCTTGTACATGCCCGTGTGAATTTCACAGCAAAATGCCCTTCTTTTCTTGTTTCTTGAAAGTTCTCAACACGTTAGGAGAAAGATCTGTTTGAGCAAGAGTGATGCAGTGTGCATTTTTCTGCATTACAAGTGATTGGGAAACATACTCCTTATTTTTCCACATTGTGTAAGAAACAACGTGAGGCTTGCAAGACTTTGAACAATGCACCCCAAAACGTATTCCAGGAGTGAAAACACACGTTTCTAGAAAGACTCTGAAGCAGCAAGCAAAAGCATAGTGGCTGAGTGTTCCATCAATGAGAAACACACGCATTTCACTCTTCTGGAGTCAGTTTTCAGCCAGGAATTCATATGCATTTTGTACTGTGCAGAATGTAGCTACATGCTCGGGGGTTCTGTCATAGAAGCACCTCTCCTGCAGGAGCTTATTGCAACATTCATTATTTGGCTAAGTTCATTAGGGTTGGTTTTGGAAGGTGTTTCATATTTGGTCAAATCCCGCTTCGTACGAAATATTTTCACAGCGTTGTTTCCAAGTGTCCACAAAGATCTGCTGCTTGAAACTGCCTACGTGCACATCTCCCATACTGCTGTGCTCGTTTCACTACCTGGATTTTGGTTTCCTCTTCTTGCTTTGAAATGACAAGCCTTCATTCTGCATGCTACACACACCTTGTAGCAGTTTCAGTTTGAAGCATGTTGGTGCTCTCAAAAAGCTGTGTAACCTAGTTAGAGTGTGTCACTCTCCGGCACTGAATACACAACTTAGAGCTCCTTTCACCACAGACACGCAACCACATCTTTTTGGGAAAGTGCTACCTCAAGTCGCTTGCAAATGTAAGGGTTTCAAGGAGAAAATGAAGTCAATCATGATTTTGCACTCTGCAAACAATAGAAATGACCTCTTGTACATGCCCGTGTGAATTTCACAGCAAAATGCCCTTCTTTTCTTGTTTCTTGAAAGTTCTCAACACATTAGGAGAAAGATCTGTTTGAGCAAGAGTGATGCAGTGTGCATTTTTCTGCATTACAAGTGATTGGGAAACATACTCCTTATTTTTCCACATTGTGTAAGAAACAACGTGAGGCTTGCAAGAGTTTGAACAATGCTCCCGAAAAAGTATTCCAGGAGTGAAAACACACGTTTCAAGAAAGAGTCTGAAGCAGCAAGCAAAAGCACAGTGGCTGAGTGTTCTTTCAAAGAAAAACACACGCATTTCAATCTTCTGGAGTTAGTTTTCAGCCAGGAATTCATATGCATTTTGTACTGTGCAGAATGTAGCTACATGCTCGGGAGTTGTGTCATAGAAGCACCTCTCCTGCAGGAGCTTATTGCAACATTCATTGTTTGGCTAAGTTCATTAGGGTTGGTTTTGGAAGGTGTTTCATATTTGGTCATATCCCTCTTCGTACGAAATATTTTCACAGCGCTGTTTCCAAGTGTCCACAAAGATCTGCTGCTTGAAACTGCCTACATGCACATCTCCCATACTGCTGTGCTCGTTTCACTACCTGGATTTTGGTTTCCTCTTTTTTCTTTGAAATGACAAGCCTTCATTCTGCATGCTAAACACACCTTGTAGCAGTTTCAGTTTGAAGCATGTTGGTGCTCTCAAAAAGCTGTGTAACTTAGTTAGAGTGTGTCACTCTCCGGCACTGAATACACAACTTAGAGCTCCTTTCACCACAGACACGCAACCACATCTTTTTGGGAAAGTGCTACCTCAAGTCACTTGCAAATGTAAGGCTTTCATAGAGAAAATGAAGTCAATCATGGTTTTGCACTCTGCAAACAGTGAAATGACCTCTTCTGCATGCCCGTGTGAATTTCACAGCAAAATGCCCTTCTTTTCTTGTTTCTTGAAAGTTCTCAACACGTTAGGAGAAAGATCTGTTTGAGCAAGAGTGATGCAGTGTGCATTTTTCTGCATTACAAGTGATTGGGAAACATACTCCTTATTTTTCCACATTGTGTAAGAAACAACGTGAGGCTTGCAAGAGTTTGAACAATGCACCCCAAAACGTATTCCAGGAATGAAAACACACGTTTCTAGAAAGACTCTGAAGCATCAAGCAAAAGCATAGTGGCTGAGTGTTCCATCAATGAGAACACACGCATTTCACTCTTCTGGAGTCAGTTTTCAGCCAGGAATTCATATGCATTTTGTACTGTGCAGAATGTAGCTACATGCTCGGGGGGTGTTTCATAGAAGCACCTCTCTTGCAGGAGCTTATTGCAGCATTCATTGTTTGGCTAAGTTCTTTAGGGTTGGTTTTGGAAGGTGTTTCATCTTTGGTGAAATCCCGCTTCGTACGAAATATTTTCACAGCGCTGTTTCCAAGTGTCCACAAAGATCTACTGCTTGAAACTGCCTACATGCACACCTCCCATACTGCTGTGCTCGTTTCACTACGTGGATTTTGGTTTCCTCTTCTTGCTTTGAAATGACAAGCCTTCATTCTGCATGCTACACACACCTCGTAGCAGTTTCAGTTTGAAGCACGTTGGTGCTCTCAAAAAGCTGTGTAACCTAGTTAGAGTGTGTCACTCTCCGGCACTGAATACACAACTTAGAGCTCCTTTCACCACAGACACGCAACCACATCTTTTTGGGAAAGTGCTACCTCAAGTCGCTTGCAAATGTAAGGGTTTCAAGGAGAAAATGAAGTCAATCATGGTTTTGCACTCTGCAAACAATAGAAATGACCTCTTGTACATGCCCGTGTGAATTTCACAGCAAAATGCCCTTCTTTTCTTGTTTCTTGAAAGTTCTCAACACGTTAGGAGAAAGATCTGTTTGAGCAAGAGTGATGCAGTGTGCATTTTTCTGCATTACAAGTGATTGGGAAACATACTCCTTATTTTTCCACATTGTGTAAGAAACAACGTGAGGCTTGCAAGACTTTGAACAATGCACCCCAAAACGTATTCCAGGAGTAAAAACACACGTTTCTAGAAAGACTCTGAAGCAGCAAGCAAAAGCATAGTGGCTGAGTGTTCTTTCAATGAGAAACACACGCATTTCACTCTTCTGGAGTCAGTTTTCAGCCAGGAATTCATATGCATTTTGTACTGTGCAGAATGTAGCTACATGCTCGGGGGTTCTGTCATAGAAGCACCTCTCCTGCAGGAGCTTATTGCAACATTCATTATTTGGCTAAGTTCATTAGGGTTGGTTTTGGAAGGTGTTTCATCTTTGGTGAAATCCCGCTTCGTACGAAATATTTTCACAGCGCTGTTTCCAAGTGTCCACAAAGATCAACTGCTTGAAACTGCCTACATGCACACCTCCCATACTGCTGTGCTCGTTTCACTACCTGGATTTTGGTTTCCTCTTCTTGCTTTGAAATGACAAGCCTTCATTCTGCATGCTACACACACCTTGTAGCAGTTTCAGTTTGAAGCACGTTGGTGCTCTCAAAAAGCTGTGTAACCTAGTTAGAGTGTGTCACTCTCCGGCACTGAATACACAACTTAGAGCTCCTTTCACCACAGACACGCAACCACATCTTTTTGGGAAAGTGATACCTCAAGTCGCTTGCAAATGTACGGGTTTCAAGGAGAAAATGAAATCAATCATGATTTTGCACTCTGCAAACAATAGAAATGACCTCTTGTACATGCCCGTGTGAATTTCACAGCAAAATGCCCTTCTTTTCTTGTTTCTTGAAAGTTCTCAACACGTTAGGAGAAAGATCTGTTTGAGCAAGAGTGATGCAGTGTGCATTTTTCTGCATTACAAGTGATTGGGAAACATACTCCTTATTTTTCCACATTGTGTAAGAAACAACGTGAGGCTTGCAAGAGTTTGAACAATGCACCCCAAAACGTATTCCAGGAATGAAAACACACGTTTCTAGAAAGACTCTGAAGCATCAAGCAAAAGCATAGTGGCTGAGTGTTCCATCAATGAGAACACACGCATTTCACTCTTCTGGAGTCAGTTTTCAGCCAGGAATTCATATGCATTTTGTACTGTGCAGAATGTAGCTACATGCTCGGGGGTTGTTTCATAGAAGCACCTCTCTTGCAGGAGCTTATTGCAGCATTCATTGTTTGGCTAAGTTCTTTAGGGTTGGTTTTGGAAGGTGTTTCATCTTTGGTGAAATCCCGCTTCGTACGAAATATTTTCACAGCGCTGTTTCCAAGTGTCCACAAAGATCTACTGCTTGAAACTGCCTACATGCACACCTCCCATACTGCTGTGCTCGTTTCACTACGTGGATTTTGGTTTCCTCTTCTTGCTTTGAAATGACAAGCCTTCATTCTGCATGCTACACACACCTCGTAGCAGTTTCAGTTTGAAGCACGTTGGTGCTCTCAAAAAGCTGTGTAACCTAGTTAGAGTGTGTCACTCTCCGGCACTGAATACACAACTTAGAGCTCCTTTCACCACAGACACGCAACCACATCTTTTTGGGAAAGTGCTACCTCAAGTCGCTTGCAAATGTAAGGGTTTCAAGGAGAAAATGAAGTCAATCATGGTTTTGCACTCTGCAAACAATAGAAATGACCTCTTGTACATGCCCGTGTGAATTTCACAGCAAAATGCCCTTCTTTTCTTGTTTCTTGAAAGTTCTCAACACGTTAGGAGAAAGATCTGTTTGAGCAAGAGTGATGCAGTGTGCATTTTTCTGCATTACAAGTGATTGGGAAACATACTCCTTATTTTTCCACATTGTGTAAGAAACAACGTGAGGCTTGCAAGACTTTGAACAATGCACCCCAAAACGTATTCCAGGAGTAAAAACACACGTTTCTAGAAAGACTCTGAAGCAGCAAGCAAAAGCATAGTGGCTGAGTGTTCTTTCAATGAGAAACACACGCATTTCACTCTTCTGGAGTCAGTTTTCAGCCAGGAATTCATATGCATTTTGTACTGTGCAGAATGTAGCTACATGCTCGGGGGTTCTGTCATAGAAGCACCTCTCCTGCAGGAGCTTATTGCAACATTCATTATTTGGCTAAGTTCATTAGGGTTGGTTTTGGAAGGTGTTTCATCTTTGGTGAAATCCCGCTTCGTACGAAATATTTTCACAGCGCTGTTTCCAAGTGTCCACAAAGATCAACTGCTTGAAACTGCCTACATGCACACCTCCCATACTGCTGTGCTCGTTTCACTACCTGGATTTTGGTTTCCTCTTCTTGCTTTGAAATGACAAGCCTTCATTCTGCATGCTACACACACCTTGTAGCAGTTTCAGTTTGAAGCACGTTGGTGCTCTCAAAAAGCTGTGTAACCTAGTTAGAGTGTGTCACTCTCCGGCACTGAATACACAACTTAGAGCTCCTTTCACCACAGACACGCAACCACATCTTTTTGGGAAAGTGATACCTCAAGTCGCTTGCAAATGTACGGGTTTCAAGGAGAAAATGAAGTCAATCATGATTTTGCACTCTGCAAACAATAGAAATGACCTCTTGTACATGCCCGTGTGAATTTCACAGCAAAATGCCCTTCTTTTCTTTTTTCTTGAAAGTTCTCAACACGTTAGGAGAAAGATCTGTTTGAGCAAGAGTGATGCAGTGTGCATTTTTCTGCATTACAAGTGATTGGGAAACATACTCCTTATTTTTCCACATTGTGTAAGAAACAACGTGAGGCTTGCAAGAGTTTGAACAATGCACCCCAAAACGTATTCCAGGAATGAAAACACACGTTTCTAGAAAGACTCTGAAGCAGCAAGCAAAAGCATAGTGGCTGAGTGTTCCATCAATGAGAAACACACGCATTTCACTCTTCTGGAGTCAGTTTTCAGCCAGGAATTCATATGCATTTTGTACTGTGCAGAATGTAGCTACATGCTCGGGGGTTCTGTCATAGAAGCACCTCTCCTGCAGGAGCTTATTGCAACATTCATTATTTGGCTAAGTTCATTAGGGTTGGTTTTGGAAGGTGTTTCATATTTGGTCAAATCCCGCTTCGTACGAAATATTTTCACAGCGTTGTTTCCAAGTGTCCACAAAGATCTGCTGCTTGAAACTGCCTACATGCACATCTCCCATACTGCTGTGCTCGTTTCACTACCTGGATTTTGGTTTCCTCTTCTTGCTTTGAAATGACAAGCCTTCATTCTGCATGCTACACACACCTTGTAGCAGTTTCAGTTTGAAGCATGTTGGTGCTCTCAAAAAGCTGTGTAACCTAGTTAGAGTGTGTCACTCTCTGGCACTGAATACACAACTTAGAGCTCCTTTCACCACAGACACGCAACCACATCTTTTTGGGAAAGTGCTACCTCAAGTCGCTTGCAAATGTAACGGTTTCAAGGAGAAAATGAAGTCAATCATGGTTTTGCACTCTGCAAACAATAGAAATGACCTCTTGTACATGCCCGTGTGAATTTCACAGCAAAATGCCCTTCTTTTCTTTTTTCTTGAAAGTTCTCAACACGTTAGGAGAAAGATCTGTTTGAGCAAGAGTGATGCAGTGTGCATTTTTCTGCATTACAAGTGATTGGGAAACATACTCCTTATTTTTCCACATTGTGTAAGAAACAACGTGAGGCTTGCAAGAGTTTGAACAATGCACCCCAAAACGTATTCCAGGAGTGAAAACACACTTGTCTAGAAAGACTCTGAAGCAGCAAGCAAAAGCATAGTGGCTGAGTGTTCCATCAATGAGAAACACACGCATTTCACTCTTCTGGAGTCAGTTTTCAGCCAGGAATTGATATGCATTTTGTACTGTGCAGAATGTAGCTACATGCTCGGGGGTTGTGTCATAGAAGCACCTCTCCTGCAGGAGCTTATTGCAACATTCATTATTTGGCTAAGTTCATTAGGGTTGGTTTTGGAAGGTGTTTCATCTTTGGTGAAATCCCGCTTCGTACGAAATATTTTCACAGCGTTGTTTCCAAGTGTCCACAAAGATCTGCTGCTTGAAACTGCCTACATGCACATCTCCCATACTGCTGTGCTCGTTTCACTACCTGGATTTTGGTTTCCTCTTCTTTCTTTGAAATGACAAGCCTTCATTCTGCATGCTACACACACCTTGTAGCAGTTTCAGTTTGAAGCATGTTGGTGCTCTCAAAAAGCTGTGTAACCTAGTTAGAGTGTGTCACTCTCCGGCACTGAATACACAACTTAGAGCTCCTTTCACCACAGACACGCAACCACATCTTTTTGGGAAAGTGCTACCTCAAGTGGCTTGCAAATGTAAGGGTTTCAAGGAGAAAATGAAGTCAATCATGATTTTGCACTCTGCAAACAATAGAAATGACCTCTTGTACATGCCCGTGTGAATTTCACAGCAAAATGCCCTTCTTTTCTTGTTTCTTGAAAGTTCTCAACACATTAGGAGAAAGATCTGTTTGAGCAAGAGTGATGCAGTGTGCATTTTTCTGCATTACAAGTGATTGGGAAACATACTCCTTATTTTTCCACATTGTGTAAGAAACAACGTGAGGCTTGCAAGAGTTTGAAAAATGCTCCCCAAAAAGTATTCCAGGAGTGAAAACACACGTTTCAAGAAAGAGTCTGAAGCAGCAAGCAAAAGCACAGTGGCTGAGTGTTCTTTCAAAGAAAAACACACGCATTTCAATCTTCTGGAGTTAGTTTTCAGCCAGGAATTCATATGCATTTTGTACTGTGCAGAATGTAGCTACATGCTCGGGAGTTGTGTCATAGAAGCACCTCTCCTGCAGGAGCTTATTGCAACATTCATTGTTTGGCTAAGTTCATTAGGGTTGGTTTTGGAAGGTGTTTCATATTTGGTCATATCCCTCTTCGTACGAAATATTTTCACAGCGCTGTTTCCAAGTGTCCACAAAGATCTGCTGCTTGAAACTGCCTACATGCACATCTCCCATACTGCTGTGCTCGTTTCACTACCTGGATTTTGGTTTCCTCTTTTTTCTTTGAAATGACAAGCCTTCATTCTGCATGCTACACACACCTTGTAGCAGTTTCAGTTTGAAGCATGTTGGTGCTCTCAAAAAGCTGTGTAACTTAGTTAGAGTGTGTCACTCTCCGGCACTGAATACACAACTTAGAGCTCCTTTCACCACAGACACGCAACCACATCTTTTTGGGAAAGTGCTACCTCAAGTCACTTGCAAATGTAAGGCTTTCATAGAGAAAATGAAGTCAATCATGGTTTTGCACTCTGCAAACAGTGAAATGACCTCTTCTGCATGCCCGTGTGAATTTCACAGCAAAATGCCCTTCTTTTCTTGTTTCTTGAAAGTTCTCAACACGTTAGGAGAAAGATCTGTTTGAGCAAGAGTGATGCAGTGTGCATTTTTCTGCATTACAAGTGATTGGGAAACATACTCCTTATTTTTCCACATTGTGTAAGAAACAACGTGAGGCTTGCAAGAGTTTGAACAATGCACCCCAAAACGTATTCCAGGAGTGAAAACACACGTTTTTAGAAAGACTCTGAAGCAGCAAGCAAAAGCATAATGGCTGAGTGTTCCATCAATGAGAACACATGCATTTCACTCTTCTGGAGTCAGTTTTCAGCCAGGAATTCATATGCATTTTGTACTGTGCAGAATGTAGCTACATGCTCGGGGGTTGTGTCATAGAAGCACCTCTCTTGCAGGAGCTTATTGCAGCATTCATTGTTTGGCTAAGTTCTTTAGGGTTGGTTTTGGAAGGTGTTTCATCTTTGGTGAAATCCCGCTTCGTACGAAATATTTTCACAGCGCTGTTTCCAAGTGTCCACAAAGATCTGCTGCTTGAAACTGCCTACATGCACATCTCCCATACTGCTGTGCTCGTTTCACTACCTGGATTTTGGTTTCCTCTTTTTTCTTTGAAATGACAAGCCTTCATTCTGCATGCTACACACACCTTGTAGCAGTTTCAGTTTGAAGCACGTTGGTGCTCTCAAAAAGCTGTGTAACCTAGTTAGAGTGTGTCACTCTCCGGCACTGAATACACAACTTAGAGCTCCTTTCACCACAGACACGCAACCACATCTTTTTGGGAAAGTGCTACCTCAAGTCGCTTGCAAATGTAAGGGTTTCAAGGAGAAAATGAAGTCAATCATGATTTTGCACTCTGCAAACAATAGAAATGACCTCTTGTACATGCCCGTGTGAATTTCACAGCAAAATGCCCTTCTTTTCTTGTTTCTTGAAAGTTCTCAACACGTTAGGAGAAAGATCTGTTTGAGCAAGAGTGATGCAGTGTGCATTTTTCTGCATTACAAGTGATTGGGAAACATACTCCTTATTTTTCCACATTGTGTAAGAAACAACGTGAGGCTTGCAAGACTTTGAACAATGCACCCCAAAACGTATTCCAGGAGTGAAAACACACGTTTCTAGAAAGACTCTGAAGCAGCAAGCAAAAGCATAGTGGCTGAGTGTTCCATCAATGAGAAACACACGCATTTCACTCTTCTGGAGTCAGTTTTCAGCCAGGAATTCATATGCATTTTGTACTGTGCAGAATGTAGCTACATGCTCGGGGGTTCTGTCATAGAAGCACCTCTCCTGCAGGAGCTTATTGCAACATTCATTATTTGGCTAAGTTCATTAGGGTTGGTTTTGGAAGGTGTTTCATATTTGGTCAAATCCCGCTTCGTACGAAATATTTTCACAGCGTTGTTTCCAAGTGTCCACAAAGATCTGCTGCTTGAAACTGCCTACATGCACATCTCCCATACTGCTGTGCTCATTTCACTACCTGGATTTTGGTTTCCTCTTCTTGCTTTGAAATGACAAGCCTTCATTCTGCATGCTACACACACCTTGTAGCAGTTTCAGTTTGAAGCATGTTGGTGCTCTCAAAAAGCTGTGTAACCTAGTTAGAGTGTGTCACTCTCCGGCACTGAATACACAACTTAGAGCTCCTTTCACCACAGACACGCAACCACATCTTTTTGGGAAAGTGCTACCTCAAGTCGCTTGCAAATGTAAGGGTTTCAAGGAGAAAATGAAGTCAATCATGATTTTGCACTCTGCAAACAATAGAAATGACCTCTTGTACATGCCCGTGTGAATTTCACAGCAAAATGCCCTTCTTTTCTTGTTTCTTGAAAGTTCTCAACACGTTAGGAGAAAGATCTGTTTGAGCAAGAGTGATGCAGTGTGCATTTTTCTGCATTACAAGTGATTGGGAAACATACTCCTTATTTTTCCACATTGTGTAAGAAACAACGTGAGGCTTGCAAGACTTTGAACAATGCACCCCAAAACGTATTCCAGGAGTGAAAACACACGTTTCTAGAAAGACTCTGAAGCAGCAAGCAAAAGCATAGTGGCTGAGTGTTCCATCAATGAGAAACACACGCATTTCACTCTTCTGGAGTCAGTTTTCAGCCAGGAATTCATATGCATTTTGTACTGTGCAGAATGTAGCTACATGCTCGGGGGTTCTGTCATAGAAGCACCTCTCCTGCAGGAGCTTATTGCAACATTCATTATTTGGCTAAGTTCATTAGGGTTGGTTTTGGAAGGTGTTTCATATTTGGTCAAATCCCGCTTCGTACGAAATATTTTCACAGCGTTGTTTCCAAGTGTCCACAAAGATCTGCTGCTTGAAACTGCCTACATGCACATCTCCCATACTGCTGTGCTCATTTCACTACCTGGATTTTGGTTTCCTTTTCTTGCTTTGAAATGACAAGCCTTCATTCTGCATGCTACACACACCTTGTAGCAGTTTCAGTTTGAAGCATGTTGGTGCTCTCAAAAAGCTGTGTAACCTAGTTAGAGTGTGTCACTCTCTGGCACTGAATACACAACTTAGAGCTCCTTTCACCACAGACACGCAACCACATCTTTTTGGGAAAGTGCTACCTCAAGTCGCTTGCAAATGTAACGGTTTCAAGGAGAAAATGAAGTCAATCATGGTTTTGCACTCTGCAAACAATAGAAATGACCTCTTGTACATGCCCGTGTGAATTTCACAGCAAAATGCCCTTCTTTTCTTTTTTCTTGAAAGTTCTCAACACGTTAGGAGAAAGATCGGTTTGAGCAAGAGTGATGCAGTGTGCATTTTTCTGCATTACAAGTGATTGGGAAACATACTCCTTATTTTTCCACATTGTGTAAGAAACAACGTGAGGCTTGCAAGAGTTTGAAAATGCACCCCAAAACGTATTCCAGGAGTGAAAACACACGTTTTTAGAAAGACTCTGAAGCAGCAAGCAAAAGCATAATGGCTGAGTGTTCCATCAATGAGAACACATGCATTTCACTCTTCTGGAGTCAGTTTTCAGCCAGGAATTCATATGCATTTTGTACTGTGCAGAATGTAGCTACATGCTCGGGGGTTGTGTCATAGAAGCACCTCTCTTGCAGGAGCTTATTGCAGCATTCATTGTTTGGCTAAGTTCTTTAGGGTTGGTTTTGGAAGGTGTTTCATCTTTGGTGAAATCCCGCTTCGTACGAAATATTTTCACAGCGCTGTTTCCAAGTGTCCACAAAGATCTGCTGCTTGAAACTGCCTACATGCACATCTCCCATACTGCTGTGCTCGTTTCACTACCTGGATTTTGGTTTCCTCTTTTTTCTTTGAAATGACAAGCCTTCATTCTGCATGCTACACACACCTTGTAGCAGTTTCAGTTTGAAGCACGTTGGTGCTCTCAAAAAGCTGTGTAACCTAGTTAGAGTGTGTCACTCTCCGGCACTGAATACACAACTTAGAGCTCCTTTCACCACAGACAGGCAACCACATCTTTTTGGGAAAGTGCTACCTCAAGTCGCTTGCAAATGTAAGGGTTTCAAGGAGAAAATGAAGTCAATCATGGTTTTGCACTCTGCAAACAATAGAAATGACCTCTTGTACATGCCCGTGTGAATTTCACAGCAAAATGCCCTTCTTTTCTTGTTTCTTGAAAGTTCTCAACACGTTAGGAGAAAGATCTGTTTGAGCAAGAGTGATGCAGTGTGCATTTTTCTGCATTACAAGTGATTGGGAAACATACTCCTTATTTTTCCACATTGTGTAAGAAACAACGTGAGGCTTGCAAGACTTTGGACAATGCACCCCAAAACGTATTCCAGGAGTGAAAACACACGTTTCTAGAAAGACTCTGAAGCAGCAAGCAAAAGCATAGTGGCTGAGTGTTCCATCAATGAGAAACACACGCATTTCACTCTTCTGGAGTCAGTTTTCAGCCAGGAATTCATATGCATTTTGTACTGTGCAGAATGTAGCTACATGCTCGGGGGTTCTGTCATAGAAGCACCTCTCCTGCAGGAGCTTATTGCAACATTCATTATTTGGCTAAGTTCATTAGGGTTGGTTTTGGAAGGTGTTTCATATTTGGTCAAATCCCGCTTCGTACGAAATATTTTCACAGCGTTGTTTCCAAGTGTCCACAAAGATCTGCTGCTTGAAACTGCCTACATGCACATCTCCCATACTGCTGTGCTCATTTCACTACCTGGATTTTGGTTTCCTCTTCTTGCTTTGAAATGACAAGCCTTCATTCTGCATGCTACACACACCTTGTAGCAGTTTCAGTTTGAAGCATGTTGGTGCTCTCAAAAAGCTGTGTAACCTAGTTAGAGTGTGTCACTCTCTGGCACTGAATACACAACTTAGAGCTCCTTTCACCACAGACACGCAACCACATCTTTTTGGGAAAGTGCTACCTCAAGTCGCTTGCAAATGTAACGGTTTCAAGGAGAAAATGAAGTCAATCATGGTTTTGCACTCTGCAAACAATAGAAATGACCTCTTGTACATGCCCGTGTGAATTTCACAGCAAAATGCCCTTCTTTTCTTTTTTCTTGAAAGTTCTCAACACGTTAGGAGAAAGATCTGTTTGAGCAAGAGTGATGCAGTGTGCATTTTTCTGCATTACAAGTGATTGGGAAACATACTCCTTATTTTTCCACATTGTGTAAGAAACAACGTGAGGCTTGCAAGAGTTTGAAAATGCACCCCAAAACGTATTCCAGGAGTGAAAACACACGTTTTTAGAAAGACTCTGAAGCAGCAAGCAAAAGCATAATGGCTGAGTGTTCCATCAATGAGAACACATGCATTTCACTCTTCTGGAGTCAGTTTTCAGCCAGGAATTCATATGCATTTTGTACTGTGCAGAATGTAGCTACATGCTCGGGGGTTGTGTCATAGAAGCACCTCTCTTGCAGGAGCTTATTGCAGCATTCATTGTTTGGCTAAGTTCTTTAGGGTTGGTTTTGGAAGGTGTTTCATCTTTGGTGAAATCCCGCTTCGTACGAAATATTTTCACAGCGCTGTTTCCAAGTGTCCACAAAGATCTGCTGCTTGAAACTGCCTACATGCACATCTCCCATACTGCTGTGCTCGTTTCACTACCTGGATTTTGGTTTCCTCTTTTTTCTTTGAAATGACAAGCCTTCATTCTGCATGCTACACACACCTTGTAGCAGTTTCAGTTTGAAGCACGTTGGTGCTCTCAAAAAGCTGTGTAACCTAGTTAGAGTGTGTCACTCTCCGGCACTGAATACACAACTTAGAGCTCCTTTCACCACAGACACGCAACCACATCTTTTTGGGAAAGTGCTACCTCAAGTCGCTTGCAAATGTAAGGGTTTCAAGGAGAAAATGAAGTCAATCATGATTTTGCACTCTGCAAACAATAGAAATGACCTCTTGTACATGCCCGTGTGAATTTCACAGCAAAATGCCCTTCTTTTCTTGTTTCTTGAAAGTTCTCAACACGTTAGGAGAAAGATCTGTTTGAGCAAGAGTGATGCAGTGTGCATTTTTCTGCATTACAAGTGATTGGGAAACATACTCCTTATTTTTCCACATTGTGTAAGAAACAACGTGAGGCTTGCAAGACTTTGAACAATGCACCCCAAAACGTATTCCAGGAGTGAAAACACACGTTTCTAGAAAGACTCTGAAGCAGCAAGCAAAAGCATAGTGGCTGAGTGTTCCATCAATGAGAAACACACGCATTTCACTCTTCTGGAGTCAGTTTTCAGCCAGGAATTCATATGCATTTTGTACTGTGCAGAATGTAGCTACATGCTCGGGGGTTCTGTCATAGAAGCACCTCTCCTGCAGGAGCTTATTGCAACATTCATTATTTGGCTAAGTTCATTAGGGTTGGTTTTGGAAGGTGTTTCATATTTGGTCAAATCCCGCTTCGTACGAAATATTTTCACAGCGTTGTTTCCAAGTGTCCACAAAGATCTGCTGCTTGAAACTGCCTACATGCACATCTCCCATACTGCTGTGCTCATTTCACTACCTGGATTTTGGTTTCCTCTTCTTGCTTTGAAATGACAAGCCTTCATTCTGCATGCTACACACACCTTGTAGCAGTTTCAGTTTGAAGCATGTTGGTGCTCTCAAAAAGCTGTGTAACCTAGTTAGAGTGTGTCACTCTCCGGCACTGAATACACAACTTAGAGCTCCTTTCACCACAGACACGCAACCACATCTTTTTGGGAAAGTGCTACCTCAAGTCGCTTGCAAATGTAAGGGTTTCAAGGAGAAAATGAAGTCAATCATGATTTTGCACTCTGCAAACAATAGAAATGACCTCTTGTACATGCCCGTGTGAATTTCACAGCAAAATGCCCTTCTTTTCTTGTTTCTTGAAAGTTCTCAACACGTTAGGAGAAAGATCTGTTTGAGCAAGAGTGATGCAGTGTGCATTTTTCTGCATTACAAGTGATTGGGAAACATACTCCTTATTTTTCCACATTGTGTAAGAAACAACGTGAGGCTTGCAAGACTTTGAACAATGCACCCCAAAACGTATTCCAGGAGTGAAAACACACGTTTCTAGAAAGACTCTGAAGCAGCAAGCAAAAGCATAGTGGCTGAGTGTTCCATCAATGAGAAACACACGCATTTCACTCTTCTGGAGTCAGTTTTCAGCCAGGAATTCATATGCATTTTGTACTGTGCAGAATGTAGCTACATGCTCGGGGGTTCTGTCATAGAAGCACCTCTCCTGCAGGAGCTTATTGCAACATTCATTATTTGGCTAAGTTCATTAGGGTTGGTTTTGGAAGGTGTTTCATATTTGGTCAAATCCCGCTTCGTACGAAATATTTTCACAGCGTTGTTTCCAAGTGTCCACAAAGATCTGCTGCTTGAAACTGCCTACATGCACATCTCCCATACTGCTGTGCTCATTTCACTACCTGGATTTTGGTTTCCTTTTCTTGCTTTGAAATGACAAGCCTTCATTCTGCATGCTACACACACCTTGTAGCAGTTTCAGTTTGAAGCATGTTGGTGCTCTCAAAAAGCTGTGTAACCTAGTTAGAGTGTGTCACTCTCTGGCACTGAATACACAACTTAGAGCTCCTTTCACCACAGACACGCAACCACATCTTTTTGGGAAAGTGCTACCTCAAGTCGCTTGCAAATGTAACGGTTTCAAGGAGAAAATGAAGTCAATCATGGTTTTGCACTCTGCAAACAATAGAAATGACCTCTTGTACATGCCCGTGTGAATTTCACAGCAAAATGCCCTTCTTTTCTTTTTTCTTGAAAGTTCTCAACACGTTAGGAGAAAGATCGGTTTGAGCAAGAGTGATGCAGTGTGCATTTTTCTGCATTACAAGTGATTGGGAAACATACTCCTTATTTTTCCACATTGTGTAAGAAACAACGTGAGGCTTGCAAGAGTTTGAAAATGCACCCCAAAACGTATTCCAGGAGTGAAAACACACGTTTTTAGAAAGACTCTGAAGCAGCAAGCAAAAGCATAATGGCTGAGTGTTCCATCAATGAGAACACATGCATTTCACTCTTCTGGAGTCAGTTTTCAGCCAGGAATTCATATGCATTTTGTACTGTGCAGAATGTAGCTACATGCTCGGGGGTTGTGTCATAGAAGCACCTCTCTTGCAGGAGCTTATTGCAGCATTCATTGTTTGGCTAAGTTCTTTAGGGTTGGTTTTGGAAGGTGTTTCATCTTTGGTGAAATCCCGCTTCGTACGAAATATTTTCACAGCGCTGTTTCCAAGTGTCCACAAAGATCTGCTGCTTGAAACTGCCTACATGCACATCTCCCATACTGCTGTGCTCGTTTCACTACCTGGATTTTGGTTTCCTCTTTTTTCTTTGAAATGACAAGCCTTCATTCTGCATGCTACACACACCTTGTAGCAGTTTCAGTTTGAAGCACGTTGGTGCTCTCAAAAAGCTGTGTAACCTAGTTAGAGTGTGTCACTCTCCGGCACTGAATACACAACTTAGAGCTCCTTTCACCACAGACAGGCAACCACATCTTTTTGGGAAAGTGCTACCTCAAGTCGCTTGCAAATGTAAGGGTTTCAAGGAGAAAATGAAGTCAATCATGGTTTTGCACTCTGCAAACAATAGAAATGACCTCTTGTACATGCCCGTGTGAATTTCACAGCAAAATGCCCTTCTTTTCTTGTTTCTTGAAAGTTCTCAACACGTTAGGAGAAAGATCTGTTTGAGCAAGAGTGATGCAGTGTGCATTTTTCTGCATTACAAGTGATTGGGAAACATACTCCTTATTTTTCCACATTGTGTAAGAAACAACGTGAGGCTTGCAAGACTTTGGACAATGCACCCCAAAACGTATTCCAGGAGTGAAAACACACGTTTCTAGAAAGACTCTGAAGCAGCAAGCAAAAGCATAGTGGCTGAGTGTTCCATCAATGAGAAACACACGCATTTCACTCTTCTGGAGTCAGTTTTCAGCCAGGAATTCATATGCATTTTGTACTGTGCAGAATGTAGCTACATGCTCGGGGGTTCTGTCATAGAAGCACCTCTCCTGCAGGAGCTTATTGCAACATTCATTATTTGGCTAAGTTCATTAGGGTTGGTTTTGGAAGGTGTTTCATATTTGGTCAAATCCCGCTTCGTACGAAATATTTTCACAGCGTTGTTTCCAAGTGTCCACAAAGATCTGCTGCTTGAAACTGCCTACATGCACATCTCCCATACTGCTGTGCTCATTTCACTACCTGGATTTTGGTTTCCTCTTCTTGCTTTGAAATGACAAGCCTTCATTCTGCATGCTACACACACCTTGTAGCAGTTTCAGTTTGAAGCATGTTGGTGCTCTCAAAAAGCTGTGTAACCTAGTTAGAGTGTGTCACTCTCTGGCACTGAATACACAACTTAGAGCTCCTTTCACCACAGACACGCAACCACATCTTTTTGGGAAAGTGCTACCTCAAGTCGCTTGCAAATGTAACGGTTTCAAGGAGAAAATGAAGTCAATCATGGTTTTGCACTCTGCAAACAATAGAAATGACCTCTTGTACATGCCCGTGTGAATTTCACAGCAAAATGCCCTTCTTTTCTTTTTTCTTGAAAGTTCTCAACACGTTAGGAGAAAGATCTGTTTGAGCAAGAGTGATGCAGTGTGCATTTTTCTGCATTACAAGTGATTGGGAAACATACTCCTTATTTTTCCACATTGTGTAAGAAACAACGTGAGGCTTGCAAGAGTTTGAAAATGCACCCCAAAACGTATTCCAGGAGTGAAAACACACGTTTTTAGAAAGACTCTGAAGCAGCAAGCAAAAGCATAATGGCTGAGTGTTCCATCAATGAGAACACATGCATTTCACTCTTCTGGAGTCAGTTTTCAGCCAGGAATTCATATGCATTTTGTACTGTGCAGAATGTAGCTACATGCTCGGGGGTTGTGTCATAGAAGCACCTCTCTTGCAGGAGCTTATTGCAGCATTCATTGTTTGGCTAAGTTCTTTAGGGTTGGTTTTGGAAGGTGTTTCATCTTTGGTGAAATCCCGCTTCGTACGAAATATTTTCACAGCGCTGTTTCCAAGTGTCCACAAAGATCTGCTGCTTGAAACTGCCTACATGCACATCTCCCATACTGCTGTGCTCGTTTCACTACCTGGATTTTGGTTTCCTCTTTTTTCTTTGAAATGACAAGCCTTCATTCTGCATGCTACACACACCTTGTAGCAGTTTCAGTTTGAAGCACGTTGGTGCTCTCAAAAAGCTGTGTAACCTAGTTAGAGTGTGTCACTCTCCGGCACTGAATACACAACTTAGAGCTCCTTTCACCACAGACACGCAACCACATCTTTTTGGGAAAGTGCTACCTCAAGTCGCTTGCAAATGTAAGGGTTTCAAGGAGAAAATGAAGTCAATCATGATTTTGCACTCTGCAAACAATAGAAATGACCTCTTGTACATGCCCGTGTGAATTTCACAGCAAAATGCCCTTCTTTTCTTGTTTCTTGAAAGTTCTCAACACGTTAGGAGAAAGATCTGTTTGAGCAAGAGTGATGCAGTGTGCATTTTTCTGCATTACAAGTGATTGGGAAACATACTCCTTATTTTTCCACATTGTGTAAGAAACAACGTGAGGCTTGCAAGACTTTGAACAATGCACCCCAAAACGTATTCCAGGAGTGAAAACACACGTTTCTAGAAAGACTCTGAAGCAGCAAGCAAAAGCATAGTGGCTGAGTGTTCCATCAATGAGAAACACACGCATTTCACTCTTCTGGAGTCAGTTTTCAGCCAGGAATTCATATGCATTTTGTACTGTGCAGAATGTAGCTACATGCTCGGGGGTTCTGTCATAGAAGCACCTCTCCTGCAGGAGCTTATTGCAACATTCATTATTTGGCTAAGTTCATTAGGGTTGGTTTTGGAAGGTGTTTCATATTTGGTCAAATCCCGCTTCGTACGAAATATTTTCACAGCGTTGTTTCCAAGTGTCCACAAAGATCTGCTGCTTGAAACTGCCTACATGCACATCTCCCATACTGCTGTGCTCATTTCACTACCTGGATTTTGGTTTCCTCTTCTTGCTTTGAAATGACAAGCCTTCATTCTGCATGCTACACACACCTTGTAGCAGTTTCAGTTTGAAGCATGTTGGTGCTCTCAAAAAGCTGTGTAACCTAGTTAGAGTGTGTCACTCTCCGGCACTGAATACACAACTTAGAGCTCCTTTCACCACAGACACGCAACCACATCTTTTTGGGAAAGTGCTACCTCAAGTCGCTTGCAAATGTAAGGGTTTCAAGGAGAAAATGAAGTCAATCATGATTTTGCACTCTGCAAACAATAGAAATGACCTCTTGTACATGCCCGTGTGAATTTCACAGCAAAATGCCCTTCTTTTCTTGTTTCTTGAAAGTTCTCAACACGTTAGGAGAAAGATCTGTTTGAGCAAGAGTGATGCAGTGTGCATTTTTCTGCATTACAAGTGATTGGGAAACATACTCCTTATTTTTCCACATTGTGTAAGAAACAACGTGAGGCTTGCAAGACTTTGAACAATGCACCCCAAAACGTATTCCAGGAGTGAAAACACACGTTTCTAGAAAGACTCTGAAGCAGCAAGCAAAAGCATAGTGGCTGAGTGTTCCATCAATGAGAAACACACGCATTTCACTCTTCTGGAGTCAGTTTTCAGCCAGGAATTCATATGCATTTTGTACTGTGCAGAATGTAGCTACATGCTCGGGGGTTCTGTCATAGAAGCACCTCTCCTGCAGGAGCTTATTGCAACATTCATTATTTGGCTAAGTTCATTAGGGTTGGTTTTGGAAGGTGTTTCATATTTGGTCAAATCCCGCTTCGTACGAAATATTTTCACAGCGTTGTTTCCAAGTGTCCACAAAGATCTGCTGCTTGAAACTGCCTACATGCACATCTCCCATACTGCTGTGCTCATTTCACTACCTGGATTTTGGTTTCCTTTTCTTGCTTTGAAATGACAAGCCTTCATTCTGCATGCTACACACACCTTGTAGCAGTTTCAGTTTGAAGCATGTTGGTGCTCTCAAAAAGCTGTGTAACCTAGTTAGAGTGTGTCACTCTCTGGCACTGAATACACAACTTAGAGCTCCTTTCACCACAGACACGCAACCACATCTTTTTGGGAAAGTGCTACCTCAAGTCGCTTGCAAATGTAACGGTTTCAAGGAGAAAATGAAGTCAATCATGGTTTTGCACTCTGCAAACAATAGAAATGACCTCTTGTACATGCCCGTGTGAATTTCACAGCAAAATGCCCTTCTTTTCTTTTTTCTTGAAAGTTCTCAACACGTTAGGAGAAAGATCGGTTTGAGCAAGAGTGATGCAGTGTGCATTTTTCTGCATTACAAGTGATTGGGAAACATACTCCTTATTTTTCCACATTGTGTAAGAAACAACGTGAGGCTTGCAAGAGTTTGAAAATGCACCCCAAAACGTATTCCAGGAGTGAAAACACACGTTTTTAGAAAGACTCTGAAGCAGCAAGCAAAAGCATAATGGCTGAGTGTTCCATCAATGAGAACACATGCATTTCACTCTTCTGGAGTCAGTTTTCAGCCAGGAATTCATATGCATTTTGTACTGTGCAGAATGTAGCTACATGCTCGGGGGTTGTGTCATAGAAGCACCTCTCTTGCAGGAGCTTATTGCAGCATTCATTGTTTGGCTAAGTTCTTTAGGGTTGGTTTTGGAAGGTGTTTCATCTTTGGTGAAATCCCGCTTCGTACGAAATATTTTCACAGCGCTGTTTCCAAGTGTCCACAAAGATCTGCTGCTTGAAACTGCCTACATGCACATCTCCCATACTGCTGTGCTCGTTTCACTACCTGGATTTTGGTTTCCTCTTTTTTCTTTGAAATGACAAGCCTTCATTCTGCATGCTACACACACCTTGTAGCAGTTTCAGTTTGAAGCACGTTGGTGCTCTCAAAAAGCTGTGTAACCTAGTTAGAGTGTGTCACTCTCCGGCACTGAATACACAACTTAGAGCTCCTTTCACCACAGACAGGCAACCACATCTTTTTGGGAAAGTGCTACCTCAAGTCGCTTGCAAATGTAAGGGTTTCAAGGAGAAAATGAAGTCAATCATGGTTTTGCACTCTGCAAACAATAGAAATGACCTCTTGTACATGCCCGTGTGAATTTCACAGCAAAATGCCCTTCTTTTCTTGTTTCTTGAAAGTTCTCAACACGTTAGGAGAAAGATCTGTTTGAGCAAGAGTGATGCAGTGTGCATTTTTCTGCATTACAAGTGATTGGGAAACATACTCCTTATTTTTCCACATTGTGTAAGAAACAACGTGAGGCTTGCAAGACTTTGGACAATGCACCCCAAAACGTATTCCAGGAGTGAAAACACACGTTTCTAGAAAGACTCTGAAGCAGCAAGCAAAAGCATAGTGGCTGAGTGTTCCATCAATGAGAAACACACGCATTTCACTCTTCTGGAGTCAGTTTTCAGCCAGGAATTCATATGCATTTTGTACTGTGCAGAATGTAGCTACATGCTCGGGGGTTCTGTCATAGAAGCACCTCTCCTGCAGGAGCTTATTGCAACATTCATTATTTGGCTAAGTTCATTAGGGTTGGTTTTGGAAGGTGTTTCATATTTGGTCAAATCCCGCTTCGTACGAAATATTTTCACAGCGTTGTTTCCAAGTGTCCACAAAGATCTGCTGCTTGAAACTGCCTACATGCACATCTCCCATACTGCTGTGCTCATTTCACTACCTGGATTTTGGTTTCCTCTTCTTGCTTTGAAATGACAAGCCTTCATTCTGCATGCTACACACACCTTGTAGCAGTTTCAGTTTGAAGCATGTTGGTGCTCTCAAAAAGCTGTGTAACCTAGTTAGAGTGTGTCACTCTCTGGCACTGAATACACAACTTAGAGCTCCTTTCACCACAGACACGCAACCACATCTTTTTGGGAAAGTGCTACCTCAAGTCGCTTGCAAATGTAACGGTTTCAAGGAGAAAATGAAGTCAATCATGGTTTTGCACTCTGCAAACAATAGAAATGACCTCTTGTACATGCCCGTGTGAATTTCACAGCAAAATGCCCTTCTTTTCTTTTTTCTTGAAAGTTCTCAACACGTTAGGAGAAAGATCTGTTTGAGCAAGAGTGATGCAGTGTGCATTTTTCTGCATTACAAGTGATTGGGAAACATACTCCTTATTTTTCCACATTGTGTAAGAAACAACGTGAGGCTTGCAAGAGTTTGAAAATGCACCCCAAAACGTATTCCAGGAGTGAAAACACACGTTTTTAGAAAGACTCTGAAGCAGCAAGCAAAAGCATAATGGCTGAGTGTTCCATCAATGAGAACACATGCATTTCACTCTTCTGGAGTCAGTTTTCAGCCAGGAATTCATATGCATTTTGTACTGTGCAGAATGTAGCTACATGCTCGGGGGTTGTGTCATAGAAGCACCTCTCTTGCAGGAGCTTATTGCAGCATTCATTGTTTGGCTAAGTTCTTTAGGGTTGGTTTTGGAAGGTGTTTCATCTTTGGTGAAATCCCGCTTCGTACGAAATATTTTCACAGCGCTGTTTCCAAGTGTCCACAAAGATCTGCTGCTTGAAACTGCCTACATGCACATCTCCCATACTGCTGTGCTCGTTTCACTACCTGGATTTTGGTTTCCTCTTTTTTCTTTGAAATGACAAGCCTTCATTCTGCATGCTACACACACCTTGTAGCAGTTTCAGTTTGAAGCACGTTGGTGCTCTCAAAAAGCTGTGTAACCTAGTTAGAGTGTGTCACTCTCCGGCACTGAATACACAACTTAGAGCTCCTTTCACCACAGACAGGCAACCACATCTTTTTGGGAAAGTGCTACCTCAAGTCGCTTGCAAATGTAAGGGTTTCAAGGAGAAAATGAAGTCAATCATGGTTTTGCACTCTGCAAACAATAGAAATGACCTCTTGTACATGCCCGTGTGAATTTCACAGCAAAATGCCCTTCTTTTCTTGTTTCTTGAAAGTTCTCAACACGTTAGGAGAAAGATCTGTTTGAGCAAGAGTGATGCAGTGTGCATTTTTCTGCATTACAAGTGATTGGGAAACATACTCCTTATTTTTCCACATTGTGTAAGAAACAACGTGAGGCTTGCAAGACTTTGAACAATGCACCCCAAAACGTATTCCAGGAGTGAAAACACACGTTTCTAGAAAGACTCTGAAGCAGCAAGCAAAAGCATAGTGGCTGAGTGTTCCATCAATGAGAAACACACGCATTTCACTCTTCTGGAGTCAGTTTTCAGCCAGGAATTCATATGCATTTTGTACTGTGCAGAATGTAGCTACATGCTCGGGGGTTCTGTCATAGAAGCACCTCTCCTGCAGGAGCTTATTGCAACATTCATTATTTGGCTAAGTTCATTAGGGTTGGTTTTGGAAGGTGTTTCATATTTGGTCAAATCCCGCTTCGTACGAAATATTTTCACAGCGTTGTTTCCAAGTGTCCACAAAGATCTGCTGCTTGAAACTGCCTACATGCACATCTCCCATACTGCTGTGCTCATTTCACTACCTGGATTTTGGTTTCCTCTTCTTGCTTTGAAATGACAAGCCTTCATTCTGCATGCTACACACACCTTGTAGCAGTTTCAGTTTGAAGCATGTTGGTGCTCTCAAAAAGCTGTGTAACCTAGTTAGAGTGTGTCACTCTCCGGCACTGAATACACAACTTAGAGCTCCTTTCACCACAGACACGCAACCACATCTTTTTGGGAAAGTGCTACCTCAAGTCGCTTGCAAATGTAAGGGTTTCAAGGAGAAAATGAAGTCAATCATGGTTTTGCACTCTGCAAACAATAGAAATGACCTCTTGTACATGCCCGTGTGAATTTCACAGCAAAATGCCCTTCTTTTCTTGTTTCTTGAAAGTTCTCAACACGTTAGGAGAAAGATCTGTTTGAGCAAGAGTGATGCAGTGTGCATTTTTCTGCATTACAAGTGATTGGGAAACATACTCCTTATTTTTCCACATTGTGTAAGAAACAACGTGAGGCTTGCAAGAGTTTGAACAATGCACCCCAAAACGTATTCCAGGAGTGAAAACACACTTGTCTAGAAAGACTCTGAAGCAGCAAGCAAAAGCATAGTGGCTGAGTGTTCCATCAATGAGAAACACACGCATTTCACTCTTCTGGAGTCAGTTTTCAGCCAGGAATTGATATGCATTTTGTACTGTGCAGAATGTAGCTACATGCTCGGGGGTTGTGTCATAGAAGCACCTCTCCTGCAGGAGCTTATTGCAACATTCATTATTTGGCTAAGTTCATTAGGGTTGGTTTTGGAAGGTGTTTCATCTTTGGTGAAATCCCGCTTCGTACGAAATATTTTCACAGCGTTGTTTCCAAGTGTCCACAAAGATCTGCTGCTTGAAACTGCCTACATGCACATCTCCCATACTGCTGTGCTCGTTTCACTACCTGGATTTTGGTTTCCTCTTCTTTCTTTGAAATGACAAGCCTTCATTCTGCATGCTACACACACCTTGTAGCAGTTTCAGTTTGAAGCATGTTGGTGCTCTCAAAAAGCTGTGTAACCTAGTTAGAGTGTGTCACTCTCCGGCACTGAATACACAACTTAGAGCTCCTTTCACCACAGACACGCAACCACATCTTTTTGGGAAAGTGCTACCTCAAGTCGCTTGCAAATGTAAGGGTTTCAAGGAGAAAATGAAGTCAATCATGATTTTGCACTCTGCAAACAATAGAAATGACCTCTTGTACATGCCCGTGTGAATTTCACAGCAAAATGCCCTTCTTTTCTTGTTTCTTGAAAGTTCTCAACACATTAGGAGAAAGATCTGTTTGAGCAAGAGTGATGCAGTGTGCATTTTTCTGCATTACAAGTGATTGGGAAACATACTCCTTATTTTTCCACATTGTGTAAGAAACAACGTGAGGCTTGCAAGAGTTTGAAAAATGCTCCCCAAAAAGTATTCCAGGAGTGAAAACACACGTTTCAAGAAAGAGTCTGAAGCAGCAAGCAAAAGCACAGTGGCTGAGTGTTCTTTCAAAGAAAAACACACGCATTTCAATCTTCTGGAGTTAGTTTTCAGCCAGGAATTCATATGCATTTTGTACTGTGCAGAATGTAGCTACATGCTCGGGAGTTGTGTCATAGAAGCACCTCTCCTGCAGGAGCTTATTGCAACATTCATTGTTTGGCTAAGTTCATTAGGGTTGGTTTTGGAAGGTGTTTCATATTTGGTCATATCCCTCTTCGTACGAAATATTTTCACAGCGCTGTTTAAAAGTGTCCACAAAGATCTGCTGCTTGAAACTGCCTACATGCACATCTCCCATACTGCTGTGCTCGTTTCACTACCTGGATTTTGGTTTCCTCTTTTTTCTTTGAAATGACAAGCCTTCATTCTGCATGCTAAACACACCTTGTAGCAGTTTCAGTTTGAAGCATGTTGGTGCTCTCAAAAAGCTGTGTAACTTAGTTAGAGTGTGTCACTCTCCGGCACTGAATACACAACTTAGAGCTCCTTTCACCACAGACACGCAACCACATCTTTTTGGGAAAGTGCTACCTCAAGTCACTTGCAAATGTAAGGCTTTCATAGAGAAAATGAAGTCAATCATGGTTTTGCACTCTGCAAACAGTGAAATGACCTCTTCTGCATGCCCGTGTGAATTTCACAGCAAAATGCCCTTCTTTTCTTGTTTCTTGAAAGTTCTCAACACGTTAGGAGAAAGATCTGTTTGAGCAAGAGTGATGCAGTGTGCATTTTTCTGCATTACAAGTGATTGGGAAACATACTCCTTATGTTTCCACATTGTGTAAGAAACAACGTGAGGCTTGCAAGACTTTGAACAATGCACCCCAAAACGTATTCCAGGAGTGAAAACACACGTTTCTAGAAAGACTCTGAAGCAGCAAGCAAAAGCATAGTGGCTGAGTGTTCCATCAATGAGAAACACACGCATTTCACTCTTCTGGAGTCAGTTTTCAGCCAGGAATTCATATGCATTTTGTACTGTGCAGAATGTAGCTACATGCTCGGGGGTTCTGTCATAGAAGCACCTCTCCTGCAGGAGCTTATTGCAACATTCATTATTTGGCTAAGTTCATTAGGGGTGGTTTTGGAAGGTGTTTCATATTTGGTCAAATCCCGCTTCGTACGAAATATTTTCACAGCGTTGTTTCCAAGTGTCCACAAAGATCTGCTGCTTGAAACTGCCTACATGCACATCTCCCATACTGCTGTGCTCATTTCACTACCTGGATTTTGGTTTCCTCTTCTTGCTTTGAAATGACAAGCCTTCATTCTGCATGCTACACACACCTTGTAGCAGTTTCAGTTTGAAGCATGTTGGTGCTCTCAAAAAGCTGTGTAACCTAGTTAGAGTGTGTCACTCTCCGGCACTGAATACACAACTTAGAGCTCCTTTCACCACAGACATGCAACCACATCTTTTTGGGAAAGTGCTACCTCAAGTCGCTTGCAAATGTAAGGGTTTCAAGGAGAAAATGAAGTCAATCATGGTTTTGCACTCTGCAAACAATAGAAATGACCTCTTGTACATGCCCGTGTGAATTTCACAGCAAAATGCCCTTCTTTTCTTGTTTCTTGAAAGTTCTCAACACGTTAGGAGAAAGATCTGTTTGAGCAAGAGTGATGCAGTGTGCATTTTTCTGCATTACAAGTGATTGGGAAACATACTCCTTATTTTTCCACATTGTGTAAGAAACAACGTGAGGCTTGCAAGACTTTGAACAATGCACCCCAAAACGTATTCCAGGAGTGAAAACACACGTTTCTAGAAAGACTCTGAAGCAGCAAGCAAAAGCATAGTGGCTGAGTGTTCCATCAATGAGAAACACACGCATTTCACTCTTCTGGAGTCAGTTTTCAGCCAGGAATTCATATGCATTTTGTAATGTGCAGAATGTAGCTACATGCTCGGGGGTTCTGTCATAGAAGCACCTCTCCTGCAGGAGCTTATTGCAACATTCATTATTTGGCTAAGTTCATTAGGGTTGGTTTTGGAAGGTGTTTCATATTTGGTCAAATCCCGCTTCGTACGAAATATTTTCACAGCGTTGTTTCCAAGTGTCCACAAAGATCTGCTGCTTGAAACTGCCTACATGCACATCTCCCATACTGCTGTGCTCATTTCACTACCTGGATTTTGGTTTCCTCTTCTTGCTTTGAAATGACAAGCCTTCATTCTGCATGCTACACACACCTTGTAGCAGTTTCAGCTTGAAGCATGTTGGTGCTCTCAAAAAGCTGTGTAACCTAGTTAGAGTGTGTCACTCTCTGGCACTGAATACACATCTTAGAGCTCCTTTCACCACAGACACGCAACCACATCTTTTTGGGAAAGTGCTACCTCAAGTCGCTTGCAAATGTAACGGTTTCAAGGAGAAAATGAAGTCAATCATGGTTTTGCACTCTGCAAACAATAGAAATGACCTCTTGTACATGCCCGTGTGAATTTCACAGCAAAATGCCCTTCTTTTCTTTTTTCTTGAAAGTTCTCAACACGTTAGGAGAAAGATCTGTTTGAGCAAGAGTGATGCAGTGTGCATTTTTCTGCATTACAAGTGATTGGGAAACATACTCCTTATTTTTCCACATTGTGTAAGAAACAACGTGAGGCTTGCAAGAGTTTGAACAATGCACCCCAAAACGTATTCCAGGAGTGAAAACACACTTGTCTAGAAAGACTCTGAAGCAGCAAGCAAAAGCATAGTGGCTGAGTGTTCCATCAATGAGAAACACACGCATTTCACTCTTCTGGAGTCAGTTTTCAGCCAGGAATTGATATGCATTTTGTACTGTGCAGAATGTAGCTACATGCTCGGGGGTTGTGTCATAGAAGCACCTCTCCTGCAGGAGCTTATTGCAACATTCATTATTTGGCTAAGTTCATTAGGGTTGGTTTTGGAAGGTGTTTCATCTTTGGTGAAATCCCGCTTCTTACGAAATATTTTCACAGCGTTGTTTCCAAGTGTCCACAAAGATCTGCTGCTTGAAACTGCCTACATGCACATCTCCCATACTGCTGTGCTCGTTTCACTACCTGGATTTTGGTTTCCTCTTCTTTCTTTGAAATGACAAGCCTTCATTCTGCATGCTACACACACCTTGTAGCAGTTTCAGTTTGAAGCATGTTGGTGCTCTCAAAAAGCTGTGTAACCTAGTTAGAGTGTGTCACTCTCCGGCACTGAATACACAACTTAGAGCTCCTTTCACCACAGACACGCAACCACATCTTTTTGGGAAAGTGCTACCTCAAGTCGCTTGCAAATGTAAGGGTTTCAAGGAGAAAATGAAGTCAATCATGATTTTGCACTCTGCAAACAATAGAAATGACCTCTTGTACATGCCCGTGTGAATTTCACAGCAAAATGCCCTTCTTTTCTTGTTTCTTGAAAGTTCTCAACACATTAGGAGAAAGATCTGTTTGAGCAAGAGTGATGCAGTGTGCATTTTTCTGCATTACAAGTGATTGGGAAACATACTCCTTATTTTTCCACATTGTGTAAGAAACAACGTGAGGCTTGCAAGAGTTTGAAAAATGCTCCCCAAAAAGTATTCCAGGAGTGAAAACACACGTTTCAAGAAAGAGTCTGAAGCAGCAAGCAAAAGCACAGTGGCTGAGTGTTCTTTCAAAGAAAAACACACGCATTTCAATCTTCTGGAGTTAGTTTTCAGCCAGGAATTCATATGCATTTTGTACTGTGCAGAATGTAGCTACATGCTCGGGAGTTGTGTCATAGAAGCACCTCTCCTGCAGGAGCTTATTGCAACATTCATTGTTTGGCTAAGTTCATTAGGGTTGGTTTTGGAAGGTGTTTCATATTTGGTCATATCCCTCTTCGTACGAAATATTTTCACAGCGCTGTTTCCAAGTGTCCACAAAGATCTGCTGCTTGAAACTGCCTACATGCACATCTCCCATACTGCTGTGCTCGTTTCACTACCTGGATTTTGGTTTCCTCTTTTTTCTTTGAAATGACAAGCCTTCATTCTGCATGCTACACACACCTTGTAGCAGTTTCAGTTTGAAGCATGTTGGTGCTCTCAAAAAGCTGTGTAACTTAGTTAGAGTGTGTCACTCTCCGGCACTGAATACACAACTTAGAGCTCCTTTCACCACAGACACGCAACCACATCTTTTTGGGAAAGTGCTACCTCAAGTCACTTGCAAATGTAAGGCTTTCATAGAGAAAATGAAGTCAATCATGGTTTTGCACTCTGCAAACAGTGAAATGACCTCTTCTGCATGCCCGTGTGAATTTCACAGCAAAATGCCCTTCTTTTCTTGTTTCTTGAAAGTTCTCAACACGTTAGGAGAAAGATCTGTTTGAGCAAGAGTGATGCAGTGTGCATTTTTCTGCATTACAAGTGATTGGGAAACATACTCCTTATTTTTCCACATTGTGTAAGAAACAACGTGAGGCTTGCAAGAGTTTGAACAATGCACCCCAAAACGTATTCCAGGAATGAAAACACACGTTTCTAGAAAGACTCTGAAGCATCAAGCAAAAGCATAGTGGCTGAGTGTTCCATCAATGAGAACACACGCATTTCACTCTTCTGGAGTCAGTTTTCAGCCAGGAATTCATATGCATTTTGTACTGTGCAGAATGTACCTACATGCTCGGGGGTTGTGTGATAGAAGCCCCTTTCCTGCAGGAGCTTATTGCAACATTCATTGTTTGGCTAAGTTCTTTAGGGTTGGTTTTGGAAGGTGTTTCATCTTTGGTGAAATCCCGCTTCGTACGAAATATTTTCACAGCGCTGTTTCCAAGTGTCCACAAAGATCTACTGCTTGAAACTGCCTACATGCACACCTCCCATACTGCTGTGCTCGTTTCACTACCTGGATTTTGGTTTCCTCTTCTTGCTTTGAAATGACAAGCCTTCATTCTGCATGCTACACACACCTTGTAGCAGTTTCAGTTTGAAGCACTTTGGTGCTCTCAAAAAGCTGTGTAACCTAGTTAGAGTGTGTCACTCTCCGGCACTGAATACACAACTTAGAGCTCCTTTCACCACAGACACGCAACCACATCTTTTTGGGAAAGTGCTACCTCAAGTCGCTTGCAAATGTAAGGGTTTCAAGGAGAAAATGAAGTCAATCATGGTTTTGCACTCTGCAAACAATAGAAATGACCTCTTGTACATGCCCGTGTGAATTTCACAGCAAAATGCCCTTCTTTTCTTGTTTCTTGAAAGTTCTCAACACGTTAGGAGAAAGATCTGTTTGAGCAAGAGTGATGCAGTGTGCATTTTTCTGCATTACAAGTGATTGGGAAACATACTCCTTATTTTTCCACATTGTGTAAGAAACAACGTGAGGCTTGCAAGACTTTGAACAATGCACCCCAAAACGTATTCCAGGAGTGAAAACACACGTTTCTAGAAAGACTCTGAAGCAGCAAGCAAAAGCATAGTGGCTGAGTGTTCCATCAATGAGAAACACACGCATTTCACTCTTCTGGAGTCAGTTTTCAGCCAGGAATTCATATGCATTTTGTACTGTGCAGAATGTAGCTACATGCTCGGGGGTTCTGTCATAGAAGCACCTCTCCTGCAGGAGCTTATTGCAACATTCATTATTTGGCTATGTTCATTAGGGTTGGTTTTGGAAGGTGTTTCATATTTGGTCAAATCCCGCTTCGTACGAAATATTTTCACAGCGTTGTTTCCAAGTGTCCACAAAGATCTGCTGCTTGAAACTGCCTACATGCACATCTCCCATACTGCTGTGCTCATTTCACTACCTGGATTTTGGTTTCCTCTTCTTGCTTTGAAATGACAAGCCTTCATTCTGCATGCTACACACACCTTGTAGCAGTTTCAGTTTGAAGCATGTTGGTGCTCTCAAAAAGCTGTGTAACCTAGTTAGAGTGTGTCACTCTCCGGCACTGAATACACAACTTAGAGCTCCTTTCACCACAGACACGCAACCACATCTTTTTGGGAAAGTGCTACCTCAAGTCGCTTGCAAATGTAAGGGTTTCAAGGAGAAAATGAAGTCAATCATGGTTTTGCACTCTGCAAACTATAGAAATGACCTCTTGTACATGCCCGTGTGAATTTCACAGCAAAATGCCCTTCTTTTCTTGTTTCTTGAAAGTTCTCAACACGTTAGGAGAAAGATCTGTTTGAGCAAGAGTGATGCAGTGTGCATTTTTCTGCATTACAAGTGATTGGGAAACATACTCCTTATTTTTCCACATTGTGTAAGAAACAACGTGAGGCTTGCAAGACTTTGAACAATGCACCCCAAAACGTATTCCAGGAGTGAAAACACACGTTTCTAGAAAGACTCTGAAGCAGCAAGCAAAAGCATAGTGGCTGAGTGTTCCATCAATGAGAAACACACGCATTTCACTCTTCTGGAGTCAGTTTTCAGCCAGGAATTCATATGCATTTTGTACTGTGCAGAATGTAGCTACATGCTCGGGGGTTCTGTCATAGAAGCACCTCTCCTGCAGGAGCTTATTGCAACATTCATTATTTGGCTAAGTTCATTAGGGTTGGTTTTGGAAGGTGTTTCATATTTGGTCAAATCCCGCTTCGTACGAAATATTTTCACAGCGTTGTTTCCAAGTGTCCACAAAGATCTGCTGCTTGAAACTGCCTACATGCACATCTCCCATACTGCTGTGCTCATTTCACTACCTGGATTTTGGTTTCCTCTTCTTGCTTTGAAATGACAAGCCTTCATTCTGCATGCTACACACACCTTGTAGCAGTTTCAGTTTGAAGCATGTTGGTGCTCTCAAAAAGCTGTGTAACCTAGTTAGAGTGTGTCACTCTCTGGCACTGAATACACAACTTAGAGCTCCTTTCACCACAGACACGCAACCACATCTTTTTGGGAAAGTGCTACCTCAAGTCGCTTGCAAATGTAACGGTTTCAAGGAGAAAATGAAGTCAATCATGGTTTTGCACTCTGCAAACAATAGAAATGACCTCTTGTACATGCCCGTGTGAATTTCACAGCAAAATGCCCTTCTTTTCTTTTTTCTTGAAAGTTCTCAACACGTTAGGAGAAAGATCTGTTTGAGCAAGAGTGATGCAGTGTGCATTTTTCTGCATTACAAGTGATTGGGAAACATACTCCTTATTTTTCCACATTGTGTAAGAAACAACGTGAGGCTTGCAAGAGTTTGAACAATGCACCCCAAAACGTATTCCAGGAGTGAAAACACACTTGTCTAGAAAGACTCTGAAGCAGCAAGCAAAAGCATAGTGGCTGAGTGTTCCATCAATGAGAAACACACGCATTTCACTCTTCTGGAGTCAGTTTTCAGCCAGGAATTGATATGCATTTTGTACTGTGCAGAATGTAGCTACATGCTCGGGGGTTGTGTCATAGAAGCACCTCTCCTGCAGGAGCTTATTGCAACATTCATTATTTGGCTAAGTTCATTAGGGTTGGTTTTGGAAGGTGTTTCATCTTTGGTGAAATCCCGCTTCGTACGAAATATTTTCACAGCGTTGTTTCCAAGTGTCCACAAAGATCTGCTGCTTGAAACTGCCTACATGCACATGTCCCATACTGCTGTGCTCGTTTCACTACCTGGATTTTGGTTTCCTCTTCTTTCTTTGAAATGACAAGCCTTCATTCTGCATGCTACACACACCTTGTAGCAGTTTCAGTTTGAAGCATGTTGGTGCTCTCAAAAAGCTGTGTAACCTAGTTAGAGTGTGTCACTCTCCGGCACTGAATACACAACTTAGAGCTCCTTTCACCACAGACACGCAACCACATCTTTTTGGGAAAGTGCTACCTCAAGTCGCTTGCAAATGTAAGGGTTTCAAGGAGAAAATGAAGTCAATCATGATTTTGCACTCTGCAAACAATAGAAATGACCTCTTGTACATGCCCGTGTGAATTTCACAGCAAAATGCCCTTCTTTTCTTGTTTCTTGAAAGTTCTCAACACATTAGGAGAAAGATCTGTTTGAGCAAGAGTGATGCAGTGTGCATTTTTCTGCATTACAAGTGATTGGGAAACATACTCCTTATTTTTCCACATTGTGTAAGAAACAACGTGAGGCTTGCAAGAGTTTGAAAAATGCTCCCCAAAAAGTATTCCAGGAGTGAAAACACACGTTTCAAGAAAGAGTCTGAAGCAGCAAGCAAAAGCACAGTGGCTGAGTGTTCTTTCAAAGAAAAACACACGCATTTCAATCTTCTGGAGTTAGTTTTCAGCCAGGAATTCATATGCATTTTGTACTGTGCAGAATGTAGCTACATGCTCGGGAGTTGTGTCATAGAAGCACCTCTCCTGCAGGAGCTTATTGCAACATTCATTGTTTGGCTAAGTTCATTAGGGTTGGTTTTGGAAGGTGTTTCATATTTGGTCATATCCCTCTTCGTACGAAATATTTTCACAGCGCTGTTTCCAAGTGTCCACAAAGATCTGCTGCTTGAAACTGCCTACATGCACATCTCCCATACTGCTGTGCTCGTTTCACTACCTGGATTTTGGTTTCCTCTTTTTTCTTTGAAATGACAAGCCTTCATTCTGCATGCTACACACACCTTGTAGCAGTTTCAGTTTGAAGCATGTTGGTGCTCTCAAAAAGCTGTGTAACTTAGTTAGAGTGTGTCACTCTCCGGCACTGAATACACAACTTAGAGCTCCTTTCACCACAGACACGCAACCACATCTTTTTGGGAAAGTGCTACCTCAAGTCACTTGCAAATGTAAGGCTTTCATAGAGAAAATGAAGTCAATCATGGTTTTGCACTCTGCAAACAGTGAAATGACCTCTTCTGCATGACCGTGTGAATTTCACAGCAAAATGCCCTTCTTTTCTTGTTTCTTGAAAGTTCTCAACACGTTAGGAGAAAGATCTGTTTGAGCAAGAGTGATGCAGTGTGCATTTTTCTGCATTACAAGTGATTGGGAAACATACTCCTTATTTTTCCACATTGTGTAAGAAACAACGTGAGGCTTGCAAGAGTTTGAACAATGCACCCCAAAACGTATTCCAGGAATGAAAACACACGTTTCTAGAAAGACTCTGAAGCATCAAGCAAAAGCATAGTGGCTGAGTGTTCCATCAATGAGAACACACGCATTTCACTCTTCTGGAGTCAGTTTTCAGCCAGGAATTCATATGCATTTTGTACTGTGCAGAATGTACCTACATGCTCGGGGGTTGTGTGATAGAAGCCCCTTTCCTGCAGGAGCTTATTGCAACATTCATTGTTTGGCTAAGTTCTTTAGGGTTGGTTTTGGAAGGTGTTTCATCTTTGGTGAAATCCCGCTTCGTACGAAATATTTTCACAGCGCTGTTTCCAAGTGTCCACAAAGATCTACTGCTTGAAACTGCCTACATGTACACCTCCCATACTGCTGTGCTCGTTTCACTACCTGGATTTTGGTTTCCTCTTCTTGCTTTGAAATGACAAGCCTTCATTCTGCATGCTACACACACCTTGTAGCAGTTTCAGTTTGAAGCACGTTGGTGCTCTCAAAAAGCTGTGTAACCTAGTTAGAGTGTGTCACTCTCCGGCACTGAATACACAACTTAGAGCTCCTTTCACCACAGACACGCAACCACATCTTTTTGGGAAAGTGCTACCTCAAGTCGCTTGCAAATGTACGGGTTTCACGGAGAAAATGAAGTCAATCATGATTTTGCACTCTGCAAACAATAGAAATGACCTCTTGTACATGCCCGTGTGAATTTCACAGCAAAATGCCCTTCTTTTCTTTTTTCTTGAAAGTTCTCAACACGTTAGGAGAAAGATCTGTTTGAGCAAGAGTGATGCAGTGTGCATTTTTCTGCATTACAAGTGATTGGGAAACATACTCCTTATTTTTCCACATTGTGTAAGAAACAACGTGAGGCTTGCAAGACTTTGAACAATGCACCCCAAAACGTATTCCAGGAGTGAAAACACACTTGTCTAGAAAGACTCTGAAGCAGCAAGCAAAAGCATAGTGGCTGAGTGTTCCATCAATGAGAAACACACGCATTTCACTCTTCTGGAGTCAGTTTTCAGCCAGGAATTGATATGCATTTTGTACTGTGCAGAATGTACCTACATGCTCGGGGGTTGTGTCATAGAAGCACCTCTCCTGCAGGAGCTTATTGCAACATTCATTATTTGGATAAGTTCATTAGGGTTGGTTTTGGAAGGTGTTTCATATTTGGTCAAATCCCGCTTCGTACGAAATATTTTCACAGCGTTGTTTCCAAGTGTCCACAAAGATCTGCTGCTTGAAACTGCCTACATGCACATCTCCCATACTGCTGTGCTCGTTTCACTACCTGGATTTTGGTTTCCTCTTCTTTCTTTGAAATGACAAGCCTTCATTCTGCATGCTACACACACCTTGTAGCAGTTTCAGTTTGAAGCACGTTGGTGCTCTCAAAAAGCTGTGTAACCTAGTTAGAGTGTGTCACTCTCCGGCACTGAATACACAACTTAGAGCTCCTTTCACCACAGACACGCAACCACATCTTTTTGGGAAAGTGCTACCTCAAGTCGCTTGCAAATGTAAGGGTTTCAAGGAGAAAATGAAGTCAATCATGGTTTTGCACTCTGCAAACAATAGAAATGACCTCTTGTACATGCCCGTGTGAATTTCACAGCAAAATGCCCTTCTTTTCTTGTTTCTTGAAAGTTCTCAACACATTAGGAGAAAGATCTGTTTGAGCAAGAGTGATGCAGTGTGCATTTTTCTGCATTACAAGTGATTGGGAAACATACTCCTTATTTTTCCACATTGTGTAAGAAACAACGTGAGGCTTGCAAGAGTTTGAAAAATGCTCCCCAAAAAGTATTCCAGGAGTGAAAACACACGTTTCAAGAAAGAGTCTGAAGCAGCAAGCAAAAGCACAGTGGCTGAGTGTTCTTTCAAAGAAAAACACACGCATTTCAATCTTCTGGAGTGAGTTTTCAGCCAGGAATTCATATGCATTTTGTACTGTGCAGAATGTAGCTACATGCTCGGGAGTTGTGTCATAGAAGCACCTCTCCTGCAGGAGCTTATTGCAACATTCATTGTTTGGCTAAGTTCATTAGGGTTGGTTTTGGAAGGTGTTTCATATTTGGTCATATCCCTCTTCGTACGAAATATTTTCACAGCGCTGTTTCCAAGTGTCCACAAAGATCTGCTGCTTGAAACTGCCTACATGCACATCTCCCATACTGCTGTGCTCGTTTCACTACCTGGATTTTGGTTTCCTCTTTTTTCTTTGAAATGACAAGCCTTCATTCTGCATGCTACACACACCTTGTAGCAGTTTCAGTTTGAAGCATGTTGGTGCTCTCAAAAAGCTGTGTAACTTAGTTAGAGTGTGTCACTCTCCGGCACTGAATACACAACTTAGAGCTCCTTTCACCACAGACACGCAACCACATCTTTTTGGGAAAGTGCTACCTCAAGTCACTTGCAAATGTAAGGCTTTCATAGAGAAAATGAAGTCAATCATGGTTTTGCACTCTGCAAACAGTGAAATGACCTCTTCTGCATGACCGTGTGAATTTCACAGCAAAATGCCCTTCTTTTCTTGTTTCTTGAAAGTTCTCAACACGTTAGGAGAAAGATCTGTTTGAGCAAGAGTGATGCAGTGTGCATTTTTCTGCATTACAAGTGATTGGGAAACATACTCCTTATTTTTCCACATTGTGTAAGAAACAACGTGAGGCTTGCAAGAGTTTGAACAATGCACCCCAAAACGTATTCCAGGAATGAAAACACACGTTTCTAGAAAGACTCTGAAGCATCAAGCAAAAGCATAGTGGCTGAGTGTTCCATCAATGAGAACACACGCATTTCACTCTTCTGGAGTCAGTTTTCAGCCAGGAATTCATATGCATTTTGTACTGTGCAGAATGTACCTACATGCTCGGGGGTTGTGTGATAGAAGCCCCTTTCCTGCAGGAGCTTATTGCAACATTCATTGTTTGGCTAAGTTCTTTAGGGTTGGTTTTGGAAGGTGTTTCATCTTTGGTGAAATCCCGCTTCGTACGAAATATTTTCACAGCGCTGTTTCCAAGTGTCCACAAAGATCTACTGCTTGAAACTGCCTACATGTACACCTCCCATACTGCTGTGCTCGTTTCACTACCTGGATTTTGGTTTCCTCTTCTTGCTTTGAAATGACAAGCCTTCATTCTGCATGCTACACACACCTTGTAGCAGTTTCAGTTTGAAGCACGTTGGTGCTCTCAAAAAGCTGTGTAACCTAGTTAGAGTGTGTCACTCTCCGGCACTGAATACACAACTTAGAGCTCCTTTCACCACAGACACGCAACCACATCTTTTTGGGAAAGTGCTACCTCAAGTCGCTTGCAAATGTACGGGTTTCACGGAGAAAATGAAGTCAATCATGATTTTGCACTCTGCAAACAATAGAAATGACCTCTTGTACATGCCCGTGTGAATTTCACAGCAAAATGCCCTTCTTTTCTTTTTTCTTGAAAGTTCTCAACACGTTAGGAGAAAGATCTGTTTGAGCAAGAGTGATGCAGTGTGCATTTTTCTGCATTACAAGTGATTGGGAAACATACTCCTTATTTTTCCACATTGTGTAAGAAACAACGTGAGGCTTGCAAGACTTTGAACAATGCACCCCAAAACGTATTCCAGGAGTGAAAACACACTTGTCTAGAAAGACTCTGAAGCAGCAAGCAAAAGCATAGTGGCTGAGTGTTCCATCAATGAGAAACACACGCATTTCACTCTTCTGGAGTCAGTTTTCAGCCAGGAATTGATATGCATTTTGTACTGTGCAGAATGTACCTACATGCTCGGGGGTTGTGTCATAGAAGCACCTCTCCTGCAGGAGCTTATTGCAACATTCATTATTTGGATAAGTTCATTAGGGTTGGTTTTGGAAGGTGTTTCATATTTGGTCAAATCCCGCTTCGTACGAAATATTTTCACAGCGTTGTTTCCAAGTGTCCACAAAGATCTGCTGCTTGAAACTGCCTACATGCACATCTCCCATACTGCTGTGCTCGTTTCACTACCTGGATTTTGGTTTCCTCTTCTTTCTTTGAAATGACAAGCCTTCATTCTGCATGCTACACACACCTTGTAGCAGTTTCAGTTTGAAGCACGTTGGTGCTCTCAAAAAGCTGTGTAACCTAGTTAGAGTGTGTCACTCTCCGGCACTGAATACACAACTTAGAGCTCCTTTCACCACAGACACGCAACCACATCTTTTTGGGAAAGTGCTACCTCAAGTCGCTTGCAAATGTAAGGGTTTCAAGGAGAAAATGAAGTCAATCATGGTTTTGCACTCTGCAAACAATAGAAATGACCTCTTGTACATGCCCGTGTGAATTTCACAGCAAAATGCCCTTCTTTTCTTGTTTCTTGAAAGTTCTCAACACATTAGGAGAAAGATCTGTTTGAGCAAGAGTGATGCAGTGTGCATTTTTCTGCATTACAAGTGATTGGGAAACATACTCCTTATTTTTCCACATTGTGTAAGAAACAACGTGAGGCTTGCAAGAGTTTGAAAAATGCTCCCCAAAAAGTATTCCAGGAGTGAAAACACACGTTTCAAGAAAGAGTCTGAAGCAGCAAGCAAAAGCACAGTGGCTGAGTGTTCTTTCAAAGAAAAACACACGCATTTCACTCTTCTGGAGTCAGTTTTCAGCCAGGAATTCATATGCATTTTGTACTGTGCAGAAGGTAGCTACATGCTCGGGGGTCGTGTCATAGAAGCACCTCTCCTGCAGGAGCTTATTGCAGCATTCATTGTTTGGCTAAGTTCTTTAGGGTTGGTTTTGGAAGGTGTTTCATCTTTGGTGAAATCCCGCTTCGTACGAAATATTTTCACAGCGTTGTTTCCAAGTGTCCACAAAGATCTGCTGCTTGAAACTGCCTACATGCACATCTCCCATACTGCTGTGCTCGTTTCACTACCTGGATTTTGGTTTCCTCTTCTTTCTTTGAAATGACAAGCCTTCATTCTGCATGCTACACACACCTTGTAGCAGTTTCAGTTTGAAGCATGTTGGTGCTCTCAAAAAGCTGTGTAACCTAGTTAGAGTGTGTCACTCTCCGGCACTGAATACACAACTTAGAGCTCCTTTCACCACAGACACGCAACCACATCTTTTTGGGAAAGTGCTACCTCAAGTCGCTTGCAAATGTAAGGGTTTCAAGGAGAAAATGAAGTCAATCATGGTTTTGCACTCTGCAAACAATAGAAATGACCTCTTGTACATGCCCGTGTGAATTTCACAGCAAAATGCCCTTCTTTTCTTTTTTCTTGAAAGTTATCAACACGTTAGGAGAAAGATCTGTTTGAGCAAGAGTGATGCAGTGTGCATTTTTCTGCATTACAAGTGATTGGGAAACATACTCCTTATTTTTCCACATTGTGTAAGAAACAACGTGAGGCTTGCAAGAGTTTGAACAATGCTCCCCAAAACGTATTCCAGGAGTGAAAACACACGTTTCTAGAAAGACTCTGAAGCAGCAAGCAAAAGAATAGTGGCTGAGTGTTCTTTCAATGAGAAACACACGCAGTTCACTCTTCTGGAGTCAGTTTTCAGCCAGGAATTCATATGCATTTTGTACTGTGCAGAATGTAGCTACATGCTCGGGGGTTGTGTCATAGAAGCACCTCTCCTGCAGGAGCTTATTGCAACATTCATTGTTTGGCTAAGTTCTTTAGGGTTGGTTTTGGAAGGTGTTTCATATTTGGTCTAATCCCGCTTCGTACTAAATATTTTCACAGCGCTGTTTCCAAGTGTCCACAAAGATCTGCTGCTTGAAACTTCCTACATGCACATCTCCCATACTGCTGTGCTCGTTTCACTACCTGGATTTTGGTTTCCTCTTCTTGCTTTGAAATGACAAGCCTTCATTCTCCATGCTACACACACCTTGTAGCAGTTTCAGTTAGAAGCATATTGGTGCTCTCAAAAAGCTGTGTAACCTAGTTAGAGTGTGTCACTCTCCGGCACTGAATACACAACTTAGAGCTCCTTTGACCACAGACACGCAAACACATCTTTTTGGGAAAGTGCTACCTCAAGTCACTTGCAAATGTATGGGTTTCATAGAGAAAATGAAGTCAATCATGATTTTGCACTCTGCAAACAATAGAAATGACCTCTTCTACATGCCCGTGTGAATTTCACAGTAAAATGCCTTTCTTTTCTTGTTTCTTGAAAGTTCTCAACACATTAGGAGAACAATCTGTTTGAGCAAGAGTGCTGCAGTGTGCATTTTTCTGCATTACAAGTGATTGGGAAACATACTCCTTATTTTTCCACATTGTGTAAGAAACAACGTGAGGCTTGCAAGAGTTTGAACAATGCACCCCAAATCGTATTCCAGGAGTGAAAACACACGTTTCTAGAAAGACTCTGAAGCAGCAAGCAAAAGCATAGTGGCTGAGTGTTCCATCAATGAAAAACACACGCATTTCACTCTTCTGGAGTCATTGTCAGCCAGGAATTCATATGCATTTTGTACTGTGCAGAATGTAGCTACATGCTCGGGGATTGTGTCATAGAAGCACCTCTCCTGCAGGAGCTTATTGCAACATTCATTGTTTGGCTAAGTTCTTTAGGGTTGGTTTTGGAAGGTGTTTCATATTTGGTCAAATCCCGCTTCGTACGAAATATTTTCACAGCGCTGTTTCCAAGTGTCCACAAAGATCTGCTGCTTGAAACTTCCTACATGCACATCTCCGATACTGCTGTGCTCGTTTCACTGCCTGGATTTTGGTTTCCTCTTCTTTCTTTGAAATGACAAGCCTTCATTCTGCATGCTACACACACCTTGTAGCAGTTTCAGTTTGAAGCATGTTGGTGCTCTCAAAAAGCTGTGTAACCTAGTTAGAGTGTGTCACTCTCCGGCACTGAATACACAACTTAGAGCTCCTTTCACCACAGACACGCAACCACATCTTTTTGGGAAAGTGCTACCTCAAGTCGCTTGCAAATGTAAGGGTTTCAAGGAGAAAATGAAGTCAATCATGATTTTGCACTCTGCAAACAATAGAAATGACCTCTTGTACATGCCCGTGTGAATTTCACAGCAAAATGCCCTTCTTTTCTTGTTTCTTGAAAGTTCTCAACACATTAGGAGAAAGATCTGTTTGAGCAAGAGTGATGCAGTGTGCATTTTTCTGCATTACAAGTGATTGGGAAACATACTCCTTATTTTTCCACATTGTGTAAGAAACAACGTGAGGCTTGCAAGAGTTTGAAAAATGCTCCCCAAAAAGTATTCCAGGAGTGAAAACACACGTTTCAAGAAAGAGTCTGAAGCAGCAAGCAAAAGCACAGTGGCTGAGTGTTCTTTCAAAGAAAAACACACGCATTTCAATCTTCTGGAGTGAGTTTTCAGCCAGGAATTCATATGCATTTTGTACTGTGCAGAATGTAGCTACATGCTCGGGAGTTGTGTCATAGAAGCACCTCTCCTGCAGGAGCTTATTGCAACATTCATTGTTTGGCTAAGTTCATTAGGGTTGGTTTTGGAAGGTGTTTCATATTTGGTCATATCCCTCTTCGTACGAAATATTTTCACAGCGCTGTTTCCAAGTGTCCACAAAGATCTGCTGCTTGAAACTGCCTACATGCACATCTCCCATACTGCTGTGCTCGTTTCACTACCTGGATTTTGGTTTCCTCTTTTTTCTTTGAAATGACAAGCCTTCATTCTGCATGCTACACACACCTTGTAGCAGTTTCAGTTTGAAGCATGTTGGTGCTCTCAAAAAGCTGTGTAACTTAGTTAGAGTGTGTCACTCTCCGGCTCTGAATACACAACTTAGAGCTCCTTTCACCACAGACACGCAACCACATCTTTTTGGGAAAGTGCTACCTCAAGTCACTTGCAAATGTAAGGCTTTCATAGAGAAAATGAAGTCAATCATGGTTTTGCACTCTGCAAACAGTGAAATGACCTCTTCTGCATGCCCGTGTGAATTTCACAGCAAAATGCCCTTCTTTTCTTGTTTCTTGAAAGTTCTCAACACGTTAGGAGAAAGATCTGTTTGAGCAAGAGTGATGCAGTGTGCATTTTTCTGCATTACAAGTGATTGGGAAACATACTCCTTATTTTTCCACATTGTGTAAGAAACAACGTGAGGCTTGCAAGAGTTTGAACAATGCACCCCAAAACGTATTCCAGGAATGAAAACACACGTTTCTAGAAAGACTCTGAAGCATCAAGCAAAAGCATAGTGGCTGAGTGTTCCATCAATGAGAACACACGCATTTCACTCTTCTGGAGTCAGTTTTCAGCCAGGAATTCATATGCATTTTGTACTGTGCAGAATGTACCTACATGCTCGGGGGTTGTGTGATAGAAGCCCCTTTCCTGCAGGAGCTTATTGCAACATTCATTGTTTGGCTAAGTTCTTTAGGGTTGGTTTTGGAAGGTGTTTCATCTTTGGTGAAATCCCGCTTCGTACGAAATATTTTCACAGCGCTGTGTCCAAGTGTCCACAAAGATCTACTGCTTGAAACTGCCTACATGCACACCTCCCATACTGCTGTGCTCGTTTCACTACCTGGATTTTGGTTTCCTCTTCTTGCTTTGAAATGACAAGCCTTCATTCTGCATGCTACACACACCTTGTAGCAGTTTCAGTTTGAAGCACGTTGGTGCTCTCAAAAAGCTGTGTAACCTAGTTAGAGTGTGTCACTCTCCGGCACTGAATACACAACTTAGAGCTCCTTTCACCACAGACACGCAACCACATCTTTTTGGGAAAGTGATACCTCAAGTCGCTTGCAAATGTACGGGTTTCAAGGAGAAAATGAAGTCAATCATGATTTTGCACTCTGCAAACAATAGAAATGTCCTCTTGTACATGCCCGTGTGAATTTCACAGTAAAATGCCTTTCTTTTCTTGTTTCTTGAAAGTTCTCAACACATTAGGAGAAAGATCTGTTTGAGCAAGAGAGATGCAGTGTGCATTTTTCTGCTTTACAAGTGATTGGGAAACATACTCCTTATTTTTCCACATTGTGTAAGAAACAACGTGAGGCTTGCAAGTGTTTGAACAATGCACCCCAAAACGTATTCCAGGAGTGAAAACACACGTTTCTAGAAAGACTCTGAAGCAGCAAGCAAAAGCATAGTGGCTGAGTGTTCCATCAATGAAAAACACACGCATTTCACTCTTCTGGAGTCAGTTTTCAGCCAGGAATTCATATGCATTTTGTACTGTGCAGAAGGTAGCTACATGCTCGGGGGTCGTGTCATAGAAGCACCTCTCCTGCAGGAGCTTATTGCAGCATTCATTGTTTGGCTAAGTTCTTTAGGGTTGGTTTTGGAAGGTGTTTCATATTTGGTCAAATCCCGCTTCGTACGAAATATTTTCACAGCGTTGTTTCCAAGTGTCCACAAAGATCTGCTGCTTGAAACTGCCTACATGCACATCTCCCATACTGCTGTGCTCGTTTCACTACCTGGATTTTGGTTTCCTCTTCTTTCTTTGAAATGACAAGCCTTCATTCTGCATGCTACACACACCTTGTAGCAGTTTCAGTTTGAAGCATGTTGGTGCTCTCAAAAAGCTGTGTAACCTAGTTAGAGTGTGTCACTCTCCGGCACTGAATACACAACTTAGAGCTCCTTTCACCACAGACACGCAAACACATCTTTTTGGGAAAGTGCTACCTCAAGTCGCTTGCAAATGTAAGGGTTTCAAGGAGAAAATGAAGTCAATCATGGTTTTGCACTCTGCAAACAATAGAAATGACCTCTTGTACATGCCCGTGTGAATTTCACAGCAAAATGCCCTTCTTTTCTTTTTTCTTGAAAGTTCTCAACACGTTAGGAGAAAGATCTGTTTGAGCAAGAGTGATGCAGTGTGCATTTTTCTGCATTACAAGTGATTGGGAAACATACTCCTTATTTTTCCACATTGTGTAAGAAACAACGTGAGGCTTGCAAGAGTTTGAACAATGCACCCCAAATCGTATTCCAGGAGTGAAAACACACGTTTCTAGAAAGACTCTGAAGCATCAAGCAAAAGCATAGTGGCTGAGTGTTCCATCAATGAGAACACACGCATTTCACTCTTCTGGAGTCAGTTTTCAGCCAGGAATTCATATGCATTTTGTACTGTGCAGAAGGTAGCTACATGCTCGGGGGTCGTGTCATAGAAGCACCTCTCCTGCAGGAGCTTATTGCAGCATTCATTGTTTGGCTAAGTTCTTTAGGGTTGGTTTTGGAAGGTGTTTCATCTTTGGTGAAATCCCGCTTCGTACGAAATATTTTCACAGCGTTGTTTCCAAGTGTCCACAAAGATCTGCTGCTTGAAACTGCCTACATGCACATCTCCCATACTGCTGTGCTCGTTTCACTACCTGGATTTTGGTTTCCTCTTCTTTCTTTGAAATGACAAGCCTTCATTCTGCATGCTACACACACCTTGTAGCAGTTTCAGTTTGAAGCATGTTGGTGCTCTCAAAAAGCTGTGTAACCTAGTTAGAGTGTGTCACTCTCCGGCACTGAATACACAACTTAGAGCTCCTTTCACCACAGACACGCAACCACATCTTTTTGGGAAAGTGCTACCTCAAGTCGCTTGCAAATGTAAGGGTTTCAAGGAGAAAATGAAGTCAATCATGGTTTTGCACTCTGCAAACAATAGAAATGACCTCTTGTACATGCCCGTGTGAATTTCACAGCAAAATGCCCTTCTTTTCTTTTTTCTTGAAAGTTATCAACACGTTAGGAGAAAGATCTGTTTGAGCAAGAGTGATGCAGTGTGCATTTTTCTGCATTACAAGTGATTGGGAAACATACTCCTTATTTTTCCACATTGTGTAAGAAACAACGTGAGGCTTGCAAGAGTTTGAACAATGCTCCCCAAAACGTATTCCAGGAGTGAAAACACACGTTTCTAGAAAGACTCTGAAGCAGCAAGCAAAAGAATAGTGGCTGAGTGTTCTTTCAATGAGAAACACACGCAGTTCACTCTTCTGGAGTCAGTTTTCAGCCAGGAATTCATATGCATTTTGTACTGTGCAGAATGTAGCTACATGCTCGGGGGTTGTGTCATAGAAGCACCTCTCCTGCAGGAGCTTATTGCAACATTCATTGTTTGGCTAAGTTCTTTAGGGTTGGTTTTGGAAGGTGTTTCATATTTGGTCTAATCCCGCTTCGTACTAAATATTTTCACAGCGCTGTTTCCAAGTGTCCACAAAGATCTGCTGCTTGAAACTTCCTACATGCACATCTCCCATACTGCTGTGCTCGTTTCACTACCTGGATTTTGGTTTCCTCTTCTTGCTTTGAAATGACAAGCCTTCATTCTCCATGCTACACACACCTTGTAGCAGTTTCAGTTAGAAGCATATTGGTGCTCTCAAAAAGCTGTGTAACCTAGTTAGAGTGTGTCACTCTCCGGCACTGAATACACAACTTAGAGCTCCTTTGACCACAGACACGCAAACACATCTTTTTGGGAAAGTGCTACCTCAAGTCACTTGCAAATGTATGGGTTTCATAGAGAAAATGAAGTCAATCATGATTTTGCACTCTGCAAACAATAGAAATGACCTCTTCTACATGCCCGTGTGAATTTCACAGTAAAATGCCTTTCTTTTCTTGTTTCTTGAAAGTTCTCAACACATTAGGAGAACAATCTGTTTGAGCAAGAGTGCTGCAGTGTGCATTTTTCTGCATTACAAGTGATTGGGAAACATACTCCTTATTTTTCCACATTGTGTAAGAAACAACGTGAGGCTTGCAAGAGTTTGAACAATGCACCCCAAATCGTATTCCAGGAGTGAAAACACACGTTTCTAGAAAGACTCTGAAGCAGCAAGCAAAAGCATAGTGGCTGAGTGTTCCATCAATGAAAAACACACGCATTTCACTCTTCTGGAGTCATTGTCAGCCAGGAATTCATATGCATTTTGTACTGTGCAGAATGTAGCTACATGCTCGGGGATTGTGTCATAGAAGCACCTCTCCTGCAGGAGCTTATTGCAACATTCATTGTTTGGCTAAGTTCTTTAGGGTTGGTTTTGGAAGGTGTTTCATATTTGGTCAAATCCCGCTTCGTACGAAATATTTTCACAGCGCTGTTTCCAAGTGTCCACAAAGATCTGCTGCTTGAAACTTCCTACATGCACATCTCCGATACTGCTGTGCTCGTTTCACTGCCTGGATTTTGGTTTCCTCTTCTTTCTTTGAAATGACAAGCCTTCATTCTGCATGCTACACACACCTTGTAGCAGTTTCAGTTTGAAGCATGTTGGTGCTCTCAAAAAGCTGTGTAACCTAGTTAGAGTGTGTCACTCTCCGGCACTGAATACACAACTTAGAGCTCCTTTCACCACAGACACGCAACCACATCTTTTTGGGAAAGTGCTACCTCAAGTCGCTTGCAAATGTAAGGGTTTCAAGGAGAAAATGAAGTCAATCATGATTTTGCACTCTGCAAACAATAGAAATGACCTCTTGTACATGCCCGTGTGAATTTCACAGCAAAATGCCCTTCTTTTCTTGTTTCTTGAAAGTTCTCAACACATTAGGAGAAAGATCTGTTTGAGCAAGAGTGATGCAGTGTGCATTTTTCTGCATTACAAGTGATTGGGAAACATACTCCTTATTTTTCCACATTGTGTAAGAAACAACGTGAGGCTTGCAAGAGTTTGAAAAATGCTCCCCAAAAAGTATTCCAGGAGTGAAAACACACGTTTCAAGAAAGAGTCTGAAGCAGCAAGCAAAAGCACAGTGGCTGAGTGTTCTTTCAAAGAAAAACACACGCATTTCAATCTTCTGGAGTGAGTTTTCAGCCAGGAATTCATATGCATTTTGTACTGTGCAGAATGTAGCTACATGCTCGGGAGTTGTGTCATAGAAGCACCTCTCCTGCAGGAGCTTATTGCAACATTCATTGTTTGGCTAAGTTCATTAGGGTTGGTTTTGGAAGGTGTTTCATATTTGGTCATATCCCTCTTCGTACGAAATATTTTCACAGCGCTGTTTCCAAGTGTCCACAAAGATCTGCTGCTTGAAACTGCCTACATGCACATCTCCCATACTGCTGTGCTCGTTTCACTACCTGGATTTTGGTTTCCTCTTTTTTCTTTGAAATGACAAGCCTTCATTCTGCATGCTACACACACCTTGTAGCAGTTTCAGTTTGAAGCATGTTGGTGCTCTCAAAAAGCTGTGTAACTTAGTTAGAGTGTGTCACTCTCCGGCTCTGAATACACAACTTAGAGCTCCTTTCACCACAGACACGCAACCACATCTTTTTGGGAAAGTGCTACCTCAAGTCACTTGCAAATGTAAGGCTTTCATAGAGAAAATGAAGTCAATCATGGTTTTGCACTCTGCAAACAGTGAAATGACCTCTTCTGCATGCCCGTGTGAATTTCACAGCAAAATGCCCTTCTTTTCTTGTTTCTTGAAAGTTCTCAACACGTTAGGAGAAAGATCTGTTTGAGCAAGAGTGATGCAGTGTGCATTTTTCTGCATTACAAGTGATTGGGAAACATACTCCTTATTTTTCCACATTGTGTAAGAAACAACGTGAGGCTTGCAAGAGTTTGAACAATGCACCCCAAAACGTATTCCAGGAATGAAAACACACGTTTCTAGAAAGACTCTGAAGCATCAAGCAAAAGCATAGTGGCTGAGTGTTCCATCAATGAGAACACACGCATTTCACTCTTCTGGAGTCAGTTTTCAGCCAGGAATTCATATGCATTTTGTACTGTGCAGAATGTACCTACATGCTCGGGGGTTGTGTGATAGAAGCCCCTTTCCTGCAGGAGCTTATTGCAACATTCATTGTTTGGCTAAGTTCTTTAGGGTTGGTTTTGGAAGGTGTTTCATCTTTGGTGAAATCCCGCTTCGTACGAAATATTTTCACAGCGCTGTGTCCAAGTGTCCACAAAGATCTACTGCTTGAAACTGCCTACATGCACACCTCCCATACTGCTGTGCTCGTTTCACTACCTGGATTTTGGTTTCCTCTTCTTGCTTTGAAATGACAAGCCTTCATTCTGCATGCTACACACACCTTGTAGCAGTTTCAGTTTGAAGCACGTTGGTGCTCTCAAAAAGCTGTGTAACCTAGTTAGAGTGTGTCACTCTCCGGCACTGAATACACAACTTAGAGCTCCTTTCACCACAGACACGCAAACACATCTTTTTGGGAAAGTGCTACCTCAAGTCGCTTGCAAATGTAAGGGTTTCAAGGAGAAAATGAAGTCAATCATGGTTTTGCACTCTGCAAACAATAGAAATGACCTCTTGTACATGCCCGTGTGAATTTCACAGCAAAATGCCCTTCTTTTCTTTTTTCTTGAAAGTTCTCAACACGTTAGGAGAAAGATCTGTTTGAGCAAGAGTGATGCAGTGTGCATTTTTCTGCATTACAAGTGATTGGGAAACATACTCCTTATTTTTCCACATTGTGTAAGAAACAACGTGAGGCTTGCAAGAGTTTGAACAATGCACCCCAAATCGTATTCCAGGAGTGAAAACACACGTTTCTAGAAAGACTCTGAAGCAGCAAGCAAAAGCATAGTGGCTGAGTGTTCCATCAATGAAAAACACACGCATTTCACTCTTCTGGAGTCATTGTCAGCCAGGAATTCATATGCATTTTGTACTGTGCAGAATGTAGCTACATGCTCGGGGATTGTGTCATAGAAGCACCTCTCCTGCAGGAGCTTATTGCAACATTCATTGTTTGGCTAAGTTCTTTAGGGTTGGTTTTGGAAGGTGTTTCATATTTGGTCAAATCCCGCTTCGTACGAAATATTTTCACAGCGCTGTTTCCAAGTGTCCACAAAGATCTGCTGCTTGAAACTTCCTACATGCACATCTCCCATACTGCTGTGCTCGTTTCACTGCCTGGATTTTGGTTTCCTCTTCTTTCTTTGAAATGACAAGACTTCATTCTGCATGCTACACACACCTTGTAGCAGTTTCAGTTTGAAGCATGTTGGTGCTATCAAAAAGCTGTGTAACCTAGTTAGAGTGTGTCACTCTCCAGCACTGAATACACAACTTATAGCTCCTTTCACCACAGACACGCAACCACATCTTTTTGGGAAAGTGCTACCTCAAGTCACTTGCAAATGTAAGGCTTTCATAGAGAAAATGAAGTCAATCATGGTTTTGCACTCTGCAAACAGTGAAATGACCTCTTCTGCATGCCCGTGTGAATTTCACAGCAAAATGCCCTTCTTTTCTTGTTTCTTGAAAGTTCTCAACACGTTAGGAGAAAGATCTGTTTGAGCAAGAGTGATGCAGTGTGCATTTTTCTGCATTACAAGTGATTGGGAAACATACTCCTTATTTTTCCACATTGTGTAAGAAACAACGTGAGGCTTGCAAGAGTTTGAACAATGCACCCCAAAACGTATTCCAGGAATGAAAACACACGTTTCTAGAAAGACTCTGAAGCATCAAGCAAAAGCATAGTGGCTGAGTGTTCCATCAATGAGAACACACGCATTTCACTCTTCTGGAGTCAGTTTTCAGCCAGGAATTCATATGCATTTTGTACTGTGCAGAAGGTAGCTACATGCTCGGGGGTCGTGTCATAGAAGCACCTCTCCTGCAGGAGCTTATTGCAGCATTCATTGTTTGGCTAAGTTCTTTAGGGTTGGTTTTGGAAGGTGTTTCATATTTGGTCAAATCCCGCTTCGTACGAAATATTTTCACAGCGTTGTTTCCAAGTGTCCACAAAGATCTGCTGCTTGAAACTGCCTACATGCACATCTCCCATACTGCTGTGCTCGTTTCACTACCTGGATTTTGGTTTCCTCTTCTTTCTTTGAAATGACAAGCCTTCATTCTGCATGCTACACACACCTTGTAGCAGTTTCAGTTTGAAGCATGTTGGTGCTCTCAAAAAGCTGTGTAACCTAGTTAGAGTGTGTCACTCTCCGGCACTGAATACACAACTTAGAGCTCCTTTCACCACAGACACGCAAACACATCTTTTTGGGAAAGTGCTACCTCAAGTCGCTTGCAAATGTAAGGGTTTCAAGGAGAAAATGAAGTCAATAATGGTTTTGCACTCTGCAAACAATAGAAATGACCTCTTGTACATGCCCGTGTGAATTTCACAGTAAAATGCCTTTCTTTTCTTGCTTCTTGAAAGTTCTCAACACATTAGGAGAACGATCTGTTTGAGCAAGAGTGCTGCAGTGTGCATTTTTCTGCATTACAAGTGATTGGGAAACATACTCCTTATTTTTCCACATTGTGTAAGAAACAACGTGAGGCTTGCAAGAGTTTGAACAATGCACCCCAAATCGTATTCCAGGAGTGAAAACACACGTTTCTAGAAAGACTCTGAAGCAGCAAGCAAAAGCATAGTGGCTGAGTGTTCCATCAATGAAAAACACACGCATTTCACTCTTCTGGAGTCATTGTCAGCCAGGAATTCATATGCATTTTGTACTGTGCAGAATGTAGCTACATGCTCGGGGATTGTGTCATAGAAGCACCTCTCCTGCAGGAGCTTATTGCAACATTCATTGTTTGGCTAAGTTCTTTAGGGTTGGTTTTGGAAGGTGTTTCATCTTTGGTGAAATCCCGCTTCGTACGAAATATTTTCACAGGGCTGTTTCCAAGTGTCCACAAAGATCTGCTGCTTGAAACTTCCTACATGCACATCTCCCATACTTCTGTGCTCGTTTCACTGCCTGGATTTTGGTTTCCTCTTCTTTCTTTGAAATGACAAGCCTTCATTCTGCATGCTACACACACCTTGTAGCAGTTTCAGTTTGAAGCATGTTGGTGCTATCAAAAAGCTGTGTAACCTAGTTAGAGTGTGTCACTCTCCAGCACTGAATACACAACTTATAGCTCCTTTCACCACAGACACGCAACCACATCTTTTTGGGAAAGTGCTACCTCAAGTCGCTTGTAAATGTAAGGGTTTCAAGGAGAAAATGAAGTCAATCATGATTTTGCACTCTGCAAACAATAGAAATGACCTCTTGTACATGCCCGTGTGAATTTCACAGTAAAATGCCTTTCTTTTCTTGTTTCTTGAAAGTTCTCAACACGTTAGGAGAAAGATCTGTTTGAGCAAGAGTGATGCAGTGTGCATTTTTCTGCATTACAAGTGATTGGGAAACATACTCTTTATTTTTCCACATTGTGTAAGAAACAACGTGCGGCTTGCAAGAGTTTGAACAATGCACCCCAAAACGTATTCCAGGAGTGAAAACACACGTTTCTAGAAAGACTCTGAAGCAGCAAGCAAAAGCATAGTGGCTGAGTGTTCTTTCAATGAGAAACACACGCATTTCACTCTTCTGGAGTCAGTTTTCAGCCAGGAATTCATATGCATTTTGTACTGTGCAGAATGTAGCTATATGCTCGGGGGTTGTGTCATAGAGGCACCTCTCCTGCAGGAGCTTATTGCAACATTCATTGTTTGGCTAAGTTCTTTAGGGTTGGTTTTGGAAGGTGTTTCATCTTTGGTGAAATCCCGCTTCGTACGAAATATTTTCACAGCGCTGTTTCCAAGTGTCCACAAAGATCTACTGCTTGAAACTGCCTACATGCACACCTCCCATACTGCTGTGCTCGTTTCACTACCTGGATTTTGGTTTCCTCTTCTTGCTTTGAAATGACAAGCCTTCATTCTGCATGCTACACACACCTTGTAGCAGTTTCAGTTTGAAGCACGTTGGTGCTCTCAAAAAGCTGTGTAACCTAGTTAGAGTGTGTCACTCTCCGGCACTGAATACACAACTTAGAGCTCCTTTCACCACAGACACGCAACCACATCTTTTTGGGAAAGTGCTACCTCAAGTCGCTTGCAAATGTTCGGGTTTCAAGGAGAAAATGAAGTCAATCATGATTTTGCACTCTGCAAACAATAGAAATGACCTCTTGTACATGCCCGTGTGAATTTCACAGTAAAATGCCTTTCTTTTCTTGTTTCTTGAAAGTTCTCAACACATTAGGAGAAAGATCTGTTTGAGCAAGAGAGATGCAGTGTGCATTTTTCTGCTTTACAAGTGATTGGGAAACATACTCCTTATTTTTCCACATTGTGTAAGAAACAACGTGAGGCTTGCAAGTGTTTGAACAATGCACCCCAAAACGTATTCCAGGAGTGAAAACACACGTTTCTAGAAAGACTCTGAAGCAGCAAGCAAAAGCATAGTGGCTGAGTCTTCCATCAATGAAAAACACACGCATTTCACTCTTCTGGAGTCAGTTTTCAGCCAGGAATTCTTATGCATTTTGTACTGTGCAGAAGGTAGCTACATGCTCGGGGGTCGTGTCATAGAAGCACCTCTCCTGCAGGAGCTTATTGCAGCATTCATTGTTTGGCTAAGTTCTTTAGGGTTGGTTTTGGAAGGTGTTTCATATTTGGTCAAATCCCGCTTCGTACGAAATATTTTCACAGCGCTGTTTCCAAGTGTCCACAAAGATCTGCTGCTTGAAACTTCCTACATGCACATCTCCCATACTGCTGTGCTCGTTTCACTACCTGGATTTTGGTTTCCTCTTCTTGCTTTGAAATGACAAGCCTTCATTCTCCATGCTACACACACCTTGTAGCAGTTTCAGTTAGAAGCATATTGGTGCTCTCAAAAAGCTGTGTAACCTAGTTAGAGTGTGTCACTCTCCGGCACTGAATACACAACTTAGAGCTCCTTTGACCACAGACACGCAAACACATCTTTTTGGGAAAGTGCTACCTCAAGTCACTTGCAAATGTATGGGTTTCATAGAGAAAATGAAGTCAATCATGATTTTGCACTCTGCAAACAATAGAAATGACCTCTTGTACATGCCCGTGTGAATTTCACAGTAAAATGCCTTTCTTTTCTTGTTTCTTGAAAGTTCTCAACACATTAGGAGAACAATCTGTTTGAGCAAGAGTGCTGCAGTGTGCATTTTTCTGCATTACAAGTGATTGGGAAACATACTCCTTATTTTTCCACATTGTGTAAGAAACAACGTGAGGCTTGCAAGAGTTTGAACAATGCACCCCAAATCGTATTCCAGGAGTGAAAACACACGTTTCTAGAAAGACTCTGAAGCAGCAAGCAAAAGCATAGTGGCTGAGTGTTCCATCATTGAAAAACACACGCATTTCACTCTTCTGGAGTCATTGTCAGCCAGGAATTCATATGCATTTTGTACTGTGCAGAATGTAGCTACATGCTCGGGGATTGTGTCATAGAAGCACCTCTCCTGCAGGAGCTTATTGCAACATTCATTGTTTGGCTAAGTTCTTTAGGGTTGGTTTTGGAAGGTGTTTCATATTTGGTCAAATCCCGCTTCGTACGAAATATTTTCACAGCGCTGTTTCCAAGTGTCCACAAAGATCTGCTGCTTGAAACTTCCTACATGCACATCTCCCATACTGCTGTGCTCGTTTCACTGCCTGGATTTTGGTTTCCTCTTCTTTCTTTGAAATGACAAGCGTTCATTCTGCATGCTACACACACCTTGTAGCAGTTTCAGTTTGAAGCATGTTGGTGCTATCAAAAAGCTGTGTAACCTAGTTAGAGTGTGTCACTCTCCAGCACTGAATACACAACTTATAGCTCCTTTCACCACAGACACGCAACCACATCTTTTTGGGAAAGTGCTACCTCAAGTCGCTTGCAAATGTAAGGGTTTCAAGGAGAAAATGAAGTCAATCATGATTTTGCACTCTGCAAACAATAGAAATGACCTCTTGTACATGCCCGTGTGAATTTCACAGTAAAATGCCTTTCTTTTCTTGTTTCTTGAAAGTTCTCAACACGTTAGGAGAAAGATCTGTTTGAGCAAGAGTGATGCAGTGTGCATTTTTCTGCATTACAAGTGATTGGGAAACATACTCCTTATTTTTCCACATTGTGTAAGAAACAACGTGCGGCTTGCAAGAGTTTGAACAATGCACCCCAAAACGTATTCCAGGAGTGAAAACACACGTTTCTAGAAAGACTCTGAAGCAGCAAGCAAAAGCATAGTGGCTGAGTGTTCTTTCAATGAGAAACACACGCATTTCACTCTTCTGGAGTCAGTTTTCAGCCAGGAATTCATATGCATTTTGTAGTGTGCAGAATGTAGCTACATGCTCGGGGATTGTGTCATAGAAGCACCTCTCCTGCAGGAGCTTATTGCAACATTCATTGTTTGGCTAAGTTCTTTAGGGTTGGTTTTGGAAGGTGTTTCATCTTTGGTGAAATCCCGCTTCGTACGAAATATTTTCACAGGGCTGTTTCCAAGTGTCCACAAAGATCTGCTGCTTGAAACTTCCTACATGCACATCTCCCATACTTCTGTGCTCGTTTCACTGCCTGGATTTTGGTTTCCTCTTCTTTCTTTGAAATGACAAGCCTTCATTCTGCATGCTACACACACCTTGTAGCAGTTTCAGTTTGAAGCATGTTGGTGCTATCAAAAAGCTGTGTAACCTAGTTAGAGTGTGTCACTCTCCAGCACTGAATACACAACTTATAGCTCCTTTCACCACAGACACGCAACCACATCTTTTTGGGAAAGTGCTACCTCAAGTCGCTTGTAAATGTAAGGGTTTCAAGGAGAAAATGAAGTCAATCATGATTTTGCACTCTGCAAACAATAGAAATGACCTCTTGTACATGCCCGTGTGAATTTCACAGTAAAATGCCTTTCTTTTCTTGTTTCTTGAAAGTTCTCAACACGTTAGGAGAAAGATCTGTTTGAGCAAGAGTGATGCAGTGTGCATTTTTCTGCATTACAAGTGATTGGGAAACATACTCTTTATTTTTCCACATTGTGTAAGAAACAACGTGCGGCTTGCAAGAGTTTGAACAATGCACCCCAAAACGTATTCCAGGAGTGAAAACACACGTTTCTAGAAAGACTCTGAAGCAGCAAGCAAAAGCATAGTGGCTGAGTGTTCTTTCAATGAGAAACACACGCATTTCACTCTTCTGGAGTCAGTTTTCAGCCAGGAATTCATATGCATTTTGTACTGTGCAGAATGTAGCTATATGCTCGGGGGTTGTGTCATAGAGGCACCTCTCCTGCAGGAGCTTATTGCAACATTCATTGTTTGGCTAAGTTCTTTAGGGTTGGTTTTGGAAGGTGTTTCATCTTTGGTGAAATCCCGCTTCGTACGAAATATTTTCACAGCGCTGTTTCCAAGTGTCCACAAAGATCTACTGCTTGAAACTGCCTACATGCACACCTCCCATACTGCTGTGCTCGTTTCACTACCTGGATTTTGGTTTCCTCTTCTTGCTTTGAAATGACAAGCCTTCATTCTGCATGCTACACACACCTTGTAGCAGTTTCAGTTTGAAGCACGTTGGTGCTCTCAAAAAGCTGTGTAACCTAGTTAGAGTGTGTCACTCTCCGGCACTGAATACACAACTTAGAGCTCCTTTCACCACAGACACGCAACCACATCTTTTTGGGAAAGTGCTACCTCAAGTCGCTTGCAAATGTTCGGGTTTCAAGGAGAAAATGAAGTCAATCATGATTTTGCACTCTGCAAACAATAGAAATGACCTCTTGTACATGCCCGTGTGAATTTCACAGTAAAATGCCTTTCTTTTCTTGTTTCTTGAAAGTTCTCAACACATTAGGAGAAAGATCTGTTTGAGCAAGAGAGATGCAGTGTGCATTTTTCTGCTTTACAAGTGATTGGGAAACATACTCCTTATTTTTCCACATTGTGTAAGAAACAACGTGAGGCTTGCAAGTGTTTGAACAATGCACCCCAAAACGTATTCCAGGAGTGAAAACACACGTTTCTAGAAAGACTCTGAAGCAGCAAGCAAAAGCATAGTGGCTGAGTCTTCCATCAATGAAAAACACACGCATTTCACTCTTCTGGAGTCAGTTTTCAGCCAGGAATTCTTATGCATTTTGTACTGTGCAGAAGGTAGCTACATGCTCGGGGGTCGTGTCATAGAAGCACCTCTCCTGCAGGAGCTTATTGCAGCATTCATTGTTTGGCTAAGTTCTTTAGGGTTGGTTTTGGAAGGTGTTTCATATTTGGTCAAATCCCGCTTCGTACGAAATATTTTCACAGCGCTGTTTCCAAGTGTCCACAAAGATCTGCTGCTTGAAACTTCCTACATGCACATCTCCCATACTGCTGTGCTCGTTTCACTACCTGGATTTTGGTTTCCTCTTCTTGCTTTGAAATGACAAGCCTTCATTCTCCATGCTACACACACCTTGTAGCAGTTTCAGTTAGAAGCATATTGGTGCTCTCAAAAAGCTGTGTAACCTAGTTAGAGTGTGTCACTCTCCGGCACTGAATACACAACTTAGAGCTCCTTTGACCACAGACACGCAAACACATCTTTTTGGGAAAGTGCTACCTCAAGTCACTTGCAAATGTATGGGTTTCATAGAGAAAATGAAGTCAATCATGATTTTGCACTCTGCAAACAATAGAAATGACCTCTTGTACATGCCCGTGTGAATTTCACAGTAAAATGCCTTTCTTTTCTTGTTTCTTGAAAGTTCTCAACACATTAGGAGAACAATCTGTTTGAGCAAGAGTGCTGCAGTGTGCATTTTTCTGCATTACAAGTGATTGGGAAACATACTCCTTATTTTTCCACATTGTGTAAGAAACAACGTGAGGCTTGCAAGAGTTTGAACAATGCACCCCAAATCGTATTCCAGGAGTGAAAACACACGTTTCTAGAAAGACTCTGAAGCAGCAAGCAAAAGCATAGTGGCTGAGTGTTCCATCATTGAAAAACACACGCATTTCACTCTTCTGGAGTCATTGTCAGCCAGGAATTCATATGCATTTTGTACTGTGCAGAATGTAGCTACATGCTCGGGGATTGTGTCATAGAAGCACCTCTCCTGCAGGAGCTTATTGCAACATTCATTGTTTGGCTAAGTTCTTTAGGGTTGGTTTTGGAAGGTGTTTCATATTTGGTCAAATCCCGCTTCGTACGAAATATTTTCACAGCGCTGTTTCCAAGTGTCCACAAAGATCTGCTGCTTGAAACTTCCTACATGCACATCTCCCATACTGCTGTGCTCGTTTCACTGCCTGGATTTTGGTTTCCTCTTCTTTCTTTGAAATGACAAGCGTTCATTCTGCATGCTACACACACCTTGTAGCAGTTTCAGTTTGAAGCATGTTGGTGCTATCAAAAAGCTGTGTAACCTAGTTAGAGTGTGTCACTCTCCAGCACTGAATACACAACTTATAGCTCCTTTCACCACAGACACGCAACCACATCTTTTTGGGAAAGTGCTACCTCAAGTCGCTTGCAAATGTAAGGGTTTCAAGGAGAAAATGAAGTCAATCATGATTTTGCACTCTGCAAACAATAGAAATGACCTCTTGTACATGCCCGTGTGAATTTCACAGTAAAATGCCTTTCTTTTCTTGTTTCTTGAAAGTTCTCAACACGTTAGGAGAAAGATCTGTTTGAGCAAGAGTGATGCAGTGTGCATTTTTCTGCATTACAAGTGATTGGGAAACATACTCCTTATTTTTCCACATTGTGTAAGAAACAACGTGCGGCTTGCAAGAGTTTGAACAATGCACCCCAAAACGTATTCCAGGAGTGAAAACACACGTTTCTAGAAAGACTCTGAAGCAGCAAGCAAAAGCATAGTGGCTGAGTGTTCTTTCAATGAGAAACACACGCATTTCACTCTTCTGGAGTCAGTTTTCAGCCAGGAATTCATATGCATTTTGTAGTGTGCAGAATGTAGCTATATGCTCGGGGGTTGTGTCATAGAGGCACCTCTCCTGCAGGAGCTTATTGCAACATTCATTGTTTGGCTAAGTTCTTTAGGGTTGGTTTTGGAAGGTGTTTCATATTTGGTCAAATCCCGCTTCGGACGAAATATTTTCACAGCGCTGTTTCCAAGTGTCCACAAAGATCTGCTGCTTGAAACTGCCTACATGCACATCTCCCATACTGCTGTGCTCGTTTCACTACCTGGATTTTGGTTTCCTCTTCTTGCTTTGAAATGACAAGCCTTCATTCTGCATGCTACACACACCTTGTAGCAGTTTCAGTTTGAAGCATGTTGGTGCTCTCAAAAAGCTGTGTAACCTAGTTAGAGTGTGTCACTCTCCAGCACTGAATACACAACTTAGAGCTCCTTTCACCACAGACACGCAACCACATCTTTTTGGGAAAGTGCTACCTCAAGTCACTTGCAAATGTAAGGCTTTCATAGAGAAAATGAAGTCAATCATGGTTTTGCACTCTGCAAACAGTAGAAATGACCTCTTGTATGCCCGTGTGAATTTCACAGCAAATGCCCTTCTTTTCTTGTTTCTTGAAAGTTCTCAACACGTTAGGAGAAAGATCTGTTTGAGCAAGAGTGATGCAGTGTGCATTTTTCTGCATTACAATTGATTGGGAAACATACTCCTTATTTTTCCACACTGTGTAAGAAACAACGTGAGGCTTGCAAGAGTTTGAACAATGCTCCCCAAAACGTATTCCAGGAGTGAAAACACACGTTTCTAGAAAGACTCTGAAGCAGCAAGCAAAAGCATAGTGGCTGAGTGTTCTTTCAATGAGAAACACACGCATTTCACTCTTCTGAAGTCAGTTTTCAACCAGGAATTCATATGCATTTTGTACTGTGCAGAATGTAGCTACATGCTCGGGGGTTGTGTCATAGAAGCACCTCTCCTGCAGGAGCGTATTGCAACATTCATTGTTTGGCTAAGTTCTTTAGGGTTGGTTTTGGAAGGTGTTTCATATTTTTTCAAATCCTGCTTCGTACGAAATATTTTCACAGCGCTGTTTCCAAGTGTCCACAAAGATCTGCTGCTTGAAACTGCCTACATGCACATCTCCCATACTGCTTTGCTCGTTTCACTACCTGGATTTTGGTTTCCTCTTCTTGCTTTGAAATGACAAGCCTTCATTCTGCATGCTACACACACCTTGTAGCAGTTTCAGTTAGAAGCATATTGGTGCTCTCAAAAAGCTGTGTAACCTAGTTAGAGTGTGTCACTCTCCGGCACTGAATACACAACTTAGAGCTCCTTTGACCACAGACACGCAAACACATCTTTTTGGGAAAGTGCTACCTCAAGTCACTTGCAAATGTATGGGTTTCATAGAGAAAATGAAGTCAATCATGATTTTGCACTCTGCAAACAATAGAAATGACCTCTTGTACATGCCCGTGTGAATTTCACAGTAAAATGCCTTTCTTTTCTTGTTTCTTGAAAGTTCTCAACACATTAGGAGAACAATCTGTTTGAGCAAGAGTGCTGCAGTGTGCATTTTTCTGCATTACAAGTGATTGGGAAACATACTCCTTATTTTTCCACATTGTGTAAGAAACAACGTGAGGCTTGCAAGAGTTTGAACAATGCACCCCAAATCGTATTCCAGGAGTGAAAACACACGTTTCTAGAAAGACTCTGAAGCAGCAAGCAAAAGCATAGTGGCTGAGTGTTCCATCATTGAAAAACACACGCATTTCACTCTTCTGGAGTCATTGTCAGCCAGGAATTCATATGCATTTTGTACTGTGCAGAATGTAGCTACATGCTCGGGGATTGTGTCATAGAAGCACCTCTCCTGCAGGAGCTTATTGCAACATTCATTGTTTGGCTAAGTTCTTTAGGGTTGGTTTTGGAAGGTGTTTCATATTTGGTCAAATCCCGCTTCGTACGAAATATTTTCACAGCGCTGTTTCCAAGTGTCCACAAAGATCTGCTGCTTGAAACTTCCTACATGCACATCTCCCATACTGCTGTGCTCGTTTCACTGCCTGGATTTTGGTTTCCTCTTCTTTCTTTGAAATGACAAGCCTTCATTCTGCATGCTACACACACCTTGTAGCAGTTTCAGTTTGAAGCATGTTGGTGCTATCAAAAAGCTGTGTAACCTAGTTAGAGTGTGTCACTCTCCAGCACTGAATACACAACTTATAGCTCCTTTCACCACAGACACGCAACCACATCTTTTTGGGAAAGTGCTACCTCAAGTCGCTTGCAAATGTAAGGGTTTCAAGGAGAAAATGAAGTCAATCATGATTTTGCACTCTGCAAACAATAGAAATGACCTCTTGTACATGCCCGTGTGAATTTCACAGTAAAATGCCTTTCTTTTCTTGTTTCTTGAAAGTTCTCAACACGTTAGGAGAAAGATCTGTTTGAGCAAGAGTGATGCAGTGTGCATTTTTCTGCATTACAAGTGATTGGGAAACATACTCCTTATTTTTCCACATTGTGTAAGAAACAACGTGCGGCTTGCAAGAGTTTGAACAATGCACCCCAAAACGTATTCCAGGAGTGAAAACACACGTTTCTAGAAAGACTCTGAAGCAGCAAGCAAAAGCATAGTGGCTGAGTGTTCTTTCAATGAGAAACACACGCATTTCACTCTTCTGGAGTCAGTTTTCAGCCAGGAATTCATATGCATTTTGTAGTGTGCAGAATGTAGCTATATGCTCGGGGGTTGTGTCATAGAGGCACCTCTCCTGCAGGAGCTTATTGCAACATTCATTGTTTGGCTAAGTTCTTTAGGGTTGGTTTTGGAAGGTGTTTCATATTTGGTCAAATCCCGCTTCGGACGAAATATTTTCACAGCGCTGTTTCCAAGTGTCCACAAAGATCTGCTGCTTGAAACTGCCTACATGCACATCTCCCATACTGCTGTGCTCGTTTCACTACCTGGATTTTGGTTTCCTCTTCTTGCTTTGAAATGACAAGCCTTCATTCTGCATGCTACACACACCTTGTAGCAGTTTCAGTTTGAAGCATGTTGGTGCTCTCAAAAAGCTGTGTAACCTAGTTAGAGTGTGTCACTCTCCAGCACTGAATACACAACTTAGAGCTCCTTTCACCACAGACACGCAACCACATCTTTTTGGGAAAGTGCTACCTCAAGTCACTTGCAAATGTAAGGCTTTCATAGAGAAAATGAAGTCAATCATGGTTTTGCACTCTGCAAACAGTAGAAATGACCTCTTGTATGCCCGTGTGAATTTCACAGCAAATGCCCTTCTTTTCTTGTTTCTTGAAAGTTCTCAACACGTTAGGAGAAAGATCTGTTTGAGCAAGAGTGATGCAGTGTGCATTTTTCTGCATTACAATTGATTGGGAAACATACTCCTTATTTTTCCACACTGTGTAAGAAACAACGTGAGGCTTGCAAGAGTTTGAACAATGCTCCCCAAAACGTATTCCAGGAGTGAAAACACACGTTTCTAGAAAGACTCTGAAGCAGCAAGCAAAAGCATAGTGGCTGAGTGTTCTTTCAATGAGAAACACACGCATTTCACTCTTCTGAAGTCAGTTTTCAACCAGGAATTCATATGCATTTTGTACTGTGCAGAATGTAGCTACATGCTCGGGGGTTGTGTCATAGAAGCACCTCTCCTGCAGGAGCGTATTGCAACATTCATTGTTTGGCTAAGTTCTTTAGGGTTGGTTTTGGAAGGTGTTTCATATTTTTTCAAATCCTGCTTCGTACGAAATATTTTCACAGCGCTGTTTCCAAGTGTCCACAAAGATCTGCTGCTTGAAACTGCCTACATGCACATCTCCCATACTGCTTTGCTCGTTTCACTACCTGGATTTTGGTTTCCTCTTCTTGCTTTGAAATGACAAGCCTTCATTCTGCATGCTACACACACCTTGTAGCAGTTTCAGTTAGAAGCATATTGGTGCTCTCAAAAAGCTGTGTAACCTAGTTAGAGTGTGTCACTCTCCGGCACTGAATACACAACTTAGAGCTCCTTTGACCACAGACACGCAAACACATCTTTTTGGGAAAGTGCTACCTCAAGTCACTTGCAAATGTAAGGCTTTCATAGAGAAAATGAAGTCAATCATGATTTTGCACTCTGCAAACAATATAAATGACCTCTTGTACATGCCCGTGTGAATTTCACAGCAAAATGCCCTTCTTTTCTTGTTCCTTGAAAGTTCTCAACACATTAGGAGAAAGATCTGTGTGAGCAAGAGTGCTGCAGTGTGCATTTTTCTGCATTACAAGTGATTGGGAAACATACTCCTTATTTTTCCACATTGTGTAAGAAACAACGTGAGGCTTGCAAGAGTTTGAACAATGCACCCCAAAACGTATTCCAGGAGTGAAAACACACGTTTCTAGAAAGACTCTGAAGCAACAAGCAAAAGCATAGTGGCTGAGTGTTCCATCAATGAAAAACACACGCATTTCACTCTTCTGGAGTCAGTTTTCAGCCAGGAATTCATATGCATTTTGTACTGTGCAGAATGTAGCTACATGCTCGGGGGTTGTGTCATAGAAGCACCTCTCCTGCAGGAGCTTATTGCAACATTCATTGTTTGGCTAAGTTCTTTAGGGTTGGTTTTGGAAGGTGTTTCATATTTGGTCAAATCCCGCTTCGTACGAAATATTTTCACAGCGCTGTTTCCAAGTGTCCACAAAGATCTGCTGGTTGAAACTGCCTACATGCACATCTCCCATACTGCTGTGCTCGTTTCACTCCCTGGATTTTGGTTTCCTCTTCTTGCTTTGATATGACAAGCCTTCATTCTGCATGCTAAACACACCTTGTAGCAGTTTCAGTTTGAAGCATGTTGGTGCTCTCAAAAAGCTGTGTAACCTAGTTAGAGTGTGTCACTCTCCGGCACTGAATACACAACTTAGAGCTTCTTTCACCACAGACACGCAAACACATCTTTTTGGGAAAGTGCTACCTCAAGTCACTTGCAAATGTAAGGCTTTCATAGAGAAAATGAAGTCAATCATGGTTTTGCACTCTGCAAACTGTAGAAATGACCTCTTGTGCATGCCCGTGTGAATTTCACAGCAAAATGCCCTTCTTTTCTTGTTTCTTGAAAGTTCTCAACACATTAGGAGAAAGATCTGTTTGAGCAAGAGTGATGCAGTGTGCATTTTTCTGCATTACAAGTGATTGGGAAACATACTCCTTATTTTTCCACATTGTGTAAGAAACAACATGAGGCTTGCAAGACTTTGAACAATGCACCCCAAAACGTATTCCAGGAGTGAAAACACACGTTTCTAGAAAGACTCTGAAGCAGCAAGCAAAAGCATAGTGGCTGATTGTTCTTTCAATGAGAAACACACGCATTTCACTCTTCTGGAGTCAGTTTTCAGCCAGGAATTCATATGCATTTTGTACTGTGCAGAATGTAGCTACATGCTCGGGGGTTGTGTCATAGAAGCACCTCTCCTGCAGGAGCTTATTGCAGCATTCATTGTTTGGCTAAGTTCTTTAGGGTTGGTTTTGGAACGTGTTTCATATTTGGTCAAATCCCGCTTCGGACGAAATATTTTCACAGCGCTGTTTCCAAGTGTCCACAAAGATCTGCTGCTTGAAACTGCCTACATGCACATCTCCCATACTGCTGTGCTCGTTTCACTACCTGGATTTTGGTTTCCTCTTCTTGCTTTGAAATGACAAGCCTTCATTCTGCATGCTACACACACCTTGTAGCAGTTTCAGTTTGAAGCATGTTGGTGCTCTCAAAAAGCTGTGTAACCTAGTTAGAGTGTGTCACTCTCCGGCACTGAATACACAACTTAGAGCTCCTTTCACCACAGACACGCAAACACATCTTTTTGGGAAAGTGCTACCTCAAGTCACTTGCAAATGTAAGGCTTTCATAGAGAAAATAAAGTCAATCATGGTTTTGCACTCTGCAAACAGTAGAAATGACCTCTGTGCATGCCCGTGTGAATTTCACAGCAAAATGCCCTTCTTTTCTTGTTTCTTGAAAGTTCTCAACACGTTAGGAGAAAGATCTGTTTGAGCAAGAGTGATGCAGTGTGCATTTTTCTGCATAACAAGTGATTGGGAAACATACTCCTTATTTTTCCACATTGTGTAAGAAACAACGTGAGGCTTGCAAGAGTTTGAACAATGCACCCCAAAACGTATTCCAGGAGTGAAAACACACGTTTATAGAAAGACTCTGAAGCAGCAAGCAAAAGCATAGTGGCTGAGTGTTCCATCAATGAGAAACACACGCATTTCACTCTTCTGGAGTCAGTTTTCAGCCAGGAATTCATATGCATTTTGTACTGTGCAGAATGTAGATACTTGCTCGGGGGTTGTGTCATAGAAGCACCTCTCCTGCAGGAGCTTATTGCAGCATTCATTGTTTGGCTAAGTTCTTTAGGGTTGGTTTTGGACGGTTTTTTATCTTTGGTCAAATCCCGCTTCGTACGAAATATTTTCACAGCGCTGTTTCCAAGTGTCCACAAAGATCTGCTGCTTGAAACTGCCTACATGCACATCTCCCATACTGCTGTGCTCGTTTCACTACCTGGATTTTGGTTTCCTCTTCTTGCTTTGAAATGACAAGCCTTCATTCTGCATGCTACACACACCTTGTAGCAGTTTCAGTTTGAAGCATGTTGGTGCTCTCAAAAAGCTGTGTAACCTAGTTAGAGTGTGTCACTCTCCAGCACTGAATACACAACTTAGAGCTCCTTTGACCACAGACACGCAACCACATCTTTTTGGGAAAGTGCTACCTCAAGTCACTTGCAAATGTAAGTCTTTCATAGAGAAAATGAAGTCAATCATGGTTTTGCACTCTGCAAACAGTAGAAATGACCTCTTGTGCATGCCCGTGTGAATTTCACAGCAAAATGCCCTTCTTTTCTTGTTTCTTGAAAGTTCTCAACACATTAGGAGAAAGATCTGTTTGAGCAAGAGTGATGCAGTGTGCATTTTTCTGCATAACAAGTGATTGGGAAACATACTCCTGATTTTTCCACATTGTGTAAGAAACAACGTGAGGCTTGCAAGAGTTTGAACAATGCACCCCGAAACGTATTCCAGGTGTGAAAACACACGTTACTAGAAAGACTCTGAAGCAGCAAGCAAAAGCATAGTGGCTGAGTGTTCTTTCAATGAGAAACACACGCATTTCACTCTTCTGGAGTCAGTTTTCAGCCAGGAATTCATATGCATTTTGTACTGTGCAGAATGTAGCTACATGCTCGGGGGTTGTGTCATAGAAGCACCTCTCCTGCAGGAGGTTATTGCAACATTCATTGTTTGGCTAAGTTCTTTAGGGTTGGTTTTGGAAGGTGTTTCATATTTGGTCAAATCCCGCTTCGTACGAAATATTTTCACAGCGCTGTTTCCAAGTGTCCACAAAGATCTGCTGCTTGAAACTGCCTACATGCACATCTCCCATACTGCTGTGCTCGTTTCACTACCTGGATTTTGGTTTCCTCTTCTTGCTTTGAAATGCAAGCCTTTATTCTCCATGCTACACACACCTTGTAGCAGTTTCAGTTAGAAGCATATTGGTGCTCTCAAAAAGGTGTGTAACCTAGTTAGAGTGTGTCACTCTCCGGCACTGAATACACAACTTAGAGCTCCTTTGACCACAGACACGCAAACACATCTTTTTGGGAAAGTGGTACCTCAAGTCACTTGCAAATGTAAGGGTTTCATAGAGAAAATGAAGTCAATCATGATTTTGCACTCTGCAAACAATAAAAATGACCTCTTGTACATGCCCGTGTGAATTTCACAGCAAAATGCCCTTCTTTTCTTGTTTCTTGAAAGTTCTCAACACATTAGGAGAAAGATCTGTTTTAGCAAGAGTGATGCAGTGTGCATTTTTCTGCATTACAAGTGATTGGGAAACATACTCCTTATTTTTCCACATTGTGTAAGAAACAACGTGAGGCTTGCAAGAGTTTGAACAATGCACCCCAAAACGTATTCCAGGAGTGAAAACACACGTTTCTAGAAAGACTCTGAAGCAGCAAGCAAAAGCATAGTGGCTGAGTGTTCTTTCAATGAGAAACACACGCATTTCACTCTTCTGGACTCAGTTTTCAGCCAGGAATTCATATGCATTTTGTACTGTGCAGAATGTAGCTACATGCTCGGGGGTTCTGTCATAGAAGCACCTCTCCTGCAGGAGCTTATTGCAACATTCATTATTTGGCTAAGTTCATTAGGGTTGGTTATGGAAGGTGTTTCATCTTTGGTGAAATCCCGCTTCGTACGAAATATTTTCACAGCGCTGTTTCCAAGTGTCCACAAAGATCTGCTGCTTGAAACTGCCTACATGCACATCTCCCATACTGCTGTGCTCCTTTCACTACCTGGATTTTGGTTTCCTCTTCTTGCTTTGAAATGACAAGCCTTCATTCTGCATGCTACACACACCTTGTAGCAGTTTCAGTTTGAAGCATGTTGGTGCTCTCAAAAAGCTGTGTAACCTAGTTAGAGTGTGTCACTCTCCAGCACTGAATACACAACTTAGAGCTCCTTTCACCACAGACACGCAACCACATCTTTTTGGGAAAGTGCTACCTCAAGTCACTTGCAAATGTAAGGCTTTCATAGAGAAAATGAAGTCAATCATGGTTTTGTACTCTGCAAACAGTAGAAATTACCTCTTGTGCATGCCCGTGTGAATTTCACAGCAAAATGCCCTTCTTTTCTTGTTTCTTGAAAGTTCTCAACACATTAGGAGAAAGATCTGTTTGAGCAAGAGTGATGCAGTGTGCATTTTTCTGCATAACAAGTGATTGGGAAACATATTCCTTATTTTTCCACATTGTGTAAGAAACAACGTGAGGCTTGCAAGAGTTTGAACAATGCACCCCGAAACGTATTCCAGGTGTGAAAACACACGTTACTAGAAAGACTCTGAAGCAGCAAGCAAAAGCATAGTGGCTGAGTGTTCTTTCAATGAGAAACACACGCATTTCACTCTTCTGGAGTCAGTTTTCAGCCAGGAATTCATATGCATTTTGTACTGTGCAGAATGTAGCTACATGCTCGGGGGTTGTGTCATAGAAGCACCTCTCCTGCAGGAGCTTATTGCAACATTCATTATTTGGCTAAGTTTATTAGGGTTGGTTTTGGAAGGTGTTTCATCTTTGGTGAAATCCCCTTCGTACGAAATATTTTCAGAGCGCTGTTTACAAGTGTCCACAAAGATCTGCTGCTTGAAACTGCCTACATGCACATCTCCCATGCTGCTCTGCTCGTTTCACTACCTGGATTTTGGTTTCCTCTTCTTGCTTTTAAAAGACAAGCCTTCATTCTTCATGCTACACACACCTTGTAGCAGTTTCAGTTAGAAGCATGTTGGTGCTCTCAAAAAGCTGTGTAACCTAGTTAGAGTGTGTCACTCTCCGGCACTGAATACACAACTTAGAGCTCCTTTCACCACAGACACGCAACCACATCTTTTTGGGAAAGTGCTACCTCAAGTCACTTGCAAATGTAAGGGTTTCAAGGAGAAAATGAAGGCAATCATGGTTTTGCACTCTGCAAACAATAGAAATGACCTCTTGTACATGCCCGTGTGAATTTCACAGCAAAATGCCCTTCTTTTCTTGTTTCTTGAAAGTTCTCAACACGTTAGGAGAAAGATCTGTTTGAGCAAGAGTGATGCAGTGTGCATTTTTCTGCATAACAAGTGATTGGGAAATATACTCCTTATTTTTCCACATTGTGTAAGAAACAACGTGAGGCTTGCAAGAGTTTGAACAATGCACCCCAAAACGTATTCCAGGAGTGAAAACACACGTTTCTAGAACGACTCTGAAGCAGCAAGCAAAAGCATAGTGGCTGAGTGTTCCATCAATGAGAAACACACGCATTTCACTCTTCTGGAGTCAGTTTTCAGCCAGGAATTCATATGCATTTTGTACTGTGCGGAATGTAGCTACATGCTCGGGGGTTGTGTCATAGAAGCACCTCTCCTGCAGGAGCTTATTGCAGCATTCATTCTTTGGCTAAGTTCTTTAGGGTTGGTTTTGTACGGTCTTTTATCTTTGGTCAAATCCCGCTTCGTACGAAATATTTTCACAGCGCTGTTCCCAAGTGTCCACAAAGATCTGCTGCTTGAAACTGCCTAAATGCACATCTCCCATACTGCTGTGCTCGTTTCACTACCTGGATTTTGGTTTCCTCTTCTTGCTTTGAAATGACAAGCCTTCATTCTGCATGGGACACCCACCTTGTAGCAGTTTCAGTTTGAAGCATGTTGGTGCTCTCAAAAAGCTGTGTAACCTAGTTAGAGTGTGTCACTCTCCGGCACTGAATACACAACTTAGAGCTCCTTTCACCACAGACACGCAAACACATCTTTTTGGGAAAGTGCTACCTCAAGTCACTTGCAAATGTAAGGCTTTCATAGAGAAAATGAAGTCAATCATGGTTTTGCACCCTGCAAACAGTAGAAATGACCACTTGTGCATGCCCGTGTGAATTTCACAGCAAAATGCCCTTCTTTTCTTGTTTCTTGAAAGTTCTCAACACATTAGGAGAAAGATCTGTTTGAGCAAGAGTGATGCAGTGTGCATTTTTCTGCATTACAAGTGATTGGGAAACATACTCCTTATTTTTCCACATTGTGTAAGAAATAACGTGAGGCTTGCAAGACTTTGAACAATGCACCCCAAAACGTATTCCAGGAGTGAAAACACACGTTTCTAGAAAGACTCTGAAGCAGCAAGCAAAAGCATAGTGGCTGAGTGTTCTTTCAATGAGAAACACACGCATTTCACTCTTCTGGAGTCAGTTTTCAGCCAGGAATTCATATGCATTTTGTACTGTGCAGAATGTAGCTACATGCTCGGGGGTTGTGTCATAGAAGCACCTCTCCTGCAGGAGCTTATTGCAACATTCATTGTTTGGCTAAGTTCTTTAGGGTTGGATTTGGAAGGTGTTTCATATTTGGTGAAATCCCGCTTCGTACGAAATATTTTCACAGCGCTGTTTCCAAGTGTCCACAAAGATCTGCTGCTTGAAACTGCCTACATGCACATCTCCCATACTGCTGTGCTCATTTCACTACCTGGATTTTGGTTTCCTCTTCTTGCTTTGAAATGACAAGCCTTCATTCTGCATGCTACACACACCTTGTAGCAGTTTCAGTTTGAAGCATGTTGGTGCTCTCAAAAAGCTGTGTAACCTAGTTAGAGTGTGTCACTCTCCGGCACTGAATACACAACTTAGAGCTCCTTTGACCACAGACACGCAAACATATCTTTTTGGGAAAGTGCTACCTCAAGTCACTTGCAAATGTAAGGGTTTCATAGAGAAAATGAAGTCAATCATGGTTTTGCACTCTGCAAACAGTAGAAATGACCTCTTGTGCATGCCCGTGTGAATTTCACAGCAAAATGCCCTTCTTTTCTTATTTCTTGAAAGTTCTCAACACATTAGGAGAAAGATCTGTTTGAGCAAGAGTGATGCAGTGTGCATTTTTCTGCATTACAAGTGTTGGGAAACATACTCCTTATTTTTCCACATTGTGTAAGAAACAGCGTGAGGCTTGCAAGAGTTTGAACAATGCACCCTAAAACGTATTCCAGGAGTGAAAACACACGTTTCTAGAAAGACTCTGAAGCAGCAAGCAAAAGCATAGTGGCTGAGTGTTCTTTCAATGAGAAACACACGCATTTCACTCTTCTGGAGTCAGTTTTCAGCCAGGAATTCATATGCATTTTGTACTGTGCAGAATGTAGCTACATGCTCGGGGGTTGTGTCATAGAAGCACCTCTCCTGCAGGAGCTTATTGCAACATTCATTGTTTGGCTAAGTTCTTTAGGGTTGGTTTTGGAAGGTGTTTCATATTTGGTCAAATCCCGCTTCGTACGAAATATTTTCACAGCGCTGTTTCCAAGTGTCCACAAAGATCTGCAGCTTGAAACTGCCTACATGCACATCTCCCATACTGCTGTGTTCGTTTCACTACCTGGATTTTGGTTTCCTCTTCTTGCTTTGAAATGACAAGCCTTCATTCTGCATGCTACACACACCTTGTAGCAGTTTCAGTTTGAAGCATGTTGGTGCTCTCAAAAACTGTGTAACCTAGTTAGAGTGTGTCACTCTCCAGCCCTTGAATACACAACTTAGAGCTCCGTTCACCACTGACACGCAACCACATCTTTTTGGGAAAGTGCTACCTGAAGTCACTTGCAAATGTAAGGGTTTCAAGGAGAAAATGAAGTCAATCATGGTTTTGCACTCTGCAAACAGTAGAAATGACCTCTTGTGCATGCCCGTGTGAATTTCACAGCAAAATGCCCTTCTTTTCTTGTTTCTTGAGAGTTCTCAACACATTAGGAGAAAGATCTGTTTGAGCAAGAGTGATGCAGTGTGCATTTTTCTGCATTACAAGTGATTGGGAAACATACTCCTTATTTTTCCACATTGTGTAAGAAACAACTTGAGGCTTGCAAGACTTTGAACAATGCACCCGAAAACGTATTCCAGGAGTGAAAACACACGTTTCTAGAAAGACTCTGAAGCAGCAAGCAAAAGCATAGTGGCTGAGTGTTCTTTCAATGAGAAACACACGCATTTCACTCTTCTGGAGTCAGTTTTCAGCCAGGAATTCATATGCATTTTGTACTGTGCAGAACGTAGCTACATGCTCGTGGGTTGTGTCATAGAAGCACCTCTCCTGCAGGAGCTTATTGCAACATTCATTGTTTGGCTAAGTTCTTTAGGGTTGGTTTTGGAAGGTGTTTCATATTTGGTCAAATCCCGCTTCGTACGAAATATTTTCACAGCGCTGTTTCCAAGTATCCACAAAGATCTGCTGCTTGAAACTACCTACATGCACATCTCCCATACTGCTGTGTTCGTTTCACTACCTGGATTTTGGTTTCCTCTTCTTGCTTTGAAATGACAATCCTTCATTCTGCATGCTACACACACCTTGTAGCAGTTTCAGTTTGAAGCATGTTGGTGCTCTCAAAAACTGTGTAACCTAGTTAGAGTGTGTCACTCTCCAGCCCTGAATACACAACTTAGAGCTCCTTTCACCACAGACACGCAACCACATCTTTTTGGGAAAGTGCTACCTCAAGTCACTTGCAAATGTAAGGGTTTCAAGGAGAAAATGAAGTCAATCATAGTTTTGCACTCTGCAAACAATAGAAATGACCTCTTGTACATGCCCGTGTGAATTTCACAGCAAAATGCCCTTCTTTTCTTGTTTCTTGAAAGTTCTCAACACGTTAGGAGAAAGATCTGTTTGAGCAAGAGTGATGCAGTGTGCATTTTTCTGCATTACAAGTGATTGGGAAACATACTCCTTATTTTTCCACATTGTGTAAGAAACAACGTGAGGCTTGCAAGAGTTTGAACAATGCACCCCAAAACGTATTCCAGGAGTGAAAACACAAGTTTCTAGAAAAACTGTGAAGCAGCAAGCAAAAGCATAGTGGCTGAGTGTTCCATCAATGAGAAACACACGCATTTCACTCTTCTGGAGTCAGTTTTCAGCCAGGAATTCATATGCATTTTGTACTGTGCAGAATGTAGCTACATGCTCGGGGGTTGTGTCATAGAAGCACCTCTCCTGCAGGAGCTTATTGCAGCATTCATTGTTTGGCTAAGTTCTTTAGGGTTCGTTTTGGACGGTCTTTTATCTTTGGTCAAATCCCGCTTCGTACGAAATATTTTCACAGCGCTGTTTCCAAGTGTCCACAAAGATCTGCTGGTTGAAACTGCCTACATGCACATCTCCCATACTGCTGTGCTCGTTTCACTACCTGGATTTTGGTTTCCTCTTCTTGCTTTGAAATGACAAGCCTTCATTCTGCATGCTACACACACCTTGTAGCAGTTTCAGTTTGTAGCATGTTGGTGCTCTCAAAAAGCTGTGTAACCTAGTTAGAGTGTGTCACTCTCCGGCACTGAATACACAACTTAGAGCTTCTTTCACCACAGACACGCAAACATATCTTTTTGGGAAAGTGCTACCTCAAGTCACTTGCAAATGTAAGGGTTTCATAGAGAAAATGAAGTCAATCATGGTTTTGCACTCTGCAAACAGTAGAAATGACCTCTTGTGCATGCCCGTGTGAATTTCACAGCAAAATGCCCTTCTTTTCTTATTTCTTGAAAGTTCTCAACACATTAGGAGAAAGATCTGTTTGAGCAAGAGTGATGCAGTGTGCATTTTTCTGCATTACAAGTGTTGGGAAACATACTCCTTATTTTTCCACATTGTGTAAGAAACAACGTGAGGCTTGCAAGAGTTTGAACAATGCTCCCCAAAACGTATTCCAGGAGTGAAAACAGACGTTTCTAGAAAGACTCTGAAGCAGCAAGCAAAAGCATAGTGGCTGAGTGTTCTTTCAATGAGAAACACACGCATTTCACTCTTCTGAAGTCAGTTTTCAGCCAGGAATTCATATGCATTTTGTACTGTACAGAATGTAGCTACATGCTGGGGGGTTGTGTCATAGAAGCACCTCTCCTGCAGGAGCTTATTGCAACATTCATGGTTTGGCTAAGTTGTTTAGGGTTGGTTTTGGAAGGTGTTTCATATTTGGTCAAATCCCGCTTCGTACGAAATATTTTCACAGCGCTGTTTCCAAGTGTCCACAAAGATCTGCTGCTTGAAACTGCCTACATGCACATCTCCCATACTGCTGTGCTCGTTTCACTACCTGGATTTTGGTTTCCTCTTCTTGCTTTGAAATGACAAGCCTTCATTCTGCATGCTACACACACCTTGTTGCAGTTTCAGTTTGAAGCATGTTGGTGCTCTCAAAAAGCTGTGTAACCTAGTTAGAGTGTGTCACTCTCCGGCACTGAATACACAACTTAGAGCTCCTTTCACCACAGACACGCAACCACATCTTTTTGGGAAAGTGCTACCTCAAGTCACTTGCAAATGTAAGGCTTTCATCGAGAAAATGAAGTCAATCATGGTTTTGCTCTCTGCAAACAGTAGAAATGACCTCTTGTGCATGCCCGTGTGAATTTCACAGCAAATGCCCTTCTTTTCTTGTTTCTTGAAAGTTCTCAACACATTAGGAGAAAGATCTGTTTGAGCAAGAGTGATGCAGTGTGCATTTTTCTGCATTACAATTGATTGGGAAACATACTCCTTTTTTTTCCACATTGTGTAAGAAACAACGTGAGGCTTGCCAGAGTTTGAACAATGCTCCCCAAAACGTATTCCAGGAGTGAAAACACACGTTTCTAGAAAGACTCTGAAGCAGCAAGCAAAAGCATAGTGGCTGAGTATTCTTTCAATGAGAAACACACGCATTTCACTCTTCTGGAGTCAGTTTTCAGCCAGGAATTCATATGCATTTTGTACTGTGCAGAATGTAGCTACATGCTCGGGGGTTGTGTCATAGAAGCACCTCTCCTGCAGGAGCTTATTGCAACATTCATTGTTTGGCTAAGTTCTTTAGGGTTGGTTTTGGAAGGTGTTTCATATTTGGTCAAATCCCGCTTCGTACGAAATATTTTCACAGCGCTGTTTCCAAGTGTCCACAAAGATCTGCTGCTTGAAACTGCCTACATGCACATCTCCCATACTGCTGTGCTCGTTTCACTACCTGGATTTTGGTTTCCTCTTCTTGCTTTGAAATGACAAGCCTTCATTCTGCATGCTACACACACCTTGTAGCAGTTTCAGTTTGAAGCATGTTGGTGCTCTCAAAAAGCTGTGTAACCTAGTTAGAGTGTGTCACTCTCTGGCACTGAATACACAACTTAGAGCTTCTTTCACCACAGACACGCAAACATATCTTTTTGGGAAAGTGCTACCTCAAGTCACTTGCAAATGTAAGGGTTTCATAGAGAAAATGAAGTCAATCATGATTTTGCACTCTGCAAACTGTAGAAATGACTTCTTGTGCATGCCCGTGTGAATTTCACAGCAAATGCCCTTCTTTTCTTGTTTCTTGAAAGTTCTCAACACATTAGGAGAAAGATCTGTTTGAGCAAGAGTGATGCAGTGTGCATTTTTCTGCATAACAAGTGATTGGGAAACATACTCCTTATTTTTCCACATTGTGTAAGAAACAACGTGAGGCTTGCAAGAGTTTGAACAATGCACCCCAAAACGTATTCCAGGTCTGAAAACACACGTTTCTAGAAAGACTCTGAAGCAGCAAGCAAAAGCATAGTGGCTGAGTGTTCTTTCAATGAGAAACACACGCATTTCACTCTTCTGAAGTCAGTTTTCAGCCAGGAATTCATATGCATTTTGTACTGTGCAGAATGTAGCTACATGCTCGGGGGTTGTGTCATAGAAGCACCTCTCCTGCAGGAGCTTATTGCAACATTCATTATTTGGCTAAGTTCATTAGGGTTGGTTTTGGAAGGTGTTTCATCTTTGGTGAAATCCCGCTTCGTACGAAATATTTTCACAGCGCTGTTTCCAAGTGTCCACAAAGATCTGCTGCTTGAAACTGCCTACATGCACATCTCCCATACTGCTGTGCTCGTTTCACTACCTGGATTTTGGTTTCCTCTTCTTGCTTTGAAATGACAAGCCTTCATTCTGCATGCTACACACACCTTGTAGCAGTTTCAGTTTGAAGCATGTTGGTGCTCTCAAAAAGCTGTGTAACCTAGTTAGAGTGTGTCACTCTCCGGCACTGAATACACAACTTAGAGCTCCTTTCACCACAGACACGCAAACACATCTTTTTGGGAAAGTGCTACCTCAAGTCACTTGCAAATGTAAGGCTTTCATAGAGAAAATGAAGTCAATCATGGTTTTGTACTCTGCAAACAGTAGAAATGACCTCTTGTGCATGCCCGTGTGAATTTCACAGCAAAATGCCCTTCTTTTCTTGTTTCTTGAAAGTTCTCAACACATTAGGAGAAAGATCTGTTTGAGCAAGAGTGATGCAGTGTGCATTTTTCTGCATAACAAGTGATTGGGAAACATACTCCTTATTTTTCCACATTGTGTAAGAAACAACGTGAGGCTTGCAAGAGTTTGAACAATGCACCCCAAAACGTATTCCAGGTCTGAAAACACACGTTTCTAGAAAGACTCTGAAGCAGCAAGCAAAAGCATAGTGGCTGAGTGTTCTTTCAATGAGAAACACACGCATTTCACTCTTCTGAAGTCAGTTTTCAGCCAGGAATTCATATGCATTTTGTACTGTGCAGAATGTAGCTACATGCTCGGGGGTTGTGTCATAGAAGCACCTCTCCTGCAGGAGCTTATTGCAACATTCATTATTTGGCTAAGTTCATTAGGGTTGGTTTTGGAAGGTGTTTCATCTTTGGTGAAATCCCGCTTCGTACGAAATATTTTCACAGCGCTGTTTCCAAGTGTCCACAAAGATCTGCTGCTTGAAACTGCCTACATGCACATCTCCCATACTGCTGTGCTCGTTTCACTACCTGGATTTTGGTTTCCTCTTCTTGCTTTGAAATGACAAGCCTTCATTCTGCATGCTACACACACCTTGTAGCAGTTTCAGTTTGAAGCATGTTGGTGCTCTCAAAAAGCTGTGTAACCTAGTTAGAGTGTGTCACTCTCCGGCACTGAATACACAACTTAGAGCTCCTTTCACCACAGACACGCAAACACATCTTTTTGGGAAAGTGCTACCTCAAGTCACTTGCAAATGTAAGGCTTTCATAGAGAAAATGAAGTCAATCATGGTTTTGTACTCTGCAAACAGTAGAAATGACCTCTTGTGCATGCCCGTGTGAATTTCACAGCAAAATGCCCTTCTTTTCTTGTTTCTTGAAAGTTCTCAACACATTAGGAGAAAGATCTGTTTGAGCAAGAGTGATGCAGTGTGCATTTTTCTGCATAACAAGTGATTGGGAAACATACTCCTTATTTTTCCACATTGTGTAAGAAACAACGTGAGGCTTGCAAGAGTTTGAACAATGCTCCCCAAAACGTATTCCAGGTGTGAAAACACACGTTTCTAGAAAGACTCTGAAGCAGCAAGCAAAAGCATAGTGGCTGAGTGTTCTTTCAATGAGAAACACACGCATTTCACTCTTCTGGAGTCAGTTTTCAGCCAGGAATTCATATGCATTTTGTACTGTGCAGAATGTAGCTACATGCTCGGGGGTTGTGTCATAGAAGAACCTCTCCTGCAGGAGCTTATTGCAACATTCATTATTTGGCTAAGTTCATTAGGGTTGGTTTTGGAAGGTGTTTCATCTTTGGTGAAATCCCGCTTCGTACGAAATATTTTCAGAGCGCTGTTTCCAAGTGTCCACAAAGATCTGCTGCTTGAAACTGCCTACATGCACATCTCCCATACTGCTGTGCTCGTTTCACTACCTGGATTTTGGTTTCCTCTTCTTGCTTTGAAATGACAAGCCTTCATTCTGCATGCTACACACACCTTGTAGCAGTTTCAGTTTGAAGCATGTTGGTGCTCTCAAAAAGCTGTGTAACCTAGTTAGAGTGTGTCACTCTCCGGCACTGAATACACAACTTAGAGCTCCTTTCACCACAGACACGCAAACACATCTTTTTGGGAAAGTGCTACCACAAGTCAGTTGCAAATGTAAGGCTTTCATAGAGAAAATGAAGTCAATCATGGTTTTGTACTCTGCAAACAGTAGAAATGACCTCTTGTGCATGCCCGTGTGAATTTCACAGCAAAATGCCCTTCTTTTCTTGTTTCTTGAAAGTTCTCAACACATTAGGAGAAAGATCTGTTTGAGCAAGAGTGATGCAGTGTGCATTTTTCTGCATTACAAGTGATTGGGAAACATACTCCTTATTTTTCCACATTGTGTAAGAAACAACGTGAGGCTTGCAAGAGTTTGAACAATGCTCCCCAAAACGTATTCCAGGTGTGAAAACACACGTTTCTAGAAAGACTCTGAAGCAGCAAGCAAAAGCATAGTGGCTGAGTGTTCTTTCAATGAGAAACACACGCATTTCACTCTTCTGGAGTCAGTTTTCAGCCAGGAATTCATATGCATTTTGTACTGTGCAGAATGTAGCTACATGCTCGGGGGTTGTGTCATAGAAGCACCTCTCCTGCAGGAGCTTATTGCAACATTCATGGTTTGGCTAAGTTCTTTAGGGTTGGTTTTGGAAGGTGTTTCATATTTGGTCAAATCCCGCTTCGTACGAAATATTTTCACAGCGCTGTTTCCAAGTGTCCACAAAGATGTGGTGCTTGAAACTGCCTACATGCACATCTCCCATACTGCTGTGCTCGTTTCACTACGTGGATTTTGGTTTCCTCTTCTTGCTTTGAAATGACAAGCCTTCATTCTGCATGCTACACACACCTTGTAGCAGTTTCAGTTTGAAGCATGTTGGTGCTCTCAAAAAGCTGTGTAACCTAGTTAGAGTGTGTCACTCTCCGGCACTGAATACACAACTTAGAGCTCCTTTGACCAGACACGCAACCACATCTTTTTGGGAAAGTGCTACCTCAAGTCACTTGCAAATGTAAGGCTTTCATAGAGAAAATGAAGTCAATCATGGTTTTGCACTCTGCAAACAGTAGAAATGACCTCTTGTGCATGCCCGTGTGAATTTCACAGCAAAAGGCCCTTCTTTTCTTGTTTCTTGAGAGTTCTCAACACATTAGGAGAAAGATCTGTTTGAGCAAGAGTGATGCAGTGTGCATTTTTCTGCATTACAAGTGATTGGGAAACATACTCCTTATTTTTCCACATTGTGTAAGAAACAACTTGAGGCTTGCAAGACTTTGAACAATGCACCCGAAAACGTATTCCAGGAGTGAAAACACACGTTTCTAGAAAGACTCTGAAGCAGCAAGCAAAAGCATAGTGGCTGAGTGTTCTTTCAATGAGAAACACACGCATTTCACTCTTCTGAAGTCAGTTTTCAGCCAGGAATTCATATGCATTTTGTACTGTGCAGAACGTAGCTACATGCTCGTGGGTTGTGTCATAGAAGCACCTCTCCTGCAGGAGCTTATTGCAACATTCATTGTTTGGCTAAGTTCTTTAGGGTTGGTTTTGGAAGGTGTTTCATATTTGGTCAAATCCCGCTTCGTACGAAATATTTTCACAGCGCTGTTTCCAAGTGTCCACAAAGATCTGCTGCTTGAAACTGCCTACATGCACATCTCCCATACTGCTGTGTTCGTTTCACTACCTGGATTTTGGTTTCCTCTTCTTGCTTTGAAATGACAAGCCTTCATTCTGCATGCTACACACACCTTGTAGCAGTTTCAGTTTGAAGCATGTTGGTGCTCTCAAAAACTGTGTAACCTAGTTAGAGTGTGTCACTCTCCCGCCCTGAATACACAACTTAGAGCTCCTTTCACCACAGACACGCAACCACATCTTTTTGGGAAAGTGCTACCTCAAGTCACTTGCAAATGTAAGGGTTTCAAGGAGAAAATGAAGTCAATCATAGTTTTGCACTCTGCAAGCAATAGAAATGACCTCTTGTACATGCCCGTGTGAATTTCACAGCAAAATGCCCTTCTTTTCTTGTTTCTTGAAAGTTCTCAACACATTAGGAGAAAGATCTGTTTGAGCAAGAGTGATGCACTGTGCATTTTTCTGCATTACAAGTGATTGGGAAACATAGTCCTTATTTTTCCACATTGTGTAAGAAACAACTTGAGGCTTGCAAGACTTTGAACAATGCACCCGAAAACGTATTCCAGGAGTGAAAACACACGTTTCTAGAAAGACTCTGAAGCAGCAAGCAAAAGCATAGTGGCTGAGTGTTCTTTCAATGAGAAACACACGCATTTCACTCTTCTGGAGTCAGTTTTCAGCCAGGAATTCATATGCATTTTGTACTGTGCAGAACGTAGCTACATGCTCGTGAGTTGTGTCATAGAAGCACCTCTCCTGCAGGAGCTTATTGCAACATTCATTGTTTGGCTAAGTTCTTTAGGGTTGGTTTTGGAAGGTGTTTCATATTTGGTCAAATCCCGCTTCGTACGAAATATTTTCACAGCGCTGTTTCCAAGTGTCCACAAAGATCTGCTGCTTGAAACTGCCTACATGCACATCTCCCATACTGCTGTGTTCGTTTCACTACCTGGATTTTGGTTTCCTCTTCTTGCTTTGAAATGACAAGCCTTAATTCTGCATGCTACACACACCTTGTAGCAGTTTCAGTTTGAAGCATGTTGGTGCTCTCAAAAACTGTGTAACCTAGTTAGAGTGTGTCACTCTCCAGCCCTGAATACACAACTTAGAGCTCCTTTCACCACAGACACGCAACCACATCTTTTTGGGAAAGTGCTACCTCAAGTCACTTGCAAATGTAAGGGTTTCAAGGAGAAAATGAAGTCAATCATAGTTTTGCACTCTGCAAGCAATAGAAATGACCTCTTGTACATGCCCGTGTGAATTTCACAGCAAAATGCCCTTCTTTTCTTGTTTCTTGAAAGTTCTCAACACATTAGGAGAAAGATCTGTTTGAGCAAGAGTGATGCAGTGTGCATTTTTCTGCATTACAAGTGATTGGGAAACATACTCCTTATTTTTCCACATTGTGTAAGAAACAACGTGAGGCTTGCAAGAGTTTGAACAATGCACCCCAAAACGTATTCCAGGTGTGAAAACACACGTTTCTAGAAAGACTCTGAAGCAGCAAGCAAAAGCATAGTGGCTGAGTGTTCTTTCAATGAGAAACACACGCATTTCACTCTTCTGAAGTCAGTTTTCAGCCAGGAATTCATATGCATTTTGTACTGTGCAGATTGTAGCTACATGCACGGGGGTTGTGTCATAGAAGCACCTCTCCTGCAGGAGCTTATTGCAACATTCATTGTTTGGCTAAGTTCTTTAGGGTTGGTTTTGGAAGGTGTTTCATATTTGGTCAAATCCCGCTTCGTACGAAATATTTTCACAGCGCTGTTTCCAAGTGTCCACAAAGATCTGCTGCTTGAAACTGCCTACATGCACAACTCCCATGCTGCTGTGCTCGTTTCACTACCTGGATTTTGGTTTACTCTTCTTGCTTTGAAATGACAAGCCTTCATTCTTCATGCTACACACACCTTGTAGCAGTTTCACTTAGAAGCATGTTGGTGCTATCAAAAAGCTGTGTAACCTAGTTAGAGTGTGTCACTCTCCGGCACTGAATACACAACTTAGAGCTCCTTTCACCACAGACACGCAAACACATCTTTTTGGGAAAGTGCTACCTCAAGTCACTTGCAAATGTAAGGCTTTCATAGAGAAAATGAAGTCAATCATGGTTTTGCACTCTGCAAACAGTAGAAATGACCTCTTGTGCATGCCCGTGTGAATTTCACAGCAAAATGCCCTTCTTTTCTTGTTTCTTGAGAGTTCTCAACACATTAGGAGAAAGATCTGTTTGAGCAAGAGTGATGCAGTGTGCATTTTTCTGCATTACAAGTGATTGGGAAACATACTCCTTATTTTTCCACATTGTGTAAGAAACAACTTGAGGCTTGCAAGACTTTGAACAATGCACCCGAAAACGTATTCCAGGAGTGAAAACACACGTTTCTAGAAAGACTCTGAAGCAGCAAGCAAAAGCATAGTGGCTGAGTGTTCTTTCAATGAGAAACACACGCATTTCACTCTTCTGGAGTCAGTTTTCAGCCAGGAATTCATATGCATTTTGTACTGTGCAGAACGTAGCTACATGCTCGTGGGTTGTGTCATAGAAGCACCTCTCCTGCAGGAGCTTATTGCAACATTCATTGTTTGGCTAAGTTCTTTAGGGTTGGTTTTGGAAGGTGTTTCATATTTGGTCAAATCCCGCTTCGTACGAAATATTTTCACAGCGCTGTTTCCAAGTGTCCACAAAGATCTGCTGCTTGAAACTGCCTACATGCACATCTCCCATACTGCTGTGCTCGTTTCACTACCTGGATTTTGGTTTCCTCTTCTTGCTTTGAAATGACAAGCCTTCATTCTGCATGCTACACACACCTTGTAGCAGTTTCAGTTTGAAGCATGTTGGTGCTCTCAAAAAGCTGTGTAACCTAGTTAGAGTGTGTCACTCTCCGGCACTGAATACACAACTTAGAGCTCCTTTCACCACAGACACGCAAACACATCTTTTTGGGAAAGTGCTACCACAAGTCAGTTGCAAATGTAAGGCTTTCATAGAGAAAATGAAGTCAATCATGGTTTTGTACTCTGCAAACAGTAGAAATGACCTCTTGTGCATGCCCGTGTGAATTTCACAGCAAAATGCCCTTCTTTTCTTGTTTCTTGAAAGTTCTCAACACATTAGGAGAAAGATCTGTTTGAGCAAGAGTGATGCAGTGTGCATTTTTCTGCATTACAAGTGATTGGGAAACATACTCCTTATTTTTCCACATTGTGTAAGAAACAACGTGAGGCTTGCAAGAGTTTGAACAATGCTCCCCAAAACGTATTCCAGTTGTGAAAACACACGTTTCTAGAAAGACTCTGAAGCAGCAAGCAAAAGCATAGTGGCTGAGTGTTCTTTCAATGAGAAACACACGCATTTCACTCTTCTGGAGTCAGTTTTCAGCCAGGAATTCATATGCATTTTGTACTGTGCAGAATGTAGCTACATGCTCGGGGGTTGTGTCATAGAAGCACCTCTCCTGCAGGAGCTTATTGCAACATTCATGGTTTGGCTAAGTTCTTTAGGGTTGGTTTTGGAAGGTGTTTCATATTTGGTCAAATCCCGCTTCGTACGAAATATTTTCACAGCGCTGTTTCCAAGTGTCCACAAAGATGTGGTGCTTGAAACTGCCTACATGCACATCTCCCATACTGCTGTGCTCGTTTCACTACGTGGATTTTGGTTTCCTCTTCTTGCTTTGAAATGACAAGCCTTCATTCTTCATGCTACACACACCTTGTAGCAGTTTCAGTTTGAAGCATGTTGGTGCTCTCAAAAAGCTGTGTAACCTAGTTAGAGTGTGTCACTCTCCGGCACTGAATACACAACTTAGAGCTCCTTTGACCAGACACGCAACCACATCTTTTTGGGAAAGTGCTACCTCAAGTCACTTGCAAATGTAAGGCTTTCATAGAGAAAATGAAGTCAATCATGGTTTTGCACTCTGCAAACAGTAGAAATGACCTCTTGTGCATGCCCGTGTGAATTTCACAGCAAAATGCCCTTCTTTTCTTGTTTCTTGAGAGTTCTCAACACATTAGGAGAAAGATCTGTTTGAGCAAGAGTGATGCAGTGTGCATTTTTCTGCATTACAAGTGATTGGGAAACATACTCCTTATTTTTCCACATTGTGTAAGAAACAACTTGAGGCTTGCAAGACTTTGAACAATGCACCCGAAAACGTATTCCAGGAGTGAAAACACACGTTTCTAGAAAGACTCTGAAGCAGCAAGCAAAAGCATAGTGGCTGAGTGTTCTTTCAATGAGAAACACACGCATTTCACTCTTCTGGAGTCAGTTTTCAGCCAGGAATTCATATGCATTTTGTACTGTGCAGAATGTAGCTACATGCTCGTGGGTTGTGTCATAGAAGCACCTCTCCTGCAGGAGCTTATTGCAACATTCATTGTTTGGCTAAGTTCTTTAGGGTTGGTTTTGGAAGGTGTTTCATATTTGGTCAAATCCCGCTTCGTACGAAATATTTTCACAGCGCTGTTTCCAAGTGTCCACAAAGATCTGCTGCTTGAAACTGCCTACATGCACATCTCCCATACTGCTGTGTTCGTTTCACTACCTGGATTTTGGTTTCCTCTTCTTGCTTTGAAATGACAAGCCTTCATTCTGCATGCTACACACACCTTGTAGCAGTTTCAGTTTGAAGCATGTTGGTGCTCTCAAAAACTGTGTAACCTAGTTAGAGTGTGTCACTCTCCAGCCCTGAATACACAACTTAGAGCTCCTTTCACCACAGACACGCAACCACATCTTTTTGGGAAAGTGCTACCTCAAGTCACTTGCAAATGTAAGGGTTTCAAGGAGAAAATGAAGTCAATCATAGTTTTGCACTCTGCAAGCAATAGAAATGACCTCTTGTACATGCCCGTGTGAATTTCACAGCAAAATGCCCTTCTTTTCTTGTTTCTTGAAAGTTCTCAACACATTAGGAGAAAGATCTGTTTGAGCAAGAGTGATGCAGTGTGCATTTTTCTGCATTACAAGTGATTGGGAAACATACTCCTTATTTTTCCACATTGTGTAAGAAACAACGTGAGGCTTGCAAGAGTTTGAACAATGCACCCCAAAACGTATTCCAGGTGTGAAAACACACGTTTCTAGAAAGACTCTGAAGCAGCAAGCAAAAGCATAGTGGCTGAGTGTTCTTTCAATGAGAAACACACGCATTTCACTCTTCTGGAGTCAGTTTTCAGCCAGGAATTCATATGCATTTTGTACTGTGCAGATTGTAGCTACATGCTCGGGGGTTGTGTCATAGAAGCACCTCTCCTGCAGGAGCTTATTGCAACATTCATTGTTTGGCTAAGTTCTTTAGGGTTGGTTTTGGAAGGTGTTTCATCTTTGGTGAAATCCCGCTTCGTACGAAATATTTTCACAGCGCTGTTTCCAAGTGTCCACAAAGATCTGCTGCTTGAAACTGCCTACATGCACATCTCCCATACTGCTGTGCTCGTTTCACTACCTGGATTTTGGTTTCCTCTTCTTGCTTTGAAATGACAAGCCTTCATTCTGCATGCTACACACACCTTGTAGCAGTTTCAGTTTGAAGCATGTTGGTGCTCTCAAAAAGCTGTGTAACCTAGTTAGAGTGTGTCACTCTCCGGCACTGAATACACAACTTAGAGCTCCTTTCACCACAGACACGCAAACACATCTTTTTGGGAAAGTGCTACCTCAAGTCACTTGCAAATGTAAGGCTTTCATAGAGAAAATGAAGTCAATCATGGTTTTGTACTCTGCAAACAGTAGAAATGACCTCTTGTGCATGCCCGTGTGAATTTCACAGCAAAATGCCCTTCTTTTCTTGTTTCTTGAAAGTTCTCAACACATTAGGAGAAAGATCTGTTTGAGCAAGAGTGATGCAGTGTGCATTTTTCTGCATAACAAGTGATTGGGAAACATACTCCTTATTTTTCCACATTGTGTAAGAAACAACGTGAGGCTTGCAAGAGTTTGAACAATGCTCCCCAAAACGTATTCCAGGTGTGAAAACACACGTTTCTAGAAAGACTCTGAAGCAGCAAGCAAAAGCATAGTGGCTGAGTGTTCTTTCAATGAGAAACACACGCATTTCACTCTTCTGGAGTCAGTTTTCAGCCAGGAATTCATATGCATTTTGTACTGTGCAGAATGTAGCTACATGCTCGGGGGTTGTGTCATAGAAGAACCTCTCCTGCAGGAGCTTATTGCAACATTCATTATTTGGCTAAGTTCATTAGGGTTGGTTTTGGAAGGTGTTTCATCTTTGGTGAAATCCCGCTTCGTACGAAATATTTTCACAGCGCTGTTTCCAAGTGTCCACAAAGATCTGCTGCTTGAAACTGCCTACATGCACATCTCCCATACTGCTGTGCTCGTTTCACTACCTGGATTTTGGTTTCCTCTTCTTGCTTTGAAATGACAAGCCTTCATTCTGCATGCTACACACACCTTGTAGCAGTTTCAGTTTGAAGCATGTTGGTGCTCTCAAAAAGCTGTGTAACCTAGTTAGAGTGTGTCACTCTCCGGCACTGAATACACAACTTAGAGCTCCTTTCACCACAGACACGCAAACACATCTTTTTGGGAAAGTGCTACCACAAGTCAATTGCAAATGTAAGGCTTTCATAGAGAAAATGAAGTCAATCATGGTTTTGTACTCTGCAAACAGTAGAAATGACCTCTTGTGCATGCCCGTGTGAATTTCACAGCAAAATGCCCTTCTTTTCTTGTTTCTTGAAAGTTCTCAACACATTAGGAGAAAGATCTGTTTGAGCAAGAGTGATGCAGTGTGCATTTTTCTGCATTACAAGTGATTGGGAAACATACTCCTTATTTTTCCACATTGTGTAAGAAACAACGTGAGGCTTGCAAGAGTTTGAACAATGCTCCCCAAAACGTATTCCAGGTGTGAAAACACACGTTTCTAGAAAGACTCTGAAGCAGCAAGCAAAAGCATAGTGGCTGAGTGTTCTTTCAATGAGAAACACACGCATTTCACTCTTCTGGAGTCAGTTTTCAGCCAGGAATTCATATGCATTTTGTACTGTGCAGAATGTAGCTACATGCTCGGGGGTTGTGTCATAGAAGCACCTCTCCTGCAGGAGCTTATTGCAACATTCATTGTTTGGCTAAGTTCTTTAGGGTTGGTTTTGGAAGGTGTTTCATATTTGGTCAAATCCCGCTTCGTACGAAATATTTTCACAGCGCTGTTTCCAAGTGTCCACAAAGATCTGCTGCTTGAAACTGCCTACATGCACATCTCCCATACTGCTGTGTTCGTTTCACTACCTGGATTTTGGTTTCCTCTTCTTGCTTTGAAATGACAAGCCTTCATTCTGCATGCTACACACACCTTGTAGCAGTTTCAGTTTGAAGCATGTTGGTGCTCTCAAAAACTGTGTAACCTAGTTAGAGTGTGTCACTCTCCCGCCCTGAATACACAACTTAGAGCTCCTTTCACCACAGACACGCAACCACATCTTTTTGGGAAAGTGCTACCTCAAGTCACTTGCAAATGTAAGGGTTTCAAGGAGAAAATGAAGTCAATCATAGTTTTGCACTCTGCAAGCAATAGAAATGACCTCTTGTACATGCCCGTGTGAATTTCACAGCAAAATGCCCTTCTTTTCTTGTTTCTTGAAAGTTCTCAACACATTAGGAGAAAGATCTGTTTGAGCAAGAGTGATGCACTGTGCATTTTTCTGCATTACAAGTGATTGGGAAACATACTCCTTATTTTTCCACATTGTGTAAGAAACAACTTGAGGCTTGCAAGACTTTGAACAATGCACCCGAAAACGTATTCCAGGAGTGAAAACACACGTTTCTAGAAAGACTCTGAAGCAGCAAGCAAAAGCATAGTGGCTGAGTGTTCTTTCAATGAGAAACACACGCATTTCACTCTTCTGGAGTCAGTTTTCAGCCAGGAATTCATATGCATTTTGTACTGTGCAGAACGTAGCTACATTCTCGTGAGTTGTGTCATAGAAGCACCTCTCCTGCAGGAGCTTATTGCAACATTCATTGTTTGGCTAAGTTCTTTAGGGTTGGTTTTGGAAGGTGTTTCATATTTGGTCAAATCCCGCTTCGTACGAAATATTTTCACAGCGCTGTTTCCAAGTGTCCACAAAGATCTGCTGCTTGAAACTGCCTACATGCACATCTCCCATACTGCTGTGTTCGTTTCACTACCTGGATTTTGGTTTCCTCTTCTTGCTTTGAAATGACAAGCCTTAATTCTGCATGCTACACACACCTTGTAGCAGTTTCAGTTTGAAGCATGTTGGTGCTCTCAAAAACTGTGTAACCTAGTTAGAGTGTGTCACTCTCCAGCCCTGAATACACAACTTAGAGCTCCTTTCACCACAGACACGCAACCACATCTTTTTGGGAAAGTGCTACCTCAAGTCACTTGCAAATGTAAGGGTTTCAAGGAGAAAATGAAGTCAATCATAGTTTTGCACTCTGCAAGCAATAGAAATGACCTCTTGTACATGCCCGTGTGAATTTCACAGCAAAATGCCCTTCTTTTCTTGTTTCTTGAAAGTTCTCAACACATTAGGAGAAAGATCTGTTTGAGCAAGAGTGATGCAGTGTGCATTTTTCTGCATTACAAGTGATTGGGAAACATACTCCTTATTTTTCCACATTGTGTAAGAAACAACGTGAGGCTTGCAAGAGTTTGAACAATGCACCCCAAAACGTATTCCAGGTGTGAAAACACACGTTTCTAGAAAGACTCTGAAGCAGCAAGCAAAAGCATAGTGGCTGAGTGTTCTTTCAATGAGAAACACACGCATTTCACTCTTCTGGAGTCAGTTTTCAGCCAGGAATTCATATGCATTTTGTACTGTGCAGATTGTAGCTACATGCACGGGGGTTGTGTCATAGAAGCACCTCTCCTGCAGGAGCTTATTGCAACATTCATTGTTTGGCTAAGTTCTTTAGGGTTGGTTTTGGAAGGTGTTTCATATTTGGTCAAATCCCGCTTCGTACGAAATATTTTCACAGCGCTGTTTCCAAGTGTCCACAAAGATCTGCTGCTTGAAACTGCCTACATGCACAACTCCCATGCTGCTGTGCTCGTTTCACTACCTGGATTTTGGTTTCCTCTTCTTGCTTTGAAATGACAAGCCTTCATTCTTCATGCTACACACACCTTGTAGCAGTTTCACTTAGAAGCATGTTGGTGCTCTCAAAAAGCTGTGTAACCTAGTTAGAGTGTGTCACTCTCCGGCACTGAATACACAACTTAGAGCTCCTTTCACCACAGACACGCAAACACATCTTTTTGGGAAAGTGCTACCTCAAGTCACTTGCAAATGTAAGGCTTTCATAGAGAAAATGAAGTCAATCATGGTTTTGCACTCTGCAAACAGTAGAAATGACCTCTTGTGCATGCCCGTGTGAATTTCACAGCAAAATGCCCTTCTTTTCTTGTTTCTTGAGAGTTCTCAACACATTAGGAGAAAGATCTGTTTGAGCAAGAGTGATGCAGTGTGCATTTTTCTGCATTACAAGTGATTGGGAAACATACTCCTTATTTTTCCACATTGTGTAAGAAACAACTTGAGGCTTGCAAGACTTTGAACAATGCACCCGAAAACGTATTCCAGGAGTGAAAACACACGTTTCTAGAAAGACTCTGAAGCAGCAAGCAAAAGCATAGTGGCTGAGTGTTCTTTCAATGAGAAACACACGCATTTCATTCTTCTGGAGTCAGTTTTCAGCCAGGAATTCATATGCATTTTGTACTGTGCAGAACGTAGCTACATGCTCGTGGGTTGTGTCATAGAAGCACCTCTCCTGCAGGAGCTTATTGCAACATTCATTGTTTGGCTAAGTTCTTTAGGGTTGGTTTTGGAAGGTGTTTCATATTTGGTCAAATCCCGCTTCGTACGAAATATTTTCACAGCGCTGTTTCCAAGTGTCCACAAAGATCTGCTGCTTGAAACTGCCTACATGCACATCTCCCATACTGCTGTGCTCGTTTCACTACCTGGATTTTGGTTTCCTCTTCTTGCTTTGAAATGACAAGCCTTCATTCTGCATGCTACACACACCTTGTAGCAGTTTCAGTTTGAAGCATGTTGGTGCTCTCAAAAAGCTGTGTAACCTAGTTAGAGTGTGTCACTCTCCGGCACTGAATACACAACTTAGAGCTCCTTTCACCACAGACACGCAAACACATCTTTTTGGGAAAGTGCTACCACAAGTCAGTTGCAAATGTAAGGCTTTCATAGAGAAAATGAAGTCAATCATGGTTTTGTACTCTGCAAACAGTAGAAATGACCTCTTGTGCATGCCCGTGTGAATTTCACAGCAAAATGCCCTTCTTTTCTTGTTTCTTGAAAGTTCTCAACACATTAGGAGAAAGATCTGTTTGAGCAAGAGTGATGCAGTGTGCATTTTTCTGCATTACAAGTGATTGGGAAACATACTCCTTATTTTTCCACATTGTGTAAGAAACAACGTGAGGCTTGCAAGAGTTTGAACAATGCTCCCCAAAACGTATTCCAGGTGTGAAAACACACGTTTCTAGAAAGACTCTGAAGCAGCAAGCAAAAGCATAGTGGCTGAGTGTTCTTTCAATGAGAAACACACGCATTTCACTCTTCTGGAGTCAGTTTTCAGCCAGGAATTCATATGCATTTTGTACTGTGCAGAATGTAGCTACATGCTCGGGGGTTGTGTCATAGAAGCACCTCTCCTGCAGGAGCTTATTGCAACATTCATGGTTTGGCTAAGTTCTTTAGGGTTGGTTTTGGAAGGTGTTTCATATTTGGTCAAATCCCGCTTCGTACGAAATATTTTCACAGCGCTGTTTCCAAGTGTCCACAAAGATGTGGTGCTTGAAACTGCCTACATGCACATCTCCCATACTGCTGTGCTCGTTTCACTACGTGGATTTTGGTTTCCTCTTCTTGCTTTGAAATGACAAGCCTTCATTCTGCATGCTACACACACCTTGTAGCAGTTTCAGTTTGAAGCATGTTGGTGCTCTCAAAAAGCTGTGTAACCTAGTTAGAGTGTGTCACTCTCCGGCACTGAATACACAACTTAGAGCTCCTTTGACCAGACACGCAACCACATCTTTTTGGGAAAGTGCTACCTCAAGTCACTTGCAAATGTAAGGCTTTCATAGAGAAAATGAAGTCAATCATGGTTTTGCACTCTGCAAACAGTAGAAATGACCTCTTGTGCATGCCCGTGTGAATTTCACAGCAAAATGCCCTTCTTTTCTTGTTTCTTGAGAGTTCTCAACACATTAGGAGAAAGATCTGTTTGAGCAAGAGTGATGCAGTGTGCATTTTTCTGCATTACAAGTGATTGGGAAACATACTCCTTATTTTTCCACATTGTGTAAGAAACAACTTGAGGCTTGCAAGACTTTGAACAATGCACCCGAAAACGTATTCCAGGAGTGAAAACACACGTTTCTAGAAAGACTCTGAAGCAGCAAGCAAAAGCATAGTGGCTGAGTGTTCTTTCAATGAGAAACACACGCATTTCACTCTTCTGGAGTCAGTTTTCAGCCAGGAATTCATATGCATTTTGTACTGTGCAGAACGTAGCTACATGCTCGTGGGTTGTGTCATAGAAGCACCTCTCCTGCAGGAGCTTATTGCAACATTCATTGTTTGGCTAAGTTCTTTAGGGTTGGTTTTGGAAGGTGTTTCATATTTGGTCAAATCCCGCTTCGTACGAAATATTTTCACAGCGCTGTTTCCAAGTGTCCACAAAGATCTGCTGCTTGAAACTGCCTACATGCACATCTCCCATACTGCTGTGTTCGTTTCACTACCTGGATTTTGGTTTCCTCTTCTTGCTTTGAAATGACAAGCCTTCATTCTGCATGCTACACACACCTTGTAGCAGTTTCAGTTTGAAGCATGTTGGTGCTCTCAAAAACTGTGTAACCTAGTTAGAGTGTGTCACTCTCCAGCCCTGAATACACAACTTAGAGCTCCTTTCACCACAGACACGCAACCACATCTTTTTGGGAAAGTGCTACCTCAAGTCACTTGCAAATGTAAGGGTTTCAAGGAGAAAATGAAGTCAATCATAGTTTTGCACTCTGCAAGCAATAGAAATGACCTCTTGTACATGCCCGTGTGAATTTCACAGCAAAATGCCCTTCTTTTCTTGTTTCTTGAAAGTTCTCAACACATTAGGAGAAAGATCTGTTTGAGCAAGAGTGATGCAGTGTGCATTTTTCTGCATTACAAGTGATTGGGAAACATACTCCTTATTTTTCCACATTGTGTAAGAAACAACGTGAGGCTTGCAAGAGTTTGAACAATGCACCCCAAAACGTATTCCAGGTGTGAAAACACACGTTTCTAGAAAGACTCTGAAGCAGCAAGCAAAAGCATAGTGGCTGAGTGTTCTTTCAATGAGAAACACACGCATTTCACTCTTCTGGAGTCAGTTTTCAGCCAGGAATTCATATGCATTTTGTACTGTGCAGATTGTAGCTACATGCACGGGGGTTGTGTCATAGAAGCACCTCTCCTGCAGGAGCTTATTGCAACATTCATTGTTTGGCTAAGTTCTTTAGGGTTGGTTTTGGAAGGTGTTTCATATTTGGTCAAATCCCGCTTCGTACGAAATATTTTCACAGCGCTGTTTCCAAGTGTCCACAAAGATCTGCTGCTTGAAACTGCCTACATGCACAACTCCCATGCTGCTGTGCTCGTTTCACTACCTGGATTTTGGTTTCCTCTTCTTGCTTTGAAATGACAAGCCTTCATTCTTCATGCTACACACACCTTGTAGCAGTTTCACTTAGAAGCATGTTGGTGCTCTCAAAAAGCTGTGTAACCTAGTTAGAGTGTGTCACTCTCCGGCACTGAATACACAACTTAGAGCTCCTTTCACCACAGACACGCAAACACATCTTTTTGGGAAAGTGCTACCTCAAGTCACTTGCAAATGTAAGGCTTTCATAGAGAAAATGAAGTCAATCATGGTTTTGCACTCTGCAAACAGTAGAAATGACCTCTTGTGCATGCCCGTGTGAATTTCACAGCAAAATGCCCTTCTTTTCTTGTTTCTTGAGAGTTCTCAACACATTAGGAGAAAGATCTGTTTGAGCAAGAGTGATGCAGTGTGCATTTTTCTGCATTACAAGTGATTGGGAAACATACTCCTTATTTTTCCACATTGTGTAAGAAACAACGTGAGGCTTGCAAGAGTTTGAACAATGCTCCCCAAAACGTATTCCAGGTGTGAAAACACACGTTTCTAGAAAGACTCTGAAGCAGCAAGCAAAAGCATAGTGGCTGAGTGTTCTTTCAATGAGAAACACACGCATTTCACTCTTCTGGAGTCAGTTTTCAGCCAGGAATTCATATGCATTTTGTACTGTGCAGAATGTAGCTACATGCTCGGGGGTTGTGTCATAGAAGCACCTCTCCTGCAGGAGCTTATTGCAACATTCATGGTTTGGCTAAGTTCTTTAGGGTTGGTTTTGGAAGGTGTTTCATATTTGGTCAAATCCCGCTTCGTACGAAATATTTTCACAGCGCTGTTTCCAAGTGTCCACAAAGATCTGCTGCTTGAAACTGCCTACATGCACATCTCCCATACTGCTGTGCTCGTTTCACTACCTGGATTTTGGTTTCCTCTTCTTGCTTTGAAATGACAGTCCTTCATTCTGCATGCTACACACACCTTGTAGCAGTTTCAGTTTGAAGCATGTTGGTGCTCTCAAAAACTGTGTAACCTAGTTAGAGTGTGTCACTCTCCAGCCCTGAATACACAACTTAGAGCTCCGTTCACCACAGACACGCAACCACATCTTTTTGGGAAAGTGCTACCTGAAGTCACTTGCAAATGTAAGGGTTTCAAGGAGAAAATGAAGTCAATCTTGGTTTTGCACTCTGCAAACAATAGAAATGACCTCTTGTACATGCCCATGTGAATTTCACAGCAAAATGCCCTTCTTTTCTTGTTTCTTGAAAGTTCTCAACACGTTAGGAGAAAGATCTGTTTGAGCAAGAGTGATGCAGTGTGCATTTTTCTGCATAACAAGTGATTGGGAAACATACTCCTTATTTTTCCACATTGTGTAAGAAACAACGTGAGGCTTGCAAGACTTTGAACAATGCACCCCAAAACGTATTCCAGGAGTGAAAACACACGTTTCTAGAAAGACTCTGAAGCAGCAAGCAAAAGCATAGTGGCTGAGTGTTCCATCAATGAGAAACACACGCATTTCACTCTTCTGGAGTCAGTTTTCAGCCAGGAATTCATATGCATTTTGTACTGTGCAGAATGTAGCTACATGCTCGGGGGTTGTGTCATAGAAGCACCTCTCCTGCAGGAGCTTATTGCAGCATTCATTGTTTGCTAAGTTCTTTAGGGTTCGTTTTGGACGGTCTTTTATCTTTGGTCAAATCCCGCTTCGTACGAAATATTTTCGCAGCGCTGTTTCCAAGTGTCCACAAAGATCTGCTGCTTGAAACTGCCTACATGCACATCTCCCATACTGCTGTGCTCGTTTCACTACCTGGATTTTGGTTTCCTCTTCTTGCTTTGAAATGACAAGCCTTCATTCTGCATGCTACACACACCTTGTAGCAGTTTCAGTTTGAAGCATGTTGGTGCTCTCAAAAAGCTGTGTAACCTAGTTAGAGTGTGTCACTCTCCAGCAGTGAATACACAACTTAGAGCTCCTTTCACCACAGACACGCAAACACATCTTTTTCGGAAAGTGCTAACGCAAGTCACTTGCAAATGTAAGGCTTTCATAGAGAAAATGAAGTCAATCATGGTTTTGCACTCTGCAAACAGTAGAAATGACCTCTTGTGCATGCCCGTGTGAATTTCACAGCAAAATGCCCTTCTTTTCTTGTTTGTTGAAAGTTCTCAACACATTAGGAGAAAGATCTGTTTGAGCAAGAGTGATGCAGTGTGCATTTTTCTGCATTACAAGTGATTGGGAAACATACTCCTTATTTTTCCACATTGTGTAAGAAACAACGTGAGGCTTGCAAGAGTTTGAACAATGCACCCCAAAACGTATTCCAGGAGTGAAAACACACGTTTCTAGAAAGACTCTGAAGCAGCAAGCAAAAGCACAGTGGCTGAGTGTTCCATCAATGAAAAACACACGCATTTCACTCTTCTGGAGTCAGTTTTCAGCCAGGAATTCATATGCACTTTGTACTGTGCAGAATGTAGCTACATGCTCGGGGGTTGTGTCATAGAAGCACCTCTCCTGCAGGAGCTTATTGCAGCATTCATTGTTTGGCTAAGTTCTTTAGGGTTGGTTTTGGAAGGTGTTTCATATTTGGTCAAATCCCGCTTCGTACGAAATATTTTCACAGCGTTGTTTCCAAGTGTCCACAAAGATCTGCTGATTGAAACTTCCTACATGCACATCTCCCATACTGCTGTGCTCGTTTCACTACCTGGATTTTGGTTTCCTCTTCTTTCTTTGAAATGACAAGCCCTCATTCTGCATGCTACACACACCTTGTAGCAGTTGCAGTTTGAAGCATGTTGGTGCTATCAAAAAGCTGTGTAACCTAGTTAGAGTGTGTCACTCTCCAGCACTGAATACACAACTTAGAGCTCCTTTCACAACAGACACGCAACCACATCTTTTTGGGAAAGTGCTACCTCAAGTCACTTGCAAATGTAAGGGTTTCAAGGAGAAAATGAAGTCAATCATGGTTTTGCACTCTGCAAACAATAGAAATGACCTCTTGTACATGCCCGTGTGAATTTCACAGCAAAATGCCCTTCTTTTCTTGTTTCTTGAACGTTCTCAACACGTTAGGAGAAAGATCTGTTTGAGCAAGAGTGATGCAGTGTGCATTTTTCTGCATAACAAGTGATTGGGAAACATACTCCTTATTTTTCCACATTGTGTAAGAAACAACGTGAGGCTTGCAAGAGTTTGAACAATGCTCCCCAAAACGTATTCCAGGAGTGAAAACACACGTTTCTAGAAAGACTCTGAAGCAGCAAGCAAAAGCATAGTGGCTGAGTGTTCCATCAATGAGAAACACACGCATTTCACTCTTCTGGAGTCAGTTTTCAGCCAGGAATTCATATGCATTTTGTACTGTGCAGAATGTAGCTACATGCTCGGGGGTTGTGTCATAGAAGCACCTCTCCTGCAGGAGCTTATTGCAGCATTCATTGTTTGGCTAAGTTCTTTAGGGTTGGTTTTGGAAGGTGTTTCATCTTTGGTGAAATCCCGCTTCGTACGAAATATTTTCACAGCGCTGTTTCCAAGTGTCCACAAAGATCTGCTGCTTGAAACTGCCTACATGCACATCTCCCATACTGCTGTGCTCGTTTCACTACCTGGATTTTGGTTTCCTCTTCTTGCTTTGAAATGACAAGCCTTCATTCTGCATGCTACACACACCTTGTAGCAGTTTCAGTTTGAAGCATGTTGGTGCTCTCAAAAAGCTGTGTAACCTAGTTAGAGTGTGTCACTCTCCGGCACTGAATACACAACTTAGAGCGTCTTTCACCACAGACACGCAAACATATCTTTTTGGGAAAGTGCTACCTCAAGTCACTTGCAAATGTAAGGGTTTCATAGAGAAAATGAAGTCAATCATGATTTTGCACTCTGCAAACAATATAAATGACCTCTTGTACATGCCCGTGTGAATTTCACAGCAAAATGCCCTTCTTTTCTTGTTTCTTGAATGTTCTCAACACATTAGGAGAAAGATCTGTGTGAGCAAGAGTGCTGCAGTGTGCATTTTTCTGCATTACAAGTGATTGGGAAACATACTCCTTATTTTTCCACATTGTGTAAGAAACAACGTGAGGCTTGCAAGAGTTTGAACAATGCACCCCAAAACGTATTCCAGGAGTGAAAACACACGTTTCTAGAAAGACTCTGAAGCAGCAAGCAAAAGCATAGTGGCTGAGTGTTCTTTCAATGAGAAACACACGCATTTCACTCTTCTGAAGTCAGTTTTCAGCCAGGAATCCATATGCATTTTGTACTGTGCAGAATGTAGCTACATGCTCGGGGGTTGTGTCATAGAAGCACCTCTCCTCAGGAGCTTATTGCAACATTCATTATTTGGCTAAGTTCTTTAGGGTTGGTTTTGGAAGGTGTTTCATATTTGGTCAAATCCCCCTTCGTACGAAATATTTTCACAGCGCTGTTTCCAAGTGTCCACAAAGATCTGCTGCTTGAAACTGCCTCCATGCACATCTCCCATACTGCTTTGCTCGTTTCACTACCTGGATTTTGGTTTCCTCTTCTTGCTTTGAAATGACAAGCCTTCATTCTGCATGCTACACACACCTTGTAGCAGTTTCAGTTAGAAGCATATTGGTGCTCTCAAAAAGCTGTGTAACCTAGTTAGAGTGTGTCACTCTCCGGCACTGAATACACAACTTAGAGCTCCTTTCACCACAGACACGCAACCACATCTTTTTGGGAAAGTGGTACATCAAGTCACTTGCAAATGTAAGGCTTTCATAGAGAAAATGAAGTCAATCATGGTTTTGCACTCTGCAAACAGTGAAATGACCTCTTCTGCATGCCCGTGTGAATTTCACAGCAAAATGCCCTTCTTTTCTTGTTTCTTGAAAGTTCTCAACACGTTAGGAGAAATATCTGTTTGAGCAGAAGTGATGCAGTGTGCATTTTTCTGCATTACAAGTGATTGGGAAACATACTCCTTATTTTTCAACATTGTGTAAGAAACAACGTGAGGCTTGCAAGAGTTTGAACAATGCACCCCAAAACGTATTCCAGGAGTGAAAACACACGTTTCTAGAAAGACTCTGAAGCAGCAAGCAAAAGCTTATTTTTCCACATTGTGTAAGAAACAACGTGAGGCTTGCAAGAGTTTGAACAATGCTCCCCAAAACGTATTCCAGGAGTGAAAACACACGTTTCTAGAAAGACTCTGAAGCAGCAAGCAAAAGCATAGTGGCTGAGTGTTCTTTCAATGAGAAACACACGCATTTCACTCTTCTGAAGTCAGTTTTCAGCCAGGAATTCATATGCATTTTGTACTGTGCAGAATGTAGCTACATGCTCGGGGGTTGTGTCATAGAAGCACCTCTCCTGCAGGAGCTTATTGCAACATTCATTGTTTGGCTAAGTTCTTTAGGGTTGGTTTTGGAAGGTGTTTCATCTTTGGTGAAATCCCGCTTCGTACGAAATATTTTCACAGCGCTGTTTCCAAGTGTCCACAAAGATCTGCTGCTTGAAACTGCCTACATGCACATCTCCCATACTGCTGTGCTCGTTTCACTACCTGGATTTTGGTTTCCTCTTCTTGCTTTGAAATGACAAGCGTTCATTCTGCATGCTACACACACCTTGTAGCAGTTTCAGTTTGAAGCATGTTGGTGCTCTCAAAAAGCTGTGTAACCTAGTTAGAGTGTGTCACTCTCCAGCACTGAATACACAACTTAGAGCTCCTTTCACCACAGACACGCAACCACATCTTTTTGGGAAAGTGCTACCTCAAGTCACTTGCAAATGTAAGGCTTTCATAGAGAAAATGAAGTCAATCATGGTTTTGCACTCTGCAAACAGTAGAAATGACCTCTTGTGCATGCCCGTGTGAATTTCACAGCAAAATGCCCTTCTTTTCTTGTTTCTTGAAAGTTCTCAACACATTAGGAGAAAGATCTGTTTGAGCAAGAGTGATGCAGTGTGCATTTTTCTGCATAACAAGTGATTGGGAAACATACTCCTTATTTTTCCACATTGTGTAAGAAACAACGTGAGGCTTGCAAGAGTTTGAACACTGCACCCCAAAACGTATTTCAGGAGTGAAAACACACGTTACTAGAAAGACTCTGAAGCAGCAAGCAAAAGCATAGTGGCTGAGTGTTCTTTCAATGAGAAACACACGCATTTCACTCTTCTGGAGTCAGTTTTCAGCCAGGAATTCATATGCATTTTGTACTGTGCAGAATGTAGCTACATGCTCGGGGGTTGTGTCATAGAAGCACCTGTCCTGCAGGAGCTTATTGCAACATTCATTATTTGGCTAAGTTCATTAGGGTTGGTTTTGGAAGGTGTTTCATCGTTGGTGAAATCCCGCTTCGTACGAAATATTTTCAGAGCGCTGTTTCCAAGTGTCCACAAAGATCTGCTGCTTGAAACTGCCTACATGCACATCTCCCATACTGCTGTGCTCATTTCACTACCTGGATTTTGGTTTCCTCTTCTTGCTTTGAAATGACAAGCCTTCATTCTGCATGCTACACACACCTTGTAGCAGTTTCAGTTTGAAGCATGTTGGTGCTCTCAAAAAGCTGTGTAACCTAGTTAGAGTGTGTCACTCTCCGGCACTGAATACACAACTTAGAGCTCCTTTGACCACAGACACGCAAACACATCTTTTTGGGAAAGTGCTACCTCAAGTCACTTGCAAATGTTAGGGTTTCATAGAGAAAATGAAGTCAATCATGATTTTGCACTCTGCAAACAATATAAATGACCTCTTGTACATGCCCGTGTGAATTTCACCGCAAAATGCCCTTCTTTTCTTGTTTCTTGAAAGTTCTCAACACATTAGAAGAACGATCTGTGTGAGCAAGAGTGCTGCAGTGTGCATTTTTCTGCATTACAAGTGATTGGGAAACATACTGCTTATTTTTCCACATTGTGTAAGAAACAACGTGAGGCTTGCAAGAGTTTGAACAATGCACCCCAAAACGTATTCCAGGAGTGAAAACACACGTTTCTAGAAAGACTCTGAAGCAGCAAGCAAAAGCACAGTGGCTGAGTGTTCCATCAATGAAAAACACACGCATTTCACTCTTCTGGAGTCAGTTTTCAGCCAGGAATTCATATGCATTTTGTACTGTGCAGAATGTAGCTACATGCTCGGGGGTTGTGTCATAGAAGCACCTCTCCTGCAGGAGCTTATTGAAACATTCATTGTTTTTCTAAGTTCTTTAGGGTTGGTTTTGGAAGGTGTTTCATATTTGGTCAAATCCCGCTTCGTACGAAATATTTTCACAGCGCTGTTTCCAAGTGTCCACAAAGATCTGCTGCTTGAAAGTGCCTACATGCACATATCCCATACTGCTGTGCTCGTTTCACTACGTGGATTTTGGTTTCCTCTTCTTGCTTTGAAATGACAAGCCTTCATTCTGCATGCTACACACACCTTGTAGCAGTTTCAGTTTGAAGCATGTTGGTGCTCTCAAAAAGCTGTGTAACCTAGTTAGAGTGTGTCACTCTCCGGCACTGAATACACAACTTAGAGCTCCTTTGACCAGACACGCAACCACATCTTTTTGGGAAAGTGCTACCTCAAGTCACTTGCAAATGTAAGGCTTTCATAGAGAAAATGAAGTCAATCATGGTTTTGCACTCTGCAAACAGTAGAAATGACCTCTTGTGCATGCCCGTGTGAATTTCACAGCAAAATGCCCTTCTTTTCTTGTTTCTTGAGAGTTCTCAACACATTAGGAGAAAGATCTGTTTGAGCAAGAGTGATGCAGTGTGCATTTTTCTGCATTACAAGTGATTGGGAAACATACTCCTTATTTTTCCACATTGTGTAAGAAACAACTTGAGGCTTGCAAGACTTTGAACAATGCACCCGAAAACGTATTCCAGGAGTGAAAACACACGTTTCTAGAAAGACTCTGAAGCAGCAAGCAAAAGCATAGTGGCTGAGTGTTCTTTCAATGAGAAACACACGCATTTCACTCTTCTGGAGTCAGTTTTCAGCCAGGAATTCATATGCATTTTGTACTGTGCAGAACGTAGCTACATGCTCGTGGGTTGTGTCATAGAAGCACCTCTCCTGCAGGAGCTTATTGCAACATTCATTGTTTGGCTAAGTTCTTTAGGGTTGGTTTTGGAAGGTGTTTCATATTTGGTCAAATCCCGCTTCGTACGAAATATTTTCACAGCGCTGTTTCCAAGTGTCCACAAAGATCTGCTGCTTGAAACTGCCTACATGCACATCTCCCATACTGCTGTGTTCGTTTCACTACCTGGATTTTGGTTTCCTCTTCTTGCTTTGAAATGACAAGCCTTCATTCTGCATGCTACACACACCTTGTAGCAGTTTCAGTTTGAAGCATGTTGGTGCTCTCAAAAACTGTGTAACCTAGTTAGAGTGTGTCACTCTCCAGCCCTGAATACACAACTTAGAGCTCCTTTCACCACAGACACGCAACCACATCTTTTTGGGAAAGTGCTACCTCAAGTCACTTGCAAATGTAAGGGTTTCAAGGAGAAAATGAAGTCAATCATAGTTTTGCACTCTGCAAGCAATAGAAATGACCTCTTGTACATGCCCGTGTGAATTTCACAGCAAAATGCCCTTCTTTTCTTGTTTCTTGAAAGTTCTCAACACATTAGGAGAAAGATCTGTTTGAGCAAGAGTGATGCAGTGTGCATTTTTCTGCATTACAAGTGATTGGGAAACATACTCCTTATTTTTCCACATTGTGTAAGAAACAACGTGAGGCTTGCAAGAGTTTGAACAATGCACCCCAAAACGTATTCCAGGTGTGAAAACACACGTTTCTAGAAAGACTCTGAAGCAGCAAGCAAAAGCATAGTGGCTGAGTGTTCTTTCAATGAGAAACACACGCATTTCACTCTTCTGGAGTCAGTTTTCAGCCAGGAATTCATATGCATTTTGTACTGTGCAGATTGTAGCTACATGCACGGGGGTTGTGTCATAGAAGCACCTCTCCTGCAGGAGCTTATTGCAACATTCATTGTTTGGCTAAGTTCTTTAGGGTTGGTTTTGGAAGGTGTTTCATATTTGGTCAAATCCCGCTTCGTACGAAATATTTTCACAGCGCTGTTTCCAAGTGTCCACAAAGATCTGCTGCTTGAAACTGCCTACATGCACAACTCCCATGCTGCTGTGCTCGTTTCACTACCTGGATTTTGGTTTCCTCTTCTTGCTTTGAAATGACAAGCCTTCATTCTTCATGCTACACACACCTTGTAGCAGTTTCACTTAGAAGCATGTTGGTGCTCTCAAAAAGCTGTGTAACCTAGTTAGAGTGTGTCACTCTCCGGCACTGAATACACAACTTAGAGCTCCTTTCACCACAGACACGCAAACACATCTTTTTGGGAAAGTGCTACCTCAAGTCACTTGCAAATGTAAGGCTTTCATAGAGAAAATGAAGTCAATCATGGTTTTGCACTCTGCAAACAGTAGAAATGACCTCTTGTGCATGCCCGTGTGAATTTCACAGCAAAATGCCCTTCTTTTCTTGTTTCTTGAGAGTTCTCAACACATTAGGAGAAAGATCTGTTTGAGCAAGAGTGATGCAGTGTGCATTTTTCTGCATTACAAGTGATTGGGAAACATACTCCTTATTTTTCCACATTGTGTAAGAAACAACGTGAGGCTTGCAAGAGTTTGAACAATGCTCCCCAAAACGTATTCCAGGTGTGAAAACACACGTTTCTAGAAAGACTCTGAAGCAGCAAGCAAAAGCATAGTGGCTGAGTGTTCTTTCAATGAGAAACACACGCATTTCACTCTTCTGGAGTCAGTTTTCAGCCAGGAATTCATATGCATTTTGTACTGTGCAGAATGTAGCTACATGCTCGGGGGTTGTGTCATAGAAGCACCTCTCCTGCAGGAGCTTATTGCAACATTCATGGTTTGGCTAAGTTCTTTAGGGTTGGTTTTGGAAGGTGTTTCATATTTGGTCAAATCCCGCTTCGTACGAAATATTTTCACAGCGCTGTTTCCAAGTGTCCACAAAGATCTGCTGCTTGAAACTGCCTACATGCACATCTCCCATACTGCTGTGCTCGTTTCACTACCTGGATTTTGGTTTCCTCTTCTTGCTTTGAAATGACAGTCCTTCATTCTGCATGCTACACACACCTTGTAGCAGTTTCAGTTTGAAGCATGTTGGTGCTCTCAAAAACTGTGTAACCTAGTTAGAGTGTGTCACTCTCCAGCCCTGAATACACAACTTAGAGCTCCGTTCACCACAGACACGCAACCACATCTTTTTGGGAAAGTGCTACCTGAAGTCACTTGCAAATGTAAGGGTTTCAAGGAGAAAATGAAGTCAATCTTGGTTTTGCACTCTGCAAACAATAGAAATGACCTCTTGTACATGCCCATGTGAATTTCACAGCAAAATGCCCTTCTTTTCTTGTTTCTTGAAAGTTCTCAACACGTTAGGAGAAAGATCTGTTTGAGCAAGAGTGATGCAGTGTGCATTTTTCTGCATAACAAGTGATTGGGAAACATACTCCTTATTTTTCCACATTGTGTAAGAAACAACGTGAGGCTTGCAAGACTTTGAACAATGCACCCCAAAACGTATTCCAGGAGTGAAAACACACGTTTCTAGAAAGACTCTGAAGCAGCAAGCAAAAGCATAGTGGCTGAGTGTTCCATCAATGAGAAACACACGCATTTCACTCTTCTGGAGTCAGTTTTCAGCCAGGAATTCATATGCATTTTGTACTGTGCAGAATGTAGCTACATGCTCGGGGGTTGTGTCATAGAAGCACCTCTCCTGCAGGAGCTTATTGCAGCATTCATTGTTTGCTAAGTTCTTTAGGGTTCGTTTTGGACGGTCTTTTATCTTTGGTCAAATCCCGCTTCGTACGAAATATTTTCGCAGCGCTGTTTCCAAGTGTCCACAAAGATCTGCTGCTTGAAACTGCCTACATGCACATCTCCCATACTGCTGTGCTCGTTTCACTACCTGGATTTTGGTTTCCTCTTCTTGCTTTGAAATGACAAGCCTTCATTCTGCATGCTACACACACCTTGTAGCAGTTTCAGTTTGAAGCATGTTGGTGCTCTCAAAAAGCTGTGTAACCTAGTTAGAGTGTGTCACTCTCCAGCAGTGAATACACAACTTAGAGCTCCTTTCACCACAGACACGCAAACACATCTTTTTCGGAAAGTGCTAACGCAAGTCACTTGCAAATGTAAGGCTTTCATAGAGAAAATGAAGTCAATCATGGTTTTGCACTCTGCAAACAGTAGAAATGACCTCTTGTGCATGCCCGTGTGAATTTCACAGCAAAATGCCCTTCTTTTCTTGTTTGTTGAAAGTTCTCAACACATTAGGAGAAAGATCTGTTTGAGCAAGAGTGATGCAGTGTGCATTTTTCTGCATTACAAGTGATTGGGAAACATACTCCTTATTTTTCCACATTGTGTAAGAAACAACGTGAGGCTTGCAAGAGTTTGAACAATGCACCCCAAAACGTATTCCAGGAGTGAAAACACACGTTTCTAGAAAGACTCTGAAGCAGCAAGCAAAAGCACAGTGGCTGAGTGTTCCATCAATGAAAAACACACGCATTTCACTCTTCTGGAGTCAGTTTTCAGCCAGGAATTCATATGCACTTTGTACTGTGCAGAATGTAGCTACATGCTCGGGGGTTGTGTCATAGAAGCACCTCTCCTGCAGGAGCTTATTGCAGCATTCATTGTTTGGCTAAGTTCTTTAGGGTTGGTTTTGGAAGGTGTTTCATATTTGGTCAAATCCCGCTTCGTACGAAATATTTTCACAGCGTTGTTTCCAAGTGTCCACAAAGATCTGCTGATTGAAACTTCCTACATGCACATCTCCCATACTGCTGTGCTCGTTTCACTACCTGGATTTTGGTTTCCTCTTCTTTCTTTGAAATGACAAGCCCTCATTCTGCATGCTACACACACCTTGTAGCAGTTGCAGTTTGAAGCATGTTGGTGCTATCAAAAAGCTGTGTAACCTAGTTAGAGTGTGTCACTCTCCAGCACTGAATACACAACTTAGAGCTCCTTTCACAACAGACACGCAACCACATCTTTTTGGGAAAGTGCTACCTCAAGTCACTTGCAAATGTAAGGGTTTCAAGGAGAAAATGAAGTCAATCATGGTTTTGCACTCTGCAAACAATAGAAATGACCTCTTGTACATGCCCGTGTGAATTTCACAGCAAAATGCCCTTCTTTTCTTGTTTCTTGAACGTTCTCAACACGTTAGGAGAAAGATCTGTTTGAGCAAGAGTGATGCAGTGTGCATTTTTCTGCATAACAAGTGATTGGGAAACATACTCCTTATTTTTCCACATTGTGTAAGAAACAACGTGAGGCTTGCAAGAGTTTGAACAATGCTCCCCAAAACGTATTCCAGGAGTGAAAACACACGTTTCTAGAAAGACTCTGAAGCAGCAAGCAAAAGCATAGTGGCTGAGTGTTCCATCAATGAGAAACACACGCATTTCACTCTTCTGGAGTCAGTTTTCAGCCAGGAATTCATATGCATTTTGTACTGTGCAGAATGTAGCTACATGCTCGGGGGTTGTGTCATAGAAGCACCTCTCCTGCAGGAGCTTATTGCAGCATTCATTGTTTGGCTAAGTTCTTTAGGGTTGGTTTTGGAAGGTGTTTCATCTTTGGTGAAATCCCGCTTCGTACGAAATATTTTCACAGCGCTGTTTCCAAGTGTCCACAAAGATCTGCTGCTTGAAACTGCCTACATGCACATCTCCCATACTGCTGTGCTCGTTTCACTACCTGGATTTTGGTTTCCTCTTCTTGCTTTGAAATGACAAGCCTTCATTCTGCATGCTACACACACCTTGTAGCAGTTTCAGTTTGAAGCATGTTGGTGCTCTCAAAAAGCTGTGTAACCTAGTTAGAGTGTGTCACTCTCCGGCACTGAATACACAACTTAGAGCGTCTTTCACCACAGACACGCAAACATATCTTTTTGGGAAAGTGCTACCTCAAGTCACTTGCAAATGTAAGGGTTTCATAGAGAAAATGAAGTCAATCATGATTTTGCACTCTGCAAACAATATAAATGACCTCTTGTACATGCCCGTGTGAATTTCACAGCAAAATGCCCTTCTTTTCTTGTTTCTTGAATGTTCTCAACACATTAGGAGAAAGATCTGTGTGAGCAAGAGTGCTGCAGTGTGCATTTTTCTGCATTACAAGTGATTGGGAAACATACTCCTTATTTTTCCACATTGTGTAAGAAACAACGTGAGGCTTGCAAGAGTTTGAACAATGCACCCCAAAACGTATTCCAGGAGTGAAAACACACGTTTCTAGAAAGACTCTGAAGCAGCAAGCAAAAGCATAGTGGCTGAGTGTTCTTTCAATGAGAAACACACGCATTTCACTCTTCTGAAGTCAGTTTTCAGCCAGGAATCCATATGCATTTTGTACTGTGCAGAATGTAGCTACATGCTCGGGGGTTGTGTCATAGAAGCACCTCTCCTCAGGAGCTTATTGCAACATTCATTATTTGGCTAAGTTCTTTAGGGTTGGTTTTGGAAGGTGTTTCATATTTGGTCAAATCCCCCTTCGTACGAAATATTTTCACAGCGCTGTTTCCAAGTGTCCACAAAGATCTGCTGCTTGAAACTGCCTCCATGCACATCTCCCATACTGCTTTGCTCGTTTCACTACCTGGATTTTGGTTTCCTCTTCTTGCTTTGAAATGACAAGCCTTCATTCTGCATGCTACACACACCTTGTAGCAGTTTCAGTTAGAAGCATATTGGTGCTCTCAAAAAGCTGTGTAACCTAGTTAGAGTGTGTCACTCTCCGGCACTGAATACACAACTTAGAGCTCCTTTCACCACAGACACGCAACCACATCTTTTTGGGAAAGTGGTACATCAAGTCACTTGCAAATGTAAGGCTTTCATAGAGAAAATGAAGTCAATCATGGTTTTGCACTCTGCAAACAGTGAAATGACCTCTTCTGCATGCCCGTGTGAATTTCACAGCAAAATGCCCTTCTTTTCTTGTTTCTTGAAAGTTCTCAACACGTTAGGAGAAATATCTGTTTGAGCAGAAGTGATGCAGTGTGCATTTTTCTGCATTACAAGTGATTGGGAAACATACTCCTTATTTTTCAACATTGTGTAAGAAACAACGTGAGGCTTGCAAGAGTTTGAACAATGCACCCCAAAACGTATTCCAGGAGTGAAAACACACGTTTCTAGAAAGACTCTGAAGCAGCAAGCAAAAGCTTATTTTTCCACATTGTGTAAGAAACAACGTGAGGCTTGCAAGAGTTTGAACAATGCTCCCCAAAACGTATTCCAGGAGTGAAAACACACGTTTCTAGAAAGACTCTGAAGCAGCAAGCAAAAGCATAGTGGCTGAGTGTTCTTTCAATGAGAAACACACGCATTTCACTCTTCTGAAGTCAGTTTTCAGCCAGGAATTCATATGCATTTTGTACTGTGCAGAATGTAGCTACATGCTCGGGGGTTGTGTCATAGAAGCACCTCTCCTGCAGGAGCTTATTGCAACATTCATTATTTGGCTAAGTTCATTAGGGTTGGTTTTGGAAGGTGTTTCATCGTTGGTGAAATCCCGCTTCGTACGAAATATTTTCAGAGCGCTGTTTCCAAGTGTCCACAAAGATCTGCTGCTTGAAACTGCCTACATGCACATCTCCCATACTGCTGTGCTCATTTCACTACCTGGATTTTGGTTTCCTCTTCTTGCTTTGAAATGACAAGCCTTCATTCTGCATGCTACACACACCTTGTAGCAGTTTCAGTTTGAAGCATGTTGGTGCTCTCAAAAAGCTGTGTAACCTAGTTAGAGTGTGTCACTCTCCGGCACTGAATACACAACTTAGAGCTCCTTTGACCACAGACACGCAAACACATCTTTTTGGGAAAGTGCTACCTCAAGTCACTTGCAAATGTTAGGGTTTCATAGAGAAAATGAAGTCAATCATGATTTTGCACTCTGCAAACAATATAAATGACCTCTTGTACATGCCCGTGTGAATTTCACCGCAAAATGCCCTTCTTTTCTTGTTTCTTGAAAGTTCTCAACACATTAGAAGAACGATCTGTGTGAGCAAGAGTGCTGCAGTGTGCATTTTTCTGCATTACAAGTGATTGGGAAACATACTGCTTATTTTTCCACATTGTGTAAGAAACAACGTGAGGCTTGCAAGAGTTTGAACAATGCACCCCAAAACGTATTCCAGGAGTGAAAACACACGTTTCTAGAAAGACTCTGAAGCAGCAAGCAAAAGCACAGTGGCTGAGTGTTCCATCAATGAAAAACACACGCATTTCACTCTTCTGGAGTCAGTTTTCAGCCAGGAATTCATATGCATTTTGTACTGTGCAGAATGTAGCTACATGCTCGGGGGTTGTGTCATAGAAGCACCTCTCCTGCAGGAGCTTATTGAAACATTCATTGTTTTTCTAAGTTCTTTAGGGTTGGTTTTGGAAGGTGTTTCATATTTGGTCAAATCCCGCTTCGTACGAAATATTTTCACAGCGCTGTTTCCAAGTGTCCACAAAGATCTGCTGCTTGAAAGTGCCTACATGCACATATCCCATACTGCTGTGCTCGTTTCACTACCTGGATTTTGGTTTCCTCTTCTTGCTTTGAAATGACAAGCCTTCATTCTGCATGCTACACACACCTTGTAGCAGTTTCAGTTTGAAGCATGTTGGTGCTCTCAAAAAGCTGTGTAACCTAGTTAGAGTGTGTCACTCTCCGGCACTGAATACACAACTTAGAGCTTCTTTCACCACAGACACGCAAACATATCTTTTTGGGAGAGTGCTACATCAAGTCACTTGCAAATGTAAGGGTTTCATAGAGAAAATGAAGTCAATCATGATTTTGCACTCTGCAAACAGTAGAAATGACCTCTTGTGCATGCCCGTGTGAATTTCACAGCAAATGCCCTTCTTTTCTTGTTTCTTGAAAGTTCTCAACACATTAGGAGAAAGATCTGTTTGAGCAAGAGTGATGCAGTGTGCATTTTTCTGCATTACAATTGTTTGGGAAACATACTCCTTATTTTTCCACATTGTGTAAGAAACAACGTGAGGCTTGCAAGAGTTTGAACAATGCTCCCCAAAACGTATTCCAGGAGTGAAAACACACGTTTCTAGAAAGACTCTGAAGCAGCAAGCAAAAGCATAGTGGCTGAGTATTCTTTCAATGAGAAACACACTCATTTCACTCTTCTGGAGTCAGTTTTCAGCCAGGAATTCATATGCATTTTGTAGTGTGCAGAATGTAGCTACATGCTCGGGGGTTGTGTCATAGAAGCACCTCTCCTGCAGGAGCTTATTGCAACATTCATTGTTTGGCTAAGTTCTTTAGGGTTGGTTTTGGAAGGTGTTTCATATTTGGTCAAATCCCGCTTCGTACGAAATATTTTCACAGCGCTGTTTCCAAGTGTCCACAAAGATCTGCTGCTTGAAACTGCCTACATGCACATCTCCCATACTGCTGTGCTCGTTTCACTACCTGGATTTTGGTTTCCTCTTCTTGCTTTGAAATGACAAGCCTTCATTCTGCTTGCTACACACACCTTGTAGCAGTTTCAGTTTGAAGCATGTTGGTGCTCTCAAAAAGCTGTGTAACCTAGTTAGAGTGTGTCACTCTCTGGCAGTGAATACACAACTTAGAGCTCCTTTCACCACAGACACGCAACCACATCTTTTTGGGAAAGTGCTACCTCAAGTCACTTGCAAATGTAAGGCTTTCATAGAGAAAATGAAGTCAATCATGATTTTGCACTCTGCAAACAGTAGAAATGACCTCTTGTGCATGCCCGTGTGAATTTCACAGCAAATGCCCTTCTTTTCTTGTTTCTTGAAAGTTCTCAACACATTAGGAGAAAGATCTGTTTGAGCAAGAGTGATGCAGTGTGCATTTTTCTGCATTACAATTGATTGGGAAACATACTCCTTATTTTTCCACATTGTGTAAGAAACAACGTGAGGCTTGCAAGAGTTTGAACAATGCTCCCCAAAACGTATTCCAGGAGTGAAAACACACGTTTCTAGAAAGACTCTGAAGCAGCAAGCAAAAGCATAGTGGCTGAGTATTCTTTCAATGAGAAACACACTCATTTCACTCTTCTGGAGTCAGTTTTCAGCCAGGAATTCATATGCATTTTGTACTGTGCAGAATGTAGCTACATGCTCGGGGGTTGTGTCATAGAAGCACCTCTCCTGCAGGAGCTTATTGCAACATTCATTGTTTGGCTAAGTTCTTTAGGGTTGGTTTTGGAAGGTGTTTCATATTTGGTCAAATCCCGCTTCGTACGAAATATTTTCACAGCGCTGTTTCCAAGTGTCCACAAAGATCTGCTGCTTGAAACTGCCTACATGCACATATCCCATACTGCTGTGCTCGTTTCACTACCTGGATTTTGGTTTCCTCTTCTTGCTTTGAAATGACAAGCCTTCATTCTGCATGCTACACACACCTTGTAGCAGTTTCAGTTTGAAGCATGTTGGTGCTCTCAAAAAGCTGTGTAACCTAGTTAGAGTGTGTCACTCTCCGGCACTAAATACACAACTTAGAGCTCCTTTCACCACAGACACGCAACCACATCTTTTTGGGAAAGTGCTACCTCAAGTCACTTGCAAATGTAAGGCTTTCATAGAGAAAATGAAGTCAATCATGGTTTTGCACTCTGCAAACAGTAGAAATGACCTCTTGTGCATGCCCGTGTGAATTTCACAGCAAATGCCCTTCTTTTCTTGTTTCTTGAAAGTTCTCAACACATTAGGAGAAAGATCTGTTTGAGCAAGAGTGATGCAGTGTGCATTTTTCTGCATTACAATTGATTGGGAAAGATACTCCTTATTTATCCACATTGTGTAAGAAACAACGTGAGGCTTGCAAGAGTTTGAACAATGCTCCCCAAAACGTATTCCAGGAGTGAAAACACACGTTTCTAGAAAGACTCTGAAGCAGCAAGCAAAAGCATAGTGGCTGAGTATTCTTTCAATGAGAAACACACGCATTTCACTCTTCTGGAGTCAGTTTTCAGCCAGGAATTCATATGCATTTTGTACTGTGCAGAATGTAGCTACATGCTCGGGGGTTGTGTCATAGAAGCACCTCTCCTGCAGGAGCTTATTGAAACATTCATTGTTTGGCTAAGTTCTTTAGGGTTGGTTTTGGAAGGTGTTTCATATTTGGTCAAATCCCGCTTCGTACGAAATATTTTCACAGCGCTGTTTCCAAGTGTCCACAAAGATCTGCTGCTTGAAACTGCCTACATGCACATATCCCATACTGCTGTGCTCGTTTCACTACCTGGATTTTGGTTTCCTCTTCTTGCTTTGAAATGACAAGCCTTCATTCTGCATGCTACACACACCTTGTAGCAGTTTCAGTTTGAAGCATGTTGGTGCTCTCAAAAAGCTGTGTAACCTAGTTAGAGTGTGTCACTCTCCGGCACTGAATACACAACTTAGAGCTTCTTTCACCACAGACACGCAAACATATCTTTTTGGGAGAGTGCTACATCAAGTCACTTGCAAATGTAAGGCTTTCATAGAGAAAATGAAGTCAATCATGGTTTTGCACTCTGCAAACAGTAGAAATGACCTCTTGTGCATGCCCGTGTGAATTTCACAGCAAATGCCCTTCTTTTCTCGTTTCTTGAAAGTTCTCAACACATTAGGAGAAAGATCTGTTTGAGCAAGAGTGATGCAGTGTGCATTTTTCTGCATTACAATTGATTGGGAAAGATACTCCTTATTTATCCACATTGTGTAAGAAACAACGTGAGGCTTGCAAGAGTTTGAACAATGCTCCCCAAAACGTATTCCAGGAGTGAAAACACACGTTTCTAGAAAGACTCTGAAGCAGCAAGCAAAAGCATAGTGGCTGAGTATTCTTTCAATGAGAAACACACGCATTTCACTCTTCTGGAGTCAGTTTTCAGCCAGGAATTCATATGCATTTTGTACTGTGCAGAATGTAGCTACATGCTCGGGGGTTGTGTCATAGAAGCACCTCTCCTGCAGGAGCTTATTGAAACATTCATTGTTTGGCTAAGTTCTTTAGGGTTGGTTTTGGAAGGTGTTTCATATTTGGTCAAATCCCGCTTCGTACGAAATATTTTCACAGCGCTGTTTCCAAGTGTCCACAAAGATCTGCTGCTTGAAATTGCCTACATGCACATATCCCATACTGCTGTGCTCGTTTCACTACCTGGATTTTGGTTTCCTCTTCTTGCTTTGAAATGACAAGCCTTCATTCTGCATGCTACACACACCTTGTAGCAGTTTCAGTTTGAAGCATGTTGGTGCTCTCAAAAAGCTGTGTAACCTAGTTAGAGTGTGTCACTCTCCGGCACTGAATACACAACTTAGAGCTTCTTTCACCACAGACACGCAAACATATCTTTTTGGGAGAGTGCTACATCAAGTCACTTGCAAATGTAAGGCTTTCATAGAGAAAATGAAGTCAATCATGGTTTTGCACTCTGCAAACAGTAGAAATGACCTCTTGTGCATGCCCGTGTGAATTTCACAGCAAATGCCCTTCTTTTCTCGTTTCTTGAAAGTTCTCAACACATTAGGAGAAAGATCTGTTTGAGCAAGAGTGATGCAGTGTGCATTTTTCTGCATTACAATTGATTGGGAAAGATACTCCTTATTTATCCACATTGTGTAAGAAACAACGTGAGGCTTGCAAGAGTTTGAACAATGCTCCCCAAAACGTATTCCAGGAGTGAAAACACACGTTTCTAGAAAGACTCTGAAGCAGCAAGCAAAAGCATAGTGGCTGAGTATTCTTTCAATGAGAAACACACGCATTTCACTCTTCTGGAGTCAGTTTTCAGCCAGGAATTCATATGCATTTTGTACTGTGCAGAATGTAGCTACATGCTCGGGGGTTGTGTCATAGAAGCACCTCTCCTGCAGGAGTTTATTGCAACATTCATTGTTTGGCTAAGTTCTTTAGGGTTGGTTTTGGAAGGTGTTTCATATTTGGTCAAATCCCGCTTCGTACGAAATATTTTCACAGCGCTGTTTCCAAGTGTCCACAAAGATCTGCTGCTTGAAACTGCCTACATGCACATCTCCCATACTGCTGTGCTCGTTTCACTACCTGGATTTTGGTTTCCTCTTCTTGCTTTGAAATGACAAGCCTTCATTCTGCATGCTACACACACCTTGTAGCAGTTTCAGTTTGAAGCATGTTGGTGCTCTCAAAAAGCTGTGTAACCTAGTTAGAGTGTGTCACTCTCCGGCACTGAATACACAACTTAGAGCTTCTTTCACCACAGACACGCAAACATATCTTTTTGGGAGAGTGCTACATCAAGTCACTTGCAAATGTAAGGGTTTCATAGAGAAAATGAAGTCAATCATGATTTTGCAGTCTGCAAACAGTAGAAATGACCTCTTGTGCATGCCCGTGTGAATTTCACAGCAAATGCCCTTCTTTTCTTGTTTCTTGAAAGTTCTCAACACATTAGGAGAAAGATCTGTGTGAGCAAGAGTGCTGCAGTGTGCATTTTTCTGCATTACAAGTGATTGGGAAACATACTCCTTATTTTTCCACATTGTGTAAGAAACAACGTGAGGCTTGCAAGAGTTTGAACAATGCACCCCAAAACGTATTCCAGGAGTGAAAACACACGTTTCTAGAAAGACTCTGAAGCAGCAAGCAAAAGCATAGTGGCTGAGTGTTCTTTCAATGAGAAACACACGCATTTCACTCTTCTGAAGTCAGTTTTCAGCCAGGAATCCATATGCATTTTGTACTGTGCAGAATGTAGCTACATGCTCGGGGGTTGTGTCATAGAAGCACCTCTCCTGCAGGAGCTTATTGCAACATTCATTATTTGGCTAAGTTCTTTAGGGTTGGTTTTGGAAGGTGTTTCATATTTGGTCAAATCCCCCTTCATACGAAATATTTTCACAGCGCTGTTTCCAAGTGTCCACAAAGATCTGCTGCTTGAAACTGCCTCCATGCACATCTCCCATACTGCTTTGCTCGTTTCACTACCTGGATTTTGGTTTCCTCTTCTTGCTTTGAAATGACAAGCCTTCATTCTGCATGCTACACACACCTTGTAGCAGTTTCAGTTAGAAGCATATTGGTGCTCTCAAAAAGCTGTGTAACCTAGTTAGAGTGTGTCACTCTCCGGCACTGAATACACAACTTAGAGCTCCTTTCACCACAGACACGCAACCACATCTTTTTGGGAAAGTGGTACATCAAGTCACTTGCAAATGTAAGGCTTTCATAGAGAAAATGAAGTCAATCATGGTTTTGCACTCTGCAAACAGTGAAATGACCTCTTCTGCATGCCCGTGTGAATTTCACAGCAAAATGCCCTTCTTTTCTTGTTTCTTGAAAGTTCTCAACACGTTAGGAGAAATATCTGTTTGAGCAGAAGTGATGCAGTGTGCATTTTTCTGCATTACAAGTGATTGGAAACATACTCCTTATTTTTCAACATTGTGTAAGAAACAACGTGAGGCTTGCAAGAGTTTGAACAATGCACCCCAAAACGTATTCCAGGAGTGAAAACACACGTTTCTAGAAAGACTCTGAAGCAGCAAGCAAAAGCTTATTTTTCCACATTGTGTAAGAAACAACGTGAGGCTTGCAAGAGTTTGAACAATGCTCCCCAAAACGTATTCCAGGAGTGAAAACACACGTTTCTAGAAAGACTCTGAAGCAGCAAGCAAAAGCATAGTGGCTGAGTGTTCTTTCAATGAGAAACACACGCATTTCACTCTTCTGAAGTCAGTTTTCAGCCAGGAATTCATATGCATTTTGTACTGTGCAGAATGTAGCTACATGCTCGGGGGTTGTGTCATAGAAGCACCTCTCCTGCAGGAGCTTATTGCAACATTCATTGTTTGGCTAAGTTCTTTAGGGTTGGTTTTGGAAGGTGTTTCATCTTTGGTGAAATCCCGCTTCGTACGAAATATTTTCACAGCGCTGTTTCCAAGTGTCCACAAAGATCTGCTGCTTGAAACTGCCTACATGCACATCTCCCATACTGCTGTGCTCGTTTCACTACCTGGATTTTGGTTTCCTCTTCTTGCTTTGAAATGACAAGCGTTCATTCTGCATGCTACACACACCTTGTAGCAGTTTCAGTTTGAAGCATGTTGGTGCTCTCAAAAAGCTGTATAACCTAGTTAGAGTGTGTCACTCTCCAGCACTGAATACACAACTTAGAGCTCCTTTCACCACAGACACGCAACCACATCTTTTTGGGAAAGTGCTACCTCAAGTCACTTGCAAATGTAAGGCTTTCATAGAGAAAATGAAGTCAATCATGGTTTTGCACTCTGCAAACAGTAGAAATGACCTCTTGTACATGCCCGTGTGAATTTCACAGCAAAATGCCCTTCTTTTCTTGTTTCTTGAAAGTTCTCAACACATTAGGAGAAAGATCTGTTTGAGCAAGAGTGATGCAGTGTGCATTTTTCTGCATAACAAGTGATTGGGAAACATACTCCTTATTTTTCCACATTGTGTAAGAAACAACGTGAGGCTTGCAAGAGTTTGAACACTGCACCCCAAAACGTATTTCAGGAGTGAAAACACACGTTACTAGAAAGACTCTGAAGCAGCAAGCAAAAGCATAGTGGCTGAGTGTTCTTTCAATGAGAAACACACGCATTTCACTCTTCTGGAGTCAGTTTTCAGCCAGGAATTCATATGCATTTTGTACTGTGCAGAATGTAGCTACATGCTCGGGGGTTGTGTCATAGAAGCACCTCTCCTGCAGGAGCTTATTGCAACATTCATTATTTGGCTAAGTTCATTAGGGTTGGTTTTGGAAGGTGTTTCATCGTTGGTGAAATCCCGCTTCGTACGAAATATTTTCAGAGCGCTGTTTCCAAGTGTCCACAAAGATCTGCTGCTTGAAACTGCCTACATGCACATGTCCCATACTGCTGTGCGCATTTCACTACCTGGATTTTGGTTTCCTCTTCTTGCTTTGAAATGACAAGCCTTCATTCTGCATGCTACACACACCTTGTAGCAGTTTCAGTTTGAAGCATGTTGGTGCTCTCAAAAAGCTGTGTAACCTAGTTAGAGTGTGTCACTCTCCGGCACTGAATACACAACTTAGAGCTCCTTTGACCACAGACACGCGAACACATCTTTTTGGGAAAGTGCTACCTCAAGTCACTTGCAAATGTAAGGGTTTCATAGAGAAAATGAAGTCAATCATGATTTTGCACTCTGCAAACAATATAAATGACCTCTTGTACATGCCCGTGTGAATTTCACCGCAAAATGCCCTTCTTTTCTTGTTTCTTGAAAGTTCTCAACACATTAGAAGAACGATCTGTGTGAGCAAGAGTGCTGCAGTGTGCATTTTTCTGCATTACAAGTGATTGGGAAACATACTGCTTATTTTTCCACATTGTGTAAGAAACAACGTGAGGCTTGCAAGAGTTTGAACAATGCACCCCAAAACGTATTCCAGGAGTGAAAACACACGTTTCTAGAAAGACTCTGAAGCAGCAAGCAAAAGCACAGTGGCTGAGTGTTCCATCAATGAAAAACACACGCATTTCACTCTTCTGGAGTCAGTTTTCAGCCAGGAATTCATATGCATTTTGTACTGTGCAGAATGTAGCTACATGCTCGGGGGTTGTGTCATAGAAGCACCTCTCCTGCAGGAGCTTATTGCAGCATTCATTGTTTGGCTAAGTTCTTTAGGGTTGGTTTTGGAAGGTGTTTCATATTTGGTCAAATCCCGCTTCGTACGAAATATTTTCACAGCGTTGTTTCCAAGTGTCCACAAAGATCTGCTGATTGAAACTTCCTACATGCACATCTCCCATACTGCTGTGCTCGTTTCACTACCTGGATTTTGGTTTCCTCTTCTTTCTTTGAAATGACAAGCCTTCATTCTGCATGCTACACACACCTTGTAGCAGTTTCAGTTTGAAGCATGTTGGTGCTATCAAAAAGCTGTGTAACCTAGTTAGAGTGTGTCACTCTCCAGCACTGAATACACAACTTAGAGCTCCTTTCACAACAGACACGCAACCACATCTTTTTGGGAAAGTGCTACCTCAAGTCACTTGCAAATGTAAGGGTTTCAAGGAGAAAATGAAGTCAATCATGGTTTTGCACTCTGGAAACAATAGAAATGACCTCTTGTACATGCCCGTGTGAATTTCACAGCAAAATGCCCTTCTTTTCTTGTTTCTTGAACGTTCTCAACACGTTAGGAGAAAGATCTGTTTGAGCAAGAGTGATGCAGTGTGCATTTTTCTGCATTACAAGTGATTGGGAAACATACTCCTTATTTTTCCACATTGTGTAAGAAACAACGTGAGGCTTGCAAGAGTTTGAACAATGCACCCCAAAACGTATTCCAGGAGTGAAAACACACGTTTCTAGAAAGACTCTGAAGCAGCAAGCAAAAGCATAGTGGCTGAGTGTTCCATCAATGAGAAACACACGCATTTCACTCTTCTGGAGTCAGTTTTCAGCCAGGAATTCATATGCATTTTGTACTGTGCAGAATGAAGCTACATGCTCGGGGGTTGTGTCATAGAAGCACCTCTCCTGCAGGAGCTTATTGCAGCATTCATTGTTTGGCTAAGTTCTTTAGGGTTGGTTTTGGAAGGTGTTTCATCTTTGGTGAAATCCCGCTTCGTACGAAATATTTTCACAGCACTGTTTCCAAGTGTCCACAAAGATCTGCTGCTTGAAACTGCCTACATACACATCTCCCATACTGCTGTGCTCGTTTCACTACCTGGATTTTGGTTTCCTCTTCTTGCTTTGAAATGACAAGCCTTCATTCTGCATGCTACACACACCTTGTAGCAGTTTCAGTTTGAAGCATGTTGGTGCTCTCAAAAAGCTGTGTAACTTAGTTAGAGTGTGTCACTCTCCGGCACTGAATACACAACTTAGAGCTCCTTTCACCACAGACACGCAACCACATCTTTTTGGGAAAGTGCTACCTCAAGTCACTTGCAAATGTAAGGCTTTCATAGAGAAAATGAAGTCAATCATGGTTTTGCACTCTGCAAACAGTGAAATGACCTCTTCTGCATGCCCGTGTGAATTTCACAGCAAAATGCCCTTCTTTTCTTGTTTCTTGAAAGTTCTCAACACGTTAGGAGAAATATCTGTTTGAGCAGAAGTGATGCAGTGTGCATTTTTCTGCATTACAAGTGATTGGGAAACATACTCCTTATTTTTCCACATTGTGTAAGAAACAACGTGAGGCTTGCAAGAGTTTGAACAATGCTCCCCAAAACGTATTCCAGGAGTGAAAACACACGTTTCTAGAAAGACTCTGAAGCAGCAAGCAAAAGCATAGTGGCTGAGTGTTCTTTCAATGAGAAACACACGCATTTCACTCTTCTGAAGTCAGTTTTCAGCCAGGAATTCATATGCATTTTGTACTGTGCAGAATGTAGCTACATGCTCGGGGGTTGTGTCATAGAAGCACCTCTCCTGCAGGAGCTTATTGCAACATTCATTGTTTGGCTAAGTTCTTTAGGGTTGGTTTTGGAAGGTGTTTCATCTTTGGTGAAATCCCGCTTCGTACGAAATATTTTCACAGCGCTGTTTCCAAGTGTCCACAAAGATCTGCTGCTTGAAACTGCCTACATGCACATCTCCCATACTGCTGTGCTCGTTTCACTACCTGGATTTTGGTTTCCTCTTCTTGCTTTGAAATGACAAGCCTTCATTCTGCATGCTACACACACCTTGTAGCAGTTTCAGTTTGAAGCATGTTGGTGCTCTCAAAAAGCTGTGTAACCTAGTTAGAGTGTGTCACTCTCCGGCACTGAATACACAACTTAGAGCTCCTTTCACCACAGACACGCAACCACATCTTTTTGGGAAAGTGCTATCTCAAGTCACTTGCAAATGTAAGGGTTTCATAGAGAAAATGAAGTCAATCATGGTTTTGCACTCTGCAAACAGTAGAAATGACCTCTTGTGCATGCCCGTGTGAATTTCACAGCAAATGCCCTTCTTTTCTTGTTTCTTGAAAGTTCTCAACACATTAGGAGAAAGATCTGTTTGAGCAAGAGTGATGCAGTGTGCATTTTTCTGCATTACAATTGATTGGGAAAGATACTCCTTATTTATCCACATTGTGTAAGAAACAACGTGAGGCTTGCAAGAGTTTGAACAATGCTCCCCAAAACGTATTCCAGGAGTGAAAACACACGTTTCTAGAAAGACTCTGAAGCAGCAAGCAAAAGCATAGTGGCTGAGTATTCTTTCAATGAGAAACACACGCATTTCACTCTTCTGGAGTCAGTTTTCAGCCAGGAATTCATATGCATTTTGTACTGTGCAGAATGTAGCTACATGCTCGGGGGTTGTGTCATAGAAGCACCTCTCCTGCAGGAGTTTATTGCAACATTCATTGTTTGGCTAAGTTCTTTAGGGTTGGTTTTGAAAGGTGTTTCATATTTGGTCAAATCCCGCTTCGTACGAAATATTTTCACAGCGCTGTTTCCAAGTGTCCACAAAGATCTGCTGCTTGAAACTGCCTACATGCACATCTCCCATACTGCTGTGCTCGTTTCACTACCTGGATTTTGGTTTCCTCTTCTTGCTTTGAAATGACAAGCCTTCATTCTGCATGCTACACACACCTTGTAGCAGTTTCTGTTTGAAGCATGTTGGTGCTCTCAAAAAGCTGTGTAACCTAGTTAGAGTGTGTCACTCTCCGGCACTGAATACACAACTTAGAGCTTCTTTCACCACAGACACGCAAAAATATCTTTTTGGGAGAGTGCTACCTCAAGTCATTTGCAAATGTAAGGGTTTCATAGAGAAAATGAAGTCAATCATGATTTTGCACTCTGCAAACAGTAGAAATGACCTCTTGTGCATGCCCGTGTGAATTTCACAGCAAATGCCCTTCTTTTCTTGTTTCTTGAAAGTTCTCAACACATTAGGAGAAAGATCTGTTTGAGCAAGGGTGATGCAGTGTGCATTTTTCTGCATTACAATTGATTGGGAAACATACTCCTTATTTTTCCACATTGTGTAAGAAACAACGTGAGGCTTGCAAGAGTTTGAACAATGCTCCCCAAAACGTATTCCAGGAGTGAAAACACACGTTTCTAGAAAGACTCTGAAGCAGCAAGCAAAAGCATAGTGGCTGAGTATTCTTTCAATGAGAAACACACTCATTTCACTCTTCTGGAGTCAGTTTTCAGCCAGGAATTCATATGCATTTTGTACTGTGCAGAATGTAGCTACATGCTCGGGGGTTGTGTCATAGAAGCACCTCTCCTGCAGGAGCTTATTGCAACATTCATTGTTTGGCTAAGTTCTTTAGGGTTGGTTTTGGAAGGTGTTTCATATTTGGTCAAATCCCGCTTCGTACGAAATATTTTCACAGCGCTGTTTCCAAGTGTCCACAAAGATCTGCTGCTTGAAACTGCCTACATGCACATCTCCCATACTGCTGTGTTCGTTTCACTACCTGGATTTTGGTTTCCTCTTCTTGCTTTGAAATGACAAGCCTTCATTCTGCATGCTACACACACCTTGTAGCAGTTTCAGTTTGAAGCATGTTGGTGCTCTCAAAAAGCTGTGTAACCTAGATAGAGTGTGTCACTCTCCGGCACTGAATACACAACTTAGAGCTCCTTTCACCACAGACACGCCACCACATCTTTTTGGGAAAGTGCTACCTCAAGTCACTTGCAAATGTAAGGCTTTCATAGAGAAAATGAAGTCAATCATGGTTTTGCACTCTGCAAACAGTAGAAATGACCTCTTGTGCATGCCCGTGTGAATTTCACAGCAAATGCCCTTCTTTTCTTGTTTCTTGAAAGTTCTCAACACATTAGGAGAAAGATCTGTTTGAGCAAGAGTGATGCAGTGTGCATTTTTCTGCATTACAATTGATTGGGAAAGATACTCCTTATTTATCCACATTGTGTAAGAAACAACGTGAGGCTTGCAAGAGTTTGAACAATGCTCCCCAAAACGTATTCCAGGAGTGAAAACACACGTTTCTAGAAAGACTCTGAAGCAGCAAGCAAAAGCATAGTGGCTGAGTATTCTTTCAATGAGAAACACACGCATTTCACTCTTCTGGAGTCAGTTTTCAGCCAGGAATTCATATGCATTTTGTACTGTGCAGAATGTAGCTACATGCTCGGGGGTTGTGTCATAGAAGCACCTCTCCTGCAGGAGCTTATTGAAACATTCATTGTTTGGCTAAGTTCTTTAGGGTTGGTTTTGGAAGGTGTTTCATATTTGGTCAAATCCCGCTTCGTACGAAATATTTTCACAGCGCTGTTTCCAAGTGTCCACAAAGATCTGCTGCTTGAAAGTGCCTACATGCACATATCCCATACTGCTGTGCTCGTTTCACTACCTGGATTTTGGTTTCCTCTTCTTGCTTTGAAATGACAAGCCTTCATTCTGCATGCTACACACACCTTGTAGCAGTTTCAGTTTGAAGCATGTTGGTGCTCTCAAAAAGCTGTGTAACCTAGTTAGAGTGTGTCACTCTCCGGCACTGAATACACAACTTAGAGCTTCTTTCACCACAGACACGCAAACATATCTTTTTGGGAGAGTGCTACATCAAGTCACTTGCAAATGTAAGGCTTTCATAGAGAAAATGAAGTCAATCATGATTTTGCACTCTGCAAACAGTAGAAATGACCTCTTGTGCATGCCCGTGTGAATTTCACAGCAAATGCCCTTCTTTTCTTGTTTCTTGAAAGTTCTCAACACATTAGGAGAAAGATCTGTTTGAGCAAGAGTGATGCAGTGTGCATTTTTCTGCATTACAATTGATTGGGAAACATACTCCTTATTTTTCCACATTGTGTAAGAAACAACGTGAGGCTTGCAAGAGTTTGAACAATGCTCCCCAAAACGTATTCCAGGAGTGAAAACACACGTTTCTAGAAAGACTCTGAAGCAGCAAGCAAAAGCATAGTGGCTGAGTATTCTTTCAATGAGAAACACACTCATTTCACTCTTCTGGAGTCAGTTTTCAGCCAGGAATTCATATGCATTTTGTACTGTGCAGAATGTAGCTACATGCTCGGGGGTTGTGTCATAGAAGCACCTCTCCTGCAGGAGCTTATTGCAACATTCATTGTTTGGCTAAGTTCTTTAGGGTTGGTTTTGGAAGGTGTTTCATATTTGGTCAAATCCCGCTTCGTACGAAATATTTTCACAGCGCTGTTTCCAAGTGTCCACAAAGATCTGCTGCTTGAAACTGCCTACATGCACATCTCCCATACTGCTGTGCTCGTTTCACTACCTGGATTTTGGTTTCCTCTTCTTGCTTTGAAATGACAAGCCTTCATTCTGCTTGCTACACACACCTTGTAGCAGTTTCAGTTTGAAGCATGTTGGTGCTCTCAAAAAGCTGTGTAACCTAGATAGAGTGTGTCACTCTCCGGCACTGAATACACAACTTAGAGCTCCTTTCACCACAGACACGCCACCACATCTTTTTGGGAAAGTGCTACCTCAAGTCACTTGCAAATGTAAGGCTTTCATAGAGAAAATGAAGTCAATCATGGTTTTGCACTCTGCAAACAGTAGAAATGACCTCTTGTGCATGCCCGTGTGAATTTCACAGCAAATGCCCTTCTTTTCTTGTTTCTTGAAAGTTCTCAACACATTAGGAGAAAGATCTGTTTGAGCAAGAGTGATGCAGTGTGCATTTTTCTGCATTACAATTGATTGGGAAAGATACTCCTTATTTATCCACATTGTGTAAGAAACAACGTGAGGCTTGCAAGAGTTTGAACAATGCTCCCCAAAACGTATTCCAGGAGTGAAAACACACGTTTCTAGAAAGACTCTGAAGCAGCAAGCAAAAGCATAGTGGCTGAGTATTCTTTCAATGAGAAACACACGCATTTCACTCTTCTGGAGTCAGTTTTCAGCCAGGAATTCATATGCATTTTGTACTGTGCAGAATGTAGCTACATGCTCGGGGGTTGTGTCATAGAAGCACCTCTCCTGCAGGAGCTTATTGAAACATTCATTGTTTGGCTAAGTTCTTTAGGGTTGGTTTTGGAAGGTGTTTCATATTTGGTCAAATCCCGCTTCGTACGAAATATTTTCACAGCGCTGTTTCCAAGTGTCCACAAAGATCTGCTGCTTGAAAGTGCCTACATGCACATATCCCATACTGCTGTGCTCGTTTCACTACCTGGATTTTGGTTTCCTCTTCTTGCTTTGAAATGACAAGCCTTCATTCTGCATGCTACACACACCTTGTAGCAGTTTCAGTTTGAAGCATGTTGGTGCTCTCAAAAAGCTGTGTAACCTAGTTAGAGTGTGTCACTCTCCGGCACTGAATACACAACTTAGAGCTTCTTTCACCACAGACACGCAAACATATCTTTTTGGGAGAGTGCTACATCAAGTCACTTGCAAATGTAAGGCTTTCATAGAGAAAATGAAGTCAATCATGATTTTGCACTCTGCAAACAGTAGAAATGACCTCTTGTGCATGCCCGTGTGAATTTCACAGCAAATGCCCTTCTTTTCTTGTTTCTTGAAAGTTCTCAACACATTAGGAGAAAGATCTGTTTGAGCAAGAGTGATGCAGTGTGCATTTTTCTGCATTACAATTGATTGGGAAACATACTCCTTATTTTTCCACATTGTGTAAGAAACAACGTGAGGCTTGCAAGAGTTTGAACAATGCTCCCCAAAACGTATTCCAGGAGTGAAAACACACGTTTCTAGAAAGACTCTGAAGCAGCAAGCAAATGCATAGTGGCTGAGTATTCTTTCAATGAGAAACACACTCATTTCACTCTTCTGGAGTCAGTTTTCAGCCAGGAATTCATATGCATTTTGTAGTGTGCAGAATGTAGCTACATGCTCGGGGGTTGTGTCATAGAAGCACCTCTCCTGCAGGAGCTTATTGCAACATTCATTGTTTGGCTAAGTTCTTTAGGGTTGGTTTTGGAAGGTGTTTCATATTTGGTCAAATCCCGCTTCGTACGAAATATTTTCACAGCGCTGTTTCCAAGTGTCCACAAAGATCTGCTGCTTGAAACTGCCTACATGCACATCTCCCATACTGCTGTGCTCGTTTCACTACCTGGATTTTGGTTTCCTCTTCTTGCTTTGAAATGACAAGCCTTCATTCTGCTTGCTACACACACCTTGTAGCAGTTTCAGTTTGAAGCATGTTGGTGCTCTCAAAAAGCTGTGTAACCTAGATAGAGTGTGTCACTCTCCGGCACTGAATACACAACTTAGAGCTCCTTTCACCACAGACACGCAACCACATCTTTTTGGGAAAGTGCTACCTCAAGTCACTTGCAAATGTAAGGCTTTCATAGAGAAAATGAAGTCAATCATGGTTTTGCACTCTGCAAACAGTAGAAATGACCTCTTGTGCATGCCCGTGTGAATTTCACAGCAAATGCCCTTCTTTTCTTGTTTCTTGAAAGTTCTCAACACATTAGGAGAAAGATCTGTTTGAGCAAGAGTGATGCAGTGTGCATTTTTCTGCATTACAATTGATTGGGAAAGATACTCCTTATTTATCCACATTGTGTAAGAAACAACGTGAGGCTTGCAAGAGTTTGAACAATGCTCCCCAAAACGTATTCCAGGAGTGAAAACACACGTTTCTAGAAAGACTCTGAAGCAGCAAGCAAAAGCATAGTGGCTGAGTATTCTTTCAATGAGAAACACACGCATTTCACTCTTCTGGAGTCAGTTTTCAGCCAGGAATTCATATGCATTTTGTACTGTGCAGAATGTAGCTACATGCTCGGGGGTTGTGTCATAGAAGCACCTCTCCTGCAGGAGTTTATTGCAACATTCATTGTTTGGCTAAGTTCTTTAGGGTTGGTTTTGAAAGGTGTTTCATATTTGGTCAAATCCCGCTTCGTACGAAATATTTTCACAGCGCTGTTTCCAAGTGTCCACAAAGATCTGCTGCTTGAAACTGCCTACATGCACATCTCCCATACTGCTGTGCTCGTTTCACTACCTGGATTTTGGTTTCCTCTTCTTGCTTTGAAATGACAAGCCTTCATTCTGCATGCTACACACACCTTGTAGCAGTTTCTGTTTGAAGCATGTTGGTGCTCTCAAAAAGCTGTGTAACCTAGTTAGAGTGTGTCACTCTCCGGCACTGAATACACAACTTAGAGCTTCTTTCACCACAGACACGCAAAAATATCTTTTTGGGAGAGTGCTACCTCAAGTCATTTGCAAATGTAAGGGTTTCATAGAGAAAATGAAGTCAATCATGATTTTGCACTCTGCAAACAGTAGAAATGACCTCTTGTGCATGCCCGTGTGAATTTCACAGCAAATGCCCTTCTTTTCTTGTTTCTTGAAAGTTCTCAACACATTAGGAGAAAGATCTGCTTGAGCAAGGGTGATGCAGTGTGCATTTTTCTGCATTACAATTGATTGGGAAACATACTCCTTATTTTTCCACATTGTGTAAGAAACAACGTGAGGCTTGCAAGAGTTTGAACAATGCTCCCCAAAACGTATTCCAGGAGTGAAAACACACGTTTCTAGAAAGACTCTGAAGCAGCAAGCAAAAGCATAGTGGCTGAGTATTCTTTCAATGAGAAACACACTCATTTCACTCTTCTGGAGTCAGTTTTCAGCCAGGAATTCATATGCATTTTGTAGTGTGCAGAATGTAGCTACATGCTCGGGGGTTGTGTCATAGAAGCACCTCTCCTGCAGGAGCTTATTGCAACATTCATTGTTTGGCTAAGTTCTTTAGGGTTGGTTTTGGAAGGTGTTTCATATTTGGTCAAATCCCGCTTCGTACGAAATATTTTCACAGCGCTGTTTCCAAGTGTCCACAAAGATCTGCTGCTTGAAACTGCCTACATGCACATATCCCATACTGCTGTGCTCGTTTCACTACCTGGATTTTGGTTTCCTCTTCTTGCTTTGAAATGACAAGCCTTCATTCTGCATGCTACACACACCTTGTAGCAGTTTCAGTTTGAAGCATGTTGGTGCTCTCAAAAAGCTGTGTAACCTAGTTAGAGTGTGTCACTCTCCGGCACTGAATACACAACTTAGAGCTTCTTTCACCACAGACACGCAAACATATCTTTTTGGGAGAGTGCTACATCAAGTCACTTGCAAATGTAAGGCTTTCATAGAGAAAATGAAGTCAATCATGGTTTTGCACTCTGCAAACAGTAGAAATGACCTCTTGTGCATGCCCGTGTGAATTTCACAGCAAATGCCCTTCTTTTCTCGTTTCTTGAAAGTTCTCAACACATTAGGAGAAAGATCTGTTTGAGCAAGAGTGATGCAGTGTGCATTTTTCTGCATTACAATTGATTGGGAAAGATACTCCTTATTTATCCACATTGTGTAAGAAACAACGTGAGGCTTGCAAGAGTTTGAACAATGCTCCCCAAAACGTATTCCAGGAGTGAAAACACACGTTTCTAGAAAGACTCTGAAGCAGCAAGCAAAAGCATAGTGGCTGAGTATTCTTTCAATGAGAAACACACGCATTTCACTCTTCTGGAGTCAGTTTTCAGCCAGGAATTCATATGCATTTTGTACTGTGCAGAATGTAGCTACATGCTCGGGGGTTGTGTCATAGAAGCACCTCTCCTGCAGGAGTTTATTGCAACATTCATTGTTTGGCTAAGTTCTTTAGGGTTGGTTTTGAAAGGTGTTTCATATTTGGTCAAATCCCGCTTCGTACGAAATATTTTCACAGCGCTGTTTCCAAGTGTCCACAAAGATCTGCTGCTTGAAACTGCCTACATGCACATCTCCCATACTGCTGTGCTCGTTTCACTACCTGGATTTTGGTTTCCTCTTCTTGCTTTGAAATGACAAGCCTTCATTCTGCATGCTACACACACCTTGTAGCAGTTTCTGTTTGAAGCATGTTGGTGCTCTCAAAAAGCTGTGTAACCTATTTAGAGTGTGTCACTCTCCGGCACTGAATACACAACTTAGAGCTTCTTTCACCACAGACACGCAAAAATATCTTTTTGGGAGAGTGCTACCTCAAGTCATTTGCAAATGTAAGGGTTTCATAGAGAAAATGAAGTCAATCATGATTTTGCACTCTGCAAACAGTAGAAATGACCTCTTGTGCATGCCCGTGTGAATTTCACAGCAAATGCCCTTCTTTTCTTGTTTCTTGAAAGTTCTCAACACATTAGGAGAAAGATCTGCTTGAGCAAGGGTGATGCAGTGTGCATTTTTCTGCATTACAATTGATTGGGAAACATACTCCTTATTTTTCCACATTGTGTAAGAAACAACGTGAGGCTTGCAAGAGTTTGAACAATGCTCCCCAAAACGTATTCCAGGAGTGAAAACACACGTTTCTAGAAAGACTCTGAAGCAGCAAGCAAAAGCATAGTGGCTGAGTATTCTTTCAATGAGAAACACACTCATTTCACTCTTCTGGAGTCAGTTTTCAGCCAGGAATTCATATGCATTTTGTAGTGTGCAGAATGTAGCTACATGCTCGGGGGTTGTGTCATAGAAGCACCTCTCCTGCAGGAGCTTATTGCAACATTCATTGTTTGGCTAAGTTCTTTAGGGTTGGTTTTGGAAGGTGTTTCATATTTGGTCAAATCCCGCTTCGTACGAAATATTTTCACAGCGCTGTTTCCAAGTGTCCACAAAGATCTGCTGCTTGAAACTGCCTACATGCACATATCCCATACTGCTGTGCTCGTTTCACTACCTGGATTTTGGTTTCCTCTTCTTGCTTTGAAATGACAAGCCTTCATTCTGCATGCTACACACACCTTGTAGCAGTTTCAGTTTGAAGCATGTTGGTGCTCTCAAAAAGCTGTGTAACCTAGATAGAGTGTGTCACTCTCCGGCACTGAATACACAACTTAGAGCTCCTTTCACCACAGACACGCAACCACATCTTTTTGGGAAAGTGCTACCTCAAGTCACTTGCAAATGTAAGGCTTTCATAGAGAAAATGAAGTCAATCATGGTTTTGCACTCTGCAAACAGTAGAAATGACCTCTTGTGCATGCCCGTGTGAATTTCACAGCAAATGCCCTTCTTTTCTTGTTTCTTGAAAGTTCTCAACACATTAGGAGAAAGATCTGTTTGAGCAAGAGTGATGCAGTGTGCATTTTTCTGCATTACAATTGATTGGGAAAGATACTCCTTATTTATCCACATTGTGTAAGAAACAACGTGAGGCTTGCAAGAGTTTGAACAATGCTCCCCAAAACGTATTCCAGGAGTGAAAACACACGTTTCTAGAAAGACTCTGAAGCAGCAAGCAAAAGCATAGTGGCTGAATATTCTTTCAATGAGAAACACACGCATTTCACTCTTCTGGAGTCAGTTTTCAGCCAGGAATTCATATGCATTTTGTACTGTGCAGAATGTAGCTACATGCTCGGGGGTTGTGTCATAGAAGCACCTCTCCTGCAGGAGCTTATTGAAACATTCATTGTTTGGCTAAGTTCTTTAGGGTTGGTTTTGGAAGGTGTTTCATATTTGGTCAAATCCCGCTTCGTACGAAATATTTTCACAGCGCTGTTTCCAAGTGTCCACAAAGATCTGCTGCTTGAAACTGCCTACATGCACATATCCCATACTGCTGTGCTCGTTTCACTACCTGGATTTTGGTTTCCTCTTCTTGCTTTGAAATGACAAGCCTTCATTCTGCATGCTACACACACCTTGTAGCAGTTTCAGTTTGAAGCATGTTGGTGCTCTCAAAAAGCTGTGTAACCTAGTTAGAGTGTGTCACTCTCCGGCACTGAATACACAACTTAGAGCTTCTTTCACCACAGACACGCAAACATATCTTTTTGGGAGAGTGCTACATCAAGTCACTTGCAAATGTAAGGCTTTCATAGAGAAAATGAAGTCAATCATGGTTTTGCACTCTGCAAACAGTAGAAATGACCTCTTGTGCATGCCCGTGTGAATTTCACAGCAAATGCCCTTCTTTTCTCGTTTCTTGAAAGTTCTCAACACATTAGGAGAAAGATCTGTTTGAGCAAGAGTGATGCAGTGTGCATTTTTCTGCATTACAATTGATTGGGAAAGATACTCCTTATTTATCCACATTGTGTAAGAAACAACGTGAGGCTTGCAAGAGTTTGAACAATGCTCCCCAAAACGTATTCCAGGAGTGAAAACACACGTTTCTAGAAAGACTCTGAAGCAGCAAGCAAAAGCATAGTGGCTGAGTATTCTTTCAATGAGAAACACACGCATTTCACTCTTCTGGAGTCAGTTTTCAGCCAGGAATTCATATGCATTTTGTACTGTGCAGAATGTAGCTACATGCTCGGGGGTTGTGTCATAGAAGCACCTCTCCTGCAGGAGTTTATTGCAACATTCATTGTTTGGCTAAGTTCTTTAGGGTTGGTTTTGGAAGGTGTTTCATATTTGGTCAAATCCCGCTTCGTACGAAATATTTTCACAGCGCTGTTTCCAAGTGTCCACAAAGATCTGCTGCTTGAAACTGCCTACATGCACATCTCCCATACTGCTGTGCTCGTTTCACTACCTGGATTTTGGTTTCCTCTTCTTGCTTTGAAATGACAAGCCTTCATTCTGCATGCTACACACACCTTGTTGCAGTTTCAGTTTGAAGCATGTTGGTGCTCTCAAAAAGCTGTGTAACCTAGTTAGAGTGTGTCACTCTCCGGCACTGAATACACAACTTAGAGCTCCTTTCACCACAGACACGCAACCACATCTTTTTGGGAAAGTGCTACCTCAAGTCACTTGCAAATGTAAGGCTTTCATAGAGAAAATGAAGTCAATCATGGTTTTGCACTCTGCAAACAGTAGAAATGACCTCTTGTGCATGCCCGTGTGAATTTCACAGCAAATGCCCTTCTTTTCTTGTTTCTTGAAAGTTCTCAACACATTAGGAGAAAGATCTGTTTGAGCAAGAGTGATGCAGTGTGCATTTTTCTGCATTACAATTGATTGGGAAAGATACTCCTTATTTATCCACATTGTGTAAGAAACAACGTGAGGCTTGCAAGAGTTTGAACAATGCTCCCCAAAACGTATTCCAGGAGTGAAAACACACGTTTCTAGAAAGACTCTGAAGCAGCAAGCAAAAGCATAGTGGCTGAGTATTCTTTCAATGAGAAACACACGCATTTCACTCTTCTGGAGTCAGTTTTCAGCCAGGAATTCATATGCATTTTGTACTGTGCAGAATGTAGCTACATGCTCGGGGGTTGTGTCATAGAAGCACCTCTCCTGCAGGAGCTTATTGAAACATTCATTGTTTGGCTAAGTTCTTTAGGGTTGGTTTTGGAAGGTGTTTCATATTTGGTCAAATCCCGCTTCGTACGAAATATTTTCACAGCGCTGTTTCCAAGTGTCCACAAAGATCTGCTGCTTGAAACTGCCTACATGCACATATCCCATACTGCTGTGCTCGTTTCACTACCTGGATTTTGGTTTCCTCTTCTTGCTTTGAAATGACAAGCCTTCATTCTGCATGCTACACACACCTTGTAGCAGTTTCAGTTTGAAGCATGTTGGTGCTCTCAAAAAGCTGTGTAACCTAGTTAGAGTGTGTCACTCTCCGGCACTGAATACACAACTTAGAGCTTCTTTCACCACAGACACGCAAACATATCTTTTTGGGAGAGTGCTACATCAAGTCACTTGCAAATGTAAGGCTTTCATAGAGAAAATGAAGTCAATCATGGTTTTGCACTCTGCAAACAGTAGAAATGACCTCTTGTGCATGCCCGTGTGAATTTCACAGCAAATGCCCTTCTTTTCTCGTTTCTTGAAAGTTCTCAACACATTAGGAGAAAGATCTGTTTGAGCAAGAGTGATGCAGTGTGCATTTTTCTGCATTACAATTGATTGGGAAAGATACTCCTTATTTATCCACATTGTGTAAGAAACAACGTGAGGCTTGCAAGAGTTTGAACAATGCTCCCCAAAACGTATTCCAGGAGTGAAAACACACGTTTCTAGAAAGACTCTGAAGCAGCAAGCAAAAGCATAGTGGCTGAGTATTCTTTCAATGAGAAACACACGCATTTCACTCTTCTGGAGTCAGTTTTCAGCCAGGAATTCATATGCATTTTGTACTGTGCAGAATGTAGCTACATGCTCGGGGGTTGTGTCATAGAAGCACCTCTCCTGCAGGAGTTTATTGCAACATTCATTGTTTGGCTAAGTTCTTTAGGGTTGGTTTTGGAAGGTGTTTCATATTTGGTCAAATCCCGCTTCGTACGAAATATTTTCACAGCGCTGTTTCCAAGTGTCCACAAAGATCTGCTGCTTGAAACTGCCTACATGCACATCTCCCATACTGCTGTGCTCGTTTCACTACCTGGATTTTGGTTTCCTCTTCTTGCTTTGAAATGACAAGCCTTCATTCTGCATGCTACACACACCTTGTTGCAGTTTCAGTTTGAAGCATGTTGGTGCTCTCAAAAAGCTGTGTAACCTAGTTAGAGTGTGTCACTCTCCGGCACTGAATACACAACTTAGAGCTCCTTTCACCACAGACACGCAACCACATCTTTTTGGGAAAGTGCTACCTCAAGTCACTTGCAAATGTAAGGCTTTCATCGAGAAAATGAAGTCAATCATGGTTTTGCACTCTGCAAACAGTAGAAATGACCTCTTGTGCATGCCCGTGTGAATTTCACAGCAAATGCCCTTCTTTTCTTGTTTCTTGAAAGTTCTCAACACATTAGGAGAAAGATCTGTTTGAGCAAGAGTGATGCAGTGTGCATTTTTCTGCATTACAATTGATTGGGAAAGATACTCCTTATTTTTCCACATTGTGTAAGAAACAACGTGAGGCTTGCCAGAGTTTGAACAATGCTCCCCAAAACGTATTCCAGGAGTGAAAACACACGTTTCTAGAAAGACTCTGAAGCAGCAAGCAAAAGCATAGTGGCTGAGTATTCTTTCAATGAGAAACACACGCATTTCACTCTTCTGGAGTCAGTTTTCAGCCAGGAATTCATATGCATTTTGTACTGTGCAGAATGTAGCTACATGCTCGGGGTTGTGTCATAGAAGCACCTCTCCTGCAGGAGCTTATTGCAACATTCATTGTTTGGCTAAGTTCTTTAGGGTTGGTTTTGGAAGGTGTTTCATATTTGGTCAAATCCCGCTTCGTACGAAATATTTTCACAGCGCTGTTTCCAAGTGTCCACAAAGATCTGCTGCTTGAAACTGCCTACATGCACATCTCCCATACTGCTGTGCTCGTTTCACTACCTGGATTTTGGTTTCCTCTTCTTGCTTTGAAATGACAAGCCTTCATTCTGCATGCTACACACACCTTGTAGCAGTTTCAGTTTGAAGCATGTTGGTGCTCTCAAAAAGCTGTGTAACCTAGTTAGAGTGTGTCACTCTCCGGCACTGAATACACAACTTAGAGCTTCTTTCACCACAGACACGCAAACATATCTTTTTGGGAAAGTGCTACCTCAAGTCACTTGCAAATGTAAGGGTTTCATAGAGAAGATGAAGTCAATCATGATTTTGCACTCTGCAAACAGTAGAAATGACCTCTTGTGCATGCCCGTGTGAATTTCACAGCAAATGCCCTTCTTTTCTCGTTTCTTGAAAGTTCTCAACACATTAGGAGAAAGATCTGTTTGAGCAAGAGTGATGCAGTGTGCATTTTTCTGCATAACAAGTGATTGGGAAACATACTCCTTATTTTTCCACATTGTGTAAGAAACAACGTGAGGCTTGCAAGAGTTTGAACAATGCACCCCAAAACGTATTCCAGGTCTGAAAACACACGTTTCTAGAAAGACTCTGAAGCAGCAAGCAAAAGCATAGTGGCTGAGTGTTCTTTCAATGAGAAACACACGCATTTCACTCTTCTGAAGTCAGTTTTCAGCCAGGAATTCATATGCATTTTGTACTGTGCAGAATGTAGCTACATGCTCAGGGGTTGTGTCATAGAAGCACCTCTCCTGCAGGAGCTTATTGCAACATTCATTATTTGGCTAAGTTCATTAGGGTTGGTTTTGGAAGGTGTTTCATCTTTGGTGAAATCCCGCATCGTACGAAATATTTTCACAGCGCTGTTTCCAAGTGTCCACAAAGATCTGCTGCTTGAAACTGCCTACATGCACATCTCCCATACTGCTGTGCTCGTTTCACTACCTGGATTTTGGTTTCCTCTTCTTGCTTTGAAATGACAAGCCTTCATTCTGCATGCTACACACACCTTGTAGCAGTTTCAGTTTGAAGCATGTTGGTGCTCTCAAAAAGCTGTGTAACCTAGTTAGAGTGTGTCACTCTCCGGCTCTGAATACAGAACTTAGAGCTCCTTTCACCACAGACACGCAAACACATCTTTTTGGGAAAGTGCTACCTCAAGTCACTTGCAAATGTAAGGGTTTCATAGAGAAAATGAAGTCAATCATGATTTTGCACTCTGCAAACAGTAGAAATGACCTCTTGTGCATGCCCGTGTGAGTTTCACAGCAAAATGCCCTTCTTTTCTTGTTTCTTGAAAGTTCTCAACACATTAGGAGAAAGATCTGTTTGAGCAAGAGTGATGCAGTGTGCATTTTTCTGCATTACAAGTGATTGGGAAACATACTCCTTATTTTTCCACATTGTGTAAGAAACAACGTGAGGCTTGCAAGACCTTGAACAATGCACCCTAAAACGTATTCCATGAGTGAAAACACACGTTTCTAGAAAGACTCTGAAGCAGCAAGCAAAAGCATAGTGGCTGAGTGTTCTTTCAATGAGAAACACACGCATTTCACTCTTCTGGAGTCAGTTTTCAGCCAGGAATTCATATGCATTTTGTACTGTGCAGAATGTAGCTACATGCTCGGGGGTTGTGTCATAGAAGCACCTCTCCTGCAGGAGCTTATTGCAACATTCATTATTTGGCTAAGTTCATTAGGGTTGGTTTTGGAAGGTGTTTCATCTTTGGTGAAATCCCGCTTCGTACGAAATATTTTCACAGCGCTGTTTCCAAGTGTCCACAAAGATCTGCTGGTTGAAACTGCCTACATGCACATCTCCCATACTGCTGTGCTCGTTTCACTACCTGGATTTTGGTTTCCTCTTCTTGCTTTGAAATGACAAGCCTTCATTCTGCATGCTACACACACCTTGTAGCAGTTTCAGTTTGAAGCATGTTGGTGCTCTCAAAAAGCTGTGTAACCTAGTTAGAGTGTGTCACTCTCCGGCACTGAATACACAACTTAGAGCTTCTTTCACCACAGACACGCAAACATATCTTTTTGGGAAAGTGCTACCTCAAGTCACTTGCAAATGTAAGGGTTTCATAGAGAAAATGAAGTCAATCATGATTTTGCACTCTGCAAACAGTAGAAATGACTTCTTGTGCATGCCCGTGTGAATTTCACAGCAAATGCCCTTCTTTTCTTGTTTCTTGAAAGTTCTCAACACATTAGGAGAAAGATCTGTTTGAGCAAGAGTGATGCAGTGTGCATTTTTCTGCATTACAATTGATTGGGAAACATACTCCTTATTTTTCCACATTGTGTAAGAAACAACGTGAGGCTTGCCAGAGTTTGAACAATGCTCCCCAAAACGTATTCCAGGAGTGAAAACAGACGTTTCTAGAAAGACTCTGAAGCAGCAAGCAAAAGCATAGTGGCTGAGTGTTCTTTCAATGAGAAACACACGCATTTCACTCTTCTGAAGTCAGTTTTCAGCCAGGAATTCATATGCATTTTGTACTGTGCAGAATGTAGCTACATGCTCGGGGGTTGTGTCATAGAAGCACCTCTCCTGCAGGAGCTTATTGCAACATTCATTGTTTGGCTAAGTTCTTTGGGGTTCGTTTTGGAAGGTGTTTCATATTTGGTCAAATCCCGCTTCGTACGAAATATTTTCACAGCGCTGTTTCCAAGTGTCCACAAAGATCTGCTGGTTGAAACTGCCTACAGGCACATCTCCCATACTGCTGTGTTCGTTTCATTACCTGGATTTTGGTTTCCTCTTCTTGCTTTGAAATGACAAGCCTTCATTCTGCATGCTACACACACCTTGTAGCAGTTTCAGTTTGAAGCATGTTGGTGCTCTCAAAAACTGTGTAACCTAGTTAGAGTGTGTCACTCTCCAGCACTGAATACACAACTTAGAGCTCCTTTCACCACAGACACGCAACCACATCTTTTTGGGAAAGTGCTACCTCAAGTCACTTGCAAATGTAAGGGTTTCAAGGAGAAAATGAAGTCAATTATGGTTTTGCACTCTGCAAACAATAGAAATGACCTCTTGTACATGCCCGTGTGAATTTCATAGCAAAATGCCCTTCTTTTCTTGTTTCTTGAAAGTTCTCAACACATTAGGAGAAAGATCTGTTTGAGCAAGAGTGATGCAGTGTGCATTTTTCTGCATAACAAGTGATTGGGAAACATACTCCTTATTTTTCTACATTGTGTAAGAAACAACGTGAGGCTTGCAAGAGTTTGAACAATGCACCCCAAAACGTATTCCAGGTGTGAAAACACACGTTACTAGAAAGACTCTGAAGCAGCAAGCAAAAGCATAGTGGCTGAGTGTTCTTTCAATGAGAAACACACGCATTTCACTCTTCTGGAGTCAGTTTTCAGCCAGGAATTCATATGCATTTTGTACTGTGCAGAATGTAGCTACATGCTCGGGGGTTGTGTCATAGAAGCACCTCTCCTGCAGGAGCTTATTGCAACATTCATTATTTGGCTAAGTTCATTAGGGTTGGTTTTGGAAGGTGTTTCATATTTGGTGAAATCCCGCTTCGTACGAAATATTTTCACAGCGCTGTTTCCAAGTGTCCACAAAGATCTGCTGCTTGAAACTGCCTACATGCACATCTCCCATACTGCTGTGCTCGTTTCACTACCTGGATTTTGGTTTCCTCTTCTTTCTTTGAAATGACAAGCCCTCATTCTGCATGCTACACACACCTTGTAGCAGTTTCAGTTTGAAGCATGTTGGTGCTATCAAAAAGCTGTGTAACCTAGTTAGAGTGTGTCACTCTCCAGCACTGAATACACAACTTAGAGCTCCTTTCACAACAGACACGCAACCACATCTTTTTGGGAAAGTGCTACCTCAAGTCACCTGCAAATGTAAGGGTTTCAAGGAGAAAATGAAGTCAATCATGGTTTTGCACTCTGCAAACAATAGAAATGACCTCTTGTACATGCCCGTGTGAATTTCACAGCAAAATGCCCTTCTTTTCTTGTTTCTTGAACGTTCTCAACACATTAGGAGAAAGATCTGTTTGAGCAAGAGTGATGCAGTGTGCATTTTTCTGCATAACAAGTGATTGGGAAACATACTCCTTATTTTTCCACATTGTGTAAGAAACAACGTGAGACTTGCAAGAGTTTGAACAATGCTCCCCAAAACGTATTCCAGGAGTGAAAACACACGTTTCTAGAAAGACTCTGAAGCAGCAAGCAAAAGCATAGTGGCTGAGTGTTCTTTCAATGAGAAACACACGCATTTCACTCTTCTGAAGTCAGTTTTCAGCCAGGAATTCATATGCATTTTGTACTGTGCAGAATGTAGCTACATGCTCGGGGGTTGTGTCATAGAAGCACCTCTCCTGCAGGAGCTTATTGCAACATTCATTGTTTGGCTAAGTTCTTTAGGGTTGGTTTTGGAAGGTGTTTCATATTTGGTCAAATCCCCCTTCGTACGAAATATTTTCACAGCGCTGTTTCCAAGTGTCCACAAAGATCTGCTGCTTGAAACTGCCTCCATGCACATCTCCCATACTGCTTTGCTCGTTTCACTACCTGGATTTTGGCTTCCTCTTCTTGCTTTGAAATGACAAGCCTTCATTCTGCATGCTACACACACCTTGTAGCAGTTTCAGTTAGAAGCATATTGGTGCTCTCAAAAAGCTGTGTAACCTAGTTAGAGTGTGTCACTCTCCGGCACTGAATACACAACTTAGAGCTCCTTTCACCACAGACACGCAAACACATCTTTTTGGGAAAGTGCTACCTCAAGTCACTTGCAAATGTAAGGGAGAAAATGAAATCAATCATGGTTTTGCACTCTGCAAACAGTAGAAATGACCTCTTGTACATGCCCGTGTGAATTTCACAGCAAAATGCCCTTCTTTTCTTGTTTCTTGAAAGTTCTCAACACGTTAGGAGAAAGATCTGTTTGAGCAAGAGTGATGCAGTGTGCATTTTTCTGCATTACAAGTGATTGGGAAACATACTCCTTATTTTTCCACATTGTGTAAGAAACAACGTGAGGCTTGCAAGAGTTTGAACAATGCACCCCAAAACGTATTCCAGGAGTGAAAACACACGTTTCTAGAAAGACTCTGAAGCAGCAAGCAAAAGCATAGTGGCTGAGTGTTCCATCAATGAGAAACACACGCATTTCACTCTTCTGGAGTCAGTTTTCAGCCAGGAATTCATATGCATTTTGTACTGTGCAGAATGTAGCTACATGCTCGGGGGTTGTGTCATAGAAGCACCTCTCCTGCAGGAGCTTATTGCAGCATTCATTGTTTGGCTAAGTTCTTTAGGGTTGGTTTTGGAAGGTGTTTCATCTTTGGTGAAATCCCGCTTCGTACGAAATATTTTCAGAGCGCTGTTTCCAAGTGTCCACAAAGATCTGCTGCTTGAAACTGCCTACATGCACATCTCCCATACTGCTGTGCTCGTTTCACTACCTGGATTTTGGTTTCCTCTTCTTGCTTTGAAATGACAAGCCTTCATTCTGCATGCTACACACACCTTGTAGCAGTTTCAGTTTGAAGCATGTTGGTGCTCTCAAAAAGCTGTGTAACCTAGTTAGAGTGTGTCACTCTCCGGCACTGAATACACAACTTAGAGCATCTTTCACCACAGACACGCAAACATATCTTTTTGGGAAAGTGCTACCTCAAGTCACTTGCAAATATAAGGGTTTCATAGAGAAAATGAAGTCAATCATGATTTTGCACTCTGCAAACAATATAAATGACCTCTTGTACATGCCCGTGTGAATTTCACAGCAAAATGCCCTTCTTTTCTTGTTTCTTGAATGTTCTCAACACATTAGGAGAAAGATCTGTGTGAGCAAGAGTGCTGCAGTGTGCATTTTTCTGCATTACAAGTGATTGGGAAACATACTCCTTATTTTTCCACATTGTGTAAGAAACAACGTGAGGCTTGCAAGAGTTTGAACAATGCACCCCAAAACGTATTCCAGGAGTGAAAACACACGTTTCTAGAAAGACTCTGAAGCAGCAAGCAAAAGCATAGTGGCTGAGTGTTCTTTCAATGAGAAACACACGCATTTCACTCTTCTGAAGTCAGTTTTCAGCCAGGAATCCATATGCATTTTGTACTGTGCAGAATGTAGCTACATGCTCGGGGGTTGTGTCATAGAAGCACCTCTCCTGCAGGAGTTTATTGCAACATTCATTATTTGGCTAAGTTCTTTAGGGTTGGTTTTGGAAGGTGTTTCATATTTGGTCAAATCCCGCTTCGTACGAAATATTTTCACAGCGCTGTTTCCAAGTGTCCACAAAGATCTGCTGCTTGAAACTGCCTACATGCACATCTCCCATACTGCTGTGCTCGTTTCACTACCTGGATTTTGGTTTCCTCTTCTTGCTTTGAAATGACAAGCCTTCATTCTGCATGCTACACACACCTTGTAGCAGTTTCAGTTAGAAGCATATTGGTGCTCTCAAAAAGCTGTGTAACCTAGTTAGAGTGTGTCACTCTCCGGCACTGAATACACAACTTAGAGCTCCTTTCACCACAGACACGCAACCACATCTTTTTGGGAAAGTGGTACATCAAGTCACTTGCAAATGTAAGGCTTTCATAGAGAAAATGAAGTCAATCATGGTTTTGCACTCTGCAAACAGTGAAATGACCTCTTCTGCATGCCCGTGTGAATTTCACAGCAAAATGCCCTTCTTTTCTTGTTTCTTGAAAGTTCTCAACACGTTAGGAGAAATATCTGTTTGAGCAGAAGTGATGCAGTGTGCATTTTTCTGCATTACAAGTGATTGGGAAACATACTCCTTATTTTTCAACATTGTGTAAGAAACAACGTGAGGCTTGCAAGAGTTTGAACAATGCACCCCAAAACGTATTCCAGGAGTGAAAACACACGTTTCTAGAAAGACTCTGAAGCAGCAAGCAAAAGCTTATTTTTCCACATTGTGTAAGAAACAACGTGAGGCTTGCAAGAGTTTGAACAATGCTCCCCAAAACGTATTCCAGGAGTGAAAACACACGTTTCTAGAAAGACTCTGAAGCAGCAAGCAAAAGCATAGTGGCTGAGTGTTCTTTCAATGAGAAACACACGCATTTCACTCTTCTGAAGTCAGTTTTCAGCCAGGAATTCATATGCATTTTGTACTGTGCAGAATGTAGCTACATGCTCGGGGGTTGTGTCATAGAAGCACCTCTCCTGCAGGAGCTTATTGCAACATTCATTGTTTGGCTAAGTTCTTTAGGGTTGGTTTTGGAAGGTGTTTCATCTTTGGTGAAATCCCGCTTCGTACGAAATATTTTCACAGCGCTGTTTCCAAGTGTCCACAAAGATCTGCTGCTTGAAACTGCCTACATGCACATCTCCCATACTGCTGTGCTCGTTTCACTACCTGGATTTTGGTTTCCTCTTCTTGCTTTGAAATGACAAGCCTTCATTCTGCATGCTACACACACCTTGTAGCAGTTTCAGTTTGAAGCATGTTGGTGCTCTCAAAAAGCTGTGTAACCTAGTTAGAGTGTGTCACTCTCCAGCACTGAATACACAACTTAGAGCTCCTTTCACCACAGACACGCAACCACATCTTTTTGGGAAAGTGCTACCTCAAGTCACTTGCAAATGTAAGGCTTTCATAGAGAAAATGAAGTCAATCATGGTTTTGCACTCTGCAAACAGTAGAAATGACCTCTTGTGCATGCCCGTGTGAATTTCACAGCAAAATACCCTTCTTTTCTTGTTTCTTGAAAGTTCTCAACACATTAGGAGAAAGATCTGTTTGAGCAAGAGTGATGCAGTGTGCATTTTTCTGCATAACAAGTGATTGGGAAACATACTCCTTATTTTTCCACATTGTGTAAGAAACAACGTGAGGCTTGCAAGAGTTTGAACAATGCACCCCAAAACGTATTTCAGGAGTGAAAACACACGTTACTAGAAAGACTCTGAAGCAGCAAGCAAAAGCATAGTGGCTGAGTGTTCTTTCAATGAGAAACACACGCATTTCACTCTTCTGGAGTCAGTTTTCAGCCAGGAATTCATATGCATTTTGTACTGTGCAGAATGTAGCTACATGCTCGGGGGTTGTGTCATAGAAGCACCTCTCCTGCAGGAGCTTATTGCAACATTCATTATTTGGCTAAGTTCATTAGGGTTGGTTTTGGAAGGTGTTTCATCGTTGGTGAAATCCCGCTTCGTACGAAATATTTTCAGAGCGCTGTTTCCAAGTGTCCACAAAGATCTGCTGCTTGAAACTGCCTACATGCACATCTCCCATACTGCTGTGCTCATTTCACTACCTGGATTTTGGTTTCCTCTTCTTGCTTTGAAATGACAAGCCTTCATTCTGCATGCTACACACACCTTGTAGCAGTTTCAGTTTGAAGCATGTTGGTGCTCTCAAAAAGCTGTGTAACCTAGTTAGAGTGTGTCACTCTCCGGCACTGAATACACAACTTAGAGCTCCTTTGACCACAGACACGCAAACACATCTTTTTGGGAAAGTGCTACCTCAAGTCACTTGCAAATGTAAGGGTTTCATAGAGAAAATGAAGTCAATCATGATTTTGCACTCTGCAAACAATATAAATGACCTCTTGTACATTCCCGTGTGAATTTCACCGCAAAATGCCCTTCTTTTCTTGTTTCTTGAAAGTTCTCAACACATTAGAAGAACGATCTGTGTGAGCAAGAGTGCTGCAGTGTGCATTTTTCTGCATTACAAGTGATTGGGAAACATACTGCTTATTTTTCCACATTGTGTAAGAAACAACGTGAGGCTTGCAAGAGTTTGAACAATGCACCCCAAAACGTATTCCAGGAGTGAAAACACACGTTTCTAGAAAGACTCTGAAGCAGCAAGCAAAAGCACAGTGGCTGAGTGTTCCATCAATGAAAAACACACGCATTTCACTCTTCTGGAGTCAGTTTTCAGCCAGGAATTCATATGCATTTTGTACTGTGCAGAATGTAGCTACATGCTCGGGGGTTGTGTCATAGAAGCACCTCTCCTGCAGGAGCTTATTGCAGCATTCATTGTTTGGCTAAGTTCTTTAGGGTTGGTTTTGGAAGGTGTTTCATATTTGGTCAAATCCCGCTTCGTACGAAATATTTTCACAGCGTTGTTTCCAAGTGTCCACAAAGATCTGCTGATTGAAACTTCCTACATGCACATCTCCCATACTGCTGTGCTCGTTTCACTACCTGGATTTTGGTTTCCTCTTCTTTCTTTGAAATGACAAGCCTTCATTCTGCATGCTACACACACCTTGTAGCAGTTTCAGTTTGAAGCATGTTGGTGCTATCAAAAAGCTGTGTAACCTAGTTAGAGTGTGTCACTCTCCAGCACTGAATACACAACTTAGAGCTCCTTTCACAACAGACACGCAACCACATCTTTTTGGGAAAGTGCTACCTCAAGTCACTTGCAAATGTAAGGGTTTCAAGGAGAAAATGAAGTCAATCATGGTTTTGCACTCTGCAAAGAATAGAAATGACCTCTTGTACATGCCCGTGTGAATTTCACAGCAAAATGCCCTTCTTTTCTTGTTTCTTGAACGTTCTCAACACGTTAGGAGAAAGATCTGTTTGAGCAAGAGTGATGCAGTGTGCATTTTTCTGCATTACAAGTGATTGGGAAACAAACTCCTTATTTTTCCACATTGTGTAAGAAACAACGTGAGGCTTGCAAGAGTTTGAACAATGCACCCCAAAACGTATTCAAGGAGTGAAAACACACGTTTCTAGAAAGACTCTGAAGCAGCAAGCAAAAGCATAGTGGCTGAGTGTTCCATCAATGAGAAACACACGCATTTCACTCTTCTGGAGTCAGATTTCAGCCAGGAATTCATATGCATTTTGTACTGTGCAGAATGAAGCTACATGCTCGGGGGTTGTGTCATAGAAGCACCTCTCCTGCAGGAGCTTATTGCAGCATTCATTGTTTGGCTAAGTTCTTTAGGGTTGGTTTTGGAAGGTGTTTCATCTTTGGTGAAATCCCGCTTCGTACGAAATATTTTCACAGCACTGTTTCCAAGTGTCCAGAAAGATCTGCTGCTTGAAACTGCCTACATGCACATCTCCCATACTGCTGTGCTCGTTTCACTACCTGGATTTTGGTTTCCTCTTCTTGCTTTGAAATGACAAGCCTTCATTCTGCATGCTACACACACCTTGTAGCAGTTTCAGTTTGAAGCATGTTGGTGCTCTCAAAAAGCTGTGTAACTTAGTTAGAGTGTGTCACTCTCCGGCACTGAATACACAACTTAGAGCTCCTTTCACCACAGACACGCAACCACATCTTTTTGGGAAAGTGCTACCTCAAGTCACTTGCAAATGTAAGGCTTTCATAGAGAAAATGAAGTCAATCATGGTTTTGCACTCTGCAAACAGTGAAATGACCTCTTCTGCATGCCCGTGTGAATTTCACAGCAAAATGCCCTTCTTTTCTTGTTTCTTGAAAGTTCTCAACACGTTAGGAGAAATATCTGTTTGAGCAGAAGTGATGCAGTGTGCATTTTTCTGCATTACAAGTGATTGGGAAACATACTCCTTATTTTTCCACATTGTGTAAGAAACAACGTGAGGCTTGCAAGAGTTTGAACAATGCTCCCCAAAACGTATTCCAGGAGTGAAAACACACGTTTCTAGAAAGACTCTGAAGCAGCAAGCAAAAGCATAGTGGCTGAGTGTTCTTTCAATGAGAAACACACGCATTTCACTCTTCTGAAGTCAGTTTTCAGCCAGGAATTCATATGCATTTTGTACTGTGCAGAATGTAGCTACATGCTCGGGGGTTGTGTCATAGAAGCACCTCTCCTGCAGGAGCTTATTGCAACATTCATTGTTTGGCTAAGTTCTTTAGGGTTGGTTTTGGAAGGTGTTTCATCTTTGGTGAAATCCCGCTTCGTACGAAATATTTTCACAGCGCTGTTTCCAAGTGTCCACAAAGATCTGCTGCTTGAAACTCCCTACATGCACATCTCCCATACTGCTGTGCTCGTTTCACTACCTGGATTTTGGTTTCCTCTTCTTGCTTTGAAATGACAAGCCTTCATTCTGCATGCTACACACACCTTGTAGCAGTTTCAGTTTGAAGCATGTTGGTGCTCTCAAAAAGCTGTGTAACCTAGTTAGAGTGTGTCACTCTCCGGCACTGAATACACAACTTAGAGCTCCTTTCACCACAGACACGCAACCACATCTTTTTGGGAAAGTGCTACCTCAAGTCACTTGCAAATGTAAGGGTTTCATAGAGAAAATGAAGTCAATCATGGTTTTGCACTCTGCAAACAGTAGAAATGACCTCTTGTGCATGCCCGTGTGAATTTCACAGCAAATGCCCTTCTTTTCTTGTTTCTTGAAAGTTCTCAACACATTAGGAGAAAGATCTGTTTGAGCAAGAGTGATGCAGTGTGCATTTTTCTGCATTACAATTGATTGGGAAAGATACTCCTTATTTATCCACATTGTGTAAGAAACAACGTGAGGCTTGCAAGAGTTTGAACAATGCTCCCCAAAACGTATTCCAGGAGTGAAAACACACGTTTCTAGAAAGACTCTGAAGCAGCAAGCAAAAGCATAGTGGCTGAGTATTCTTTCAATGAGAAACACACGCATTTCACTCTTCTGGAGTCAGTTTTCAGCCAGGAATTCATATGCATTTTGTACTGTGCAGAATGTAGCTACATGCTCGGGGGTTGTGTCATAGAAGCACCTCTCCTGCAGGAGCTTATTGCAACATTCATTGTTTGGCTAAGTTCTTTAGGGTTGGTTTTGAAAGGTGTTTCATATTTGGTCAAATCCCGCTTCGTACGAAATATTTTCACAGCGCTGTTTCCAAGTGTCCACAAAGATCTGCTGCTTGAAACTGCCTACATGCACATCTCCCATACTGCTGTGCTCGTTTCACTACCTGGATTTTGGTTTCCTCTTCTTGCTTTGAAATGACAAGCCTTCATTCTGCATGCTACACACACCTTGTAGCAGTTTCAGTTTGAAGCATGTTGGTGCTCTCAAAAAGCTGTGTAACCTAGTTAGAGTGTGTCACTCTCCGGCACTGAATACACAACTTAGAGCTCCTTTGACCACAGACACGCAAACACATCTTTTTGGGAAAGTGCTACCTCAAGTCACTTGCAAATGTAAGGGTTTCATAGAGAAAATGAAGTCAATCATGATTTTGCACTCTGCAAACAATATAAATGACCTCTTGTACATGCCCGTGTGAATTTCACCGCAAAATGCCCTTCTTTTCTTGTTTCTTGAAAGTTCTCAACACATTAGAAGAACGATCTGTGTGAGCAAGAGTGCTGCAGTGTGCATTTTTCTGCATTACAAGTGATTGGGAAACATACTGCTTATTTTTCCACATTGTGTAAGAAACAACGTGAGGCTTGCAAGAGTTTGAACAATGCACCCCAAAACGTATTCCAGGAGTGAAAACACACGTTTCTAGAAAGACTCTGAAGCAGCAAGCAAAAGCACAGTGGCTGAGTGTTCCATCAATGAAAAACACACGCATTTCACTCTTCTGGAGTCAGTTTTCAGCCAGGAATTCATATGCATTTTGTACTGTGCAGAATGTAGCTACATGCTCGGGGGTTGTGTCATAGAAGCACCTCTCCTGCAGGAGCTTATTGCAGCATTCATTGTTTGGCTAAGTTCTTTAGGGTTGGTTTTGGAAGGTGTTTCATATTTGGTCAAATCCCGCTTCGTACGAAATATTTTCACAGCGTTGTTTCCAAGTGTCCACAAAGATCTGCTGATTGAAACTTCCTACATGCACATCTCCCATACTGCTGTGCTCGTTTCACTACCTGGATTTTGGTTTCCTCTTCTTTCTTTGAAATGACAAGCCTTCATTCTGCATGCTACACACACCTTGTAGCAGTTTCAGTTTGAAGCATGTTGGTGCTATCAAAAAGCTGTGTAACCTAGTTAGAGTGTGTCACTCTCCAGCACTGAATACACAACTTAGAGCTCCTTTCACAACAGACACGCAACCACATCTTTTTGGGAAAGTGCTACCTCAAGTCACTTGCAAATGTAAGGGTTTCAAGGAGAAAATGAAGTCAATCATGGTTTGCACTCTGCAAACAATAGAAATGACCTCTTGTACATGCCCGTGTGAATTTCACAGCAAAATGCCCTTCTTTTCTTGTTTCTTGAACGTTCTCAACACGTTAGGAGAAAGATCTGTTTGAGCAAGAGTGATGCAGTGTGCATTTTTCTGCATTACAAGTGATTGGGAAACATACTCCTTATTTTTCCACATTGTGTAAGAAACAACGTGAGGCTTGCAAGAGTTTGAACAATGCACCCCAAAACGTATTCCAGGAGTGAAAACACACGTTTCTAGAAAGACTCTGAAGCAGCAAGCAAAAGCATAGTGGCTGAGTGTTCCATCAATGATAAACACACGCATTTCACTCTTCTGGAGTCAGTTTTCAGCCAGGAATTCATATGCATTTTGTACTGTGCAGAATGAAGCTACATGCTCGGGGGTTGTGTCATAGAAGCACCTCTCCTGCAGGAGCTTATTGCAGCATTCATTGTTTGGCTAAGTTCTTTAGGGTTGGTTTTGGAAGGTGTTTCATCTTTGGTGAAATCCCGCTTCGTACGAAATATTTTCACAGCACTGTTTCCAAGTGTCCACAAAGATCTGCTGCTTGAAACTGCCTACATGCACATCTCCCATACTGCTGTGCTCGTTTCACTACCTGGATTTTGGTTTCCTCTTCTTGCTTTGAAATGACAAGCCTTCATTCTGCATGCTACACACACCTTGTAGCAGTTTCAGTTTGAAGCATGTTGGTGCTCTCAAAAAGCTGTGTAACCTAGTTAGAGTGTGTCACTCTCCGGCACTGAATACACAACTTAGAGCTCCTTTCACCACAGACACGCAACCACATCTTTTTGGGAAAGTGCTACCTCAAGTCACTTGCAAATGTAAGGGTTTCATAGAGAAAATGAAGTCAATCATGGTTTTGCACTCTGCAAACTGTAGAAATGACCTCTTGTGCATGCCCGTGTGAATTTCACAGCAAATGCCCTTCTTTTCTTGTTTCTTGAAAGTTCTCAACACATTAGGAGAAAGATCTGTTTGAGCAAGAGTGATGCAGTGTGCATTTTTCTGCATTACAATTGATTGGGAAAGATACTCCTTATTTATCCACATTGTGTAAGAAACAACGTGAGGCTTGCAAGAGTTTGAACAATGCTCCCCAAAACGTATTCCAGGAGTGAAAACACACGTTTCTAGAAAGACTCTGAAGCAGCAAGCAAAAGCATAGTGGCTGAGTATTCTTTCAATGAGAAACACACGCATTTCACTCTTCTGGAGTCAGTTTTCAGCCAGGAATTCATATGCATTTTGTACTGTGCAGAATGTAGCTACATGCTCGGGGGTTGTGTCATAGAAGCACCTCTCCTGCAGGAGTTTATTGCAACATTCATTGTTTGGCTAAGTTCTTTAGGGTTGGTTTTGAAAGGTGTTTCATATTTGGTCAAATCCCGCTTCGTACGAAATATTTTCACAGCGCTGTTTCCAAGTGTCCACAAAGATCTGCTGCTTGAAACTGCCTACATGCACATCTCCCATACTGCTGTGCTCGTTTCACTACCTGGATTTTGGTTTCCTCTTCTTGCTTTGAAATGACAAGCCTTCATTCTGCATGCTACACACACCTTGTAGCAGTTTCTGTTTGAAGCATGTTGGTGCTCTCAAAAAGCTGTGTAACCTAGTTAGAGTGTGTCACTCTCCGGCACTGAATACACAACTTAGAGCTTGTTTCACCACAGACACGCAAAAATATCTTTTTGGGAGAGTGCTACCTCAAGTCATTTGCAAATGTAAGGGTTTCATAGAGAAAATGAAGTCAATCATGATTTTGCACTCTGCAAACAGTAGAAATGACCTCTTGTGCATGCCCGTGTGAATTTCACAGCAAATGCCCTTCTTTTCTTGTTTCTTGAAAGTTCTCAACACATTAGGAGAAAGATCTGTTTGAGCAAGGGTGATGCAGTGTGCATTTTTCTGCATTACAATTGATTGGGAAACATACTCCTTATTTTTCCACATTGTGTAAGAAACAACGTGAGGCTTGCAAGAGTTTGAACAATGCTCCCCAAAACGTATTCCAGGAGTGAAAACACACGTTTCTAGAAAGACTCTGAAGCAGCAAGCAAAAGCATAGTGGCTGAGTATTCTTTCAATGAGAAACACACTCATTTCACTCTTCTGGAGTCAGTTTTCAGCCAGGAATTCATATGCATTTTGTACTGTGCAGAATGTAGCTACATGCTCGGGGGTTGTGTCATAGAAGCACCTCTCCTGCAGGAGCTTATTGCAACATTCATTGTTTGGCTAAGTTCTTTAGGGTTGGTTTTGGAAGGTGTTTCATATTTGGTCAAATCCCGCTTCGTACGAAATATTTTCACAGCGCTGTTTCCAAGTGTCCACAAAGATCTGCTGCTTGAAACTGCCTACATGCACATATCCCATACTGCTGTGCTCGTTTCACTACCTGGATTTTGGTTTCCTCTTCTTGCTTTGAAATGACAAGCCTTCATTCTGCATGCTACACACACCTTGTAGCAGTTTCAGTTTGAAGCATGTTGGTGCTCTCAAAAAGCTGTGTAACCTAGATAGAGTGTGTCACTCTCCGGCACTGAATACACAACTTAGAGCTCCTTTCACCACAGACACGCCACCACATCTTTTTGGGAAAGTGCTACCTCAAGTCACTTGCAAATGTAAGGCTTTCATAGAGAAAATGAAGTCAATCATGGTTTTGCACTCTGCAAACAGTAGAAATGACCTCTTGTGCATGCCCGTGTGAATTTCACAGCAAATGCCCTTCTTTTCTTGTTTCTTGAAAGTTCTCAACACATTAGGAGAAAGATCTGTTTGAGCAAGAGTGATGCAGTGTGCATTTTTCTGCATAACAAGTGATTGGGAAACATACTCCTTATTTTTCCACATTGTGTAAGAAACAACGTGAGGCTTGCAAGAGTTTGAACAATGCACCCCAAAACGTATTTCAGGAGTGAAAACACACGTTACTAGAAAGACTCTGAAGCAGCAAGCAAAAGCATAGTGGCTGAGTGTTCTTTCAATGAGAAACACACGCATTTCACTCTTCTGGAGTCAGTTTTCAGCCAGGAATTCATATGCATTTTGTACTGTGCAGAATGTAGCTACATGCTCGGGGGTTGTGTCATAGAAGCACCTCTCCTGCAGGAGCTTATTGCAACATTCATTATTTGGCTAAGTTCATTAGGGTTGGTTTTGGAAGGTGTTTCATCGTTGGTGAAATCCCGCTTCGTACGAAATATTTTCAGAGCGCTGTTTCCAAGTGTCCACAAAGATCTGCTGCTTGAAACTGCCTACATGCACATCTCCCATACTGCTGTGCTCATTTCACTACCTGGATTTTGGTTTCCTCTTCTTGCTTTGAAATGACAAGCCTTCATTCTGCATGCTACACACACCTTGTAGCAGTTTCAGTTTGAAGCATGTTGGTGCTCTCAAAAAGCTGTGTAACCTAGTTAGAGTGTGTCACTCTCCGGCACTGAATACACAACTTAGAGCTCCTTTGACCACAGACACGCAAACACATCTTTTTGGGAAAGTGCTACCTCAAGTCACTTGCAAATGTAAGGGTTTCATAGAGAAAATGAAGTCAATCATGATTTTGCACTCTGCAAACAATATAAATGACCTCTTGTACATTCCCGTGTGAATTTCACCGCAAAATGCCCTTCTTTTCTTGTTTCTTGAAAGTTCTCAACACATTAGAAGAACGATCTGTGTGAGCAAGAGTGCTGCAGTGTGCATTTTTCTGCATTACAAGTGATTGGGAAACATACTGCTTATTTTTCCACATTGTGTAAGAAACAACGTGAGGCTTGCAAGAGTTTGAACAATGCACCCCAAAACGTATTCCAGGAGTGAAAACACACGTTTCTAGAAAGACTCTGAAGCAGCAAGCAAAAGCACAGTGGCTGAGTGTTCCATCAATGAAAAACACACGCATTTCACTCTTCTGGAGTCAGTTTTCAGCCAGGAATTCATATGCATTTTGTACTGTGCAGAATGTAGCTACATGCTCGGGGGTTGTGTCATAGAAGCACCTCTCCTGCAGGAGCTTATTGCAGCATTCATTGTTTGGCTAAGTTCTTTAGGGTTGGTTTTGGAAGGTGTTTCATATTTGGTCAAATCCCGCTTCGTACGAAATATTTTCACAGCGTTGTTTCCAAGTGTCCACAAAGATCTGCTGATTGAAACTTCCTACATGCACATCTCCCATACTGCTGTGCTCGTTTCACTACCTGGATTTTGGTTTCCTCTTCTTTCTTTGAAATGACAAGCCTTCATTCTGCATGCTACACACACCTTGTAGCAGTTTCAGTTTGAAGCATGTTGGTGCTATCAAAAAGCTGTGTAACCTAGTTAGAGTGTGTCACTCTCCAGCACTGAATACACAACTTAGAGCTCCTTTCACAACAGACACGCAACCACATCTTTTTGGGAAAGTGCTACCTCAAGTCACTTGCAAATGTAAGGGTTTCAAGGAGAAAATGAAGTCAATCATGGTTTTGCACTCTGCAAACAATAGAAATGACCTCTTGTACATGCCCGTGTGAATTTCACAGCAAAATGCCCTTCTTTTCTTGTTTCTTGAACGTTCTCAACACGTTAGGAGAAAGATCTGTTTGAGCAAGAGTGATGCAGTGTGCATTTTTCTGCATTACAAGTGATTGGGAAACAAACTCCTTATTTTTCCACATTGTGTAAGAAACAACGTGAGGCTTGCAAGAGTTTGAACAATGCACCCCAAAACGTATTCCAGGAGTGAAAACACACGTTTCTAGAAAGACTCTGAAGCAGCAAGCAAAAGCATAGTGGCTGAGTGTTCCATCAATGAGAAACACACGCATTTCACTCTTCTGAAGTCAGTTTTCAGCCAGGAATTCATATGCATTTTGTACTGTACAGAATGTAGCTACATGCTGGGGGGTTGTGTCATAGAAGCACCTCTCCTGCAGGAGCTTATTGAAACATTCATGGTTTGGCTAAGTTGTTTAGGGTTGGTTTTGGAAGGTGTTTCATATTTGGTCAAATCCCGCTTCGTACGAAATATTTTCACAGCGCTGTTTCCAAGTGTCCACAAAGATCTGCTGCTTGAAACTGCCTACATGCACATCTCCCATACTGCTGTGCTCGTTTCACTACCTGGATTTTGGTTTCCTCTTCTTGCTTTGAAATGACAAGCCTTCATTCTGCATGCTACACACACCTTGTTGCAGTTTCAGTTTGAAGCATGTTGGTGCTCTCAAAAAGCTGTGTAACCTAGTTAGAGTGTGTCACTCTCCGGCACTGAATACACAACTTAGAGCTCCTTTCACCACAGACACGCAACCACATCTTTTTGGGAAAGTGCTACCTCAAGTCACTTGCAAATGTAAGGCTTTCATCGAGAAAATGAAGTCAATCATGGTTTTGCACTCTGCAAACAGTAGAAATGACCTCTTGTGCATGCCCGTGTGAATTTCACAGCAAATGCCCTTCTTTTCTTGTTTCTTGAAAGTTCTCAACACATTAGGAGAAAGATCTGTTTGAGCAAGAGTGATGCAGTGTGCATTTTTCTGCATTACAATTGATTGGGAAACATACTCCTTATTTTTCCACATTGTGTAAGAAACAACGTGAGGCTTGCCAGAGTTTGAACAATGCTCCCCAAAACGTATTCCAGGAGTGAAAACACACGTTTCTAGAAAGACTCTGAAGCAGCAAGCAAAAGCATAGTGGCTGAGTGTTCTTTCAATGAGAAACACACGCATTTCACTCTTCTGGAGTCAGTTTTCAGCCAGGAATTCATATGCATTTTGTACTGTGCAGAATGTAGCTACATGCTCGGGGGTTGTGTCATAGAAGCACCTCTCCTGCAGGAGCTTATTGCAACATTCATTGTTTGGCTAAGTTCTTTAGGGTTGGTTTTGGAAGGTGTTTCATATTTGGTCAAATCCCGCTTCGTACGAAATATTTTCACAGCGCTGTTTCCAAGTGTCCACAAAGATCTGCTGCTTGAAACTGCCTACATGCACATCTCCCATACTGCTGTGCTCGTTTCACTACCTGGATTTTGGTTTCCTCTTCTTGCTTTGAAATGACAAGCCTTCATTCTGCATGCTACACACACCTTGTAGCAGTTTCAGTTTGAAGCATGTTGGTGCTCTCAAAAAGCTGTGTAACCTATTTAGAGTGTGTCACTCTCCGGCACTGAATACACAACTTAGAGCTTCTTTCACCACAGACACGCAAACATATCTTTTTGGGAAAGTGCTACCTCAAGTCACTTGCAAATGTAAGGGTTTCATAGAGAAAATGAAGTCAATCATGATTTTGCACTCTGCAAACAGTAGAAATGACTTCTTGTGCATGCCCGTGTGAATTTCACAGCAAATGCCCTTCTTTTCTTGTTTCTTGAAAGTTCTCAACACATTAGGAGAAAGATCTGTTTGAGCAAGAGTGATGCAGTGTGCATTTTTCTGCATAACAAGTGATTGGGAAACATACTCCTTATTTTTCCACATTGTGTAAGAAACAACGTGAGGCTTGCAAGAGTTTGAACAATGCACCCCAAAACGTATTCCAGGTCTGAAAACACACGTTTCTAGAAAGACTCTGAAGCAGCAAGCAAAAGCATAGTGGCTGAGTGTTCTTTCAATGAGAAACACACGCATTTCACTCTTCTGAAGTCAGTTTTCAGCCAGGAATTCATATGCATTTTGTACTGTGCAGAATGTAGCTACATGCTCGGGGGTTGTGTCATAGAAGCACCTCTCCTGCAGGAGCTTATTGCAACATTCATTATTTGGCTAAGTTCATTAGGGTTGGTTTTGGAAGGTGTTTCATCTTTGGTGAAATCCCGCATCGTACGAAATATTTTCACAGCGCTGTTTCCAAGTGTCCACAAAGATCTGCTGCTTGAAACTGCCTACATGCACATCTCCCATACTGCTGTGCTCGTTTCACTACCTGGATTTTGGTTTCCTCTTCTTGCTTTGAAATGACAAGCCTTCATTCTGCATGCTACACACACCTTGTAGCAGTTTCAGTTTGAAGCATGTTGGTGCTCTCAAAAAGCTGTGTAACCTAGTTAGAGTGTGTCACTCTCCGGCTCTGAATACAGAACTTAGAGCTCCTTTCACCACAGACACGCAAACACATCTTTTTGGGAAAGTGCTACCTCAAGTCACTTTCAAATGTAAGGGTTTCATAGAGAAAATGAAGTCAATCATGGTTTTGCACTCTGCAAACAGTAGAAATGACCTCTTGTGCATGCCCGTGTGAATTTCACAGCAAAATGCCCTTCTTTTCTTGTTTCTTGAAAGTTCTCAACACATTAGGAGAAAGATCGGTTTGAGCAAGAGTGATGCAGTGTGCATTTTTCTGCATTACAAGTGATTGGGAAACATACTCCTTATTTTTCCACATTGTGTAAGAAACAACGTGAGGCTTGCAAGACTTTGAACAATGCACCCTAAAACGTATTCCAGGAGTGAAAACACACGTGTCTAGAAAGTCTCTGAAGCAGCAAGCAAAAGCATAGTGGCTGAGTGTTCTTTCAATGAGAAACACACGCATTTCACTCTTCTGGAGTCAGTTTTCAGCCAGGAATTCATATGCATTTTGTACTGTGCAGAATGTAGCTACATGCTCGGGGGTTGTGTCATAGAAGCACCTCTCCTGCAGGAGCTTATTGCAACATTCATTGTTTGGCTAAGTTCTTTGGGGTTGGTTTTGGAAGGTGTTTCATATTTGGTCAAATCCCGCTTCGTACGAAATATTTTCACAGCGCTGTTTCCAAGTGTCCACAAAGATCTGCTGGTTGAAACTGCCTACATGCACATCTCCCATACTGCTGTGTTCGTTTCATTACCTGGATTTTGGTTTCCTCTTCTTGCTTTGAAATGACAAGCCTTCATTCTGCATGCTACACACACCTTGTAGCAGTTTCAGTTTGAAGCATGTTGGTGCTCTCAAAAACTGTGTAACCTAGTTAGAGTGTGTCACTCTCCAGCACTGAATACACAACTTAGAGCTCCTTTCACCACAGACACGCAACCACATCTTTTTGGAAAGTGCTACCTCAAGTCACTTGCAAATGTAAGGGTTTCATAGAGAAAATGAAGTCAATCATGATTTTGCACTCTGCAAACAGTAGAAATGACCTCTTGTGCATGCCCGTGTGAATTTCACAGCAAAATGCCCTTCTTTTCTTGTTTCTTGAAAGTTCTCAACACATTAGGAGAAAGATCTGTTTGAGCAAGAGTGATGCAGTGTGCATTTTTCTGCATTACAAGTGATTGGGAAACATACTCCTTATTTTTCCACATTGTGTAAGAAACAACGTGAGGCTTGCAAGACCTTGAACAATGCACCCTAAAACGTATTCCAGGAGTAAAAACACACGTTTCTAGAAAGACTCTGAAGCAGCAAGCAAAAGCATAGTGGCTGAGTGTTCTTTCAATGAGAAACACACGCATTTCACTCTTCTGGAGTCAGTTTTCAGCCAGGAATTCATATGCATTTTGTACTGTGCAGAATGTAGCTACATGCTCGGGGGTTGTGTCATAGAAGAACCTCTCCTGCAGGAGCTTATTGCAACATTCATTATTTGGCTAAGTTCATTAGGGTTGGTTTTGGAAGGTGTTTCATCTTTGGTGAAATCCCGCTTCGTACGAAATATTTTCACAGCGCTGTTTCCAAGTGTCCACAAAGATCTGCTGCTTGAAACTGCCTACATGCACATCTCCCATACTGCTGTGCTCGTTTCACTACCTGTATTTTGGTTTCCTCTTCTTGCTTTGAAATGACAAGCCTTCATTCTGCATGCTACACACACCTTGTAGCAGTTTCAGTTTGAAGCATGTTGGTGCTCTCAAAAAGCTGTGTAACCTAGTTAGAGTGTGTCACTCTCCGGCACTGAATACACAACTTAGAGCTTCTTTCACCACAGACACGCAAACATATCTTTTTGGGAAAGTGCTACCTCAAGTCACTTGCAAATGTAAGGGTTTCATAGAGAAAATGAAGTCAATCATGATTTTGCACTCTGCAAACAGTAGAAATGACTTCTTGTGCATGCCCGTGTGAATTTCACAGCAAATGCCCTTCTTTTCTTGTTTCTTGAAAGTTCTCAACACATTAGGAGAAAGATCTGTTTGAGCAAGAGTGATGCAGTGTGCATTTTTCTGCATTACAATTGATTGGGAAACATACTCCTTATTTTTCCACATTGTGTAAGAAACAACGTGAGGCTTGCAAGAGTTTGAACAATGCTCCCCAAAACGTATTCCAGGAGTGAAAACACACGTTTCTAGAAAGACTCTGAAGCAGCAAGCAAAAGCATAGTGGCTGAGTGTTCTTTCAATGAGAAACACACGCATTTCACTCTTCTGAAGTCAGTTTTCAGCCAGGAATTCATATGCATTTTGTACTGTGCAGAATGTAGCTACATGCTCGGGGGTTGTGTCATAGAAGCACCTCTCCTGCAGGAGCTTATTGCAACATTCATGGTTTGGCTAAGTTGTTTAGGGTTGGTTTTGGAAGGTGTTTCATATTTGGTCAAATCCCGCTTCGTACGAAATATTTTCACAGCGCTGTTTCCAAGTGTCCACAAAGATCTGCTGCTTGAAACTGCCTACATGCACATCTCCCATACTGCTGTGCTCGTTTCACTACCTGGATTTTGGTTTCCTCTTCTTGCTTTGAAATGACAAGCCTTCATTCTGCATGCTACACACACCTTGTAGCAGTTTCAGTTTGAAGCATGTTGGTGCTCTCAAAAAGCTGTGTAACCTAGTTAGAGTGTGTCACTCTCCGGCTCTGAATACAGAACTTAGAGCTCCTTTCAACACAGACACGCAAACACATCTTTTTGGGAAAGTGCTACCTTAAGTCACTTGCAAATGTAAGGGTTTCATAAGGAAAATGAAGTCAATCATGGTTTTGCACTCTGCAAACAGTAGAAATGACCTCTTGTGCATGCCCGTGTGAATTTCACAGCAAAATGCCCTTCTTTTCTTGTTTCTTGAAAGTTCTCAACACATTAGGAGAAAGATCTGTTTGAGCAAGAGTGATGCAGTGTGCATTTTTCTGCATTACAAGTGATTGGGAAACATACTCCTTATTTTTCCACATTGTGTAAGAAACAACGTGAGGCTTGCAAGACCTTGAACAATGCACCCTAAAACGTATTCCAGGAGTGAAAACACACGTTTCTAGAAAGACTCTGAAGCAGCAAGCAAAAGCATAGTGGCTGAGTGTTCTTTCAATGAGAAACACACGCATTTCACTCTTCTGGAGTCAGTTTTCAGCCAGGAATTCATATGCATTTTGTACTGTGCAGAATGTAGCTACATGCTCGGGGGTTGTGTCATAGAAGAACCTCTCCTGCAGGAGCTTATTGCAACATTCATTATTTGGCTAAGTTCATTAGGGTTGGTTTTGGAAGGTGTTTCCTCTTTGGTGAAATCCCGCTTCGTACGAAATATTTTCACAGCGCTGTTTCCAAGTGTCCACAAAGATCTGCTGCTTGAAACTGCCTACATGCACATCTCCCATACTGCTGTGCTCGTTTCACTACCTGTATTTTGGTTTCCTCTTCTTGCTTTGAAATGACAAGCCTTCATTCTGCATGCTACACACAGCTTGTAGCAGTTTCAGTTTGAAGCATGTTGGTGCTCTCAAAAAGCTGTGTAACCTAGTTAGAGTGTGTCACTCTCCGGCACTGAATACACAACTTAGAGCTTCTTTCACCACAGACACGCAAACATATCTTTTTGGGAAAGTGCTACCTCAAGTCACTTGCAAATGTAAGGGTTTCATAGAGAAAATGAAGTCAATCATGATTTTGCACTCTGCAAACAGTAGAAATGACTTCTTGTGCATGCCCGTGTGAATTTCACAGCAAATGCCCTTCTTTTCTTGTTTCTTGAAAGTTCTCAACACATTAGGAGAAAGATCTGTTTGAGCAAGAGTGATGCAGTGTGCATTTTTCTGCATTACAATTGATTGGGAAACATACTCCTTATTTTTCCACATTGTGTAAGAAACAACGTGAGGCTTGCAAGAGTTTGAACAATGCTCCCCAAAACGTATTCCAGGAGTGAAAACAGACGTTTCTAGAAAGACTCTGAAGCAGCAAGCAAAAGCATAGTGGCTGAGTGTTCTTTCAATGAGAAACACACGCATTTCACTCTTCTGAAGTCAGTTTTCAGCCAGGAATTCATATGCATTTTGTACTGTACAGAATGTAGCTACATGCTGGGGGGTTGTGTCATAGAAGCACCTCTCCTGCAGGAGCTTATTGAAACATTCATGGTTTGGCTAAGTTGTTTAGGGTTGGTTTTGGAAGGTGTTTCATATTTGGTCAAATCCCGCTTCGTACGAAATATTTTCACAGCGCTGTTTCCAAGTGTCCACAAAGATCTGCTGCTTGAAACTGCCTACATGCACATCTCCCATACTGCTGTGCTCGTTTCACTACCTGGATTTTGGTTTCCTCTTCTTGCTTTGAAATGACAAGCCTTCATTCTGCATGCTACACACACCTTGTTGCAGTTTCAGTTTGAAGCATGTTGGTGCTCTCAAAAAGCTGTGTAACCTAGTTAGAGTGTGTCACTCTCCGGCACTGAATACACAACTTAGAGCTCCTTTCACCACAGACACGCAAACACATCTTTTTGGGAAAGTGCTACCTCAAGTCACTTGCAAATGTAAGGCTTTCATCGAGAAAATGAAGTCAATCATGGTTTTGCACTCTGCAAACAGTAGAAATGACCTCTTGTGCATGCCCGTGTGAATTTCACAGCAAATGCCCTTCTTTTCTTGTTTCTTGAAAGTTCTCAACACATTAGGAGAAAGATCTGTTTGAGCAAGAGTGATGCAGTGTGCATTTTTCTGCATTACAATTGATTGGGAAACATACTCCTTATTTTTCCACATTGTGTAAGAAACAACGTGAGGCTTGCCAGAGTTTGAACAATGCTCCCCAAAACGTATTCCAGGAGTGAAAACACACGTTTCTAGAAAGACTCTGAAGCAGCAAGCAAAAGCATAGTGGCTGAGTATTCTTTCAATGAGAAACACACGCATTTCACTCTTCTGGAGTCAGTTTTCAGCCAGGAATTCATATGCATTTTGTACTGTGCAGAATGTAGCTACATGCTCGGGGGTTGTGTCATAGAAGCACCTCTCCTGCAGGAGCTTATTGCAACATTCATTGTTTGGCTAAGTTCTTTAGGGTTGGTTTTGGAAGGTGTTTCATATTTGGTCAAATCCCGCTTCGTACGAAATATTTTCACAGCGCTGTTTCCAAGTGTCCACAAAGATCTGCTGCTTGAAACTGCCTACATGCACATCTCCCATACTGCTGTGCTCGTTTCACTACCTGGATTTTGGTTTCCTCTTCTTGCTTTGAAATGACAAGCCTTCATTCTGCATGCTACACACACCTTGTAGCAGTTTCAGTTTGAAGCATGTTGGTGCTCTCAAAAAGCTGTGTAACCTATTTAGAGTGTGTCACTCTCCGGCACTGAATACACAACTTAGAGCTTCTTTCACCACAGACACGCAAACATATCTTTTTGGGAAAGTGCTACCTCAAGTCACTTGCAAATGTAAGGGTTTCATAGAGAAAATGAAGTCAATCATGATTTTGCACTCTGCAAACAGTAGAAATGACTTCTTGTGCATGCCCGTGTGAATTTCACAGCAAATGCCCTTCTTTTCTTGTTTCTTGAAAGTTCTCAACACATTAGGAGAAAGATCTGTTTGAGCAAGAGTGATGCAGTGTGCATTTTTCTGCATAACAAGTGATTGGGAAACATACTCCTTATTTTTCCACATTGTGTAAGAAACAACGTGAGGCTTGCAAGAGTTTGAACAATGCACCCCAAAACGTATTCCAGGTCTGAAAACACACGTTTCTAGAAAGACTCTGAAGCAGCAAGCAAAAGCATAGTGGCTGAGTGTTCTTTCAATGAGAAACACACGCATTTCACTCTTCTGAAGTCAGTTTTCAGCCAGGAATTCATATGCATTTTGTACTGTGCAGAATGTAGCTACATGCTCGGGGGTTGTGTCATAGAAGCACCTCTCCTGCAGGAGCTTATTGCAACATTCATTATTTGGCTAAGTTCATTAGGGTTGGTTTTGGAAGGTGTTTCATCTTTGGTGAAATCCCGCATCGTACGAAATATTTTCACAGCGCTGTTTCCAAGTGTCCACAAAGATCTGCTGCTTGAAACTGCCTACATGCACATCTCCCATACTGCTGTGCTCGTTTCACTACCTGGATTTTGGTTTCCTCTTCTTGCTTTGAAATGACAAGCCTTCATTCTGCATGCTACACACACCTTGTAGCAGTTTCAGTTTGAAGCATGTTGGTGCTCTCAAAAAGCTGTGTAACCTAGTTAGAGTGTGTCACTCTCCGGCTCTGAATACAGAACTTAGAGCTCCTTTCACCACAGACACGCAAACACATCTTTTTGGGAAAGTGCTACCTCAAGTCACTTTCAAATGTAAGGGTTTCATAGAGAAAATGAAGTCAATCATGGTTTTGCACTCTGCAAACAGTAGAAATGACCTCTTGTGCATGCCCGTGTGAATTTCACAGCAAAATGCCCTTCTTTTCTTGTTTCTTGAAAGTTCTCAACACATTAGGAGAAAGATCGGTTTGAGCAAGAGTGATGCAGTGTGCATTTTTCTGCATTACAAGTGATTGGGAAACATACTCCTTATTTTTCCACATTGTGTAAGAAACAACGTGAGGCTTGCAAGACTTTGAACAATGCACCCTAAAACGTATTCCAGGAGTGAAAACACACGTGTCTAGAAAGTCTCTGAAGCAGCAAGCAAAAGCATAGTGGCTGAGTGTTCTTTCAATGAGAAACACACGCATTTCACTCTTCTGGAGTCAGTTTTCATCCAGGAATTCATATGCATTTTGTACTGTGCAGAATGTAGCTACATGCTCGGGGGTTGTGTCATAGAAGCACCTCTCCTGCAGGAGCTTATTGCAACATTCATTGTTTGGCTAAGTTCTTTGGGGTTGGTTTTGGAAGGTGTTTCATATTTGGTCAAATCCCGCTTCGTACGAAATATTTTCACAGCGCTGTTTCCAAGTTTCCACAAAGATCTGCTGGTTGAAACTGCCTACATGCACATCTCCCATACTGCTGTGTTCGTTTCATTACCTGGATTTTGGTTTCCTCTTCTTGCTTTGAAATGACAAGCCTTCATTCTGCATGCTACACACACCTTGTAGCAGTTTCAGTTTGAAGCATGTTGGTGCTCTCAAAAACTGTGTAACCTAGTTAGAGTGTGTCACTCTCCAGCACTGAATACACAACTTAGAGCTCCTTTCACCACAGACACGCAACCACATCTTTTTGGAAAGTGCTACCTCAAGTCACTTGCAAATGTAAGGGTTTCATAGAGAAAATGAAGTCAATCATGATTTTGCACTCTGCAAACAGTAGAAATGACTTCTTCTGCATGCCCGTGTGAATTTCACAGCAAATGCCCTTCTTTTCTTGTTTCTTGAAAGTTCTCAACACATTAGGAGAAAGATCTGTTTGAGCAAGAGTGATGCAGTGTGCATTTTTCTGCATTACAATTGATTGGGAAACATACTCCTTATTTTTCCACATTGTGTAAGAAACAACGTGAGGCTTGCAAGAGTTTGAACAATGCTCCCCAAAACGTATTCCAGGAGTGAAAACAGACGTTTCTAGAAAGACTCTGAAGCAGCAAGCAAAAGCATAGTGGCTGAGTGTTCTTTCAATGAGAAACACACGCATTTCACTCTTCTGAAGTCAGTTTTCAGCCAGGAATTCATATGCATTTTGTACTGTACAGAATGTAGCTACATGCTGGGGGGTTGTGTCATAGAAGCACCTCTCCTGCAGGAGCTTATTGCAACATTCATGGTTTGGCTAAGTTGTTTAGGGTTGGTTTTGGAAGGTGTTTCATATTTGGTCAAATCCCGCTTCGTACGAAATATTTTCACAGCGCTGTTTCCAAGTGTCCACAAAGATCTGCTGCTTGAAACTGCCTACATGCACATCTCCCATACTGCTGTGCTCGTTTCACTACCTGGATTTTGGTTTCCTCTTCTTGCTTTGAAATGACAAGCCTTCATTCTGCATGCTACACACACCTTGTAGCAGTTTCAGTTTGAAGCATGTTGGTGCTCTCAAAAAGCTGTGTAACCTAGTTAGAGTGTGTCACTCTCCGGCACTGAATACACAACTTAGAGCTCCTTTGACCACAGACACGCAAACACATCTTTTTGGGAAAGTGCTACCTCAAGTCACTTGAAAATGTAAGGGAGAAAATGAAGTCAATCATGGTTTTGCACTCTGCAAACAGTAGAAATGACCTCTTGTACATGCCCGTGTGAATTTCACAGCAAAATGCCCTTCTTTTCTTGTTTCTTGAAAGTTCTCAACACGTTAGGAGAAAGATCTGTTTGAGCAAGAGTGATGCAGTGTGCATTTTTCTGCATTACAAGTGATTGGGAAACATACTCCTTATTTTTCCACATTGTGTAAGAAACAACGTGAGGCTTGCAAGAGTTTGAACAATGCACCCCAAAACGTATTCCAGGAGTGAAAACACACGTTTCTAGAAAGACTCTGAAGCAGCAAGCAAAAGCATAGTGGCTGAGTGTTCTTTCAATGAGAAACACACGCATTTCACTCTTCTGGAGTCAGTTTTCAGCCAGGAATTCATATGCATTTTGTACTGTGCAGAATGTAGCTACATGCTCCGGGGTTGTGTCATAGAAGCACCTCTCCTGCAGGAGCTTATTGCAACATTCATTATTTGGCTAAGTTCATTAGGGTTGGTTTTGGAAGGTGTTTCATCTTTGGTGAAATCCCGCTTCGTACGAAATATTTTCACAGCGCTGTTTCCAAGTGTCCACAAAGATCTGCTGCTTGAAACTGCCTACATGCACATCTCCCATAGTGCTGTGTTCGTTTCACTACCTGGATTTTGGTTTCCTCTTCTTGCTTTGAAATGACAAGCCTTCATTCTGCATGCTACACACACCTTGTAGCAGTTTCAGTTTGAAGCATGTTTGTGCTCTCAAAAAGCTGTGTAACCTAGTTAGAGTGTGTCACTCTCCGGCACTGAATACAGAACTTAGAGCTCCTTTCACCACAGACACGCAAACACATCTTTTTGGGAAAGTGCTACCTCAAGTCACTTGCAAATGTAAGGCTTTCATAGAGAAAATGAAGTCAATCATGGTTTTGCACTCTGCAAACAGTAGAAATGACCTCTTGTGCATGCCCGTGTGAATTTCACAGCAAAATGTCCTTCTTTTCTTGTTTCTTGAAAGTTCTCAACACATTAGGAGAAAGATCTGTTTGAGCAAGAGTGATGCAGTGTGCATTTTTCTGCATTACAAGTGATTGGGAAACATACTCCTTATTTTTCCACATTGTGTAAGAAACAACGTGAGGCTTGCAAGACTTTGAACAATGCACCCTAAAACGTATTCCAGGAGTGAAAACACACGTGTCTAGAAAGTCTCTGAAGCAGCAAGCAAAAGCATAGTGGCTGAGTGTTCTTTCAATGAGAAACACACGCATTTCACTCTTCTGGAGTCAGTTTTCAGCCAGGAATTCATATGCATTTTGTACTGTGCAGAATGTAGCTACATGCTCGGGGGTTGTGTCATAGAAGCACCTCTCCTGCAGGAGCTTATTGCAACATTCATTGTTTGGCTAAGTTCTTTGGGGTTGGTTTTGGAAGGTGTTTCATATTTGGTCAAATCCCGCTTCGTACGAAATATTTTCACAGCGCTGTTTCCAAGTGTCCACAAAGATCTGCTGGTTGAAACTGCCTACATGCACATCTCCCATACTGCTGTGTTCGTTTCTTTACCTGGATTTTGGTTTCCTCTTCTTGCTTTGAAATGACAAGCCTTCATTCTGCATGCTACACACACCTTGTAGCAGTTTCAGTTTGAAGCATGTTGGTGCTCTCAAAAACTGTGTAACCTAGTTAGAGTGTGTCACTCTCCAGCACTGAATACACAACTTAGAGCTCCTTTCACCACAGACACGCAACCACATCTTTTTGGGAAAGTGCTACCTCAAGTCACTTGCAAATGTAAGGGTTTCAAGGAGAAAATGAAGTCAATTATGGTTTTGCACTCTGCAAACAATAGAAATGACCTCTTGTACATGCCCGTGTGAATTTCATAGCAAAAGCCCTTCTTTTCTTGTTTCTTGAAAGTTCTCAACACATTAGGAGAAAGATCTGTTTGAGAAAGAGTGATGCAGTGTGCATTTTTCTGCATAACAAGTGATTGGGAAACATACTCCTTATTTTTCTACATTGTGTAAGAAACAACGTGAGGCTTGCAAGAGTTTGAACAATGCACCCCAAAACGTATTCCAGGTGTGAAAACACACGTTACTAGAAAGACTCTGAAGCAGCAAGCAAAAGCATAGTGGCTGAGTGTTCTTTCAATGAGAAACACACGCATTTCACTCTTCTGGAGTCAGTTTTCAGCCAGGAATTCATATGCATTTTGTACTGTGCAGAATGTAGCTACATGCTCGGGGGTTGTGTCATAGAAGCACCTCTCCTGCAGGAGCTTATTGCAACATTCATTATTTGGCTAAGTTCATTAGGGTTGGTTTTGGAAGGTGTTTCATCTTTGGTGAAATCCCGCTTCGTACGAAATATTTTCACAGCGCTGTTTCCAAGTGTCCACAAAGATCTGCTGCTTGAAACTGCCTACATGCACATCTCCCATACTGCTGTGCTCGTTTCACTACCTGGATTTTGGTTTCCTCTTCTCGCTTTGAAATGACAAGCCTTCATTCTGCATGCTACACACACCTTGTAGCAGTTTCAGTTAGAAGCATGTTGGTGCTCTCAAAAAGCTGTGTAACCTAGTTAGAGTGTGTCACTCTCCGGCACTGAATACACAACTTAGAGCTCCTTTCACCACAGACACGCAAACACATCTTTTTGGGAAAGTGCTACCTCAAGTCACTTGCAAATGTAAGGCTTTCATAGAGAAAATGAAGTCAATCATGGTTTTGCACTCTGCAAACAGTAGAAATGACCTCTTGTGCATGCCCGTGTGAATTTCACAGCAAAATGCCCTTCCTTTCTTGTTTCTTGAAAGTTCTCAACACATTAGGAGAAAGATCTGTTTGAGCAAGAGTGATGCAGTGTGCATTTTTCTGCATTACAAGTGATTGGGAAACATACTCCTTATTTTTCCACATTGTGTAAGAAACAACGTGAGGGTTGCAAGAGTTTGAACAATGCACCCCAAAACGTATTCCAGGAGTGAAAACACACGTTTCTAGAAAGACTCTGAAGCAGCAAGAAAAAGCATAGTGGCTGAGTGTTCTTTCAATGAGAAACACACGCATTTCACTCTTCTGGAGTCAGTTTTCAGCCAGGAATTCATATGCATTTTGTACTGTGCAGAATGTAGCTACATGCTCGGGGGTTGTGTCATAGAAGCACCTCTCCTGCAGGAGCTTATTGCAGCATTCATTGTTTGGCTAAGTTCTTTAGGGTTGGTTTTGGAAGGTGTTTCATCTTTGGTGAAATCCCGCTTCGTACGAAATATTTTCACAGCGCTGTTTCCAAGTGTCCACAAAGATCTGCTGCTTGAAACTGCCTACATGCACATCTCCCATACTGCTGTGCTCGTTTCACTACCTGGATTTTGGTTTCCTCTTCTTGCTTTGAAATGACAAGCCTTCATTCTGCATGCTACACACACCTTGTAGCAGTTTCAGTTTGAAGCATGTTGGTGCTCTCAAAAAGCTGTGTAACCTAGTTAGAGTGTGTCACTCTCCGGCACTGAATACACAACTTAGAGCTCCTTTCACCACAGACACGCAAACACATCTTTTTGGGAAAGTGCTACCTCAAGTCACTTGCAAATGTAAGGCTTTCATAGAGAAAATGAAGTCAATCATGGTTTTGTACTCTGCAAACAGTAGAAATGACCTCTTGTGCATGCCCGTGTGAATTTCACAGCAAAATGCCCTTCTTTTCTTGTTTCTTGAAAGTTCTCAACACATTAGGAGAAAGATCTGTTTGAGCAAGAGTGATGCAGTGTGCATTTTTCTGCATAACAAGTGATTGGGAAACATACTCCTTATTTTTCCACATTGTGTAAGAAACAACGTGAGGCTTGCAAGAGTTTGAACAATGCTCCCCAAAACGTATTCCAGGTGTGAAAACACACGTTTCTAGAAAGAATCTGAAGCAGCAAGCAAAAGCATAGTGGCTGAGTGTTCTTTCAATGAGAAACACACGCATTTCACTCTTCTGGAGTCAGTTTTCAGCCAGGAATTCATATGCATTTTGTACTGTGCAGAATGTAGCTACATGCTCGGGGGTTGTGTCATAGAAGAACCTCTCCTGCAGGAGCTTATTGCAACATTCATTATTTGGCTAAGTTCATTAGGGTTGGTTTTGGAAGGTGTTTCATCTTTGGTGAAATCCCGCTTCGTACGAAATATTTTCACAGCGCTGTTTCCAAGTGTCCACAAAGATCTGCTGCTTGAAACTGCCTACATGCACATCTCCCATACTGCTGTGCTCGTTTCACTACCTGGATTTTGGTTTCCTCTTCTTGCTTTGAAATGACAAGCCTTCATTCTGCATGCTACACACACCTTGTAGCAGTTTCAGTTTGAAGCATGTTGGTGCTCTCAAAAAGCTGTGTAACCTAGTTAGAGTGTGTCACTCTCCGGCACTGAATACACAACTTAGAGCTCCTTTCACCACAGACACGCAAACACATCTTTTTGGGAAAGTGCTACCACAAGTCAGTTGCAAATGTTAGGCTTTCATAGAGAAAATGAAGTCAATCATGGTTTTGTACTCTGCAAACAGTAGAAATGACTTCTTGTGCATGCCCGTGTGAATTTCACAGCAAATGCCCTTCTTTTCTTGTTTCTTGAAAGTTCTCAACACATTAGGAGAAAGATCTGTTTGAGCAAGAGTGATGCAGTGTGCATTTTTCTGCATAACAAGTGATTGGGAAACATACTCCTTATTTTTCCACATTGTGTAAGAAACAACGTGAGGCTTGCAAGAGTTTGAACAATGCACCCCAAAACGTATTCCAGGTCTGAAAACACACGTTTCTAGAAAGACTCTGAAGCAGCAAGCAAAAGCATAGTGGCTGAGTGTTCTTTCAATGAGAAACACACGCATTTCACTCTTCTGAAGTCAGTTTTCAGCCAGGAATTCATATGCATTTTGTACTGTGCAGAATGTAGCTACATGCTCGGGGGTTGTGTCATAGAAGCACCTCTCCTGCAGGAGCTTATTGCAACATTCATTATTTGGCTAAGTTCATTAGGGTTGGTTTTGGAAGGTGTTTCATCTTTGGTGAAATCCCGCATCGTACGAAATATTTTCACAGCGCTGTTTCCAAGTGTCCACAAAGATCTGCTGCTTGAAACTGCCTACATGCACATCTCCCATACTGCTGTGCTCGTTTCACTACCTGGATTTTGGTTTCCTCTTCTTGCTTTGAAATGACAAGCCTTCATTCTGCATGCTACACACACCTTGTAGCAGTTTCAGTTTGAAGCATGTTGGTGCTCTCAAAAAGCTGTGTAACCTAGTTAGAGTGTGTCACTCTCCGGCTCTGAATACAGAACTTAGAGCTCCTTTCACCACAGACACGCAAACACATCTTTTTGGGAAAGTGCTACCTCAAGTCCCTTTCAAATGTAAGGGTTTCATAGAGAAAATGAAGTCAATCATGGTTTTGCACTCTGCAAACAGTAGAAATGACCTCTTGTGCATGCCCGTGTGAATTTCACAGCAAAATGCCCTTCTTTTCTTGTTTCTTGAAAGTTCTCAACACATTAGGAGAAAGATCGGTTTGAGCAAGAGTGATGCAGTGTGCATTTTTCTGCATTACAAGTGATTGGGAAACATACTCCTTATTTTTCCACATTGTGTAAGAAACAACGTGAGGCTTGCAAGACTTTGAACAATGCACCCTAAAACGTATTCCAGGAGTGAAAACACACGTGTCTAGAAAGTCTCTGAAGCAGCAAGCAAAAGCATAGTGGCTGAGTGTTCTTTCAATGAGAAACACACGCATTTCACTCTTCTGGAGTCAGTTTTCAGCCAGGAATTCATATGCATTTTGTACTGTGCAGAATGTAGCTACATGCTCGGGGGTTGTGTCATAGAAGCACCTCTCCTGCAGGAGCTTATTGCAACATTCATTGTTTGGCTAAGTTCTTTGGGGTTGGTTTTGGAAGGTGTTTCATATTTGGTCAAATCCCGCTTCGTACGAAATATTTTCACAGCGCTGTTTCCAAGTGTCCACAAAGATCTGCTGGTTGAAACTGCCTACATGCACATCTCCCATACTGCTGTGTTCGTTTCATTACCTGGATTTTGGTTTCCTCTTCTTGCTTTGAAATGACAAGCCTTCATTCTGCATGCTACACACACCTTGTAGCAGTTTCAGTTTGAAGCATGTTGGTGCTCTCAAAAACTGTGTAACCTAGTTAGAGTGTGTCACTCTCCAGCACTGAATACACAACTTAGAGCTCCTTTCACCACAGACACGCAACCACATCTTTTTGGAAAGTGCTACCTCAAGTCACTTGCAAATGTAAGGGTTTCATAGAGAAAATGAAGTCAATCATGATTTTGCACTCTGCAAACAGTAGAAATGACTTCTTCTGCATGCCCGTGTGAATTTCACAGCAAATGCCCTTCTTTTCTTGTTTCTTGAAAGTTCTCAACACATTAGGAGAAAGATCTGTTTGAGCAAGAGTGATGCAGTGTGCATTTTTCTGCATTACAATTGATTGGGAAACATACTCCTTATTTTTCCACATTGTGTAAGAAACAACGTGAGGCTTGCAAGAGTTTGAACAATGCTCCCCAAAACGTATTCCAGGAGTGAAAACAGACGTTTCTAGAAAGACTCTGAAGCAGCAAGCAAAAGCATAGTGGCTGAGTGTTCTTTCAATGAGAAACACACGCATTTCACTCTTCTGAAGTCAGTTTTCAGCCAGGAATTCATATGCATTTTGTACTGTACAGAATGTAGCTACATGCTGGGGGGTTGTGTCATAGAAGCACCTCTCCTGCAGGAGCTTATTGCAACATTCATGGTTTGGCTAAGTTGTTTAGGGTTGGTTTTGGAAGGTGTTTCATATTTGGTCAAATCCCGCTTCGTACGAAATATTTTCACAGCGCTGTTTCCAAGTGTCCACAAAGATCTGCTGCTTGAAACTGCCTACATGCACATCTCCCATACTGCTGTGCTCGTTTCACTACCTGGATTTTGGTTTCCTCTTCTTGCTTTGAAATGACAAGCCTTCATTCTGCATGCTACACACACCTTGTAGCAGTTTCAGTTTGAAGCATGTTGGTGCTCTCAAAAAGCTGTGTAACCTAGTTAGAGTGTGTCACTCTCCGGCACTGAATACACAACTTAGAGCTCCTTTGACCACAGACACGCAAACACATCTTTTTGGGAAAGTGCTACCTCAAGTCACTTGAAAATGTAAGGGAGAAAATGAAGTCAATCATGGTTTTGCACTCTGCAAACAGTAGAAATGACCTCTTGTACATGCCCGTGTGAATTTCACAGCAAAATGCCCTTCTTTTCTTGTTTCTTGAAAGTTCTCAACACGTTAGGAGAAAGATCTGTTTGAGCAAGAGTGATGCAGTGTGCATTTTTCTGCATTACAAGTGATTGGGAAACATACTCCTTATTTTTCCACATTGTGTAAGAAACAACGTGAGGCTTGCAAGAGTTTGAACAATGCACCCCAAAACGTATTCCAGGAGTGAAAACACACGTTTCTAGAAAGACTCTGAAGCAGCAAGCAAAAGCATAGTGGCTGAGTGTTCTTTCAATGAGAAACACACGCATTTCACTCTTCTGGAGTCAGTTTTCAGCCAGGAATTCATATGCATTTTGTACTGTGCAGAATGTAGCTACATGCTCCGGGGTTGTGTCATAGAAGCACCTCTCCTGCAGGAGCTTATTGCAACATTCATTATTTGGCTAAGTTCATTAGGGTTGGTTTTGGAAGGTGTTTCATCTTTGGTGAAATCCCGCTTCGTACGAAATATTTTCACAGCGCTGTTTCCAAGTGTCCACAAAGATCTGCTGCTTGAAACTGCCTACATGCACATCTCCCATAGTGCTGTGTTCGTTTCACTACCTGGATTTTGGTTTCCTCTTCTTGCTTTGAAATGACAAGCCTTCATTCTGCATGCTACACACACCTTGTAGCAGTTTCAGTTTGAAGCATGTTTGTGCTCTCAAAAAGCTGTGTAACCTAGTTAGAGTGTGTCACTCTCCGGCACTGAATACAGAACTTAGAGCTCCTTTCACCACAGACACGCAAACACATCTTTTTGGGAAAGTGCTACCTCAAGTCACTTGCAAATGTAAGGCTTTCATAGAGAAAATGAAGTCAATCATGGTTTTGCACTCTGCAAACAGTAGAAATGACCTCTTGTGCATGCCCGTGTGAATTTCACAGCAAAATGTCCTTCTTTTCTTGTTTCTTGAAAGTTCTCAACACATTAGGAGAAAGATCTGTTTGAGCAAGAGTGATGCAGTGTGCATTTTTCTGCATTACAAGTGATTGGGAAACATACTCCTTATTTTTCCACATTGTGTAAGAAACAACGTGAGGCTTGCAAGACTTTGAACAATGCACCCTAAAACGTATTCCAGGAGTGAAAACACACGTGTCTAGAAAGTCTCTGAAGCAGCAAGCAAAAGCATAGTGGCTGAGTGTTCTTTCAATGAGAAACACACGCATTTCACTCTTCTGGAGTCAGTTTTCAGCCAGGAATTCATATGCATTTTGTACTGTGCAGAATGTAGCTACATGCTCGGGGGTTGTGTCATAGAAGCACCTCTCCTGCAGGAGCTTATTGCAACATTCATTGTTTGGCTAAGTTCTTTGGGGTTGGTTTTGGAAGGTGTTTCATATTTGGTCAAATCCCGCTTCGTACGAAATATTTTCACAGCGCTGTTTCCAAGTGTCCACAAAGATCTGCTGGTTGAAACTGCCTACATGCACATCTCCCATACTGCTGTGTTCGTTTCTTTACCTGGATTTTGGTTTCCTCTTCTTGCTTTGAAATGACAAGCCTTCATTCTGCATGCTACACACACCTTGTAGCAGTTTCAGTTTGAAGCATGTTGGTGCTCTCAAAAACTGTGTAACCTAGTTAGAGTGTGTCACTCTCCAGCACTGAATACAGAACTTAGAGCTCCTTTCACCACAGACACGCAACCACATCTTTTTGGGAAAGTGCTACCTCAAGTCACTTGCAAATGTAAGTGTTTCAAGGAGAAAATGAAGTCAATTATGGTTTTGCACTCTGCAAACAATAGAAATGACCTCTTGTACATGCCCGTGTGAATTTCATAGCAAAAGCCCTTCTTTTCTTGTTTCTTGAAAGTTCTCAACACATTAGGAGAAAGATCTGTTTGAGAAAGAGTGATGCAGTGTGCATTTTTCTGCATAACAAGTGATTGGGAAACATACTCCTTATTTTTCTACATTGTGTAAGAAACAACGTGAGGCTTGCAAGAGTTTGAACAATGCACCCCAAAACGTATTCCAGGTGTGAAAACACACGTTACTAGAAAGACTCTGAAGCAGCAAGCAAAAGCATAGTGGCTGAGTGTTCTTTCAATGAGAAACACACGCATTTCACTCTTCTGGAGTCAGTTTTCAGCCAGGAATTCATATGCATTTTGTACTGTGCAGAATGTAGCTACATGCTCGGGGGTTGTGTCATAGAAGCACCTCTCCTGCAGGAGCTTATTGCAACATTCATTATTTGGCTAAGTTCATTAGGGTTGGTTTTGGAAGGTGTTTCATCTTTGGTGAAATCCCGCTTCGTACGAAATATTTTCACAGCGCTGTTTCCAAGTGTCCACAAAGATCTGCTGCTTGAAACTGCCTACATGCACATCTCCCATACTGCTGTGCTCGTTTCACTACCTGGATTTTGGTTTCCTCTTCTCGCTTTGAAATGACAAGCCTTCATTCTGCATGCTACACACACCTTGTAGCAGTTTCAGTTAGAAGCATGTTGGTGCTCTCAAAAAGCTGTGTAACCTAGTTAGAGTGTGTCACTCTCCGGCACTGAATACACAACTTAGAGCTCCTTTCACCACAGACACGCAAACACATCTTTTTGGGAAAGTGCTACCTCAAGTCACTTGCAAATGTAAGGCTTTCATAGAGAAAATGAAGTCAATCATGGTTTTGCACTCTGCAAACAGTAGAAATGACCTCTTGTGCATGCCCGTGTGAATTTCACAGCAAAATGCCCTTCCTTTCTTGTTTCTTGAAAGTTCTCAACACATTAGGAGAAAGATCTGTTTGAGCAAGAGTGATGCAGTGTGCATTTTTCTGCATTACAAGTGATTGGGAAACATACTCCTTATTTTTCCACATTGTGTAAGAAACAACGTGAGGGTTGCAAGAGTTTGAACAATGCACCCCAAAACGTATTCCAGGAGTGAAAACACACGTTTCTAGAAAGACTCTGAAGCAGCAAGAAAAAGCATAGTGGCTGAGTGTTCTTTCAATGAGAAACACACGCATTTCACTCTTCTGGAGTCAGTTTTCAGCCAGGAATTCATATGCATTTTGTACTGTGCAGAATGTAGCTACATGCTCGGGGGTTGTGTCATAGAAGCACCTCTCCTGCAGGAGCTTATTGCAGCATTCATTGTTTGGCTAAGTTCTTTAGGGTTGGTTTTGGAAGGTGTTTCATCTTTGGTGAAATCCCGCTTCGTACGAAATATTTTCACAGCGCTGTTTCCAAGTGTCCACAAAGATCTGCTGCTTGAAACTGCCTACATGCACATCTCCCATACTGCTGTGCTCGTTTCACTACCTGGATTTTGGTTTCCTCTTCTTGCTTTGAAATGACAAGCCTTCATTCTGCATGCTACACACACCTTGTAGCAGTTTCAGTTTGAAGCATGTTGGTGCTCTCAAAAAGCTGTGTAACCTAGTTAGAGTGTGTCACTCTCCGGCACTGAATACACAACTTAGAGCTCCTTTCACCACAGACACGCAAACACATCTTTTTGGGAAAGTGCTACCTCAAGTCACTTGCAAATGTAAGGCTTTCATAGAGAAAATGAAGTCAATCATGGTTTTGTACTCTGCAAACAGTAGAAATGACCTCTTGTGCATGCCCGTGTGAATTTCACAGCAAAATGCCCTTCTTTTCTTGTTTCTTGAAAGTTCTCAACACATTAGGAGAAAGATCTGTTTGAGCAAGAGTGATGCAGTGTGCATTTTTCTGCATAACAAGTGATTGGGAAACATACTCCTTATTTTTCCACATTGTGTAAGAAACAACGTGAGGCTTGCAAGAGTTTGAACAATGCTCCCCAAAACGTATTCCAGGTGTGAAAACACACGTTTCTAGAAAGAATCTGAAGCAGCAAGCAAAAGCATAGTGGCTGAGTGTTCTTTCAATGAGAAACACACGCATTTCACTCTTCTGGAGTCAGTTTTCAGCCAGGAATTCATATGCATTTTGTACTGTGCAGAATGTAGCTACATGCTCGGGGGTTGTGTCATAGAAGAACCTCTCCTGCAGGAGCTTATTGCAACATTCATTATTTGGCTAAGTTCATTAGGGTTGGTTTTGGAAGGTGTTTCATCTTTGGTGAAATCCCGCTTCGTACGAAATATTTTCACAGCGCTGTTTCCAAGTGTCCACAAAGATCTGCTGCTTGAAACTGCCTACATGCACATCTCCCATACTGCTGTGCTCGTTTCACTACCTGGATTTTGGTTTCCTCTTCTTGCTTTGAAATGACAAGCCTTCATTCTGCATGCTACACACACCTTGTAGCAGTTTCAGTTTGAAGCATGTTGGTGCTCTCAAAAAGCTGTGTAACCTAGTTAGAGTGTGTCACTCTCCGGCACTGAATACACAACTTAGAGCTCCTTTCACCACAGACACGCAAACACATCTTTTTGGGAAAGTGCTACCACAAGTCAGTTGCAAATGTAAGGCTTTCATAGAGAAAATGAAGTCAATCATGGTTTTGTACTCTGCAAACAGTAGAAATGACCTCTTGTGCATGCCCGTGTGAATTTCACAGCAAAATGCCCTTCTTTTCTTGTTTCTTGAAAGTTCTCAACACATTAGGAGAAAGATCTGTTTGAGCAAGAGTGATGCAGTGTGCATTTTTCTGCATAACAAGTGATTGGGAAACATACTCCTTATTTTTCCACATTGTGTAAGAAACAACGTGAGGCTTGCAAGAGTTTGAACAATGCTCCCCAAAACATATTCCAGGTGTGAAAACACACGTTTCTAGAAAGACTCTGAAGCAGCAAGCAAAAGCATAGTGGCTGAGTGTTCTTTCAATGAGAAACACACGCATTTCACTCTTCTGGAGTCAGTTTTCAGCCAGGAATTCATATGCATTTTGTACTGTGCAGAATGTAGCTACATGCTCGGGGGTTGTGTCATAGAAGCCCCTCTCCTGCAGGAGCTTATTGCAACATTCATGGTTTGGCTAAGTTCTTTAGGGTTGGTTTTGGAAGGTGTTTCATATTTGTTCAAATCCCGCTTCGTACGAAATATTTTCACAGCGCTGTTTCCAAGTGTCCACAAAGATGTGGTGCTTGAAACTGCCTACATGCACATCTCCCATACTGCTGTGCTCGTTTCACTACGTGGATTTTGGTTTCCTCTTCTTGCTTTGAAATGACAAGCCTTCATTCTGCATGCTACACACACCTTGTAGCAGTTTCAGTTTGAAGCATGTTGGTGCTCTCAAAAAGCTGTGTAACCTAGTTAGAGTGTGTCACTCTCCGGCACTGAATACACAACTTAGAGCTCCTTTGACCAGACACGCAACCACATCTTTTTGGGAAAGTGCTACCTCAAGTCACTTGCAAATGTAAGGGTTTCAAGGAGAAAATGAAGTCAATCATGGTTTTGCACTCTGCAAACAATAGAAATGACCTCTTGTACATGCCCGTGTGAATTTCACAGCAAAATGCCCTTCTTTTCTTGTTTCTTGAAAGTTCTCAACACATTAGGAGAACGATCTGTGTGAGCAAGAGTGCTGCAGTGTGCATTTTTCTCCATTACAAGTGATTGGGAAACATAGTCCTTATTTTTCCACATTGTGTAAGAAACAACGTGAGGCTTGAAAGAGTTTGAACAATGCTCCCCAAAACGTATTCCAGGTGTGAAAACACACGTTTCTAGAAAGACTCTGAAGCAGCAAGCAAAAGCATAGTGGCTGAGTGTTTTTTCAATGAAAAACACACGCATTTCACTCTTCTGGAGTCAGTTTTCAGCCAGGAATTCATATGCATTTTGTACTGTGCAGAATGTAGCTACATGCACGGGGGGTTGTGTCATAGAAGCACCTCTCCTGCAGGAGCTTATTGCAGCATTCATTGTTTGGCTAAGTTCTTTAGGGTTGGTTTTGGAAGGTGTTTCATCTTTGGTGAAATCCCGCTTCGTACGAAATATTTTCACAGCGCTGTTTCCAAGTGTCCACAAAGATCTGCTGCTTGAAACTGCCTACATGCACATCTCCCATACTGCTGTGCTCGTTTCACTACCTGGATTTTGGTTTCCTCTTCTTGCTTTGAAATGACAAGCCTTCATTCTGCATGCTACACACACCTTGTAGCAGTTTCAGTTTGAAGCATGTTGGTGCTCTCAAAAAGCTGTGTAACCTAGTTAGAGTGTGTCACTCTCCGGCACTGAATACACAACTTAGAGCTCCTTTCACCACAGACACGCAAACACATCTTTTTGGGAAAGTGCTACCTCAAGTCACTTGAAAATGTAAGGCTTTCATAGAGAAAATGAAGTCAATCATGGTTTTGTACTCTGCAAACAGTAGAAATGACCTCTTGTGCATGCCCGTGTGAATTTCACAGCAAAATGCCCTTCTTTTCTTGTTTCTTGAAAGTTCTCAACACATTAGGAGAAAGATCTGTTTGAGCAAGAGTGATGCAGTGTGCATTTTTCTGCATAACAAGTGATTGGGAAACATACTCCTTATTTTTCCACATTGTGTAAGAAACAACGTGAGGCTTGCAAGAGTTTGAACAATGCTCCCAAAAACGTATTCCAGGTGTGAAAACACACGTTTCTAGAAAGACTCTGAAGCAGCAAGCAAAAGCATAGTGGCTGAGTGTTCTTTCAATGAGAAACACACGCATTTCACTCTTCTGGAGTCAGTTTTCAGCCAGGAATTCATATGCATTTTGTACTGTGCAGAATGTAGCTACATGCTCGGGGGTTGTGTCATAGAAGAACCTCTCCTGCAGGAGCTTATTGCAACATTCATTATTTGGCTAAGTTCATTAGGGTTGGTTTTGGAAGGTGTTTCATCTTTGGTGAAATCCCGCTTCGTACGAAATATTTTCACAGCGCTGTTTCCAAGTGTCCACAAAGATCTGCTGCTTGAAACTGCCTACATGCACATCTCCCATACTGCTGTGCTCGTTTCACTACCTGGATTTTGGTTTCCTCTTCTTGCTTTGAAATGACAAGCCTTCATTCTGCATGCGACACACACCTTGTAGCAGTTTCAGTTTGAAGCATGTTGGTGCTCTCAAAAAGCTGTGTAACCTAGTTAGAGTGTGTCACTCTCCGGCACTGAATACACAACTTAGAGCTCCTTTCACCACAGACACGCAAACACATCTTTTTGGGAAAGTGCTACCACAAGTCAGTTGCAAATGTAAGGCTTTCATAGAGAAAATGAAGTCAATCATGGTTTTGTACTCTGCAAACAGTAGAAATGACCTCTTGTGCATGCCCGTGTGAATTTCACAGCAAAATGCCCTTCTTTTCTTGTTTCTTGAAAGTTCTCAACACATTAGGAGAAAGATCTGTTTGAGCAAGAGTGATGCAGTGTGCATTTTTCTGCATAAAAAGTGATTGGGAAACATACTCCTTATTTTTCCACATTGTGTAAGAAACAACGTGAGGCTTGCAAGAGTTTGAACAATGCTCCCCAAAACGTATTCCAGGTGTGAAAACACACGTTTCTAGAAAGACTCTGAAGCAGCAAGCAAAAGCATAGTGGCTGAGTGTTCTTTCAATGAGAAACACACGCATTTCACTCTTCTGGAGTCAGTTTTCAGCCAGGAATTCATATGCATTTTGTACTGTGCAGAATGTAGCTACATGCTCGGGGGTTGTGTCATAGAAGAACCTCTCCTGCAGGAGCTTATTGCAACATTCATTATTTGGCTAAGTTCATTAGGGTTGGTTTTGGAAGGTGTTTCATCTTTGGTGAAATCCCGCTTCGTACGAAATATTTTCACAGCGCTGTTTCCAAGTGTCCACAAAGATCTGCTGCTTGAAACTGCCTACATGCACATCTCCCATACTGCTGTGCTCGTTTCACTACCTGGATTTTGGTTTCCTCTTCTTGCTTTGAAATGACAAGCCTTCATTCTGCATGCTACACACACCTTGTAGCAGTTTCAGTTTGAAGCATGTTGGTGCTCTCAAAAAGCTGTGTAACCTAGTTAGAGTGTGTAACTCTCCGGCACTGAATACACAACTTAGAGCTTCTTTCACCACAGACACGCAACCATATCTTTTTGGGAAAGTGCTACCTCAAGTCACTTGCAAATGTAAGGGTTTCATAGAGAAAATGAAGTCAATCATGATTTTGCACTCTGCAAACTGTAGAAATGACCTCTTGTGCATGCCCGTGTGAATTTCACAGCAAATGCCCTTCTTTTCTTGTTTCTTGAAAGTTCTCAACACGTTAGGAGAAAGATCTGTTTGAGCAAGAGTGATGCAGTGTGCATTTTTCTGCATTACAATTGATTGGGAAACATACTCCTTATTTTTCCACATTGTGTAAGAAACAACGTGAGGCTTGCAAGAGTTTGAACAATGCTCCCCAAAACGTATTCCAGGAGTGAAAACACACGTTTCTAGAAAGACTCTGAAGCAGCAAGCAAAAGCATAGTGGCTGAGTGTTCTTTCAATGAGAAACACACGCATTTCACTCTTCTGAAGTCAGTTTTCAGCCAGGAATTCATATGCATTTTGTACTGTGCAGAATGTAGCTACATGCTCGGGGGTTGTGTCATAGAAGCACCTCTCCTGCAGGAGCTTATTGCAACATTCATGGTTTGGCTAAGTTCTTTAGGGTTGGTTTTGGAAGGTGTTTCATATTTGGTCAAATCCCGCTTCGTACGAAATATTTTCACAGCGCTGTTTCCAAGTGTCCACAAAGATCTGCTGCTTGAAACTGCCTACATGCACATCTCCCATACTGCTGTGCTCGTTTCACTACGTGGATTTTGGTTTCCTCTTCTCGCTTTGAAATGACAAGCCTTCATTCTGCATGCTACACACACCTTGTAGCAGTTTCAGTTTGAAGCATGTTGGTGCTCTCAAAAAGCTGTGTAACCTAGTTAGAGTGTGTCACTCTCCGGCACTGAATACACAACTTAGAGCTCCTTTGACCAGACACGCAACCACATCTTTTTGGGAAAGTGCTACCTCAAGTCACTTGCAAATGTAAGGGTTTCAAGGAGAAAATGAAGTCAATCATGGTTTTGCACTCTGCAAACAATAGAAATGACCTCTTGTACATGCCCGTGTGAATTTCACAGCAAAATGCCCTTCTTTTCTTGTTTCTTGAAAGTTCTCAACACATTAGGAGAACGATCTGTGTGAGCAAGAGTGCTGCAGTGTGCATTTTTCTGCATTACAAGTGATTGGGAAACATAGTCCTTATTTTTCCACATTGTGTAAGAAACAACGTGAGGCTTGAAAGAGTTTGAACAATGCTCCCCAAAACGTATTCCAGGAGTGAAAACACACGTTTCTAGAAAGACTCTGAAGCAGCAAGCAAAAGCATAGTGGCTGAGTGTTCTTTCAATGAGAAACACACGCATTTCACTCTTCTGGAGTCAGTTTTCAGCCAGGAATTCATATGCATTTTGTACTGTGCAGAATGTAGCTACATGCTCGGGGGTTGTGTCATAGAAGCACCTCTCCTGCAGGAGCTTATTGCAACATTCATGGTTTGGCTAAGTTCTTTAGGGTTGGTTTTGGAAGGTGTTTCATATTTGGTCAAATCCCGCTTCGTACGAAATATTTTCACAGCGCTGTTTCCAAGTGTCCACAAAGATGTGGTGCTTGAAACTGCCTACATGCACATCTCCCATACTGCTGTGCTCGTTTCACTACGTGGATTTTGGTTTCCTCTTCTCGCTTTGAAATGACAAGCCTTCATTCTGCATGCTACACACACCTTGTAGCAGTTTCAGTTTGAAGCATGTTGGTGCTCTCAAAAAGCTGTGTAACCTAGTTAGAGTGTGTCACTCTCCGGCACTGAATACACAACTTAGAGCTCCTTTGACCAGACACGCAACCACATCTTTTTGGGAAAGTGCTACCTCAAGTCACTTGCAAATGTAAGGGTTTCAAGGAGAAAATGAAGTCAATCATGGTTTTGCACTCTGCAAACAATAGAAATGACCTCTTGTACATGCCCGTGTGAATTTCACAGCAAAATGCCCTTCTTTTCTTGTTTCTTGAAAGTTCTCAACACATTAGGAGAACGATCTGTGTGAGCAAGAGTGCTGCAGTGTGCATTTTTCTGCATTACAAGTGATTGGGAAACATAGTCCTTATTTTTCCACATTGTGTAAGAAACAACGTGAGGCTTGAAAGAGTTTGAACAATGCTCCCCAAAACGTATTCCAGGAGTGAAAACACACGTTTCTAGAAAGACTCTGAAGCAGCAAGCAAAAGCATAGTGGCTGAGTGTTCTTTCAATGAGAAACACACGCATTTCACTCTTCTGGAGTCAGTTTTCAGCCAGGAATTCATATGCATTTTGTACTGTGCAGAATGTAGCTACATGCTCGGGGGTTGTGTCATAGAAGAACCTCTCCTGCAGGAGCTTATTGCAACATTCATTATTTGGCTAAGTTCATTAGGGTTGGTTTTGGAAGGTGTTTCATCTTTGGTGAAATCCCGCTTCGTACGAAATATTTTCACAGCGCTGTTTCCAAGTGTCCACAAAGATCTGCTGCTTGAAACTGCCTACATGCACATCTCCCATACTGCTGTGCTCGTTTCACTACCTGGATTTTGGTTTCCTCTTCTTGCTTTGAAATGACAAGCCTTCATTCTGCATGCTACACACACCTTGTAGCAGTTTCAGTTTGAAGCATGTTGGTGCTCTCAAAAAGCTGTGTAACCTAGTTAGAGTGTGTCACTCTCCGGCACTGAATACACAACTTAGATCTCCTTTCACCACAGACACGCAAACACATCTTTTTGGGAAAGTGCTACCACAAGTCACTTGCAAATGTAAGGCTTTCATAGAGAAAATGAAGTCAATCATGATTTTGCACTCTGCAAACTGTAGAAATGACCTCTTGTGCATGCCCGTGTGAATTTCACAGCAAATGCCCTTCTTTTCTTGTTTCTTGAAAGTTCTCAACACGTTAGGAGAAAGATCTGTTTGAGCAAGAGTGATGCAGTGTGCATTTTTCTGCATTACAATTGATTGGGAAACATACTCCTTATTTTTCCACATTGTGTAAGAAACAACGTGAGGCTTGCAAGAGTTTGAACAATGCTCCCCAAAACGTATTCCAGGAGTGAAAACACACGTTTCTAGAAAGACTCTGAAGCAGCAAGCAAAAGCATAGTGGCTGAGTGTTCTTTCAATGAGAAACACACGCATTTCACTCTTCTGAAGTCAGTTTTCAGCCAGGAATTCATATGCATTTTGTACTGTGCAGAATGTAGCTACATGCTCGGGGGTTGTGTCATAGAAGCACCTCTCCTGCAGGAGCTTATTGCAACATTCATGGTTTGGCTAAGTTCTTTAGGGTTGGTTTTGGAAGGTGTTTCATATTTGGTCAAATCCCGCTTCGTACGAAATATTTTCACAGCGCTGTTTCCAAGTGTCCACAAAGATGTGGTGCTTGAAACTGCCTACATGCACATCTCCCATACTGCTGTGCTCGTTTCACTACGTGGATTTTGGTTTCCTCTTCTCGCTTTGAAATGACAAGCCTTCATTCTGCATGCTACACACACCTTGTAGCAGTTTCAGTTTGAAGCATGTTGGTGCTCTCAAAAAGCTGTGTAACCTAGTTAGAGTGTGTCACTCTCCGGCACTGAATACACAACTTAGAGCTCCTTTGACCAGACACGCAACCACATCTTTTTGGGAAAGTGCTACCTCAAGTCACTTGCAAATGTAAGGGTTTCAAGGAGAAAATGAAGTCAATCATGGTTTTGCACTCTGCAAACAATAGAAATGACCTCTTGTACATGCCCGTGTGAATTTCACAGCAAAATGCCCTTCTTTTCTTGTTTCTTGAAAGTTCTCAACACATTAGGAGAACGATCTGTGTGAGCAAGAGTGCTGCAGTGTGCATTTTTCTGCATTACAAGTGATTGGGAAACATAGTCCTTATTTTTCCACATTGTGTAAGAAACAACGTGAGGCTTGAAAGAGTTTGAACAATGCTCCCCAAAACGTATTCCAGGAGTGAAAACACACGTTTCTAGAAAGACTCTGAAGCAGCAAGCAAAAGCATAGTGGCTGAGTGTTCTTTCAATGAGAAACACACGCATTTCACTCTTCTGGAGTCAGTTTTCAGCCAGGAATTCATATGCATTTTGTACTGTGCAGAATGTAGCTACATGCTCGGGGGTTGTGTCATAGAAGAACCTCTCCTGCAGGAGCTTATTGCAACATTCATTATTTGGCTAAGTTCATTAGGGTTGGTTTTGGAAGGTGTTTCATCTTTGGTGAAATCCCGCTTCGTACGAAATATTTTCACAGCGCTGTTTCCAAGTGTCCACAAAGATCTGCTGCTTGAAACTGCCTACATGCACATCTCCCATACTGCTGTGCTCGTTTCACTACCTGGATTTTGGTTTCCTCTTCTTGCTTTGAAATGACAAGCCTTCATTCTGCATGCTACACACACCTTGTAGCAGTTTCAGTTTGAAGCATGTTGGTGCTCTCAAAAAGCTGTGTAACCTAGTTAGAGTGTGTCCCTCTCCGGCACTGAATACACAACTTAGATCTCCTTTCACCACAGACACGCAAACACATCTTTTTGGGAAAGTGCTACCACAAGTCAGTTGCAAATGTAAGGCTTTCATAGAGAAAATGAAGTCAATCATGATTTTGCACTCTGCAAACTGTAGAAATGACCTCTTGTGCATGCCCGTGTGAATTTCACAGCAAATGCCCTTCTTTTCTTGTTTCTTGAAAGTTCTCAACACGTTAGGAGAAAGATCTGTTTGAGCAAGAGTGATGCAGTGTGCATTTTTCTGCATTACAATTGATTGGGAAACATACTCCTTATTTTTCCACATTGTGTAAGAAACAACGTGAGGCTTGCAAGAGTTTGAACAATGCTCCCCAAAACGTATTCCAGGAGTGAAAACACACGTTTCTAGAAAGACTCTGAAGCAGCAAGCAAAAGCATAGTGGCTGAGTGTTCTTTCAATGAGAAACACACGCATTTCACTCTTCTGAAGTCAGTTTTCAGCCAGGAATTCATATGCATTTTGTACTGTGCAGAATGTAGCTACATGCTCGGGGGTTGTGTCATAGAAGCACCTCTCCTGCAGGAGCTTATTGCAACATTCATGGTTTGGCTAAGTTCTTTAGGGTTGGTTTTGGAAGGTGTTTCATATTTGGTCAAATCCCGCTTCGTACGAAATATTTTCACAGCGCTGTTTCCAAGTGTCCACAAAGATCTGCTGCTTGAAACTGCCTACATGCACATCTCCCATACTGCTGTGCTCGTTTCACTACGTGGATTTTGGTTTCCTCTTCTCGCTTTGAAATGACAAGCCTTCATTCTGCATGCTACACACACCTTGTAGCAGTTTCAGTTTGAAGCATGTTGGTGCTCTCAAAAAGCTGTGTAACCTAGTTAGAGTGTGTCACTCTCCGGCACTGAATACACAACTTAGAGCTCCTTTGACCAGACACGCAACCACATCTTTTTGGGAAAGTGCTACCTCAAGTCACTTGCAAATGTAAGGGTTTCAAGGAGAAAATGAAGTCAATCATGGTTTTGCACTCTGCAAACAATAGAAATGACCTCTTGTACATGCCCGTGTGAATTTCACAGCAAAATGCCCTTCTTTTCTTGTTTCTTGAAAGTTCTCAACACATTAGGAGAACGATCTGTGTGAGCAAGAGTGCTGCAGTGTGCATTTTTCTGCATTACAAGTGATTGGGAAACATAGTCCTTATTTTTCCACATTGTGTAAGAAACAACGTGAGGCTTGAAAGAGTTTGAACAATGCTCCCCAAAACGTATTCCAGGAGTGAAAACACACGTTTCTAGAAAGACTCTGAAGCAGCAAGCAAAAGCATAGTGGCTGAGTGTTCTTTCAATGAGAAACACACGCATTTCACTCTTCTGGAGTCAGTTTTCAGCCAGGAATTCATATGCATTTTGTACTGTGCAGAATGTAGCTACATGCTCGGGGGTTGTGTCATAGAAGAACCTCTCCTGCAGGAGCTTATTGCAACATTCATTATTTGGCTAAGTTCATTAGGGTTGGTTTTGGAAGGTGTTTCATCTTTGGTGAAATCCCGCTTCGTACGAAATATTTTCACAGCGCTGTTTCCAAGTGTCCACAAAGATCTGCTGCTTGAAACTGCCTACATGCACATCTCCCATACTGCTGTGCTCGTTTCACTACCTGGATTTTGGTTTCCTCTTCTTGCTTTGAAATGACAAGCCTTCATTCTGCATGCTACACACACCTTGTAGCAGTTTCAGTTTGAAGCATGTTGGTGCTCTCAAAAAGCTGTGTAACCTAGTTAGAGTGTGTCACTCTCCGGCACTGAATACACAACTTAGATCTCCTTTCACCACAGACACGCAAACACATCTTTTTGGGAAAGTGCTACCACAAGTCAGTTGCAAATGTAAGGCTTTCATAGAGAAAATGAAGTCAATCATGGTTTTGTACTCTGCAAACAGTAGAAATGACCTCTTGTGCATGCCCGTGTGAATTTCACAGCAAAATGCCCTTCTTTTCTTGTTTCTTGAAAGTTCTCAACACATTAGGAGAAAGATCTGTTTGAGCAAGAGTGATGCAGTGTGCATTTTTCTGCATAACAAGTGATTGGGAAACATACTCCTTATTTTTCCACATTGTGTAAGAAACAACGTGAGGCTTGCAAGAGTTTGAACAATGCTCCCCAAAACGTATTCCAGGTGTGAAAACACACGTTTCTAGAAAGACTCTGAAGCAGCAAGCAAAAGCATAGTGGCTGAGTGTTCTTTCAATGAGAAACACACGCATTTCACTCTTCTGGAGTCAGTTTTCAGCCAGGAATTCATATGCATTTTGTACTGTGCAGAATGTAGCTACATGCTCGGGGGTTGTGTCATAGAAGAACCTCTCCTGCAGGAGCTTATTGCAACATTCATTATTTGGCTAAGTTCATTAGGGTTGGTTTTGGAAGGTGTTTCATCTTTGGTGAAATCCCGCTTCGTACGAAATATTTTCACAGCGCTGTTTCCAAGTGTCCACAAAGATCTGCTGCTTGAAACTGCCTACATGCACATCTCCCATACTGCTGTGCTCGTTTCACTACCTGGATTTTGGTTTCCTCTTCTTGCTTTGAAATGACAAGCCTTCATTCTGCATGCTACACACACCTTGTAGCAGTTTCAGTTTGAAGCATGTTGGTGCTCTCAAAAAGCTGTGTAACCTAGTTAGAGTGTGTAACTCTCCGGCACTGAATACACAACTTAGAGCTTCTTTCACCACAGACACGCAACCATATCTTTTTGGGAAAGTGCTACCTCAAGTCACTTGCAAATGTAAGGGTTTCATAGAGAAAATGAAGTCAATCATGATTTTGCACTCTGCAAACTGTAGAAATGACCTCTTGTGCATGCCCGTGTGAATTTCACAGCAAATGCCCTTCTTTTCTTGTTTCTTGAAAGTTCTCAACACGTTAGGAGAAAGATCTGTTTGAGCAAGAGTGATGCAGTGTGCATTTTTCTGCATTACAATTGATTGGGAAACATACTCCTTATTTTTCCACATTGTGTAAGAAACAACGTGAGGCTTGCAAGAGTTTGAACAATGCTCCCCAAAACGTATTCCAGGAGTGAAAACACACGTTTCTAGAAAGACTCTGAAGCAGCAAGCAAAAGCATAGTGGCTGAGTGTTCTTTCAATGAGAAACACACGCATTTCACTCTTCTGAAGTCAGTTTTCAGCCAGGAATTCATATGCATTTTGTACTGTGCAGAATGTAGCTACATGCTCGGGGGTTGTGTCATAGAAGCACCTCTCCTGCAGGAGCTTATTGCAACATTCATGGTTTGGCTAAGTTCTTTAGGGTTGGTTTTGGAAGGTGTTTCATATTTGGTCAAATCCCGCTTCGTACGAAATATTTTCACAGCGCTGTTTCCAAGTGTCCACAAAGATGTGGTGCTTGAAACTGCCTACATGCACATCTCCCATACTGCTGTGCTCGTTTCACTACGTGGATTTTGGTTTCCTCTTCTCGCTTTGAAATGACAAGCCTTCATTCTGCATGCTACACACACCTTGTAGCAGTTTCAGTTTGAAGCATGTTGGTGCTCTCAAAAAGCTGTGTAACCTAGTTAGAGTGTGTCACTCTCCGGCACTGAATACACAACTTAGAGCTCCTTTGACCAGACACGCAACCACATCTTTTTGGGAAAGTGCTACCTCAAGTCACTTGCAAATGTAAGGGTTTCAAGGAGAAAATGAAGTCAATCATGGTTTTGCACTCTGCAAACAATAGAAATGACCTCTTGTACATGCCCGTGTGAATTTCACAGCAAAATGCCCTTCTTTTCTTGTTTCTTGAAAGTTCTCAACACATTAGGAGAACGATCTGTGTGAGCAAGAGTGCTGCAGTGTGCATTTTTCTGCATTACAAGTGATTGGGAAACATAGTCCTTATTTTTCCACATTGTGTAAGAAACAACGTGAGGCTTGAAAGAGTTTGAACAATGCTCCCCAAAACGTATTCCAGGAGTGAAAACACACGTTTCTAGAAAGACTCTGAAGCAGCAAGCAAAAGCATAGTGGCTGAGTGTTCTTTCAATGAGAAACACACGCATTTCACTCTTCTGGAGTCAGTTTTCAGCCAGGAATTCATATGCATTTTGTACTGTGCAGAATGTAGCTACATGCTCGGGGGTTGTGTCATAGAAGAACCTCTCCTGCAGGAGCTTATTGCAACATTCATTATTTGGCTAAGTTCATTAGGGTTGGTTTTGGAAGGTGTTTCATCTTTGGTGAAATCCCGCTTCGTACGAAATATTTTCACAGCGCTGTTTCCAAGTGTCCACAAAGATCTGCTGCTTGAAACTGCCTACATGCACATCTCCCATACTGCTGTGCTCGTTTCACTACCTGGATTTTGGTTTCCTCTTCTTGCTTTGAAATGACAAGCCTTCATTCTGCATGCTACACACACCTTGTAGCAGTTTCAGTTTGAAGCATGTTGGTGCTCTCAAAAAGCTGTGTAACCTAGTTAGAGTGTGTCACTCTCCGGCACTGAATACACAACTTAGATCTCCTTTCACCACAGACACGCAAACACATCTTTTTGGGAAAGTGCTACCACAAGTCAGTTGCAAATGTAAGGCTTTCATAGAGAAAATGAAGTCAATCATGGTTTTGTACTCTGCAAACAGTAGAAATGACCTCTTGTGCATGCCCGTGTGAATTTCACAGCAAAATGCCCTTCTTTTCTTGTTTCTTGAAAGTTCTCAACACATTAGGAGAAAGATCTGTTTGAGCAAGAGTGATGCAGTGTGCATTTTTCTGCATAACAAGTGATTGGGAAACATACTCCTTATTTTTCCACATTGTGTAAGAAACAACGTGAGGCTTGCAAGAGTTTGAACAATGCTCCCCAAAACGTATTCCAGGTGTGAAAACACACGTTTCTAGAAAGACTCTGAAGCAGCAAGCAAAAGCATAGTGGCTGAGTGTTCTTTCAATGAGAAACACACGCATTTCACTCTTCTGGAGTCAGTTTTCAGCCAGGAATTCATATGCATTTTGTACTGTGCAGAATGTAGCTACATGCTCGGGGGTTGTGTCATAAAAGAACCTCTCCTGCAGGAGCTTATTGCAACATTCATTATTAGGCTAAGTTCATTAGGGTTGGTTTTGGAAGGTGTTTCATCTTTGGTGAAATCCCGCTTCGTACGAAATATTTTCACAGCGCTGTTTCCAAGTGTCCACAAAGATCTGCTGCTTGAAACTGCCTACATGCACATCTCCCATACTGCTGTGCTCGTTTCACTACCTGGATTTTGGTTTCCTCTTCTTGCTTTGAAATGACAAGCCTTCATTCTGCATGCTACACACACCTTGTAGCAGTTTCAGTTTGAAGCATGTTGGTGCTCTCAAAAAGCTGTGTAACCTAGTTAGAGTGTGTCACTCTCCGGCACTGAATACACAACTTAGAGCTTCTTTCACCACAGACACGCAAACATATCTTTTTGGGAAAGTGCTACCACAAGTCACTTGCAAATGTAAGGCTTTCATAGAGAAAATGAAGTCAATCATGATTTTGCACTCTGCAAACTGTAGAAATGACCTCTTGTGCATGCCCGTGTGAATTTCACAGCAAATGCCCTTCTTTTCTTGTTTCTTGAAAGTTCTCAACACGTTAGGAGAAAGATCTGTTTGAGCAAGAGTGATGCAGTGTGCATTTTTCTGCATTACAATTGATTGGGAAACATACTCCTTATTTTTCCACATTGTGTAAGAAACAACGTGAGGCTTGCAAGAGTTTGAACAATGCTCCCCAAAACGTATTCCAGGAGTGAAAACACACGTTTCTAGAAAGACTCTGAAGCAGCAAGCAAAAGCATAGTGGCTGAGTGTTCTTTCAATGAGAAACACACGCATTTCACTCTTCTGAAGTCAGTTTTCAGCCAGGAATTCATATGCATTTTGTACTGTGCAGAATGTAGCTACATGCTCGGGGGTTGTGTCATAGAAGCACCTCTCCTGCAGGAGCTTATTGCAGCATTCATTGTTTGGCTAAGTTCTTTAGGGTTGGTTTTGGAAGGTGTTTCATCTTTGGTGAAATCCCGCTTCGTACGAAATATTTTCACAGCGCTGTTTCCAAGTGTCCACAAAGATCTGCTGCTTGAAACTGCCTACATGCACATCTCCCATACTGCTGTGCTCGTTTCACTACCTGGATTTTGGTTTCCTCTTCTTGCTTTGAAATGACAAGCCTTCATTCTGCATGCTACACACACCTTGTAGCAGTTTCAGTTTGAAGCATGTTGGTGCTCTCAAAAAGCTGTGTAACCTAGTTAGAGTGTGTCACTCTCCGGCACTGAATACACAACTTAGAGCTCCTTTCACCACAGACACGCAAACACATCTTTTTGGGAAAGTGCTACCTCAAGTCACTTGCAAATGTAAGGCTTTCATAGAGAAAATGAAGTCAATCATGGTTTTGTACTCTGCAAACAGTAGAAATGACCTCTTGTGCATGCCCGTGTGAATTTCACAGCAAAATGCCCTTCTTTTCTTGTTTCTTGAAAGTTCTCAACACATTAGGAGAAAGATCTGTTTGAGCAAGAGTGATGCAGTGTGCATTTTTCTGCATAACAAGTGATTGGGAAACATACTCCTTATTTTTCCACATTGTGTAAGAAACAACGTGAGGCTTGCAAGAGTTTGAACAATGCTCCCAAAAACGTATTCCAGGTGTGAAAACACACGTTTCTAGAAAGACTCTGAAGCAGCAAGCAAAAGCATAGTGGCTGAGTGTTCTTTCAATGAGAAACACACGCATTTCACTCTTCTGGAGTCAGTTTTCAGCCAGGAATTCATATGCATTTTGTACTGTGCAGAATGTAGCTACATGCTCGGGGGTTGTGTCATAGAAGAACCTCTCCTGCAGGAGCTTATTGCAACATTCATTATTTGGCTAAGTTCATTAGGGTTGGTTTTGGAAGGTGTTTCATCTTTGGTGAAATCCCGCTTCGTACGAAATATTTTCACAGCGCTGTTTCCAAGTGTCCACAAAGATCTGCTGCTTGAAACTGCCTACATGCACATCTCCCATACTGCTGTGCTCGTTTCACTACCTGGATTTTGGTTTCCTCTTCTTGCTTTGAAATGACAAGCCTTCATTCTGCATGCTACACACACCTTGTAGCAGTTTCAGTTTGAAGCATGTTGGTGCTCTCAAAAAGCTGTGTAACCTAGTTAGAGTGTGTCACTCTCCGGCACTGAATACACATCTTAGAGCTCCTTTCACCACAGACACGCAAACACATCTTTTTGGGAAAGTGCTACCACAAGTCAGTTGCAAATGTAAGGCTTTCATAGAGAAAATGAAGTCAATCATGGTTTTGTACTCTGCAAACAGTAGAAATGACCTCTTGTGCATGCCCGTGTGAATTTCACAGCAAAATGCCCTTCTTTTCTTGTTTCTTGAAAGTTCTCAACACATTAGGAGAAAGATCTGTTTGAGCAAGAGTGATGCAGTGTGCATTTTTCTGCATAACAAGTGATTGGGAAACATACTCCTTTTTTTCCACATTGTGTAAGAAACAACGTGAGGCTTGCAAGAGTTTGAACAATGCTCCCCAAAACATATTCCAGGTGTGAAAACACACGTTTCTAGAAAGACTCTGAAGCAGCAAGCAAAAGCATAGTGGCTGAGTGTTCTTTCAGTGAGAAACACACGCATTTCACTCTTCTGGAGTCAGTTTTCAGCCAGGAATTCATATGCATTTTGTACTGTGCAGAATGTAGCTACATGCTCGGGGGTTGTGTCATAGAAGCACCTCTCCTGCAGGAGCTTATTGCAACATTCAGGGTTTGGCTAAGTTCTTTAGGGTTGGTTTTGGAAGGTGTTTCATATTTGTTCAAATCCCGCTTCGTACGAAATATTTTCACAGCGCTGTTTCCAAGTGTCCACAAAGATGTGGTGCTTGAAACTGCCTACATGCACATCTCCCATACTGCTGTGCTCGTTTCACTACCTGGATTTTGGTTTCCTCTTCTTGCTTTGAAATGACAAGCCTTCATTCTGCATGCTACACACACCTTGTAGCAGTTTCAGTTTGAAGCATGTTGGTGCTCTCAAAAAGCTGTGTAACCTAGTTAGTGTGTGTCACTCTCCGGCAGTGAATACACAACTTAGAGCTCCTTTGACCAGACACGCAACCACATCTTTTTGGGAAAGTGCTACCTCAAGTCACTTGCAAATGTAAGGGTTTCAAGGAGAAAATGAAGTCAATCATGGTTTTGCACTCTGCAAACAATAGAAATGACCTCTTGTACATGCCCGTGTGAATTTCACAGCAAAATGCCCTTCTTTTCTTGTTTCTTGAAAGTTCTCAACACATTAGGAGAACGATCTGTGTGAGCAAGAGTGCTGCAGTGTGCATTTTTCTCCATTACAAGTGATTGGGAAACATAGTCCTTATTTTTCCACATTGTGTAAGAAACAACGTGAGGCTTGAAAGAGTTTGAACAATGCTCCCCAAAACGTATTCCAGGAGTGAAAACACACGTTTCTAGAAAGACTCTGAAGCAGCAAGCAAAAGCATAGTGGCTGAGTGTTTTTTCAATGAAAAACACACGCATTTCACTCTTCTGGAGTCAGTTTTCAGCCAGGAATTCATATGCATTTTGTACTGTGCAGAATGTAGCTACATGCACGGGGGGTTGTGTCATAGAAGCACCTCTCCTGCAGGAGCTTATTACAGCATTCATTGTTTGGCTAAGTTCTTTAGGGTTGGTTTTGGAAGGTGTTTCATCTTTGGTGAAATCCCGCTTCGTACGAAATATTTTCACAGCGCTGTTTCCAAGTGTCCACAAAGATCTGCTGCTTGAAACTGCCTACATGCACATCTCCCATACTGCTGTGCTCGTTTCACTACCTGGATTTTGGTTTCCTCTTCTTGCTTTGAAATGACAAGCCTTCATTCTGCATGCTACACACACCTTGTAGCAGTTTCAGTTTGAAGCATGTTGGTGCTCTCAAAAAGCTGTGTAACCTAGTTAGAGTGTGTCACTCTCCGGCACTGAATACACAACTTAGAGCTCCTTTCACCACAGACACGCAAACACATCTTTTTGGGAAAGTGCTACCTCAAGTCACTTGCAAATGTAAGGCTTTCATAGAGAAAATGAAGTCAATCATGGTTTTGTACTCTGCAAACAGTAGAAATGACCTCTTGTGCATGCCCGTGTGAATTTCACAGCAAAATGCCCTTCTTTTCTTGTTTCTTGAAAGTTCTCAACACATTAGGAGAAAGATCTGTTTGAGCAAGAGTGATGCAGTGTGCATTTTTCTGCATAACAAGTGATTGGGAAACATACTCCTTATTTTTCCACATTGTGTAAGAAACAACGTGAGGCTTGCAAGAGTTTGAACAATGCTCCCCAAAACGTATTCCAGGTGTGAAAACACACGTTTCTAGAAAGACTCTGAAGCAGCAAGCAAAAGCATAGTGGCTGAGTGTTCTTTCAATGAGAAACACACGCATTTCACTCTTCTGGAGTCAGTTTTCAGCCAGGAATTCATATGCATTTTGTACTGTGCAGAATGTAGCTACATGCTCGGGGGTTGTGTCATAGAAGAACCTCTCCTGCAGGAGCTTATTGCAACATTCATTATTTGGCTAAGTTCATTAGGGTTGGTTTTGGAAGGTGTTTCATCTTTGGTGAAATCCCGCTTCGTACGAAATATTTTCACAGCGCTGTTTCCAAGTGTCCACAAAGATCTGCTGCTTGAAACTGCCTACATGCACATCTCCCATACTGCTGTGCTCGTTTCACTACCTGGATTTTGGTTTCCTCTTCTTGCTTTGAAATGACAAGCCTTCATTCTGCATGCTACACACACCTTGTAGCAGTTTCAGTTTGAAGCATGTTGGTGCTCTCAAAAAGCTGTGTAACCTAGTTAGAGTGTGTCACTCTCCGGCACTGAATACACAACTTAGAGCTCCTTTCACCACAGACACGCAAACACATCTTTTTGGGAAAGTGCTACCACAAGTCAGTTGCAAATGTAAGGGTTTCATAGAGAAAATGAAGTCAATCATGATTTTGCACTCTGCAAACTGTAGAAATGACCTCTTGTGCATGCCCGTGTGAATTTCACAGCAAATGCCCTTCTTTTCTTGTTTCTTGAAAGTTCTCAACACGTTAGGAGAAAGATCTGTTTGAGCAAGAGTGATGCAGTGTGCATTTTTCTGCATTACAATTGATTGGGAAACATACTCCTTATTTTTCCACATTGTGTAAGAAACAACGTGAGGCTTGCAAGAGTTTGAACAATGCTCCCCAAAACGTATTCCAGGAGTGAAAACACACGTTTCTAGAAAGACTCTGAAGCAGCAAGCAAAAGCATAGTGGCTGAGTGTTCTTTCAATGAGAAACACACGCATTTCACTCTTCTGAAGTCAGTTTTCAGCCAGGAATTCATATGCATTTTGTACTGTGCAGAATGTAGCTACATGCTCGGGGGTTGTGTCATAGAAGCACCTCTCCTGCAGGAGCTTATTGCAACATTCATGGTTTGGCTAAGTTCTTTAGGGTTGGTTTTGGAAGGTGTTTCATATTTGGTCAAATCCCGCTTCGTACGAAATATTTTCACAGCGCTGTTTCCAAGTGTCCACAAAGATCTGCTGCTTGAAACTGCCTACATGCACATCTCCCATACTGCTGTGCTCGTTTCACTACGTGGATTTTGGTTTCCTCTTCTCGCTTTGAAATGACAAGCCTTCATTCTGCATGCTACACACACCTTGTAGCAGTTTCAGTTTGAAGCATGTTGGTGCTCTCAAAAAGCTGTGTAACCTAGTTAGAGTGTGTCACTCTCCGGCACTGAATACACAACTTAGAGCTCCTTTGACCAGACACGCAACCACATCTTTTTGGGAAAGTGCTACCTCAAGTCACTTGCAAATGTAAGGGTTTCAAGGAGAAAATGAAGTCAATCATGGTTTTGCACTCTGCAAACAATAGAAATGACCTCTTGTACATGCCCGTGTGAATTTCACAGCAAAATGCCCTTCTTTTCTTGTTTCTTGAAAGTTCTCAACACATTAGGAGAACGATCTGTGTGAGCAAGAGTGCTGCAGTGTGCATTTTTCTGCATTACAAGTGATTGGGAAACATAGTCCTTATTTTTCCACATTGTGTAAGAAACAACGTGAGGCTTGAAAGAGTTTGAACAATGCTCCCCAAAACGTATTCCAGGAGTGAAAACACACGTTTCTAGAAAGACTCTGAAGCAGCAAGCAAAAGCATAGTGGCTGAGTGTTCTTTCAATGAGAAACACACGCATTTCACTCTTCTGGAGTCAGTTTTCAGCCAGGAATTCATATGCATTTTGTACTGTGCAGAATGTAGCTACATGCTCGGGGGTTGTGTCATAGAAGAACCTCTCCTGCAGGAGCTTATTGCAACATTCATTATTTGGCTAAGTTCATTAGGGTTGGTTTTGGAAGGTGTTTCATCTTTGGTGAAATCCCGCTTCGTACGAAATATTTTCACAGCGCTGTTTCCAAGTGTCCACAAAGATCTGCTGCTTGAAACTGCCTACATGCACATCTCCCATACTGCTGTGCTCGTTTCACTACCTGGATTTTGGTTTCCTCTTCTTGCTTTGAAATGACAAGCCTTCATTCTGCATGCTACACACACCTTGTAGCAGTTTCAGTTTGAAGCATGTTGGTGCTCTCAAAAAGCTGTGTAACCTAGTTAGAGTGTGTCACTCTCCGGCACTGAATACACAACTTAGATCTCCTTTCACCACAGACACGCAAACACATCTTTTTGGGAAAGTGCTACCACAAGTCAGTTGCAAATGTAAGGCTTTCATAGAGAAAATGAAGTCAATCATGGTTTTGTACTCTGCAAACAGTAGAAATGACCTCTTGTGCATGCCCGTGTGAATTTCACAGCAAAATGCCCTTCTTTTCTTGTTTCTTGAAAGTTCTCAACACATTAGGAGAAAGATCTGTTTGAGCAAGAGTGATGCAGTGTGCATTTTTCTGCATAACAAGTGATTGGGAAACATACTCCTTATTTTTCCACATTGTGTAAGAAACAACGTGAGGCTTGCAAGAGTTTGAACAATGCTCCCCAAAACGTATTCCAGGTGTGAAAACACACGTTTCTAGAAAGACTCTGAAGCAGCAAGCAAAAGCATAGTGGCTGAGTGTTCTTTCAATGAGAAACACACGCATTTCACTCTTCTGGAGTCAGTTTTCAGCCAGGAATTCATATGCATTTTGTACTGTGCAGAATGTAGCTACATGCTCGGGGGTTGTGTCATAGAAGAACCTCTCCTGCAGGAGCTTATTGCAACATTCATTATTTGGCTAAGTTCATTAGGGTTGGTTTTGGAAGGTGTTTCATCTTTGGTGAAATCCCGCTTCGTACGAAATATTTTCACAGCGCTGTTTCCAAGTGTCCACAAAGATCTGCTGCTTGAAACTGCCTACATGCACATCTCCCATACTGCTGTGCTCGTTTCACTACCTGGATTTTGGTTTCCTCTTCTTGCTTTGAAATGACAAGCCTTCATTCTGCATGCTACACACACCTTGTAGCAGTTTCAGTTTGAAGCATGTTGGTGCTCTCAAAAAGCTGTGTAACCTAGTTAGAGTGTGTAACTCTCCGGCACTGAATACACAACTTAGAGCTTCTTTCACCACAGACACGCAACCATATCTTTTTGGGAAAGTGCTACCTCAAGTCACTTGCAAATGTAAGGGTTTCATAGAGAAAATGAAGTCAATCATGATTTTGCACTCTGCAAACTGTAGAAATGACCTCTTGTGCATGCCCGTGTGAATTTCACAGCAAATGCCCTTCTTTTCTTGTTTCTTGAAAGTTCTCAACACGTTAGGAGAAAGATCTGTTTGAGCAAGAGTGATGCAGTGTGCATTTTTCTGCATTACAATTGATTGGGAAACATACTCCTTATTTTTCCACATTGTGTAAGAAACAACGTGAGGCTTGCAAGAGTTTGAACAATGCTCCCCAAAACGTATTCCAGGAGTGAAAACACACGTTTCTAGAAAGACTCTGAAGCAGCAAGCAAAAGCATAGTGGCTGAGTGTTCTTTCAATGAGAAACACACGCATTTCACTCTTCTGAAGTCAGTTTTCAGCCAGGAATTCATATGCATTTTGTACTGTGCAGAATGTAGCTACATGCTCGGGGGTTGTGTCATAGAAGCACCTCTCCTGCAGGAGCTTATTGCAACATTCATGGTTTGGCTAAGTTCTTTAGGGTTGGTTTTGGAAGGTGTTTCATATTTGGTCAAATCCCGCTTCGTACGAAATATTTTCACAGCGCTGTTTCCAAGTGTCCACAAAGATGTGGTGCTTGAAACTGCCTACATGCACATCTCCCATACTGCTGTGCTCGTTTCACTACGTGGATTTTGGTTTCCTCTTCTCGCTTTGAAATGACAAGCCTTCATTCTGCATGCTACACACACCTTGTAGCAGTTTCAGTTTGAAGCATGTTGGTGCTCTCAAAAAGCTGTGTAACCTAGTTAGAGTGTGTCACTCTCCGGCACTGAATACACAACTTAGAGCTCCTTTGACCAGACACGCAACCACATCTTTTTGGGAAAGTGCTACCTCAAGTCACTTGCAAATGTAAGGGTTTCAAGGAGAAAATGAAGTCAATCATGGTTTTGCACTCTGCAAACAATAGAAATGACCTCTTGTACATGCCCGTGTGAATTTCACAGCAAAATGCCCTTCTTTTCTTGTTTCTTGAAAGTTCTCAACACATTAGGAGAACGATCTGTGTGAGCAAGAGTGCTGCAGTGTGCATTTTTCTGCATTACAAGTGATTGGGAAACATAGTCCTTATTTTTCCACATTGTGTAAGAAACAACGTGAGGCTTGAAAGAGTTTGAACAATGCTCCCCAAAACGTATTCCAGGAGTGAAAACACACGTTTCTAGAAAGACTCTGAAGCAGCAAGCAAAAGCATAGTGGCTGAGTGTTCTTTCAATGAGAAACACACGCATTTCACTCTTCTGGAGTCAGTTTTCAGCCAGGAATTCATATGCATTTTGTACTGTGCAGAATGTAGCTACATGCTCGGGGGTTGTGTCATAGAAGAACCTCTCCTGCAGGAGCTTATTGCAACATTCATTATTTGGCTAAGTTCATTAGGGTTGGTTTTGGAAGGTGTTTCATCTTTGGTGAAATCCCGCTTCGTACGAAATATTTTCACAGCGCTGTTTCCAAGTGTCCACAAAGATCTGCTGCTTGAAACTGCCTACATGCACATCTCCCATACTGCTGTGCTCGTTTCACTACCTGGATTTTGGTTTCCTCTTCTTGCTTTGAAATGACAAGCCTTCATTCTGCATGCTACACACACCTTGTAGCAGTTTCAGTTTGAAGCATGTTGGTGCTCTCAAAAAGCTGTGTAACCTAGTTAGAGTGTGTCACTCTCCGGCACTGAATACACAACTTAGATCTCCTTTCACCACAGACACGCAAACACATCTTTTTGGGAAAGTGCTACCACAAGTCACTTGCAAATGTAAGGCTTTCATAGAGAAAATGAAGTCAATCATGATTTTGCACTCTGCAAACTGTAGAAATGACCTCTTGTGCATGCCCGTGTGAATTTCACAGCAAATGCCCTTCTTTTCTTGTTTCTTGAAAGTTCTCAACACGTTAGGAGAAAGATCTGTTTGAGCAAGAGTGATGCAGTGTGCATTTTTCTGCATTACAATTGATTGGGAAACATACTCCTTATTTTTCCACATTGTGTAAGAAACAACGTGAGGCTTGCAAGAGTTTGAACAATGCTCCCCAAAACGTATTCCAGGAGTGAAAACACACGTTTCTAGAAAGACTCTGAAGCAGCAAGCAAAAGCATAGTGGCTGAGTGTTTTTTCAATGAAAAACACACGCATTTCACTCTTCTGGAGTCAGTTTTCAGCCAGGAATTCATATGCATTTTGTACTGTGCAGAATGTAGCTACATGCACGGGGGGTTGTGTCATAGAAGCACCTCTCCTGCAGGAGCTTATTGCAGCATTCATTGTTTGGCTAAGTTCTTTAGGGTTGGTTTTGGAAGGTGTTTCATCTTTGGTGAAATCCCGCTTCGTACGAAATATTTTCACAGCGCTGTTTCCAAGTGTCCACAAAGATCTGCTGCTTGAAACTGCCTACATGCACATCTCCCATACTGCTGTGCTCGTTTCACTACCTGGATTTTGGTTTCCTCTTCTTGCTTTGAAATGACAAGCCTTCATTCTGCATGCTACACACACCTTGTAGCAGTTTCAGTTTGAAGCATGTTGGTGCTCTCAAAAAGCTGTGTAACCTAGTTAGAGTGTGTCACTCTCCGGCACTGAATACACAACTTAGAGCTCCTTTCACCACAGACACGCAAACACATCTTTTTGGGAAAGTGCTACCTCAAGTCACTTGCAAATGTAAGGCTTTCATAGAGAAAATGAAGTCAATCATGGTTTTGTACTCTGCAAACAGTAGAAATGACCTCTTGTGCATGCCCGTGTGAATTTCACAGCAAAATGCCCTTCTTTTCTTGTTTCTTGAAAGTTCTCAACACATTAGGAGAAAGATCTGTTTGAGCAAGAGTGATGCAGTGTGCATTTTTCTGCATAACAAGTGATTGGGAAACATACTCCTTATTTTTCCACATTGTGTAAGAAACAACGTGAGGCTTGCAAGAGTTTGAACAATGCTCCCAAAAACGTATTCCAGGTGTGAAAACACACGTTTCTAGAAAGACTCTGAAGCAGCAAGCAAAAGCATAGTGGCTGAGTGTTCTTTCAATGAGAAACACACGCATTTCACTCTTCTGGAGTCAGTTTTCAGCCAGGAATTCATATGCATTTTGTACTGTGCAGAATGTAGCTACATGCTCGGGGGTTGTGTCATAGAAGAACCTCTCCTGCAGGAGCTTATTGCAACATTCATTATTTGGCTAAGTTCATTAGGGTTGGTTTTGGAAGGTGTTTCATCTTTGGTGAAATCCCGCTTCGTACGAAATATTTTCACAGCGCTGTTTCCAAGTGTCCACAAAGATCTGCTGCTTGAAACTGCCTACATGCACATCTCCCATACTGCTGTGCTCGTTTCACTACCTGGATTTTGGTTTCCTCTTCTTGCTTTGAAATGACAAGCCTTCATTCTGCATGCTACACACACCTTGTAGCAGTTTCAGTTTGAAGCATGTTGGTGCTCTCAAAAAGCTGTGTAACCTAGTTAGAGTGTGTCACTCTCCGGCACTGAATACACAACTTAGAGCTCCTTTCACCACAGACACGCAAACACATCTTTTTGGGAAAGTGCTACCACAAGTCAGTTGCAAATGTAAGGGTTTCATAGAGAAAATGAAGTCAATCATGATTTTGCACTCTGCAAACTGTAGAAATGACCTCTTGTGCATGCCCGTGTGAATTTCACAGCAAATGCCCTTCTTTTCTTGTTTCTTGAAAGTTCTCAACACGTTAGGAGAAAGATCTGTTTGAGCAAGAGTGATGCAGTGTGCATTTTTCTGCATTACAATTGATTGGGAAACATACTCCTTATTTTTCCACATTGTGTAAGAAACAACGTGAGGCTTGCAAGAGTTTGAACAATGCTCCCCAAAACGTATTCCAGGAGTGAAAACACACGTTTCTAGAAAGACTCTGAAGCAGCAAGCAAAAGCATAGTGGCTGAGTGTTCTTTCAATGAGAAACACACGCATTTCACTCTTCTGAAGTCAGTTTTCAGCCAGGAATTCATATGCATTTTGTACTGTGCAGAATGTAGCTACATGCTCGGGGGTTGTGTCATAGAAGCACCTCTCCTGCAGGAGCTTATTGCAACATTCATGGTTTGGCTAAGTTCTTTAGGGTTGGTTTTGGAAGGTGTTTCATATTTGGTCAAATCCCGCTTCGTACGAAATATTTTCACAGCGCTGTTTCCAAGTGTCCACAAAGATCTGCTGCTTGAAACTGCCTACATGCACATCTCCCATACTGCTGTGCTCGTTTCACTACGTGGATTTTGGTTTCCTCTTCTCGCTTTGAAATGACAAGCCTTCATTCTGCATGCTACACACACCTTGTAGCAGTTTCAGTTTGAAGCATGTTGGTGCTCTCAAAAAGCTGTGTAACCTAGTTAGAGTGTGTCACTCTCCGGCACTGAATACACAACTTAGAGCTCCTTTGACCAGACACGCAACCACATCTTTTTGGGAAAGTGCTACCTCAAGTCACTTGCAAATGTAAGGGTTTCAAGGAGAAAATGAAGTCAATCATGGTTTTGCACTCTGCAAACAATAGAAATGACCTCTTGTACATGCCCGTGTGAATTTCACAGCAAAATGCCCTTCTTTTCTTGTTTCTTGAAAGTTCTCAACACATTAGGAGAACGATCTGTGTGAGCAAGAGTGCTGCAGTGTGCATTTTTCTGCATTACAAGTGATTGGGAAACATAGTCCTTATTTTTCCACATTGTGTAAGAAACAACGTGAGGCTTGAAAGAGTTTGAACAATGCTCCCCAAAACGTATTCCAGGAGTGAAAACACACGTTTCTAGAAAGACTCTGAAGCAGCAAGCAAAAGCATAGTGGCTGAGTGTTCTTTCAATGAGAAACACACGCATTTCACTCTTCTGGAGTCAGTTTTCAGCCAGGAATTCATATGCATTTTGTACTGTGCAGAATGTAGCTACATGCTCGGGGGTTGTGTCATAGAAGAACCTCTCCTGCAGGAGCTTATTGCAACATTCATTATTTGGCTAAGTTCATTAGGGTTGGTTTTGGAAGGTGTTTCATCTTTGGTGAAATCCCGCTTCGTACGAAATATTTTCACAGCGCTGTTTCCAAGTGTCCACAAAGATCTGCTGCTTGAAACTGCCTACATGCACATCTCCCATACTGCTGTGCTCGTTTCACTACCTGGATTTTGGTTTCCTCTTCTTGCTTTGAAATGACAAGCCTTCATTCTGCATGCTACACACACCTTGTAGCAGTTTCAGTTTGAAGCATGTTGGTGCTCTCAAAAAGCTGTGTAACCTAGTTAGAGTGTGTCACTCTCCGGCACTGAATACACAACTTAGATCTCCTTTCACCACAGACACGCAAACACATCTTTTTGGGAAAGTGCTACCACAAGTCAGTTGCAAATGTAAGGCTTTCATAGAGAAAATGAAGTCAATCATGGTTTTGTACTCTGCAAACAGTAGAAATGACCTCTTGTGCATGCCCGTGTGAATTTCACAGCAAAATGCCCTTCTTTTCTTGTTTCTTGAAAGTTCTCAACACATTAGGAGAAAGATCTGTTTGAGCAAGAGTGATGCAGTGTGCATTTTTCTGCATAACAAGTGATTGGGAAACATACTCCTTATTTTTCCACATTGTGTAAGAAACAACGTGAGGCTTGCAAGAGTTTGAACAATGCTCCCCAAAACGTATTCCAGGTGTGAAAACACACGTTTCTAGAAAGACTCTGAAGCAGCAAGCAAAAGCATAGTGGCTGAGTGTTCTTTCAATGAGAAACACACGCATTTCACTCTTCTGGAGTCAGTTTTCAGCCAGGAATTCATATGCATTTTGTACTGTGCAGAATGTAGCTACATGCTCGGGGGTTGTGTCATAGAAGAACCTCTCCTGCAGGAGCTTATTGCAACATTCATTATTTGGCTAAGTTCATTAGGGTTGGTTTTGGAAGGTGTTTCATCTTTGGTGAAATCCCGCTTCGTACGAAATATTTTCACAGCGCTGTTTCCAAGTGTCCACAAAGATCTGCTGCTTGAAACTGCCTACATGCACATCTCCCATACTGCTGTGCTCGTTTCACTACCTGGATTTTGGTTTCCTCTTCTTGCTTTGAAATGACAAGCCTTCATTCTGCATGCTACACACACCTTGTAGCAGTTTCAGTTTGAAGCATGTTGGTGCTCTCAAAAAGCTGTGTAACCTAGTTAGAGTGTGTAACTCTCCGGCACTGAATACACAACTTAGAGCTTCTTTCACCACAGACACGCAACCATATCTTTTTGGGAAAGTGCTACCTCAAGTCACTTGCAAATGTAAGGGTTTCATAGAGAAAATGAAGTCAATCATGATTTTGCACTCTGCAAACTGTAGAAATGACCTCTTGTGCATGCCCGTGTGAATTTCACAGCAAATGCCCTTCTTTTCTTGTTTCTTGAAAGTTCTCAACACGTTAGGAGAAAGATCTGTTTGAGCAAGAGTGATGCAGTGTGCATTTTTCTGCATTACAATTGATTGGGAAACATACTCCTTATTTTTCCACATTGTGTAAGAAACAACGTGAGGCTTGCAAGAGTTTGAACAATGCTCCCCAAAACGTATTCCAGGAGTGAAAACACACGTTTCTAGAAAGACTCTGAAGCAGCAAGCAAAAGCATAGTGGCTGAGTGTTCTTTCAATGAGAAACACACGCATTTCACTCTTCTGAAGTCAGTTTTCAGCCAGGAATTCATATGCATTTTGTACTGTGCAGAATGTAGCTACATGCTCGGGGGTTGTGTCATAGAAGCACCTCTCCTGCAGGAGCTTATTGCAACATTCATGGTTTGGCTAAGTTCTTTAGGGTTGGTTTTGGAAGGTGTTTCATATTTGGTCAAATCCCGCTTCGTACGAAATATTTTCACAGCGCTGTTTCCAAGTGTCCACAAAGATGTGGTGCTTGAAACTGCCTACATGCACATCTCCCATACTGCTGTGCTCGTTTCACTACGTGGATTTTGGTTTCCTCTTCTCGCTTTGAAATGACAAGCCTTCATTCTGCATGCTACACACACCTTGTAGCAGTTTCAGTTTGAAGCATGTTGGTGCTCTCAAAAAGCTGTGTAACCTAGTTAGAGTGTGTCACTCTCCGGCACTGAATACACAACTTAGAGCTCCTTTGACCAGACACGCAACCACATCTTTTTGGGAAAGTGCTACCTCAAGTCACTTGCAAATGTAAGGGTTTCAAGGAGAAAATGAAGTCAATCATGGTTTTGCACTCTGCAAACAATAGAAATGACCTCTTGTACATGCCCGTGTGAATTTCACAGCAAAATGCCCTTCTTTTCTTGTTTCTTGAAAGTTCTCAACACATTAGGAGAACGATCTGTGTGAGCAAGAGTGCTGCAGTGTGCATTTTTCTGCATTACAAGTGATTGGGAAACATAGTCCTTATTTTTCCACATTGTGTAAGAAACAACGTGAGGCTTGAAAGAGTTTGAACAATGCTCCCCAAAACGTATTCCAGGAGTGAAAACACACGTTTCTAGAAAGACTCTGAAGCAGCAAGCAAAAGCATAGTGGCTGAGTGTTCTTTCAATGAGAAACACACGCATTTCACTCTTCTGGAGTCAGTTTTCAGCCAGGAATTCATATGCATTTTGTACTGTGCAGAATGTAGCTACATGCTCGGGGGTTGTGTCATAGAAGAACCTCTCCTGCAGGAGCTTATTGCAACATTCATTATTTGGCTAAGTTCATTAGGGTTGGTTTTGGAAGGTGTTTCATCTTTGGTGAAATCCCGCTTCGTACGAAATATTTTCACAGCGCTGTTTCCAAGTGTCCACAAAGATCTGCTGCTTGAAACTGCCTACATGCACATCTCCCATACTGCTGTGCTCGTTTCACTACCTGGATTTTGGTTTCCTCTTCTTGCTTTGAAATGACAAGCCTTCATTCTGCATGCTACACACACCTTGTAGCAGTTTCAGTTTGAAGCATGTTGGTGCTCTCAAAAAGCTGTGTAACCTAGTTAGAGTGTGTAACTCTCCGGCACTGAATACACAACTTAGAGCTTCTTTCACCACAGACACGCAACCATATCTTTTTGGGAAAGTGCTACCTCAAGTCACTTGCAAATGTAAGGGTTTCATAGAGAAAATGAAGTCAATCATGATTTTGCACTCTGCAAACTGTAGAAATGACCTCTTGTGCATGCCCGTGTGAATTTCACAGCAAATGCCCTTCTTTTCTTGTTTCTTGAAAGTTCTCAACACGTTAGGAGAAAGATCTGTTTGAGCAAGAGTGATGCAGTGTGCATTTTTCTGCATTACAATTGATTGGGAAACATACTCCTTATTTTTCCACATTGTGTAAGAAACAACGTGAGGCTTGCAAGAGTTTGAACAATGCTCCCCAAAACGTATTCCAGGAGTGAAAACACACGTTTCTAGAAAGACTCTGAAGCAGCAAGCAAAAGCATAGTGGCTGAGTGTTCTTTCAATGAGAAACACACGCATTTCACTCTTCTGAAGTCAGTTTTCAGCCAGGAATTCATATGCATTTTGTACTGTGCAGAATGTAGCTACATGCTCGGGGGTTGTGTCATAGAAGCACCTCTCCTGCAGGAGCTTATTGCAACATTCATGGTTTGGCTAAGTTCTTTAGGGTTGGTTTTGGAAGGTGTTTCATATTTGGTCAAATCCCGCTTCGTACGAAATATTTTCACAGCGCTGTTTCCAAGTGTCCACAAAGATGTGGTGCTTGAAACTGCCTACATGCACATCTCCCATACTGCTGTGCTCGTTTCACTACGTGGATTTTGGTTTCCTCTTCTCGCTTTGAAATGACAAGCCTTCATTCTGCATGCTACACACACCTTGTAGCAGTTTCAGTTTGAAGCATGTTGGTGCTCTCAAAAAGCTGTGTAACCTAGTTAGAGTGTGTCACTCTCCGGCACTGAATACACAACTTAGAGCTCCTTTGACCAGACACGCAACCACATCTTTTTGGGAAAGTGCTACCTCAAGTCACTTGCAAATGTAAGGGTTTCAAGGAGAAAATGAAGTCAATCATGGTTTTGCACTCTGCAAACAATAGAAATGACCTCTTGTACATGCCCGTGTGAATTTCACAGCAAAATGCCCTTCTTTTCTTGTTTCTTGAAAGTTCTCAACACATTAGGAGAACGATCTGTGTGAGCAAGAGTGCTGCAGTGTGCATTTTTCTGCATTACAAGTGATTGGGAAACATAGTCCTTATTTTTCCACATTGTGTAAGAAACAACGTGAGGCTTGAAAGAGTTTGAACAATGCTCCCCAAAACGTATTCCAGGAGTGAAAACACACGTTTCTAGAAAGACTCTGAAGCAGCAAGCAAAAGCATAGTGGCTGAGTGTTCTTTCAATGAGAAACACACGCATTTCACTCTTCTGGAGTCAGTTTTCAGCCAGGAATTCATATGCATTTTGTACTGTGCAGAATGTAGCTACATGCTCGGGGTTTGTGTCATAGAAGAACCTCTCCTGCAGGAGCTTATTGCAACATTCATTATTTGGCTAAGTTCATTAGGGTTGGTTTTGGAAGGTGTTTCATCTTTGGTGAAATCCCGCTTCGTACGAAATATTTTCACAGCGCTGTTTCCAAGTGTCCACAAAGATCTGCTGCTTGAAACTGCCTACATGCACATCTCCCATACTGCTGTGCTCGTTTCACTACCTGGATTTTGGTTTCCTCTTCTTGCTTTGAAATGACAAGCCTTCATTCTGCATGCTACACACACCTTGTAGCAGTTTCAGTTTGAAGCATGTTGGTGCTCTCAAAAAGCTGTGTAACCTAGTTAGAGTGTGTCACTCTCCGGCACTGAATACACAACTTAGATCTCCTTTCACCACAGACACGCAAACACATCTTTTTGGGAAAGTGCTACCACAAGTCAGTTGCAAATGTAAGGCTTTCATAGAGAAAATGAAGTCAATCATGGTTTTGTACTCTGCAAACAGTAGAAATGACCTCTTGTGCATGCCCGTGTGAATTTCACAGCAAAATGCCCTTCTTTTCTTGTTTCTTGAAAGTTCTCAACACATTAGGAGAAAGATCTGTTTGAGCAAGAGTGATGCAGTGTGCATTTTTCTGCATAACAAGTGATTGGGAAACATACTCCTTATTTTTCCACATTGTGTAAGAAACAACGTGAGGCTTGCAAGAGTTTGAACAATGCTCCCCAAAACGTATTCCAGGTGTGAAAACACACGTTTCTAGAAAGACTCTGAAGCAGCAAGCAAAAGCATAGTGGCTGAGTGTTCTTTCAATGAGAAACACACGCATTTCACTCTTCTGGAGTCAGTTTTCAGCCAGGAATTCATATGCATTTTGTACTGTGCAGAATGTAGCTACATGCTCGGGGGTTGTGTCATAGAAGAACCTCTCCTGCAGGAGCTTATTGCAACATTCATTATTTGGCTAAGTTCATTAGGGTTGGTTTTGGAAGGTGTTTCATCTTTGGTGAAATCCCGCTTCGTACGAAATATTTTCACAGCGCTGTTTCCAAGTGTCCACAAAGATCTGCTGCTTGAAACTGCCTACATGCACATCTCCCATACTGCTGTGCTCGTTTCACTACCTGGATTTTGGTTTCCTCTTCTTGCTTTGAAATGACAAGCCTTCATTCTGCATGCTACACACACCTTGTAGCAGTTTCAGTTTGAAGCATGTTGGTGCTCTCAAAAAGCTGTGTAACCTAGTTAGAGTGTGTAACTCTCCGGCACTGAATACACAACTTAGAGCTTCTTTCACCACAGACACGCAACCATATCTTTTTGGGAAAGTGCTACCTCAAGTCACTTGCAAATGTAAGGGTTTCATAGAGAAAATGAAGTCAATCATGATTTTGCACTCTGCAAACTGTAGAAATGACCTCTTGTGCATGCCCGTGTGAATTTCACAGCAAATGCCCTTCTTTTCTTGTTTCTTGAAAGTTCTCAACACCTTAGGAGAAAGATCTGTTTGAGCAAGAGTGATGCAGTGTGCATTTTTCTGCATTACAATTGATTGGGAAACATACTCCTTATTTTTCCACATTGTGTAAGAAACAACGTGAGGCTTGCAAGAGTTTGAACAATGCTCCCCAAAACGTATTCCAGGAGTGAAAACACACGTTTCTAGAAAGACTCTGAAGCAGCAAGCAAAAGCATAGTGGCTGAGTGTTCTTTCAATGAGAAACACACGCATTTCACTCTTCTGAAGTCAGTTTTCAGCCAGGAATTCATATGCATTTTGTACTGTGCAGAATGTAGCTACATGCTCGGGGGTTGTGTCATAGAAGCACCTCTCCTGCAGGAGCTTATTGCAACATTCATGGTTTGGCTAAGTTCTTTAGGGTTGGTTTTGGAAGGTGTTTCATATTTGGTCAAATCCCGCTTCGTACGAAATATTTTCACAGCGCTGTTTCCAAGTGTCCACAAAGATGTGGTGCTTGAAACTGCCTACATGCACATCTCCCATACTGCTGTGCTCGTTTCACTACGTGGATTTTGGTTTCCTCTTCTCGCTTTGAAATGACAAGCCTTCATTCTGCATGCTACACACACCTTGTAGCAGTTTCAGTTTGAAGCATGTTGGTGCTCTCAAAAAGCTGTGTAACCTAGTTAGAGTGTGTCACTCTCCGGCACTGAATACACAACTTAGAGCTCCTTTGACCAGACACGCAACCACATCTTTTTGGGAAAGTGCTACCTCAAGTCACTTGCAAATGTAAGGGTTTCAAGGAGAAAATGAAGTCAATCATGGTTTTGCACTCTGCAAACAATAGAAATGACCTCTTGTACATGCCCGTGTGAATTTCACAGCAAAATGCCCTTCTTTTCTTGTTTCTTGAAAGTTCTCAACACATTAGGAGAACGATCTGTGTGAGCAAGAGTGCTGCAGTGTGCATTTTTCTGCATTACAAGTGATTGGGAAACATAGTCCTTATTTTTCCACATTGTGTAAGAAACAACGTGAGGCTTGAAAGAGTTTGAACAATGCTCCCCAAAACGTATTCCAGGAGTGAAAACACACGTTTCTAGAAAGACTCTGAAGCAGCAAGCAAAAGCATAGTGGCTGAGTGTTCTTTCAATGAGAAACACACGCATTTCACTCTTCTGGAGTCAGTTTTCAGCCAGGAATTCATATGCATTTTGTACTGTGCAGAATGTAGCTACATGCTCGGGGGTTGTGTCATAGAAGAACCTCTCCTGCAGGAGCTTATTGCAACATTCATTATTTGGCTAAGTTCATTAGGGTTGGTTTTGGAAGGTGTTTCATCTTTGGTGAAATCCCGCTTCGTACGAAATATTTTCACAGCGCTGTTTCCAAGTGTCCACAAAGATCTGCTGCTTGAAACTGCCTACATGCACATCTCCCATACTGCTGTGCTCGTTTCACTACCTGGATTTTGGTTTCCTCTTCTTGCTTTGAAATGACAAGCCTTCATTCTGCATGCTACACACACCTTGTAGCAGTTTCAGTTTGAAGCATGTTGGTGCTCTCAAAAAGCTGTGTAACCTAGTTAGAGTGTGTCACTCTCCGGCACTGAATACACAACTTAGATCTCCTTTCACCACAGACACGCAAACACATCTTTTTGGGAAAGTGCTACCACAAGTCAGTTGCAAATGTAAGGCTTTCATAGAGAAAATGAAGTCAATCATGGTTTTGTACTCTGCAAACAGTAGAAATGACCTCTTGTGCATGCCCGTGTGAATTTCACAGCAAAATGCCCTTCTTTTCTTGTTTCTTGAAAGTTCTCAACACATTAGGAGAAAGATCTGTTTGAGCAAGAGTGATGCAGTGTGCATTTTTCTGCATAACAAGTGATTGGGAAACATACTCCTTATTTTTCCACATTGTGTAAGAAACAACGTGAGGCTTGCAAGAGTTTGAACAATGCTCCCCAAAACGTATTCCAGGTGTGAAAACACACGTTTCTAGAAAGACTCTGAAGCAGCAAGCAAAAGCATAGTGGCTGAGTGTTCTTTCAATGAGAAACACACGCATTTCACTCTTCTGGAGTCAGTTTTCAGCCAGGAATTCATATGCATTTTGTACTGTGCAGAATGTAGCTACATGCTCGGGGGTTGTGTCATAAAAGAACCTCTCCTGCAGGAGCTTATTGCAACGTTCATTATTAGGCTAAGTTCATTAGGGTTGGTTTTGGAAGGTGTTTCATCTTTGGTGAAATCCCGCTTCGTACGAAATATTTTCACAGCGCTGTTTCCAAGTGTCCACAAAGATCTGCTGCTTGAAACTGCCTACATGCACATCTCCCATACTGCTGTGCTCGTTTCACTACCTGGATTTTGGTTTCCTCTTCTTGCTTTGAAATGACAAGCCTTCATTCTGCATGCTACACACACCTTGTAGCAGTTTCAGTTTGAAGCATGTTGGTGCTCTCAAAAAGCTGTGTAACCTAGTTAGAGTGTGTCACTCTCCGGCACTGAATACACAACTTAGAGCTTCTTTCACCACAGACACGCAAACATATCTTTTTGGGAAAGTGCTACCACAAGTCACTTGCAAATGTAAGGCTTTCATAGAGAAAATGAAGTCAATCATGATTTTGCACTCTGCAAACTGTAGAAATGACCTCTTGTGCATGCCCGTGTGAATTTCACAGCAAATGCCCTTCTTTTCTTGTTTCTTGAAAGTTCTCAACACGTTAGGAGAAAGATCTGTTTGAGCAAGAGTGATGCAGTGTGCATTTTTCTGCATTACAATTGATTGGGAAACATACTCCTTATTTTTCCACATTGTGTAAGAAACAACGTGAGGCTTGCAAGAGTTTGAACAATGCTCCCCAAAACGTATTCCAGGAGTGAAAACACACGTTTCTAGAAAGACTCTGAAGCAGCAAGCAAAAGCATAGTGGCTGAGTGTTCTTTCAATGAGAAACACACGCATTTCACTCTTCTGAAGTCAGTTTTCAGCCAGGAATTCATATGCATTTTGTACTGTGCAGAATGTAGCTACATGCTCGGGGGTTGTGTCATAGAAGCACCTCTCCTGCAGGAGCTTATTGCAACATTCATGGTTTGGCTAAGTTCTTTAGGGTTGGTTTTGGAAGGTGTTTCATATTTGGTCAAATCCCGCTTCGTACGAAATATTTTCACAGCGCTGTTTCCAAGTGTCCACAAAGATGTGGTGCTTGAAACTGCCTACATGCACATCTCCCATACTGCTGTGCTCGTTTCACTACGTGGATTTTGGTTTCCTCTTCTCGCTTTGAAATGACAAGCCTTCATTCTGCATGCTACACACACCTTGTAGCAGTTTCAGTTTGAAGCATGTTGGTGCTCTCAAAAAGCTGTGTAACCTAGTTAGAGTGTGTCACTCTCCGGCACTGAATACACAACTTAGAGCTCCTTTGACCAGACACGCAACCACATCTTTTTGGGAAAGTGCTACCTCAAGTCACTTGCAAATGTAAGGGTTTCAAGGAGAAAATGAAGTCAATCATGGTTTTGCATTCTGCAAACAATAGAAATGACCTCTTGTACATGCCCGTGTGAATTTCACAGCAAAATGCCCTTCTTTTCTTGTTTCTTGAAAGTTCTCAACACATTAGGAGAACGATCTGTGTGAGCAAGAGTGCTGCAGTGTGCATTTTTCTGCATTACAAGTGATTGGGAAACATAGTCCTTATTTTTCCACATTGTGTAAGAAACAACGTGAGGCTTGAAAGAGTTTGAACAATGCTCCCCAAAACGTATTCCAGGAGTGAAAACACACGTTTCTAGAAAGACTCTGAAGCAGCAAGCAAAAGCATAGTGGCTGAGTGTTCTTTCAATGAGAAACACACGCATTTCACTCTTCTGGAGTCAGTTTTCAGCCAGGAATTCATATGCATTTTGTACTGTGCAGAATGTAGCTACATGCTCGGGGGTTGTGTCATAGAAGAACCTCTCCTGCAGGAGCTTATTGCAACATTCATTATTTGGCTAAGTTCATTAGGGTTGGTTTTGGAAGGTGTTTCATCTTTGGTGAAATCCCGCTTCGTACGAAATATTTTCACAGCGCTGTTTCCAAGTGTCCACAAAGATCTGCTGCTTGAAACTGCCTACATGCACATCTCCCATACTGCTGTGCTCGTTTCACTACCTGGATTTTGGTTTCCTCTTCTTGCTTTGAAATGACAAGCCTTCATTCTGCATGCTACACACACCTTGTAGCAGTTTCAGTTTGAAGCATGTTGGTGCTCTCAAAAAGCTGTGTAACCTAGTTAGAGTGTGTCACTCTCCGGCACTGAATACACAACTTAGATCTCCTTTCACCACAGACACGCAAACACATCTTTTTGGGAAAGTGCTACCACAAGTCAGTTGCAAATGTAAGGCTTTCATAGAGAAAATGAAGTCAATCATGGTTTTGTACTCTGCAAACAGTAGAAATGACCTCTTGTGCATGCCCGTGTGAATTTCACAGCAAAATGCCCTTCTTTTCTTGTTTCTTGAAAGTTCTCAACACATTAGGAGAAAGATCTGTTTGAGCAAGAGTGATGCAGTGTGCATTTTTCTGCATAACAAGTGATTGGGAAACATACTCCTTATTTTTCCACATTGTGTAAGAAACAACGTGAGGCTTGCAAGAGTTTGAACAATGCTCCCCAAAACGTATTCCAGGTGTGAAAACAGACGTTTCTAGAAAGACTCTGAAGCAGCAAGCAAAAGCATAGTGGCTGAGTGTTCTTTCAATGAGAAACACACGCATTTCACTCTTCTGGAGTCAGTTTTCAGCCAGGAATTCATATGCATTTTGTACTGTGCAGAATGTAGCTACATGCTCGGGGGTTGTGTCATAAAAGAACCTCTCCTGCAGGAGCTTATTGCAACATTCATTATTAGGCTAAGTTCATTAGGGTTGGTTTTGGAAGGTGTTTCATCTTTGGTGAAATCCCGCTTCGTACGAAATATTTTCACAGCGCTGTTTCCAAGTGTCCACAAAGATCTGCTGCTTGAAACTGCCTACATGCACATCTCCCATACTGCTGTGCTCGTTTCACTACCTGGATTTTGGTTTCCTCTTCTTGCTTTGAAATGACAAGCCTTCATTCTGCATGCTACACACACCTTGTAGCAGTTTCAGTTTGAAGCATGTTGGTGCTCTCAAAAAGCTGTGTAACCTAGTTAGAGTGTGTCACTCTCCGGCACTGAATACACAACTTAGAGCTTCTTTCACCACAGACACGCAAACATATCTTTTTGGGAAAGTGCTACCACAAGTCACTTGCAAATGTAAGGCTTTCATAGAGAAAATGAAGTCAATCATGATTTTGCACTCTGCAAACTGTAGAAATGACCTCTTGTGCATGCCCGTGTGAATTTCACAGCAAATGCCCTTCTTTTCTTGTTTCTTGAAAGTTCTCAACACGTTAGGAGAAAGATCTGTTTGAGCAAGAGTGATGCAGTGTGCATTTTTCTGCATTACAATTGATTGGGAAACATACTCCTTATTTTTCCACATTGTGTAAGAAACAACGTGAGGCTTGCAAGAGTTTGAACAATGCTCCCCAAAACGTATTCCAGGAGTGAAAACACACGTTTCTAGAAAGACTCTGAAGCAGCAAGCAAAAGCATAGTGGCTGAGTGTTCTTTCAATGAGAAACACACGCATTTCACTCTTCTGGAGTCAGTTTTCAGCCAGGAATTCATATGCATTTTGTACTGTGCAGAATGTAGCTACATGCTCGGGGGTTGTGTCATAGAAGAACCTCTCCTGCAGGAGCTTATTGCAACATTCATTATTTGGCTAAGTTCATTAGGGTTGGTTTTGGAAGGTGTTTCATCTTTGGTGAAATCCCGCTTCGTACGAAATATTTTCACAGCGCTGTTTCCAAGTGTCCACAAAGATCTGCTGCTTGAAACTGCCTACATGCACATCTCCCATACTGCTGTGCTCGTTTCACTACCTGGATTTTGGTTTCCTCTTCTTGCTTTGAAATGACAAGCCTTCATTCTGCATGCTACACACACCTTGTAGCAGTTTCAGTTTGAAGCATGTTGGTGCTCTCAAAAAGCTGTGTAACCTAGTTAGAGTGTGTCACTCTCCGGCACTGAATACACATCTTAGAGCTCCTTTCACCACAGACACGCAAACACATCTTTTTGGGAAAGTGCTACCACAAGTCAGTTGCAAATGTAAGGCTTTCATAGAGAAAATGAAGTCAATCATGGTTTTGTACTCTGCAAACAGTAGAAATGACCTCTTGTGCATGCCCGTGTGAATTTCACAGCAAAATGCCCTTCTTTTCTTGTTTCTTGAAAGTTCTCAACACATTAGGAGAAAGATCTGTTTGAGCAAGAGTGATGCAGTGTGCATTTTTCTGCATAACAAGTGATTGGGAAACATACTCCTTATTTTTCCACATTGTGTAAGAAACAACGTGAGGCTTGCAAGAGTTTGAACAATGCTCCCCAAAACATATTCCAGGTGTGAAAACACACGTTTCTAGAAAGACTCTGAAGCAGCAAGCAAAAGCATAGTGGCTGAGTGTTCTTTCAGTGAGAAACACACGCATTTCACTCTTCTGGAGTCAGTTTTCAGCCAGGAATTCATATGCATTTTGTACTGTGCAGAATGTAGCTACATGCTCGGGGGTTGTGTCATAGAAGCACCTCTCCTGCAGGAGCTTATTGCAACATTCATGGTTTGGCTAAGTTCTTTAGGGTTGGTTTTGGAAGGTGTTTCATATTTGTTCAAATCCCGCTTCGTACGAAATATTTTCACAGCGCTGTTTCCAAGTGTCCACAAAGATGTGGTGCTTGAAACTGCCTACATGCACATCTCCCATACTGCTGTGCTCGTTTCACTACGTGGATTTTGGTTTCCTCTTCTTGCTTTGAAATGACAAGCCTTCATTCTGCATGCTACACACACCTTGTAGCAGTTTCAGTTTGAAGCATGTTGGTGCTCTCAAAAAGCTGTGTAACCTAGTTAGAGTGTGTCACTCTCCGGCACTGAATACACAACTTAGAGCTCCTTTGACCAGACACGCAACCACATCTTTTTGGGAAAGTGCTACCTCAAGTCACTTGCAAATGTAAGGGTTTCAAGGAGAAAATGAAGTCAATCATGGTTTTGCACTCTGCAAACAATAGAAATGACCTCTTGTACATGCCCGTGTGAATTTCACAGCAAAATGCCCTTCTTTTCTTGTTTCTTGAAAGTTCTCAACACATTAGGAGAACGATCTGTGTGAGCAAGAGTGCTGCAGTGTGCATTTTTCTCCATTACAAGTGATTGGGAAACATAGTCCTTATTTTTCCACATTGTGTAAGAAACAACGTGAGGCTTGAAAGAGTTTGAACAATGCTCCCCAAAACGTATTCCAGGAGTGAAAACACACGTTTCTAGAAAGACTCTGAAGCAGCAAGCAAAAGCATAGTGGCTGAGTGTTTTTTCAATGAAAAACACACGCATTTCACTCTTCTGGAGTCAGTTTTCAGCCAGGAATTCATATGCATTTTGTACTGTGCAGAATGTAGCTACATGCACGGGGGGTTGTGTCATAGAAGCACCTCTCCTGCAGGAGCTTATTGCAGCATTCATTGTTTGGCTAAGTTCTTTAGGGTTGGTTTTGGAAGGTGTTTCATCTTTGGTGAAATCCCGCTTCGTACGAAATATTTTCACAGCGCTGTTTCCAAGTGTCCACAAAGATCTGCTGCTTGAAACTGCCTACATGCACATCTCCCATACTGCTGTGCTCGTTTCACTACCTGGATTTTGGTTTCCTCTTCTTGCTTTGAAATGACAAGCCTTCATTCTGCATGCTACACACACCTTGTAGCAGTTTCAGTTTGAAGCATGTTGGTGCTCTCAAAAAGCTGTGTAACCTAGTTAGAGTGTGTCACTCTCCGGCACTGAATACACAACTTAGAGCTCCTTTCACCACAGACACGCAAACACATCTTTTTGGGAAAGTGCTACCTCAAGTCACTTGCAAATGTAAGGCTTTCATAGAGAAAATGAAGTCAATCATGGTTTTGTACTCTGCAAACAGTAGAAATGACCTCTTGTGCATGCCCGTGTGAATTTCACAGCAAAATGCCCTTCTTTTCTTGTTTCTTGAAAGTTCTCAACACATTAGGAGAAAGATCTGTTTGAGCAAGAGTGATGCAGTGTGCATTTTTCTGCATAACAAGTGATTGGGAAACATACTCCTTATTTTTCCACATTGTGTAAGAAACAACGTGAGGCTTGCAAGAGTTTGAACAATGCTCCCCAAAACGTATTCCAGGTGTGAAAACACACGTTTCTAGAAAGACTCTGAAGCAGCAAGCAAAAGCATAGTGGCTGAGTGTTCTTTCAATGAGAAACACACGCATTTCACTCTTCTGGAGTCAGTTTTCAGCCAGGAATTCATATGCATTTTGTACTGTGCAGAATGTAGCTACATGCTCGGGGGTTGTGTCATAGAAGAACCTCTCCTGCAGGAGCTTATTGCAACATTCATTATTTGGCTAAGTTCATTAGGGTTGGTTTTGGAAGGTGTTTCATCTTTGGTGAAATCCCGCTTCGTACGAAATATTTTCACAGCGCTGTTTCCAAGTGTCCACAAAGATCTGCTGCTTGAAACTGCCTACATGCACATCTCCCATACTGCTGTGCTCGTTTCACTACCTGGATTTTGGTTTCCTCTTCTTGCTTTGAAATGACAAGCCTTCATTCTGCATGCTACACACACCTTGTAGCAGTTTCAGTTTGAAGCATGTTGGTGCTCTCAAAAAGCTGTGTAACCTAGTTAGAGTGTGTAACTCTCCGGCACTGAATACACAACTTAGAGCTTCTTTCACCACAGACACGCAACCATATCTTTTTGGGAAAGTGCTACCTCAAGTCACTTGCAAATGTAAGGGTTTCATAGAGAAAATGAAGTCAATCATGATTTTGCACTCTGCAAACTGTAGAAATGACCTCTTGTGCATGCCCGTGTGAATTTCACAGCAAATGCCCTTCTTTTCTTGTTTCTTGAAAGTTCTCAACACGTTAGGAGAAAGATCTGTTTGAGCAAGAGTGATGCAGTGTGCATTTTTCTGCATAACAAGTGATTGGGAAACATACTCCTTATTTTTCCACATTGTGTAAGAAACAACGTGAGGCTTGCAAGAGTTTGAACAATGCTCCCCAAAACGTATTCCAGGTGTGAAAACACACGTTTCTAGAAAGACTCTGAAGCAGCAAGCAAAAGCATAGTGGCTGAGTGTTCTTTCAATGAGAAACACACGCATTTCACTCTTCTGGAGTCAGTCTTCAGCCAGGAATTCATATGCATTTTGTACTGTGCAGAATGTAGCTACATGCTCGGGGGTTGTGTCATAAAAGAACCTCTCCTGCAGGAGCTTATTGCAACATTCATTATTTGGCTAAGTTCATTAGGGTTGGTTTTGGAAGGTGTTTCATCTTTGGTGAAATCCCGCTTCGTACGAAATATTTTCACAGCGCTGTTTCCAAGTGTCCACAAAGATCTGCTGCTTGAAACTGCCTACATGCACATCTCCCATACTGCTGTGCTCGTTTCACTACCTGGATTTTGGTTTCCTCTTCTTGCTTTGAAATGACAAGCCTTCATTCTGCATGCTACACACACCTTGTAGCAGTTTCAGTTTGAAGCATGTTGGTGCTCTCAAAAAGCTGTGTAACCTAGTTAGAGTGTGTCACTCTCCGGCACTGAATACACAACTTAGAGCTTCTTTCACCACAGACACGCAAACATATCTTTTTGGGAAAGTGCTACCACAAGTCACTTGCAAATGTAAGGCTTTCATAGAGAAAATGAAGTCAATCATGATTTTGCACTCTGCAAACTGTAGAAATGACCTCTTGTGCATGCCCGTGTGAATTTCACAGCAAATGCCCTTCTTTTCTTGTTTCTTGAAAGTTCTCAACACGTTAGGAGAAAGATCTGTTTGAGCAAGAGTGATGCAGTGTGCATTTTTCTGCATTACAATTGATTGGGAAACATACTCCTTATTTTTCCACATTGTGTAAGAAACAACGTGAGGCTTGCAAGAGTTTGAACAATGCTCCCCAAAACGTATTCCAGGAGTGAAAACACACGTTTCTAGAAAGACTCTGAAGCAGCAAGCAAAAGCATAGTGGCTGAGTGTTCTTTCAATGAGAAACACACGCATTTCACTCTTCTGAAGTCAGTTTTCAGCCAGGAATTCATATGCATTTTGTACTGTGCAGAATGTAGCTACATGCTCGGGGGTTGTGTCATAGAAGCACCTCTCCTGCAGGAGCTTATTGCAACATTCATGGTTTGGCTAAGTTCTTTAGGGTTGGTTTTGGAAGGTGTTTCATATTTGGTCAAATCCCGCTTCGTACGAAATATTTTCACAGCGCTGTTTCCAAGTGTCCACAAAGATGTGGTGCTTGAAACTGCCTACATGCACATCTCCCATACTGCTGTGCTCGTTTCACTACGTGGATTTTGGTTTCCTCTTCTTGCTTTGAAATGACAAGCCTTAATTCTGCATGCTACACACACCTTGTAGCAGTTTCAGTTTGAAGCATGTTGGTGCTCTCAAAAAGCTGTGTAACCTAGTTAGAGTGTGTCACTCTCCGGCACTGAATACACAACTTAGAGCTCCTTTGACCAGACACGCAACCACATCTTTTTGGGAAAGTGCTACCTCAAGTCACTTGCAAATGTAAGGGTTTCAAGGAGAAAATGAAGTTAATCATGGTTTTGCACTCTGCAAACAATAGAAATGACCTCTTGTACATGCCCGTGTGAATTTCACAGCAAAATGCCCTTCTTTTCTTGTTTCTTGAAAGTTCTCAACACATTAGGAGAACGATCTGTGTGAGCAAGAGTGCTGCAGTGTGCATTTTTCTGCATTACAAGTGATTGGGAAACATAGTCCTTATTTTTCCACATTGTGTAAGAAACAACGTGAGGCTTGAAAGAGTTTGAACAATGCTCCCCAAAACGTATTCCAGGAGTGAAAACACACGTTTCTAGAAAGACTCTGAAGCAGCAAGCAAAAGCATAGTGGCTGAGTGTTTTTTCAATGAAAAACACACGCATTTCACTCTTCTGGAGTCAGTTTTCAGGCAGGAATTCATATGCATTTTGTACTGTGCAGAATGTAGCTACATGCTCGGGGGGTTGTGTCATAGAAGCACCTCTCCTGCAGGAGCTTATTGCAGCATTCATTGTTTGGCTAAGTTCTTTAGGGTTGGTTTTGGAAGGTGTTTCATCTTTGGTGAAATCCCGCTTCGTACGAAATATTTTCACAGCGCTGTTTCCAAGTGTCCACAAAGATCTGCTGCTTGAAACTGCCTACATGCACATCTCCCATACTGCTGTGCTCGTTTCACTACCTGGATTTTGGTTTCCTCTTCTTGCTTTGAAATGACAAGCCTTCATTCTGCATGCTACACACACCTTGTAGCAGTTTCAGTTTGAAGCATGTTGGTGCTCTCAAAAAGCTGTGTAACCTAGTTAGAGTGTGTCACTCTCCAGCAGTGAATACACAACTTAGAGCTCCTTTCACCACAGACACGCAACCACATCTTTTTGGGAAAGTGCTACCTCAAGTCACTTGCAAATGTAAGGGTTTCATAGAGAAAATGAAGTCAATCATGGTTTTGCACTCTGCAAACAGTAGAAATGACCTCTTGTGCATGCCCGTGTGAATTTCACAGCAAAATGCCCTTCTTTTCTTGTTTCTTGAAAGTTCTCAACACATTAGGAGAAAGATCTGTTTGAGCAAGAGTGATGCAGTGTGCATTTTTCTGCATAACAAGTGATTGGGAAACATACTCCTTATTTTTCCACATTGTGTAAGAAACAACGTGAGGCTTGCAAGAGTTTGAACAATGCACCCCAAAACGTATTCCAGGTGTGAAAACACACGTTACTAGAAAGACTCTGAAGCAGCAAGCAAAAGCATAGTGGCTGAGTGTTCTTTCAATGAGAAACACACGCATTTCACTCTTCTGGAGTCAGTTTTCAGCCAGGAATTCATATGCATTTTGTACTGTGCAGAATGTAGCTACATGCTCGGGGGTTGTGTCATAGAAGCACCTCTCCTGCAGGAGCTTATTGCAACATTCATTATTTGGCTAAGTTCATTAGGGTTGGTTTTGGAAGGTGTTTCATCTTTGGTGAAATCCCGCTTCGTACGAAATATTTTCACAGCGCTGTTTCCAAGTGTCCACAAAGATCTGCTGCTTGAAACTGCCTACATGCACATCTCCCATACTGCTGTGCTCGTTTCACTACCTGGATTTTGGTTTCCTCTTCTTGCTTTGAAATGACAAGCCTTCATTCTGCATGCTACACACACCTTGTAGCAGTTTCAGTTTGAAGCATGTTGGTGCTCTCAAAAAGCTGTGTAACCTAGTTAGAGTGTGTCACTCTCCGGCACTGAATACACAACTTAGAGCTCCTTTCACCACAGACACGCAAACACATCTTTTTGGGAAAGTGCTACCTCAAGTCACTTGCAAATGTACGGCTTTCATAGAGAAAATGAAGTCAATCATGGTTTTGCACTCTGCAAACAGTAGAAATAACCTCTTGTGCATTCCCGTGTGAATTTCACAGCAAAATGCCCTTCTTTTCTTGTTTCTTGAAAGTTCTCAACACATTAGGAGAAAGATCTGTTTGAGCAAGTGTGATGAAGTGTGCATTTTTCTGCATTACAAGTGATTGGGAAACATACTCCTTATTTTTCCACATTGTGTAAGAAACAACGTGAGGCTTGCAAGACTTTGAACAATGCACCCCAAAACGTATTCCAGGAGTTAAAACACACGTTTCTAGAAAGACTCTGAAGCAGCAAGCAAAAGCATAGTGGCTGAGTGTTCTTTCAATGAGAAACACACGCATTTCACTCTTCTGGATTCAGTTTTCAGCCAGGAATTCATATGCATTATGTACTGTGCAGAATGTAGCTACATGTTCGGGGGTTGTGTCATAGAAGCACCTCTCCTGCATGAGCTTATTGCAACATTCATTGTTTGGCTAAGTTCTTTAGGATTGGTTTTGGAAGGTGTTTCATATTTGGTCGAATCCCGCTTCGTACGAAATATTTTCACAGCGCTGTTTCCAAGTGTCCACAAAGATCTGCTGCTTGAAACTGCCTACATGCACATCTCCCATACTGCTGTGCTCGTTTCACTACCTGGATTTTGGTTTCCTCTTCTTGCTTTGAAATGACAAGCCTTCATTCTGCATGCTACACACACCTTGTAGCAGTTTCAGTTTGAAGCATGTTGGTGCTCTCAAAAAGCTGTGTAACCTAGTTAGAGTGTGTCACTCTCCGGCACTGAATACACAACTTAGAGCTCCTTTGACCAGACACGCAACCACATCTTTTTGGGAAAGTGCTACCTCAAGTCACTTGCAAATGTAAGGCTTTCATAGAGAAAATGAAGTCAATCATGGTTTTGCACTCTGCAAACAATAGAAATGACCTCTTGTACATGCCCGTGTGAATTTCACAGCAAAATGCCCTTCTTTTCTTGTTTCTTGAAAGTTCTCAACACATTAGGAGAAAGATCTGTTTGAGCAAGAGTGATGCAGTGTGCATCTTTCTGCATAACAAGTGATTGGGAAACATACTCCTTATTTTTCCACATTGTGTAAGAAACAACGTGAGGCTTGCAAGAGTTTGAACAATGCACCCCAAAACGTATTCCAGGTGTGAAAACACACGTTACTAGAAAGACTCTGAAGCAGCAAGCAAAAGCATAGTGGCTGAGTGTTCTTTCAATGAGAAACACACGCATTTCACTCTTCTGGAGTCAGTTTTCAGCCAGGAATTCATATGCATTTTGTACTGTGCAGAATGTAGCTACATGCTCGGGGGTTGTGTCATAGAAGCACCTCTCCTGCAGGAGCTTATTGCAACATTCATTATTTGGCTAAGTTCATTAGGGTTGGTTTTGGAAGGTGTTTCATCTTTGGTGAAATCCCGCTTCGTACGAAATATTTTCACAGCGCTGTTTCCAAGTGTCCACAAAGATCTGCTGCTTGAAACTGCCTACATGCACATCTCCCATAATGCTGTGCTCGTTTCACTACCTGGATTTTGGTTTCCTCTTCTTGCTTTGAAATGACAAGCCTTCATTCTGCATGCTACACACACCTTGTAGCAGTTTCAGTTTGAAGCATGTTGGTGCTCTCAAAAAGCTGTGTAACCTAGTTAGAGTGTGTCACTCTCCGGCACTGAATACACAACTTAGAGCTCCTTTCACCACAGACACGCAAACACATCTTTTTGGGAAAGTGCTACCTCAAGTCACTTGCAAATGTACGGCTTTCATAGAGAAAATGAAGTCAATCATGGTTTTGCACTCTGCAAACAGTAGAAATAACCTCTTGTGCATTCCCGTGTGAATTTCACAGCAAAATGCCCTTCTTTTCTTGTTTCTTGAAAGTTCTCAACACATTAGGAGAAAGATCTGTTTGAGCAAGTGTGATGAAGTGTGCATTTTTCTGCATTACAAGTGATTGGGAAACATACTCCTTATTTTTCCACATTGTGTAAGAAACAACGTGAGGCTTGCAAGACTTTGAACAATGCACCCCAAAACGTATTCCAGGAGTTAAAACACACGTTTCTAGAAAGACTCTGAAGCAGCAAGCAAAAGCATAGTGGCTGAGTGTTCTTTCAATGAGAAACACACGCATTTCACTCTTCTGGATTCAGTTTTCAGCCAGGAATTCATATGCATTATGTACTGTGCAGAATGTAGCTACATGTTCGGGGGTTGTGTCATAGAAGCACCTCTCCTGCATGAGCTTATTGCAACATTCATTGTTTGGCTAAGTTCTTTAGGATTGGTTTTGGAAGGTGTTTCATATTTGGTCGAATCCCGCTTCGTACGAAATATTTTCACAGCGCTGTTTCCAAGTGTCCACAAAGATCTGCTGCTTGAAACTGCCTACATGCACATCTCCCATACTGCTGTGCTCGTTTCACTACCTGGATTTTGGTTTCCTCTTCTTGCTTTGAAATGACAAGCCTTCATTCTGCATGCTACACACACCTTGTAGCAGTTTCAGTTTGAAGCATGTTGGTGCTCTCAAAAAGCTGTGTAACCTAGTTAGAGTGTGTCACTCTCCGGCACTGAATACACAACTTAGAGCTCCTTTGACCAGACACGCAACCACATCTTTTTGGGAAAGTGCTACCTCAAGTCACTTGCAAATGTAAGGCTTTCATAGAGAAAATGAAGTCAATCATGGTTTTGCACTCTGCAAACAATAGAAATGACCTCTTGTACATGCCCGTGTGAATTTCACAGCAAAATGCCCTTCTTTTCTTGTTTCTTGAAAGTTCTCAACACATTAGGAGAAAGATCTGTTTGAGCAAGAGTGATGCAGTGTGCATCTTTCTGCATAACAAGTGATTGGGAAACATACTCCTTATTTTTCCACATTGTGTAAGAAACAAAGTGAGGCTTGCAAGAGTTTGAACAATGCACCCCAAAACGTATTCCAGGAGTGAAAACACACGTTTTTAGAAAGACTCTGAAGCAGCAAGCAAAAGCATAGTGGCTGAGTGTTCTTTCAATGAGAAACACGCGCATTTCACTCTTCTGGAGTCAGTTTTCACCCAGGAATTCATATGCATTTTGTACTGTGCAGAATGTAGCTACATGCTCGGGGGTTGTGTCATAGAAGCACCTCTCCTGCAGGAGCTTATTGCAACATTCATTTTTTGGCTAAGTTCTTTAGGGTTGGTTTTGGAAGGTTTTTCATATTTGGTCAAATCCCGCTTCGTACGAAATATATTCACAGCGCTGTTTCCAAGTGTCCACAAAGATCTGCTGCTTGAAACTGCCTACATGCACATCTCCCATACTGCTGTGCTCGTTTCACTACCTGGATTTTGGTTTCCTCTTCTTGCTTTGAAATGACAAGCCTTCATTCTGCATGCTACACACACCTTGTAGCAGTTTCAGTTTGAAGCATGTTGGTGCTCTCAAAAAGCTGTGTAACCTAGTTAGAGTGTGTCACTCTCCGGCACTGAATACACAACTTAGAGCTTCTTTCACCACAGACACGCAAACATATCTTTTTGGGAAAGTGCTACCTCAAGTCACTTGCAAATGTAAGGGTTTCATAGAGAAAATGAAGTCAATCATGATTTTGCACTCTGCAAACAGTAGAAATGACTTCTTGTGCATGCCCGTGTGAATTTCACAGCAAATGCCCTTCTTTTCTTGTTTCTTGAAAGTTCTCAACACATTAGGAGAAAGATCTGTTTGAGCAAGAGTGATGCAGTGTGCATTTTTCTGCATAACAAGTGATTGGGAAACATACTCCTTATTTTTCCACATTGTGTAAGAAACAACGTGAGGCTTGCAAGAGTTTGAACAATGCACCCCAAAATGTATTCCAGGTCTGAAAACACACGTTTCTAGAAAGACTCTGAAGCAGCAAGCAAAAGCATAGTGGCTGAGTGTTCTTTCAATGAGAAACACACGCATTTCACTCTTCTGAAGTCAGTTTTCAGCCAGGAATTCATATGCATTTTGTACTGTGCAGAATGTAGCTACATGCTCGGGGGTTGTGTCATAGAAGCACCTCTCCTGCAGGAGCTTATTGCAACATTCATTATTTGGCTAAGTTCATTAGGGTTGGTTTTGGAAGGTGTTTCATCTTTGGTGAAATCCCGCATCGTACGAAATATTTTCACAGCGCTGTTTCCAAGTGTCCACAAAGATCTGCTGCTTGAAACTGCCTACATGCACATCTCCCATAAGGCTGTGCTCGTTTCACTACCTGGATTTTGGTTTCCTCTTCTTGCTTTGAAATGACAAGCCTTCATTCTGCATGCTACACACACCTTGTAGCAGTTTCAGTTTGAAGCATGTTGGTGCTCTCAAAAAGCTGTGTAACCTAGTTAGAGTGTGTCACTCTCCGGCTCTGAATACAGAACTTAGAGCTCCTTTCACCACAGACACGCAAACACATCTTTTTGGGAAAGTGCTACCTCAAGTCACTTGCAAATGTAAGGGTTTCATAGAGAAAATGAAGTCAATCATGGTTTTGCACTCTGCAAACAGTAGAAATGACCTCTTGTGCATGCCCGTGTGAATTTCACAGCAAAATGCCCTTCTTTTCTTGTTTCTTGAAAGTTCTCAACACATTAGGAGAAAGATCTGTTTGAGCAAGAGTGATGCAGTGTGCATTTTTCTGCATTACAAGTGATTGGGAAACATACTCCTTATTTTTCCACATTGTGTAAGAAACAACGTGAGGCTTGCAAGACTTTGAACAATGCACCCTAAAACGTATTCCAGGAGTGAAAACACACGTGTCTAGAAAGTCTCTGAAGCAGCAAGCAAAAGCATAGTGGCTGAGTGTTCTTTCAATGAGAAACACACGCATTTCACTCTTCTGGAGTCAGTTTTCAGCCAGGAATTCATATGCATTTTGTACTGTGCAGAATGTAGCTACATGCTCGGGGGTTGTGTCATAGAAGCACCTCTCCTGCAGGAGCTTATTGCAACATTCATTGTTTGGCTAAGTTCTTTGGGGTTGGTTTTGGAAGGTGTTTCATATTTGGTCAAATCCCGCTTCGTACGAAATATTTTCACAGCGCTGTTTCCAAGTGTCCACAAAGATCTGCTGGTTGAAACTGCCTACATGCACATCTCCCATACTGCTGTGTTCGTTTCATTACCTGGATTTTGGTTTCCTCTTCTTGCTTTGAAATGACAAGCCTTCATTCTGCATGCTACACACACCTTGTAGCAGTTTCAGTTTGAAGCATGTTGGTGCTCTCAAAAACTGTGTAACCTAGTTAGAGTGTGTCACTCTCCAGCACTGAATACACAACTTAGAGCTCCTTTCACCACAGACACGCAACCACATCTTTTTGGGAAGGTGCTACCTCAAGTCACTTGCAAATGTAAGGGTTTCAAGGAGAAAATGAAGTCAATTATGGTTTTGCACTCTGCAAACAATAGAAATGACCTCTTGTACATGCCCGTGTGAATTTCATAGCAAAATGCCCTTCTTTTCTTGTTTCTTGAAAGTTCTCAACACATTAGGAGAAAGATCTGTTTGAGCAAGAGTGATGCAGTGTGCATTTTTCTGCATAACAAGTGATTGGGAAACATACTCCTTATTTTTCTACATTGTGTAAGAAACAACGTGAGGCTTGCAAGAGTTTGAACAATGCACCCCAAAACGTATTCCAGGTGTGAAAACACACGTTACTAGAAAGACTCTGAAGCAGCAAGCAAAAGCATAGTGGCTGAGTGTTCTTTTAATGAGAAACACACGCATTTCACTCTTCTGGAGTCAGTTTTCAGCCAAGAATTCATATGCATTTTGTACTGTGCAGAATGTAGCTACATGCTCGGGGGTTGTGTCATAGAAGCACCTCTCCTGCAGGAGCTTATTGCAACATTCATTATTTGGCTAAGTTCATTAGGGTTGGTTTTGGAAGGTGTTTCATCTTTGGTGAAATCCCGCTTCGTACGAAATATTTTCACAGCGCTGTTTCCAAGTGTCCACAAAGATCTGCTGCTTGAAACTGCCTACATGCACATCTCCCATACTGCTGTGCTCGTTTCACTACCTGGATTTTGGTTTCCTCTTCTTGCTTTGAAATGACAAGTCTTCATTCTGCATGCTACACACACCTTGTAGCAGTTTCAGTTTGAAGCATGTTGGTGCTCTCAAAAAGCTGTGTAACCTAGTTAGAGTGTGTCACTCTCCGGCACTGAATACACAACTTAGAGCTCCTTTCACCACAGACACGCAAACACATCTTTTTGGGAAAGTGCTACCACAAGTCAGTTGCAAATGTAAGGCTTTCATAGAGAAAATGAAGTCAATCATGGTTTTGTACTCTGCAAACAGTAGAAATGACCTCTTGTGCATGCCCGTGTGAATTTCACAGCAAAATGCCCTTCTTTTCTTGTTTCTTGAAAGTTCTCAACACATTAGGAGAAAGATCTGTTTGAGCAAGAGTGATGCAGTGTGCATTTTTCTGCATAACAAGTGATTGGGAAACATAGTCCTTATTTTTCCACATTGTGTAAGAAACAACGTGAGGCTTGCAAGAGTTTGAACAATGCTCCCCAAAACGTATTCCAGGTGTGAAAACACACGTTTCTAGAAAGACTCTGAAGCAGCAAGCAAAAGCATAGTGGCTGAGTGTTCTTTCAATGAGAAACACACGCATTTCACTCTTCTGGAGTCAGTTTTCAGCCAGGAATTCATATGCATTTTGTACTGTGCAGAATGTAGCTACATGCTCGGGGGTTGTGTCATAGAAGCACCTCTCCTGCAGGAGCTTATTGCAACATTCATTATTTGGCTAAGTTCATTAGGGTTGGTTTTGGAAGGTGTTTCATCTTTGGTGTAATCCCGCTTCGTACGAAATATTTTCACAGCGCTGTTTCCAAGTGTCCACAAAGATCTGCTGCTTGAAACTGCCTACATGCACATCTCCCATACTGCTGTGCTCGTTTCACTACCTGGATTTTGGTTTCCTCTTCTTGCTTTGAAATGACAAGCCTTCATTCTGCATGCTACACACACCTTGTAGCAGTTTCAGTTTGAAGCATATTGGTGCTCTCAAAAAGCTGTGTAACCTAGTTAGAGTGTGTCACTCTCCGGCACTGAATACACAACTTAGAGCTTCTTTCACCACAGACACGCAACCATATCTTTTTGGGAAAGTGCTACCTCAAGTCACTTGCAAATGTAAGGGTTTCATAGAGAAAATGAAGTCAATCATGATTTTGCACTCTGCAAACTGTAGAAATGACCTCTTGTGCATGCCCGTGTGAATTTCACAGCAAATGCCCTTCTTTTCTTGTTTCTTGAAAGTTCTCAACACCTTAGGAGAAAGATCTGTTTGAGCAAGAGTGATGCAGTGTGCATTTTTCTGCATTACAATTGATTGGGAAACATACTCCTTATTTTTCCACATTGTGTAAGAAACAACGTGAGGCTTGCAAGAGTTTGAACAATGCTCCCCAAAACGTATTCCAGGAGTGAAAACACACGTTTCTAGAAAGACTCTGAAGCAGCAAGCAAAAGCATAGTGGCTGAGTGTTCTTTCAATGAGAAACACACGCATTTCACTCTTCTGAAGTCAGTTTTCAGCCAGGAATTCATATGCATTTTGTACTGTGCAGAATGTAGCTACATGCTCGGGGGTTGTGTCATAAAAGCACCTCTCCTGCAGGAGCTTATTGCAACATTCATGGTTTGGCTAAGTTCTTTAGGGTTGGTTTTGGAAGGTGTTTCATATTTGGTCAAATCCCGCTTCGTACGACATATTTTCACAGCGCTGTTTCCAAGTGTCCACAAAGATGTGGTGCTTGAAACTGCCTACATGCACATCTCCCATACTGCTGTGCTCGTTTCACTACCTGGATTTTGGTTTCCTCTTCTCGCTTTGAAATGACAAGCCTTCATTCTGCATGCTACACACACCTTGTAGCAGTTTCAGTTTGAAGCATGTTGGTGCTCTCAAAAAGCTGTGTAACCTAGTTAGAGTGTGTCACTCTCCGGCACTGAATACACAACTTAGAGCTCCTTTGACCAGACACGCAACCACATCTTTTTGGGAAAGTGCTACCTCAAGTCACTTGCAAATGTAAGGGTTTCAAGGAGAAAATGAAGTCAATCATGGTTTTGCACTCTGCAAACAATAGAAATGACCTCTTGTACATGCCCGTGTGAATTTCACAGCAAAATGCCCTTCTTTTCTTGTTTCTTGAAAGTTCTCAACACATTAGGAAAACGATCTGTGTGAGCAAGAGTGCTGCAGTGTGCATTTTTCTGCATTACAAGTGATTGGGAAACATAGTCCTTATTTTTCCACATTGTGTAAGAAACAACGTGAGGCTTGAAAGAGTTTGAACAATGCTCCCCAAAACGTATTCCAGGAGTGAAAACACACGTTTCTAGAAAGACTCTGAAGCAGCAAGCAAAAGCATAGTGGCTGAGTGTTCTTTCAATGAGAAACACAGGCATTTCACTCTTCTGGAGTCAGTTTTCAGCCAGGAATTCATATGCATTTTGTAATGTGCAGAATGTAGCTACATGCTCGGGGGTTGTGTCATAGAAGAACCTCTCCTGCAGGAGCTTATTGCAACATTCATTATTTGGCTAAGTTCATTAGGGTTGGTTTTGGAAGGTGTTTCATCTTTGGTGAAATCCCGCTTCGTACAAAATATTTTCACAGCGCTGTTTCCAAGTGTCCACAAAGATCTGCTGCTTGAAACTGCCTACATGCACAACTCCCATACTGCTGTGCTCGTTTCACTACCTGGATTTTGGTTTCCTCTTCTTGCTTTGAAATGACAAGCCTTCATTCTGCATGCTACACACACCTTGTAGCAGTTTCAGTTTGAAGCATGTTGGTGCTCTCAAAAAGCTGTGTAACCTAGTTAGAGTGTGTCACTCTCCGGCACTGAATACACAACTTAGAGCTCCTTTGACCAGACACGCAACCACATCTTTTTGGGAAAGTGCTACCTCAAGTCACTTGCAAATGTAAGGGTTTCAAGGAGAAAATGAAGTCAATCATGGTTTTGCACTCTGCAAACAATAGAAATGACCTCTTGTACATGCCCGTGTGAATTTCACAGCAAAATGCCCTTCTTTTCTTGTTTCTTGAAAGTTCTCAACACATTAGGAGAACGATCTGTGTGAGCAAGAGTGCTGCAGTGTGCATTTTTCTGCATTACAAGTGATTGGGAAACATAGTCCTTATTTTTCCACATTGTGTAAGAAACAACGTGAGGCTTGAAAGAGTTTGAACAATGCTCCTCAAAACGTATTCCAGGAGTGAAAACACACGTTTCTAGAAAGACTCTGAAGCAGCAAGCAAAAGCATAGTGGCTGAGTGTTTTTTCAATGAAAAACACACGCATTTCACTCTTCTGGAGTCAGTTTTCAGCCAGGAATTCATATGCATTTTGTACTGTGCAGAATGTAGCTACATGCTCGGGGGGTTGTGTCATAGAAGCACCTCTCCTGCAGGAGCTTATTGCAGCATTCATTGTTTGGCTAAGTTCTTTAGGGTTGGTTTTGGAAGGTGTTTCATCTTTGGTGAAATCCCGCTTCGTACGAAATATTTTCACAGCGCTGTTTCCAAGTGTCCACAAAGATCTGCTGCTTGAAACTGCCTACATGCACATCTCCCATACTGCTGTGCTCGTTTCACTACCTGGATTTTGGTTTCCTCTTCTTGCTTTGAAATGACAAGCCTTCATTCTGCATGCTACACACACCTTGTAGCAGTTTCAGTTTGAAGCATGTTGGTGCTCTCAAAAAGCTGTGTAACCTAGTTAGAGTGTGTCACTCTCCAGCACTGAATACACAACTTAGAGCTCCTTTCACCACAGACACGCAACCACATCTTTTTGGGAAAGTGCTACCTCAAGTCACTTGCAAATGTAAGGGTTTCATAGAGAAAATGAAGTCAATCATGGTTTTGCACTCTGCAAACAGTAGAAATGACCTCTTGTGCATGCCCGTGTGAATTTCACAGCAAAATGCCCTTCTTTTCTTGTTTCTTGAAAGTTCTCAACACATTAGGAGAAAGATCTGTTTGAGCAAGAGTGATGCAGTGTGCATTTTTCTGCATAACAAGTGATTGGGAAACATACTCCTTATTTTTCCACATTGTGTAAGAAACAACGTGAGGCTTGCAAGAGTTTGAACAATGCACCCCAAAACGTATTCCAGGTGTGAAAACACACATTACTAGAAAGACTCTGAAGCAGCAAGCAAAAGCATAGTGGCTGAGTGTTCTTTCAATGAGAAACACACGCATTTCACTCTTCTGGAGTCAGTTTTCAGCCAGGAATTCATATGCATTTTGTACTGTGCAGAATGTAGCTACATGCTCGGGGGTTGTGTCATAGAAGCACCTCTCCTGCAGGAGCTTATTGCAACATTCATTATTTGGCTAAGTTCATTAGGGTTGGTTTTGGAAGGTGTTTCATCTTTGGTGAAATCCCGCTTCGTACGAAATATTTTCACAGCGCTGTTTCCAAGTGTCCACAAAGATCTGCTGCTTGAAACTGCCTACATGCACATCTCCCATACTGCTGTGCTCGTTTCACTACCTGGATTTTGGTTTCCTCTTCTTGCTTTGAAATGACAAGTCTTCATTCTGCATGCTACACACACCTTGTAGCAGTTTCAGTTTGAAGCATGTTGGTGCTCTCAAAAAGCTGTGTAACCTAGTTAGAGTGTGTCACTCTCCGGCACTGAATACACAACTTAGAGCTCCTTTCACCACAGACACGCAAACACATCTTTTTGGGAAAGTGCTACCACAAGTCAGTTGCAAATGTAAGGCTTTCATAGAGAAAATGAAGTCAATCATGGTTTTGTACTCTGCAAACAGTAGAAATGACCTCTTGTGCATGCCCGTGTGAATTTCACAGCAAAATGCCCTTCTTTTCTTGTTTCTTGAAAGTTCTCAACACATTAGGAGAAAGATCTGTTTGAGCAAGAGTGATGCAGTGTGCATTTTTCTGCATAACAAGTGATTGGGAAACATAGTCCTTATTTTTCCACATTGTGTAAGAAACAACGTGAGGCTTGCAAGAGTTTGAACAATGCTCCCCAAAACGTATTCCAGGTGTGAAAACACACGTTTCTAGAAAGACTCTGAAGCAGCAAGCAAAAGCATAGTGGCTGAGTGTTCTTTCAATGAGAAACACACGCATTTCACTCTTCTGGAGTCAGTTTTCAGCCAGGAATTCATATGCATTTTGTACTGTGCAGAATGTAGCTACATGCTCGGGGGTTGTGTCATAGAAGCACCTCTCCTGCAGGAGCTTATTGCAACATTCATTATTTGGCTAAGTTCATTAGGGTTGGTTTTGGAAGGTGTTTCATCTTTGGTGTAATCCCGCTTCGTACGAAATATTTTCACAGCGCTGTTTCCAAGTGTCCACAAAGATCTGCTGCTTGAAACTGCCTACATGCACATCTCCCATACTGCTGTGCTCGTTTCACTACCTGGATTTTGGTTTCCTCTTCTTGCTTTGAAATGACAAGCCTTCATTCTGCATGCTACACACACCTTGTAGCAGTTTCAGTTTGAAGCATATTGGTGCTCTCAAAAAGCTGTGTAACCTAGTTAGAGTGTGTCACTCTCCGGCACTGAATACACAACTTAGAGCTTCTTTCACCACAGACACGCAACCATATCTTTTTGGGAAAGTGCTACCTCAAGTCACTTGCAAATGTAAGGGTTTCATAGAGAAAATGAAGTCAATCATGATTTTGCACTCTGCAAACTGTAGAAATGACCTCTTGTGCATGCCCGTGTGAATTTCACAGCAAATGCCCTTCTTTTCTTGTTTCTTGAAAGTTCTCAACACCTTAGGAGAAAGATCTGTTTGAGCAAGAGTGATGCAGTGTGCATTTTTCTGCATTACAATTGATTGGGAAACATACTCCTTATTTTTCCACATTGTGTAAGAAACAACGTGAGGCTTGCAAGAGTTTGAACAATGCTCCCCAAAACGTATTCCAGGAGTGAAAACACACGTTTCTAGAAAGACTCTGAAGCAGCAAGCAAAAGCATAGTGGCTGAGTGTTCTTTCAATGAGAAACACACGCATTTCACTCTTCTGAAGTCAGTTTTCAGCCAGGAATTCATATGCATTTTGTACTGTGCAGAATGTAGCTACATGCTCGGGGGTTGTGTCATAAAAGCACCTCTCCTGCAGGAGCTTATTGCAACATTCATGGTTTGGCTAAGTTCTTTAGGGTTGGTTTTGGAAGGTGTTTCATATTTGGTCAAATCCCGCTTCGTACGACATATTTTCACAGCGCTGTTTCCAAGTGTCCACAAAGATGTGGTGCTTGAAACTGCCTACATGCACATCTCCCATACTGCTGTGCTCGTTTCACTACCTGGATTTTGGTTTCCTCTTCTCGCTTTGAAATGACAAGCCTTCATTCTGCATGCTACACACACCTTGTAGCAGTTTCAGTTTGAAGCATGTTGGTGCTCTCAAAAAGCTGTGTAACCTAGTTAGAGTGTGTCACTCTCCGGCACTGAATACACAACTTAGAGCTCCTTTGACCAGACACGCAACCACATCTTTTTGGGAAAGTGCTACCTCAAGTCACTTGCAAATGTAAGGGTTTCAAGGAGAAAATGAAGTCAATCATGGTTTTGCACTCTGCAAACAATAGAAATGACCTCTTGTACATGCCCGTGTGAATTTCACAGCAAAATGCCCTTCTTTTCTTGTTTCTTGAAAGTTCTCAACACATTAGGAAAACGATCTGTGTGAGCAAGAGTGCTGCAGTGTGCATTTTTCTGCATTACAAGTGATTGGGAAACATAGTCCTTATTTTTCCACATTGTGTAAGAAACAACGTGAGGCTTGAAAGAGTTTGAACAATGCTCCCCAAAACGTATTCCAGGAGTGAAAACACACGTTTCTAGAAAGACTCTGAAGCAGCAAGCAAAAGCATAGTGGCTGAGTGTTCTTTCAATGAGAAACACAGGCATTTCACTCTTCTGGAGTCAGTTTTCAGCCAGGAATTCATATGCATTTTGTAATGTGCAGAATGTAGCTACATGCTCGGGGGTTGTGTCATAGAAGAACCTCTCCTGCAGGAGCTTATTGCAACATTCATTATTTGGCTAAGTTCATTAGGGTTGGTTTTGGAAGGTGTTTCATCTTTGGTGAAATCCCGCTTCGTACGAAATATTTTCACAGCGCTGTTTCCAAGTGTCCACAAAGATCTGCTGCTTGAAACTGCCTACATGCACAACTCCCATACTGCTGTGCTCGTTTCACTACCTGGATTTTGGTTTCCTCTTCTTGCTTTGAAATGACAAGCCTTCATTCTGCATGCTACACACACCTTGTAGCAGTTTCAGTTTGAAGCATGTTGGTGCTCTCAAAAAGCTGTGTAACCTAGTTAGAGTGTGTCACTCTCCGGCACTGAATACACAACTTAGAGCTCCTTTGACCAGACACGCAACCACATCTTTTTGGGAAAGTGCTACCTCAAGTCACTTGCAAATGTAAGGGTTTCAAGGAGAAAATGAAGTCAATCATGGTTTTGCACTCTGCAAACAATAGAAATGACCTCTTGTACATGCCCGTGTGAATTTCACAGCAAAATGCCCTTCTTTTCTTGTTTCTTGAAAGTTCTCAACACATTAGGAGAACGATCTGTGTGAGCAAGAGTGCTGCAGTGTGCATTTTTCTGCATTACAAGTGATTGGGAAACATAGTCCTTATTTTTCCACATTGTGTAAGAAACAACGTGAGGCTTGAAAGAGTTTGAACAATGCTCCTCAAAACGTATTCCAGGAGTGAAAACACACGTTTCTAGAAAGACTCTGAAGCAGCAAGCAAAAGCATAGTGGCTGAGTGTTTTTTCAATGAAAAACACACGCATTTCACTCTTCTGGAGTCAGTTTTCAGCCAGGAATTCATATGCATTTTGTACTGTGCAGAATGTAGCTACATGCTCGGGGGGTTGTGTCATAGAAGCACCTCTCCTGCAGGAGCTTATTGCAGCATTCATTGTTTGGCTAAGTTCTTTAGGGTTGGTTTTGGAAGGTGTTTCATCTTTGGTGAAATCCCGCTTCGTACGAAATATTTTCACAGCGCTGTTTCCAAGTGTCCACAAAGATCTGCTGCTTGAAACTGCCTACATGCACATCTCCCATACTGCTGTGCTCGTTTCACTACCTGGATTTTGGTTTCCTCTTCTTGCTTTGAAATGACAAGCCTTCATTCTGCATGCTACACACACCTTGTAGCAGTTTCAGTTTGAAGCATGTTGGTGCTCTCAAAAAGCTGTGTAACCTAGTTAGAGTGTGTCACTCTCCAGCACTGAATACACAACTTAGAGCTCCTTTCACCACAGACACGCAACCACATCTTTTTGGGAAAGTGCTACCTCAAGTCACTTGCAAATGTAAGGGTTTCATAGAGAAAATGAAGTCAATCATGGTTTTGCACTCTGCAAACAGTAGAAATGACCTCTTGTGCATGCCCGTGTGAATTTCACAGCAAAATGCCCTTCTTTTCTTGTTTCTTGAAAGTTCTCAACACATTAGGAGAAAGATCTGTTTGAGCAAGAGTGATGCAGTGTGCATTTTTCTGCATAACAAGTGATTGGGAAACATACTCCTTATTTTTCCACATTGTGTAAGAAACAACGTGAGGCTTGCAAGAGTTTGAACAATGCACCCCAAAACGTATTCCAGGTGTGAAAACACACATTACTAGAAAGACTCTGAAGCAGCAAGCAAAAGCATAGTGGCTGAGTGTTCTTTCAATGAGAAACACACGCATTTCACTCTTCTGGAGTCAGTTTTCAGCCAGGAATTCATATGCATTTTGTACTGTGCAGAATGTAGCTACATGCTCGGGGGTTGTGTCATAGAAGCACCTCTCCTGCAGGAGCTTATTGCAACATTCATTATTTGGCTAAGTTCATTAGGGTTGGTTTTGGAAGGTGTTTCATCTTTGGTGAAATCCCGCTTCGTACGAAATATTTTCACAGCGCTGTTTCCAAGTGTCCACAAAGATCTGCTGCTTGAAACTGCCTACATGCACATCTCCCATACTGCTGTGCTCGTTTCACTACCTGGATTTTGGTTTCCTCTTCTTGCTTTGAAATGACAAGTCTTCATTCTGCATGCTACACACACCTTGTAGCAGTTTCAGTTTGAAGCATGTTGGTGCTCTCAAAAAGCTGTGTAACCTAGTTAGAGTGTGTCACTCTCCGGCACTGAATACACAACTTAGAGCTCCTTTCACCACAGACACGCAAACACATCTTTTTGGGAAAGTGCTACCACAAGTCAGTTGCAAATGTAAGGCTTTCATAGAGAAAATGAAGTCAATCATGGTTTTGTACTCTGCAAACAGTAGAAATGACCTCTTGTGCATGCCCGTGTGAATTTCACAGCAAAATGCCCTTCTTTTCTTGTTTCTTGAAAGTTCTCAACACATTAGGAGAAAGATCTGTTTGAGCAAGAGTGATGCAGTGTGCATTTTTCTGCATAACAAGTGATTGGGAAACATAGTCCTTATTTTTCCACATTGTGTAAGAAACAACGTGAGGCTTGCAAGAGTTTGAACAATGCTCCCCAAAACGTATTCCAGGTGTGAAAACACACGTTTCTAGAAAGACTCTGAAGCAGCAAGCAAAAGCATAGTGGCTGAGTGTTCTTTCAATGAGAAACACACGCATTTCACTCTTCTGGAGTCAGTTTTCAGCCAGGAATTCATATGCATTTTGTACTGTGCAGAATGTAGCTACATGCTCGGGGGTTGTGTCATAGAAGCACCTCTCCTGCAGGAGCTTATTGCAACATTCATTATTTGGCTAAGTTCATTAGGGTTGGTTTTGGAAGGTGTTTCATCTTTGGTGTAATCCCGCTTCGTACGAAATATTTTCACAGCGCTGTTTCCAAGTGTCCACAAAGATCTGCTGCTTGAAACTGCCTACATGCACATCTCCCATACTGCTGTGCTCGTTTCACTACCTGGATTTTGGTTTCCTCTTCTTGCTTTGAAATGACAAGCCTTCATTCTGCATGCTACACACACCTTGTAGCAGTTTCAGTTTGAAGCATATTGGTGCTCTCAAAAAGCTGTGTAACCTAGTTAGAGTGTGTCACTCTCCGGCACTGAATACACAACTTAGAGCTTCTTTCACCACAGACACGCAACCATATCTTTTTGGGAAAGTGCTACCTCAAGTCACTTGCAAATGTAAGGGTTTCATAGAGAAAATGAAGTCAATCATGATTTTGCACTCTGCAAACTGTAGAAATGACCTCTTGTGCATGCCCGTGTGAATTTCACAGCAAATGCCCTTCTTTTCTTGTTTCTTGAAAGTTCTCAACACCTTAGGAGAAAGATCTGTTTGAGCAAGAGTGATGCAGTGTGCATTTTTCTGCATTACAATTGATTGGGAAACATACTCCTTATTTTTCCACATTGTGTAAGAAACAACGTGAGGCTTGCAAGAGTTTGAACAATGCTCCCCAAAACGTATTCCAGGAGTGAAAACACACGTTTCTAGAAAGACTCTGAAGCAGCAAGCAAAAGCATAGTGGCTGAGTGTTCTTTCAATGAGAAACACACGCATTTCACTCTTCTGAAGTCAGTTTTCAGCCAGGAATTCATATGCATTTTGTACTGTGCAGAATGTAGCTACATGCTCGGGGGTTGTGTCATAAAAGCACCTCTCCTGCAGGAGCTTATTGCAACATTCATGGTTTGGCTAAGTTCTTTAGGGTTGGTTTTGGAAGGTGTTTCATATTTGGTCAAATCCCGCTTCGTACGACATATTTTCACAGCGCTGTTTCCAAGTGTCCACAAAGATGTGGTGCTTGAAACTGCCTACATGCACATCTCCCATACTGCTGTGCTCGTTTCACTACCTGGATTTTGGTTTCCTCTTCTCGCTTTGAAATGACAAGCCTTCATTCTGCATGCTACACACACCTTGTAGCAGTTTCAGTTTGAAGCATGTTGGTGCTCTCAAAAAGCTGTGTAACCTAGTTAGAGTGTGTCACTCTCCGGCACTGAATACACAACTTAGAGCTCCTTTGACCAGACACGCAACCACATCTTTTTGGGAAAGTGCTACCTCAAGTCACTTGCAAATGTAAGGGTTTCAAGGAGAAAATGAAGTCAATCATGGTTTTGCACTCTGCAAACAATAGAAATGACCTCTTGTACATGCCCGTGTGAATTTCACAGCAAAATGCCCTTCTTTTCTTGTTTCTTGAAAGTTCTCAACACATTAGGAAAACGATCTGTGTGAGCAAGAGTGCTGCAGTGTGCATTTTTCTGCATTACAAGTGATTGGGAAACATAGTCCTTATTTTTCCACATTGTGTAAGAAACAACGTGAGGCTTGAAAGAGTTTGAACAATGCTCCCCAAAACGTATTCCAGGAGTGAAAACACACGTTTCTAGAAAGACTCTGAAGCAGCAAGCAAAAGCATAGTGGCTGAGTGTTCTTTCAATGAGAAACACAGGCATTTCACTCTTCTGGAGTCAGTTTTCAGCCAGGAATTCATATGCATTTTGTAATGTGCAGAATGTAGCTACATGCTCGGGGGTTGTGTCATAGAAGAACCTCTCCTGCAGGAGCTTATTGCAACATTCATTATTTGGCTAAGTTCATTAGGGTTGGTTTTGGAAGGTGTTTCATCTTTGGTGAAATCCCGCTTCGTACGAAATATTTTCACAGCGCTGTTTCCAAGTGTCCACAAAGATCTGCTGCTTGAAACTGCCTACATGCACAACTCCCATACTGCTGTGCTCGTTTCACTACCTGGATTTTGGTTTCCTCTTCTTGCTTTGAAATGACAAGCCTTCATTCTGCATGCTACACACACCTTGTAGCAGTTTCAGTTTGAAGCATGTTGGTGCTCTCAAAAAGCTGTGTAACCTAGTTAGAGTGTGTCACTCTCCGGCACTGAATACACAACTTAGAGCTCCTTTGACCAGACACGCAACCACATCTTTTTGGGAAAGTGCTACCTCAAGTCACTTGCAAATGTAAGGGTTTCAAGGAGAAAATGAAGTCAATCATGGTTTTGCACTCTGCAAACAATAGAAATGACCTCTTGTACATGCCCGTGTGAATTTCACAGCAAAATGCCCTTCTTTTCTTGTTTCTTGAAAGTTCTCAACACATTAGGAGAACGATCTGTGTGAGCAAGAGTGCTGCAGTGTGCATTTTTCTGCATTACAAGTGATTGGGAAACATAGTCCTTATTTTTCCACATTGTGTAAGAAACAACGTGAGGCTTGAAAGAGTTTGAACAATGCTCCTCAAAACGTATTCCAGGAGTGAAAACACACGTTTCTAGAAAGACTCTGAAGCAGCAAGCAAAAGCATAGTGGCTGAGTGTTTTTTCAATGAAAAACACACGCATTTCACTCTTCTGGAGTCAGTTTTCAGCCAGGAATTCATATGCATTTTGTACTGTGCAGAATGTAGCTACATGCTCGGGGGGTTGTGTCATAGAAGCACCTCTCCTGCAGGAGCTTATTGCAGCATTCATTGTTTGGCTAAGTTCTTTAGGGTTGGTTTTGGAAGGTGTTTCATCTTTGGTGAAATCCCGCTTCGTACGAAATATTTTCACAGCGCTGTTTCCAAGTGTCCACAAAGATCTGCTGCTTGAAACTGCCTACATGCACATCTCCCATACTGCTGTGCTCGTTTCACTACCTGGATTTTGGTTTCCTCTTCTTGCTTTGAAATGACAAGCCTTCATTCTGCATGCTACACACACCTTGTAGCAGTTTCAGTTTGAAGCATGTTGGTGCTCTCAAAAAGCTGTGTAACCTAGTTAGAGTGTGTCACTCTCCAGCACTGAATACACAACTTAGAGCTCCTTTCACCACAGACACGCAACCACATCTTTTTGGGAAAGTGCTACCTCAAGTCACTTGCAAATGTAAGGGTTTCATAGAGAAAATGAAGTCAATCATGGTTTTGCACTCTGCAAACAGTAGAAATGACCTCTTGTGCATGCCCGTGTGAATTTCACAGCAAAATGCCCTTCTTTTCTTGTTTCTTGAAAGTTCTCAACACATTAGGAGAAAGATCTGTTTGAGCAAGAGTGATGCAGTGTGCATTTTTCTGCATAACAAGTGATTGGGAAACATACTCCTTATTTTTCCACATTGTGTAAGAAACAACGTGAGGCTTGCAAGAGTTTGAACAATGCACCCCAAAACGTATTCCAGGTGTGAAAACACACATTACTAGAAAGACTCTGAAGCAGCAAGCAAAAGCATAGTGGCTGAGTGTTCTTTCAATGAGAAACACACGCATTTCACTCTTCTGGAGTCAGTTTTCAGCCAGGAATTCATATGCATTTTGTACTGTGCAGAATGTAGCTACATGCTCGGGGGTTGTGTCATAGAAGCACCTCTCCTGCAGGAGCTTATTGCAACATTCATTATTTGGCTAAGTTCATTAGGGTTGGTTTTGGAAGGTGTTTCATCTTTGGTGAAATCCCGCTTCGTACGAAATATTTTCACAGCGCTGTTTCCAAGTGTCCACAAAGATCTGCTGCTTGAAACTGCCTACATGCACATCTCCCATACTGCTGTGCTCGTTTCACTACCTGGATTTTGGTTTCCTCTTCTTGCTTTGAAATGACAAGTCTTCATTCTGCATGCTACACACACCTTGTAGCAGTTTCAGTTTGAAGCATGTTGGTGCTCTCAAAAAGCTGTGTAACCTAGTTAGAGTGTGTCACTCTCCGGCACTGAATACACAACTTAGAGCTCCTTTCACCACAGACACGCAAACACATCTTTTTGGGAAAGTGCTACCACAAGTCAGTTGCAAATGTAAGGCTTTCATAGAGAAAATGAAGTCAATCATGGTTTTGTACTCTGCAAACAGTAGAAATGACCTCTTGTGCATGCCCGTGTGAATTTCACAGCAAAATGCCCTTCTTTTCTTGTTTCTTGAAAGTTCTCAACACATTAGGAGAAAGATCTGTTTGAGCAAGAGTGATGCAGTGTGCATTTTTCTGCATAACAAGTGATTGGGAAACATAGTCCTTATTTTTCCACATTGTGTAAGAAACAACGTGAGGCTTGCAAGAGTTTGAACAATGCTCCCCAAAACGTATTCCAGGTGTGAAAACACACGTTTCTAGAAAGACTCTGAAGCAGCAAGCAAAAGCATAGTGGCTGAGTGTTCTTTCAATGAGAAACACACGCATTTCACTCTTCTGGAGTCAGTTTTCAGCCAGGAATTCATATGCATTTTGTACTGTGCAGAATGTAGCTACATGCTCGGGGGTTGTGTCATAGAAGCACCTCTCCTGCAGGAGCTTATTGCAACATTCATTATTTGGCTAAGTTCATTAGGGTTGGTTTTGGAAGGTGTTTCATCTTTGGTGTAATCCCGCTTCGTACGAAATATTTTCACAGCGCTGTTTCCAAGTGTCCACAAAGATCTGCTGCTTGAAACTGCCTACATGCACATCTCCCATACTGCTGTGCTCGTTTCACTACCTGGATTTTGGTTTCCTCTTCTTGCTTTGAAATGACAAGCCTTCATTCTGCATGCTACACACACCTTGTAGCAGTTTCAGTTTGAAGCATATTGGTGCTCTCAAAAAGCTGTGTAACCTAGTTAGAGTGTGTCACTCTCCGGCACTGAATACACAACTTAGAGCTTCTTTCACCACAGACACGCAACCATATCTTTTTGGGAAAGTGCTACCTCAAGTCACTTGCAAATGTAAGGGTTTCATAGAGAAAATGAAGTCAATCATGATTTTGCACTCTGCAAACTGTAGAAATGACCTCTTGTGCATGCCCGTGTGAATTTCACAGCAAATGCCCTTCTTTTCTTGTTTCTTGAAAGTTCTCAACACCTTAGGAGAAAGATCTGTTTGAGCAAGAGTGATGCAGTGTGCATTTTTCTGCATTACAATTGATTGGGAAACATACTCCTTATTTTTCCACATTGTGTAAGAAACAACGTGAGGCTTGCAAGAGTTTGAACAATGCTCCCCAAAACGTATTCCAGGAGTGAAAACACACGTTTCTAGAAAGACTCTGAAGCAGCAAGCAAAAGCATAGTGGCTGAGTGTTCTTTCAATGAGAAACACACGCATTTCACTCTTCTGAAGTCAGTTTTCAGCCAGGAATTCATATGCATTTTGTACTGTGCAGAATGTAGCTACATGCTCGGGGGTTGTGTCATAAAAGCACCTCTCCTGCAGGAGCTTATTGCAACATTCATGGTTTGGCTAAGTTCTTTAGGGTTGGTTTTGGAAGGTGTTTCATATTTGGTCAAATCCCGCTTCGTACGACATATTTTCACAGCGCTGTTTCCAAGTGTCCACAAAGATGTGGTGCTTGAAACTGCCTACATGCACATCTCCCATACTGCTGTGCTCGTTTCACTACCTGGATTTTGGTTTCCTCTTCTCGCTTTGAAATGACAAGCCTTCATTCTGCATGCTACACACACCTTGTAGCAGTTTCAGTTTGAAGCATGTTGGTGCTCTCAAAAAGCTGTGTAACCTAGTTAGAGTGTGTCACTCTCCGGCACTGAATACACAACTTAGAGCTCCTTTGACCAGACACGCAACCACATCTTTTTGGGAAAGTGCTACCTCAAGTCACTTGCAAATGTAAGGGTTTCAAGGAGAAAATGAAGTCAATCATGGTTTTGCACTCTGCAAACAATAGAAATGACCTCTTGTACATGCCCGTGTGAATTTCACAGCAAAATGCCCTTCTTTTCTTGTTTCTTGAAAGTTCTCAACACATTAGGAAAACGATCTGTGTGAGCAAGAGTGCTGCAGTGTGCATTTTTCTGCATTACAAGTGATTGGGAAACATAGTCCTTATTTTTCCACATTGTGTAAGAAACAACGTGAGGCTTGAAAGAGTTTGAACAATGCTCCCCAAAACGTATTCCAGGAGTGAAAACACACGTTTCTAGAAAGACTCTGAAGCAGCAAGCAAAAGCATAGTGGCTGAGTGTTCTTTCAATGAGAAACACAGGCATTTCACTCTTCTGGAGTCAGTTTTCAGCCAGGAATTCATATGCATTTTGTAATGTGCAGAATGTAGCTACATGCTCGGGGGTTGTGTCATAGAAGAACCTCTCCTGCAGGAGCTTATTGCAACATTCATTATTTGGCTAAGTTCATTAGGGTTGGTTTTGGAAGGTGTTTCATCTTTGGTGAAATCCCGCTTCGTACGAAATATTTTCACAGCGCTGTTTCCAAGTGTCCACAAAGATCTGCTGCTTGAAACTGCCTACATGCACAACTCCCATACTGCTGTGCTCGTTTCACTACCTGGATTTTGGTTTCCTCTTCTTGCTTTGAAATGACAAGCCTTCATTCTGCATGCTACACACACCTTGTAGCAGTTTCAGTTTGAAGCATGTTGGTGCTCTCAAAAAGCTGTGTAACCTAGTTAGAGTGTGTCACTCTCCGGCACTGAATACACAACTTAGAGCTCCTTTGACCAGACACGCAACCACATCTTTTTGGGAAAGTGCTACCTCAAGTCACTTGCAAATGTAAGGGTTTCAAGGAGAAAATGAAGTCAATCATGGTTTTGCACTCTGCAAACAATAGAAATGACCTCTTGTACATGCCCGTGTGAATTTCACAGCAAAATGCCCTTCTTTTCTTGTTTCTTGAAAGTTCTCAACACATTAGGAGAACGATCTGTGTGAGCAAGAGTGCTGCAGTGTGCATTTTTCTGCATTACAAGTGATTGGGAAACATAGTCCTTATTTTTCCACATTGTGTAAGAAACAACGTGAGGCTTGAAAGAGTTTGAACAATGCTCCTCAAAACGTATTCCAGGAGTGAAAACACACGTTTCTAGAAAGACTCTGAAGCAGCAAGCAAAAGCATAGTGGCTGAGTGTTTTTTCAATGAAAAACACACGCATTTCACTCTTCTGGAGTCAGTTTTCAGCCAGGAATTCATATGCATTTTGTACTGTGCAGAATGTAGCTACATGCTCGGGGGGTTGTGTCATAGAAGCACCTCTCCTGCAGGAGCTTATTGCAGCATTCATTGTTTGGCTAAGTTCTTTAGGGTTGGTTTTGGAAGGTGTTTCATCTTTGGTGAAATCCCGCTTCGTACGAAATATTTTCACAGCGCTGTTTCCAAGTGTCCACAAAGATCTGCTGCTTGAAACTGCCTACATGCACATCTCCCATACTGCTGTGCTCGTTTCACTACCTGGATTTTGGTTTCCTCTTCTTGCTTTGAAATGACAAGCCTTCATTCTGCATGCTACACACACCTTGTAGCAGTTTCAGTTTGAAGCATGTTGGTGCTCTCAAAAAGCTGTGTAACCTAGTTAGAGTGTGTCACTCTCCAGCACTGAATACACAACTTAGAGCTCCTTTCACCACAGACACGCAACCACATCTTTTTGGGAAAGTGCTACCTCAAGTCACTTGCAAATGTAAGGGTTTCATAGAGAAAATGAAGTCAATCATGGTTTTGCACTCTGCAAACAGTAGAAATGACCTCTTGTGCATGCCCGTGTGAATTTCACAGCAAAATGCCCTTCTTTTCTTGTTTCTTGAAAGTTCTCAACACATTAGGAGAAAGATCTGTTTGAGCAAGAGTGATGCAGTGTGCATTTTTCTGCATAACAAGTGATTGGGAAACATACTCCTTATTTTTCCACATTGTGTAAGAAACAACGTGAGGCTTGCAAGAGTTTGAACAATGCACCCCAAAACGTATTCCAGGTGTGAAAACACACATTACTAGAAAGACTCTGAAGCAGCAAGCAAAAGCATAGTGGCTGAGTGTTCTTTCAATGAGAAACACACGCATTTCACTCTTCTGGAGTCAGTTTTCAGCCAGGAATTCATATGCATTTTGTACTGTGCAGAATGTAGCTACATGCTCGGGGGTTGTGTCATAGAAGCACCTCTCCTGCAGGAGCTTATTGCAACATTCATTATTTGGCTAAGTTCATTAGGGTTGGTTTTGGAAGGTGTTTCATCTTTGGTGAAATCCCGCTTCGTACGAAATATTTTCACAGCGCTGTTTCCAAGTGTCCACAAAGATCTGCTGCTTGAAACTGCCTACATGCACATCTCCCATACTGCTGTGCTCGTTTCACTACCTGGATTTTGGTTTCCTCTTCTTGCTTTGAAATGACAAGTCTTCATTCTGCATGCTACACACACCTTGTAGCAGTTTCAGTTTGAAGCATGTTGGTGCTCTCAAAAAGCTGTGTAACCTAGTTAGAGTGTGTCACTCTCCGGCACTGAATACACAACTTAGAGCTCCTTTCACCACAGACACGCAAACACATCTTTTTGGGAAAGTGCTACCACAAGTCAGTTGCAAATGTAAGGCTTTCATAGAGAAAATGAAGTCAATCATGGTTTTGTACTCTGCAAACAGTAGAAATGACCTCTTGTGCATGCCCGTGTGAATTTCACAGCAAAATGCCCTTCTTTTCTTGTTTCTTGAAAGTTCTCAACACATTAGGAGAAAGATCTGTTTGAGCAAGAGTGATGCAGTGTGCATTTTTCTGCATAACAAGTGATTGGGAAACATAGTCCTTATTTTTCCACATTGTGTAAGAAACAACGTGAGGCTTGCAAGACTTTGAACAATGCTCCCCAAAACGTATTCCAGGAGTGAAAACACACGTTTCTAGAAAGACTCTGAAGCAGCAAGCAAAAGCATAGTGGCTGAGTGTTCTTTCAATGAGAAACACACGCATTTCACTCTTCTGGAGTCAGTTTTCACCCAGGAATTCATATGCATTTTGTACTGTGCAGAATGTAGCTACATGCTCCGGGGTTGTGTCATAGAAGCACCTCTCCTGCAGGAGCTTATTGCAACATTCATTATTTGGCTAAGTTCATTAGGGTTGGTTTTGGAAGGTGTTTCATCTTTGGTGAAATCCCGCTTCGTACGAAATATTTCACAGCGCTGTTTCCAAGTGTCCACAAAGATCTGCTGCTTGAAACTGCCTACATGCACATCTCCCATACTGCTGTGCTCGTTTCACTACCTGGATTTTGGTTTTCTCTTCTTGCTTTGAAATGACAAGCCTTCATTCTGCATGCTACACACACCTTGTAGCAGTTTCAGTTTGAAGCATGTTGGTGCTCTCAAAAAGCTGTGTAACCTAGTTAGAGTGTGTCACTCTCCGGCACTGAATACACAATTTAGAGCTCCTTTGACCAGACACGCAACCACATCTTTTTGGGAAAGTGCTACCTCAAGTCACTTGCAAATGTAAGGGTTTCAAGGAGAAAATGAAGTCAATCATGGTTTTGCACTCTGCAAACAATAGAAATGACCTCTTGTACATGCCCGTGTGAATTTCATAGCAAAATGCCCTTCTTTTCTTGTTTCTTGAAAGTTCTCAACACATTAGGAGAAAGATCTGTTTGAGCAAGAGTGATGCAGTGTGCATTTTTCTGCATAACAAGTGATTGGGAAACATACTCCTTATTTTTCTACATTGTGTAAGAAACAACGTGAGGCTTGCAAGAGTTTGAACAATGCACCCCAAAACGTATTCCAGGTGTGAAAACACACGTTACTAGAAAGACTCTGAAGCAGCAAGCAAAAGCATAGTGGCTGAGTGTTCTTTTAATGAGAAACACACGCATTTCACTCTTCTGGAGTCAGTTTTCAGCCAGGAATTCATATGCATTTTGTACTGTGCAGAATGTAGCTACATGCTCGGGGGTTGTGTCATAGAAGCACCTCTCCTGCAGGAGCTTATTGCAACATTCATTATTTGGCTAAGTTCATTAGGGTTGGTTTTGGAAGGTGTTTCATCTTTGGTGAAATCCCGCTTCGTACGAAATATTTTCACAGCGCTGTTTCCAAGTGTACACAAAGATCTGCTGCTTGAAACTGCCTACATGCACATCTCCCATACTGCTGTGCTCGTTTCACTACCTGGATTTTGGTTTCCTCTTCTTGCTTTGAAATGACAAGCCTTCATTCTGCATGCTACACACACCTTGTAGCAGTTTCAGTTTGAAGCATGTTGGTGCTCTCAAAAAGCTGTGTAACCTAGTTAGAGTGTGTCACTCTCCGGCACTGAATACACAACTTAGAGCTCCTTTCACCACAGACACGCAAACACATCTTTTTGGGAAAGTGCTACCACAAGTCAGTTGCAAATGTAAGGCTTTCATAGAGAAAATGAAGTCAATCATGGTTTTGTACTCTGCAAACAGTAGAAATGACCTCTTGTGCATGCCCGTGTGAATTTCACAGCAAAATGCCCTTCTTTTCTTGTTTCTTGAAAGTTCTCAACACATTAGGAGAAAGATCTGTTTGAGCAAGAGTGATGCAGTGTGCATTTTTCTGCATAACAAGTGATTGGGAAACATAGTCCTTATTTTTCCACATTGTGTAAGAAACAACGTGAGGCTTGCAAGAGTTTGAACAATGCTCCCCAAAACGTATTCCAGGTGTGAAAACACACGTTTCTAGAAAGACTCTGAAGCAGCAAGCAAAAGCATAGTGGCTGAGTGTTCTTTCAATGAGAAACACACGCATTTCACTCTTCTGGAGTCAGTTTTCAGCCAGGAATTCATATGCATTTTGTACTGTGCAGAATGTAGCTACATGCTCGGGGGTTGTGTCATAGAAGCACCTCTCCTGCAGGAGCTTATTGCAACATTCATTATTTGGCTAAGTTCATTAGGGTTGGTTTTGGAAGGTGTTTCATCTTTGGTGTAATCCCGCTTCGTACGAAATATTTTCACAGCGCTGTTTCCAAGTGTCCACAAAGATCTGCTGCTTGAAACTGCCTACATGCACATCTCCCATACTGCTGTGCTCGTTTCACTACCTGGATTTTGGTTTCCTCTTCTTGCTTTGAAATGACAAGCCTTCATTCTGCATGCTACACACACCTTGTAGCAGTTTCAGTTTGAAGCATATTGGTGCTCTCAAAAAGCTGTGTAACCTAGTTAGAGTGTGTCACTCTCAGGCACTGAATACACAACTTAGAGCTTCTTTCACCACAGACACGCAACCATATCTTTTTGGGAAAGTGCTACCTCAAGTCACTTGCAAATGTAAGGGTTTCATAGAGAAAATGAAGTCAATCATGATTTTGCACTCTGCAAACTGTAGAAATGACCTCTTGTGCATGCCCGTGTGAATTTCACAGCAAATGCCCTTCTTTTCTTGTTTCTTGAAAGTTCTCAACACCTTAGGAGAAAGATCTGTTTGAGCAAGAGTGATGCAGTGTGCATTTTTCTGCATTACAATTGATTGGGAAACATACTCCTTATTTTTCCACATTGTGTAAGAAACAACGTGAGGCTTGCAAGAGTTTGAACAATGCTCCCCAAAACGTATTCCAGGAGTGAAAACACACGTTTCTAGAAAGACTCTGAAGCAGCAAGCAAAAGCATAGTGGCTGAGTGTTCTTTCAATGAGAAACACACGCATTTCACTCTTCTGAAGTCAGTTTTCAGCCAGGAATTCATATGCATTTTGTACTGTGCAGAATGTAGCTACATGCTCGGGGGTTGTGTCATAAAAGCACCTCTCCTGCAGGAGCTTATTGCAACATTCATGGTTTGGCTAAGTTCTTTAGGGTTGGTTTTGGAAGGTGTTTCATATTTGGTCAAATCCCGCTTCGTACGAAATATTTTCACAGCGCTGTTTCCAAGTGTCCACAAAGATGTGGTGCTTGAAACTGCCTACATGCACATCTCCCATACTGCTGTGCTCGTTTCACTACCTGGATTTTGGTTTCCTCTTCTCGCTTTGAAATGACAAGCCTTCATTCTGCATGCTACACACACCTTGTAGCAGTTTCAGTTTGAAGCATGTTGGTGCTCTCAAAAAGCTGTGTAACCTAGTTAGAGTGTGTCACTCTCCGGCACTGAATACACAACTTAGAGCTCCTTTGACCAGACACGCAACCACATCTTTTTGGGAAAGTGCTACCTCAAGTCACTTGCAAATGTAAGGGTTTCAAGGAGAAAATGAAGTCAATCATGGTTTTGCACTCTGCAAACAATAGAAATGACCTCTTGTACATGCCCGTGTGAATTTCACAGCAAAATGCCCTTCTTTTCTTGTTTCTTGAAAGTTCTCAACACGTTAGGAGAAAGATCTGTTTGAGCAAGAGTGATGCAGTGTGCATTTTTCTGCATAACAAGTGATTGGGAAACATACTCCTTATTTTTCCACATTGTGTAAGAAACAACGTGAGGCTTGCAAGAGTTTGAACAATGCACCCCAAAACGTATTCCAGGAGTGAAAACACACGTTTCTAGAAAGACTCTGAAGCAGCAAGAAAAAGCATAGTGGCTGAGTGTTCTTTCAATGAGAAACACACGCATTTCACTCTTCTGGAGTCAGTTTTCAGCCAGGAATTCATATGCATTTTGTATTGTGCAGAATGTAGCTACATGCTCCGGGGTTGTGTCATAGAAGCACCTCTCCTGCAGGAGCTTATTGCAACATTCATTATTTGGCTAAGTTCATTAGGGTTGGTTTTGGAAGGTGTTTCATCTTTGGTGAAATCCCGCTTCGTACGAAATATTTTCACAGCGCTGTTTCCAAGTGTCCACAAAGATCTGCTGCTTGAAACTGCCTACATGCACATCTCCCATACTGCTGTGCTCGTTTCACTACCTGGATTTTGGTTTCCTCTTCTTGCTTTGAAATAACAAGCCTTCATTCTGCATGCTACACACACCTTGTAGCAGTTTCAGTTTGAAGCATGTTGGTGCTCTCAAAAAGCTGTGTAACCTAGTTAGAGTGTGTCACTCTCCGGCACTGAATACAGAACTTAGAGCTCCTTTCACCACAGACACGCAAACACATCTTTTTGGGAAAGTGCTACCTCAAGTCACTTGCAAATGTAAGGCTTTCATAGAGAAAATGAAGTCAACCATGGTTTTGCACTCTGCAAACAGTAGAAATGACCTCTTGTGCATGCCCGTGTGAATTTCTCAGCAAAATGTCCTTCTTTTCTTGTTTCTTGAAAGTTCTCAACACATTAGGAGAACGATCTGTGTGAGCAAGAGTGCTGCAGTGTGCATTTTTCTGCATTACAAGTGATTGGGAAACATAGTCCTTATTTTTCCACATTGTGTAAGAAACAACGTGAGGCTTGAAAGAGTTTGAACAATGCTCCCCAAAACGTATTCCAGGAGTGAAAACACACGTTTCTGGAAAGACTCTGAAGCAGCAAGCAAAAGCATAGTGGCTGAGTGTTCTTTCAATGAAAAACACACGCATTTCACTCTTCTGGAGTCAGTTTTCAGCCAGGAATTCATATGCATTTTGTACTGTGCAGAATGTAGCTACATGCTCGGGGGGTTGTGTCATAGAAGCACCTCTCCTGCAGGAGCTTATTGCAGCATTCATTGTTTGGCTAAGTTATTTAGGGTTGGTTTTGGAAGGTGTTTCATCTTTGGTGAAATCCCGCTTCGTACGAAATATTTTCACAGCGCTGTTTCCAAGTGTCCACAAAGATCTGCTGCTTGAAACTGCCTACATGCACATCTCCCATACTGCTGTGCTCGTTTCACTACCTGTATTTTGGTTTCCTCTTCTTGCTTTTAAATGACAAGCCTTCAATCTGCATGCTACACACACCTTGTAGCAGTTTCAGTTTGAAGCATGTTGGTGCTCTCAAAAACTGTGTAACCTAGTTAGAGTGTGTCACTCTCTAGCACTGAATACACAACTTAGAGCTCCTTTCACCACAGACACTCAACCACATCTTTTTGGGAAAGTGCTACCTCAAGTCACTTGCAAATGTAAGGGTTTCAAGGAGAAAATGAAGTCAATCATGGTTTTGCACTCTGCAAAGAATAGAAATGACCTCTTGTACATGCCCGTGTGAATTTCACAGCAAAATGCCCTTCTTTTCTTGTTTCTTGAAAGTTCTCAACACATTAGGAGAAAGATATGTTTGAGCAAGAGTGATGCAGTGTGCATTTTTCTGCATAACAAGCGATTGGGAAACATTCTCCTTATTTTTCCACATTGTGTAAGAAACAACTTGAGGCTTGCAAGAGTTTGAACAATGCACCCCAAAACGTATTCCAGGTGTGAAAACACACGTTACTAGAAAGACTCTGAAGCAGCAAGCAAAAGCATAGTGGCTGAGTGTTCTTTCAATGAGAAACACACGCATTTCACTCTTCTGGAGTCAGTTTTCAGCCAGGAATTCATATGCATTTTGTACTGTGCAGAATGTAGCTACATGATCTGGGGTTGTGTCATAGAAGCACCTCTCCTGCAGGAGCTTATTGCAACATTCATTATTTGGCTAAGTTCATTAGGGTTGGTTTTGGAAGGTGTTTCATCTTTGGTGAAATCCCGCTTCGTACGAAATATTTTCACAGCGCTGTTTCCAAGTGTCCACAAAGATCTGCTGCTTGAAACTGCCTACATGCACATCTCCCATACTGCTGTGCTCGTTTCACTACCTGGATTTTGGTTTCCTCTTCTTGCTTTGAAATGACAAGCCTTCATTCTGCATGCTACACACACCTTGTAGCAGTTTCAGTTTGAAGCATGTTGGTGCTCTCAAAAAGCTGTGTAACCTAGTTAGAGTGTGTCACTCTCCGGCACTGAATACACAACTTAGAGCTCCTTTGACCACAGACACGCAAACACATCTTTTTGGGAAAGTGCTACCTCAAGTCACTTGAAAATGTAAGGGAGAATATGAAGTCAATCATGGTTTTGCACTCTGCAAACAGTAGAAATGACCTCTTGTACATGCCCGTGTGAATTTCACAGCAAAATGCCCCTCTTTTCTTGTTTCTTGAAAGTTCTCAACACATTAGGAGAAAGATCTGTTTGAGCAAGAGTGATGCAGTGTGCATTTTTCTGCATTACAAGTGATTGGGAAACATACTCCTTATTTTTCCACATTGTGTAAGAAACAACGTGAGGCTTGCAAGAGTTTGAACAATGCACCCCAAATCGTATTCCAGGTGTGAAAACACACGTTTCTAGAAAGACTCTGAAGCAGCAAGCAAAAGCATAGTGGCTGAGTGTTCTTTCAATGAGAAACACACGCATTTCACTCTTCTGGAGTCAGTTTTCAGGCAGGAATTCATATGCATTTTGTACTGTGCAGAATGTAGCTACATGCTCGGGGGTTGTGTCATAGAAGCACCTCTCCTGCAGGAGCTTATTGCAACATTCATTGTTTGGCTAAGTTCTTTAGGGTTGGTTTTGGAAAGTGTTTCATATTTGGTCAAATCCCGCTTCGTACGAAATATTTTCACAGCGCTGTTTCCAAGTGTCCACAAAGATCTGCTGCTTGAAACTGCCTACATGCACATCTCCCATACTGCTGTGCTCGTTTCACTACCTGGAATTTGGTTTCCTCTTCTTGCTTTGAAATGACAAGCCTTCATTCTCCATGCTACACACACCTTGTAGCAGTTTCAGTTAGAAGCATATTGGTGCTCTCAAAAAGCTGTGTAACCTAGTCAGAGTGTGTCACTCTCCAGCACTGAATACACAACTTAGAGCTCCTTTGACCACAGACACGCAACCACATCTTTTTGGGAAAGTGTTACCTCAAGTCACTTGCAAATGTAAGGGTTTCATAGACAAAATGAAGTCAATCATGATTTTGCACTCTGCAAACAGTAGAAATGACCTCTTGTGCATGCCCGTGTGAATTTCACAGCAAAATACCCTTCTTTTCTTGTTTCTTGAAAGTTCTCAACATATTAGGAGAAAGATCTGTGTGAGCAAGAGTGATGCAGTGTGCATTTTTCTGCATTACAAGTGATTGGGAAAAATACTCCTTATTTTTCCACATTGTGTAAGAAACAACGTGAGGCTTGCAAGAGTTTGAACAATGCACCCCAAAACGTATTCCAGGAGTGAAAACACACGTTTCTAGAAAGACTCTGAAGCAGCAAGCAAAAGCATAGTGGCTGAGTGTTCCATCAATGAGAAACACACGCATTTCACTCTTCTGGAGTCAGTTTTCAGCCAGGAATTCATATGCATTTTGTACTGTGCAGAATGTAGCTACATGCTCGGGGGTTGTGTCATAGAAGCACCTCTCCTGCAGGAGCTTATTGCAACATTCATTGTTTGGCTAAGTTCTTTAGGGTTGGTTTTGGAAGGTGTTTCATATTTGGTCAAATCCCGCTTCGTACGAAATATTTTCACAGCGCTGTTTCCAAGTGTCCACAAAGATCTTCTGGTTGAAACTGCCTACATGCACATCTCCCATACTGCTGTGCGCGTTTCACTACCTGGATTTTGGTTTCCTCTTCTTCCTTTGAAATGCAAGCCTTCATTCTCCATGCTACACACACCTTGTAGCAGTTTTAGTTAGAAGCATATTGGTGCTCTCAAAAAGCTGTGTAACCTAGTTAGAGTGTGTCACTCTCCGGCACTGAATACACAACTTAGAGCTCCTCTCACCACAGACACGCAAACACATCTTTTTGGGAAAGTGCTACCTCAAGTCACTTGCAAATGTAAGGGTTTCATGGAGAAAATGAAGTCAATCATGGTTTTGCACTCTGCAAACAATAGAAATGACCTCTTGTACATGCCCGTGTGAATTTCACAGCAAAATGCCCTTCTTTTCTTGTTTCTTGAAAGTTCTCCACACGTTAGGAGAAAGATCTGTTTGAGCAAGAGTGATGCAGTGTGCATTTTTCTGCATTACAAGTGATTGGGAAACATACACCTTATTTTTCCACATTGTGTAAGAAACAACGTGAGGCTTGCAAGAGTTTGAACAATGCACCCCAAAACGTATTTCAGGAGTGAAAACACACGTTTCTAGAAAGACTCTGAAGCAGCAAGCAAAAGCATAGTGGCTGAGTGTTCTTTCAATGAGAAACACACGCATTTCACTCTTCTGGAGTCAGTTTTCAGCCAGGAATTCATATGCATTTTGTACTGTGCAGAATGTAGCTACATGCTCGGGGGTTGTGTCATAGAAGCACCTCTCCTGCAGGAGCTTATTGCAACATTCATTGTTTGGCTAAGTTCTTTAGGGTTGGTTTTGGAAGGTGTTTCATATTTGGTCAAATCCCGCTTTGTACGAAATATTTTCACAGCGCTGTTTCCAAGTGTCCACAAAGATCTGCTGCTTGAAACTGCCTACATGCACATCTCCCATACTGCTTTGCTCGTTTCACTACCTGGATTTTGGTTTCCTCTTCTTGCTTTGAAATGACAAGCCTTCATTCTCCATGCTACCCACACCTTGTAGCAGTTTCAGTTAGAGGCATATTGGTGCTCTCAAAAAGCTGTGTAACCTAGTTAGAGTGTGTCACTCTCCGGCACTGAATACACAACTTAGAGCTCCTCTGACCAGAGACACGCAAACACATCTTTTTGGGAAAGTGCTACCTCAAGTCACTTGCAAATGTAAGGGTTTCATGGAGAAAATGAAGTCAATCATGGTTTTGCACTCTTCAAACAATAGAAATGACCTCTTGTACATGCCCGTGTGAATTTCACAGCAAAATGCCCTTCTTTTCTTGTTTCTTGAAAGTTCTCAACACATTAGGAGAAATATCTGTGTGAGCAAGAGTGCTGCAGTGTGCATTTTTCTGCATTACAAGTGATTGGGAAACATAATCCTTATATTTCCACATTGTGTAAGAAACAACGTGAGGCTCGCAAGAGTTTGAACAATGCACCCCAAAACGTATTCCAGGAGTGAAAACACACGATTTGGTCAAATCCCGCTTCGTACGAAATATTTTCACAGCGTTGTTTCCAAGTGTCCACAAAGATCTGCTGCTTGAAACTTCTTACATGCACATCTTCCATACTGCTGTGCTCGTTTCACTACCTGGATTTTGGTTTCCTCTTCTTTCTTTGAAATGACAAGCCTTCATTCTGCATGCTACACACACCTTGTAGCAGTTTCAGTTTGAAGCATGTTGGTGCTCTCAAAAAGCTGTGTAACCTAGTTAGAGTGTGTCACTCTCTGGCACTGAATACACAACTCAGAGCTCCTTTCACCACAGACACAACCACATCTTTTTGGGAGAGTGCTACCTCAAGTCACTTGCAAATGTAAGGGTTTCATGGAGAAAATGAAGTCAATCATGGTTTTGCACTCTGCAAACAATAGAAATGACCTCTTGTACATGCCCGTGTGAATTTCACAGCAAATGCCCTTCTTTTCTTGTTTCTTGAAATTTCTCAACACATTAGGAGAAAGATCTGTTTGAGCAAGGGTGATGCAGTGTGCATTTTTCTGCATTACAATTGATTGGGAAACATACTCCTTATTTTTCCACATTGTGTAAGAAACAACGTGAGGCTTGCAAGAGTTTGAACAATGCTCCCCAAAACGTATTCCAGGAGTGAAAACACACGTTTCTAGAAAGACTCTGAAGCAGCAAGCAAAAGCATAGTGGCTGAGTATTCTTTCAATGAGAAACACACTCATTTCACTCTTCTGGAGTCAGTTTTCAGCCAGGAATTCATATGCATTTTGTACTGTGCAGAATGTAGCTACATGCTCGGGGGTTGTGTCATAGAAGCACCTCTCCTGCAGGAGCTTATTGCAACATTCATTGTTTGGCTAAGTTCTTTAGGGTTGGTTTTGGAAGGTGTTTCATATTTGGTCAAATCCCGCTTCGTACGAAATATTTTCACAGCGCTGTTTCCAAGTGTCCACAAAGATCTGCTGCTTGAAACTGCCTACATGCACATATCCCATACTGCTGTGCTCGTTTCACTACCTGGATTTTGGTTTCCTCTTCTTGCTTTGAAATGACAAGCCTTCATTCTGCATGCTACACACACCTTGTAGCAGTTTCAGTTTGAAGCATGTTGGTGCTCTCAAAAAGCTGTGTAACCTAGATAGAGTGTGTCACTCTCCGGCACTGAATACACAACTTAGAGCTCCTTTCACCACAGACACGCCACCACATCTTTTTGGGAAAGTGCTACCTCAAGTCACTTGCAAATGTAAGGCTTTCATAGAGAAAATGAAGTCAATCATGGTTTTGCACTCTGCAAACAGTAGAAATGACCTCTTGTGCATGCCCGTGTGAATTTCACAGCAAATGCCCTTCTTTTCTTGTTTCTTGAAAGTTCTCAACACATTAGGAGAAAGATCTGTTTGAGCAAGAGTGATGCAGTGTGCATTTTTCTGCATTACAATTGATTGGGAAAGATACTCCTTATTTATCCACATTGTGTAAGAAACAACGTGAGGCTTGCAAGAGTTTGAACAATGCTCCCCAAAACGTATTCCAGGAGTGAAAACACACGTTTCTAGAAAGACTCTGAAGCAGCAAGCAAAAGCATAGTGGCTGAGTATTCTTTCAATGAGAAACACACGCATTTCACTCTTCTGGAGTCAGTTTTCAGCCAGGAATTCATATGCATTTTGTACTGTGCAGAATGTAGCTACATGCTCGGGGGTTGTGTCATAGAAGCACCTCTCCTGCAGGAGCTTATTGAAACATTCATTGTTTGGCTAAGTTCTTTAGGGTTGGTTTTGGAAGGTGTTTCATATTTGGTCAAATCCCGCTTCGTACGAAATATTTTCACAGCGCTGTTTCCAAGTGTCCACAAAGATCTGCTGCTTGAAAGTGCCTACATGCACATATCCCATACTGATGTGCTCGTTTCACTACCTGGATTTTGGTTTCCTCTTCTTGCTTTGAAATGACAAGCCTTCATTCTGCATGCTACACACACCTTGTAGCAGTTTCAGTTTGAAGCATGTTGGTGCTCTCAAAAAGCTGTGTAACCTAGTTAGAGTGTGTCACTCTCCGGCACTGAATACACAACTTAGAGCTTCTTTCACCACAGACACGCAAACATATCTTTTTGGGAGAGTGCTACATCAAGTCACTTGCAAATGTAAGGGTTTCATAGAGAAAATGAAGTCAATCATGATTTTGCACTCTGCAAACAGTAGAAATGACCTCTTGTGCATGCCCGTGTGAATTTCACAGCAAATGCCCTTCTTTTCTTGTTTCTTGAAAGTTCTCAACACATTAGGAGAAAGATCTGTTTGAGCAAGAGTGATGCAGTGTGCATTTTTCTGCATTACAATTGATTGGGAAACATACTCCTTATTTTTCCACATTGTGTAAGAAACAACGTGAGGCTTGCAAGAGTTTGAACAATGCTCCCCAAAACGTATTCCAGGAGTGAAAACACACGTTTCTAGAAAGACTCTGAAGCAGCAAGCAAAAGCATAGTGGCTGAGTATTCTTTCAATGAGAAACACACTCATTTCACTCTTCTGGAGTCAGTTTTCAGCCAGGAATTCATATGCTTTTTGTACTGTGCAGAATGTAGCTACATGCTTGGGGGTTGTGTCATAGAAGCACCTCTCCTGCAGGAGCTTATTGCAACATTCATTGTTTGGCTAAGTTCTTTAGGGTTGGTTTTGGAAGGTGTTTCATATTTGGTCAAATCCCGCTTCGTACGAAATATTTTCACAGCGCTGTTTCCAAGTGTCCACAAAGATCTGCTGCTTGAAACTGCCTACATGCACATATCCCATACTGCTGTGCTCGTTTCACTACCTGGATTTTGGTTTCCTCCTCTTGCTTTGAAATGACAAGCCTTCATTCTGCATGCTACACACACCTTGTAGCAGTTTCAGTTTGAAGCATGTTGGTGCTCTCTAAAGCTGTGTAACCTAGATAGAGTGTGTCACTCTCCGGCACTGAATACACAACTTAGAGCTCCTTTCACCACAGACACGCAACCACATCTTTTTGGGAAAGTGCTACCTCAAGTCACTTGCAAATGTAAGGCTTTCATAGAGAAAATGAAGTCAATCATGGTTTTGCACTCTGCAAACAGTAGAAATGACCTCTTGTGCATGCCCGTGTGAATTTCACAGCAAATGCCCTTCTTTTCTTGTTTCTTGAAAGTTCTCAACACATTAGGAGAAAGATCTGTTTGAGCAAGAGTGATGCAGTGTGCATTTTTCTGCATTACAATTGATTGGGAAAGATACTCCTTATTTATCCACATTGTGTAAGAAACAACGTGAGGCTTGCAAGAGTTTGAACAATGCTCCCCAAAACGTATTCCAGGAGTGAAAACACACGTTTCTAGAAAGACTCTGAAGCAGCAAGCAAAAGCATAGTGGCTGAGTATTCTTTCAATGAGAAACACACGCATTTCACTCTTCTGGAGTCAGTTTTCAGCCAGGAATTCATATGCATTTTGTACTGTGCAGAATGTAGCTACATGCTCGGGGGTTGTGTCATAGAAGCACCTCTCCTGCAGGAGCTTATTGAAACATTCATTGTTTGGCTAAGTTCTTTAGGGTTGGTTTTGGAAGGTGTTTCATATTTGGTCAAATCCCGCTTCGTACGAAATATTTTCACAGCGCTGTTTCCAAGTGTCCACAAAGATCTGCTGCTTGAAACTGCCTACATGCACATATCCCATACTGCTGTGCTCGTTTCACTACCTGGATTTTGGTTTCCTCTTCTTGCTTTGAAATGACAAGCCTTCATTCTGCATGCTACACACACCTTGTAGCAGTTTCAGTTTGAAGCATGTTGGTGCTCTCAAAAAGCTGTGTAACCTAGTTAGAGTGTGTCACTCTCCGGCACTGAATACACAACTTAGAGCTTCTTTCACCACAGACACGCAAACATATCTTTTTGGGTGAGTGCTACATCAAGTCACTTGCAAATGTAAGGCTTTCATAGAGAAAATGAAGTCAATCATGGTTTTGCACTCTGCAAACAGTAGAAATGACCTCTTGTGCATGCCCGTGTGAATTTCACAGCAAATGCCCTTCTTTTCTCGTTTCTTGAAAGTTCTCAACACATTAGGAGAAAGATCTGTTTGAGCAAGAGTGATGCAGTGTGCATTTTTCTGCATTACAATTGATTGGGAAAGATACTCCTTATTTATCCACATTGTGTAAGAAACAACGTGAGGCTTGCAAGAGTTTGAACAATGCTCCCCAAAACGTATTCCAGGAGTGAAAACACACGTTTCTAGAAAGACTCTGAAGCAGCAAGCAAAAGCATAGTGGCTGAGTATTCTTTCAATGAGAAACACACGCATTTCACTCTTCTGGAGTCAGTTTTCAGCCAGGAATTCATATGCATTTTGTACTGTGCAGAATGTAGCTACATGCTCGGGGGTTGTGTCATAGAAGCACCTCTCCTGCAGGAGTTTATTGCAACATTCATTGTTTGGCTAAGTTCTTTAGGGTTGGTTTTGGAAGGTGTTTCATCTTTGGTGAAATCCCGCTTCGTACGAAATATTTTCACAGCGCTGTTTCCAAGTGTCCACAAAGATCTGCTGCTTGAAACTGCCTACATGCACATCTCCCATACTGCTGTGCTCGTTTCACTACCTGGATTTTGGTTTCCTCTTCTTGCTTTGAAATGACAAGCCTTCATTCTGCATGCTACACACACCTTGTAGCAGTTTCAGTTTGAAGCATGTTGGTGCTCTCAAAAAGCTGTGTAACCTAGTTAGAGTGTGTCACTCTCCGGCACTGAATACACAACTTAGAGCTTCTTTCACCACAGACACGCAAACATATCTTTTTGGGAGAGTGCTACATCAAGTCACTTGCAAATGTAAGGGTTTCATAGAGAAAATGAAGTCAATCATGATTTTGCACTCTGCAAACAGTAGAAATGACCTCTTGTGCATGCCCGTGTGAATTTCACAGCAAATGCCCTTCTTTTCTTGTTTCTTGAAAGTTCTCAACACATTAGGAGAAAGATCTGTTTGAGCAAGAGTGATGCAGTGTGCATTTTTCTGCATTACAATTGATTGGGAAACATACTCCTTATTTTTCCACATTGTGTAAGAAACAACGTGAGGCTTGCAAGAGTTTGAACAATGCTCCCCAAAACGTATTCCAGGAGTGAAAACACACGTTTCTAGAAAGACTCTGAAGCAGCAAGCAAAAGCATAGTGGCTGAGTGTTCTTTCAATGAGAAACACACGCATTTCACTCTTCTGAAGTCAGTTTTCAGCCAGGAATTCATATGCATTTTGTACTGTGCAGAATGTAGCTACATGCTCGGGGGTTGTGTCATAGAAGCACCTCTCCTGCAGGAGCTTATTGCAACATTCATGGTTTGGCTAAGTTGTTTAGGGTTGGTTTTGGAAGGTGTTTCATATTTGGTCAAATCCCGCTTCGTACGAAATATTTTCACAGCGCTGTTTCCAAGTGTCCACAAAGATCTGCTGCTTGAAACTGCCTACATGCACATCTCCCATACTGCTGTGCTCGTTTCACTACCTGGATTTTGGTTTCCTCTTCTTGCTTTGAAATGACAAGCCTTCATTCTGCATGCTACACACACCTTGTAGCAGTTTCAGTTTGAAGCATGTTGGTGCTCTCAAAAAGCTGTGTGACCTAGTTAGAGTGTGTCACTCTCCGGCACTGAATACACAACTTAGAGCTTCTTTCACCACAGACACGCAAACATATCTTTTTGGGAAAGTGCTACCTCAAGTCACTTGCAAATGTAAGGGTTTCATAGAGAAAATGAAGTCAATCATGATTTTGCACTCTGCAAACAGTAGAAATGACTTCTTGTGCATGCCCGTGTGAATTTCACAGCAAATGCCCTTCTTTTCTTGTTTCTTGAAAGTTCTCAACACATTAGGAGAAAGATCTGTTTGAGCAAGAGTGATGCAGTGTGCATTTTTCTGCATAACAAGTGATTGGGAAACATACTCCTTATTTTTCCACATTGTGTAAGAAACAACGTGAGGCTTGCAAGAGTTTGAACAATGCACCCCAAAACGTATTCCAGGTCTGAAAACACACGTTTCTAGAAAGACTCTGAAGCAGCAAGCAAAAGCATAGTGGCTGAGTGTTCTTTCAATGAGAAACACACGCATTTCACTCTTCTGAAGTCAGTTTTCAGCCAGGAATTCATATGCATTTTGTACTGTGCAGAATGTAGCTACATGCTCGGGGGTTGTGTCATAGAAGCACCTCTCCTGCAGGAGCTTATTGCAACATTCATTATTTGGCTAAGTTCATTAGGGTTGGTTTTGGAAGGTGTTTCATCTTTGGTGAAATCCCGCATCGTACGAAATATTTTCACAGCGCTGTTTCCAAGTGTCCACAAAGATCTGCTGCATGAAACTGCCTACATGCACATCTCCCATACTACTGTGCTCGTTTCACTACCTGGATTTTGGTTTCCTCTTCTTGCTTTGAAATGACAAGCCTTCATTCTGCATGCTACACACACCTTGTAGCAGTTTCAGTTTGAAGCATGTTGGTGCTCTCAAAAAGCTGTGTAACCTAGTTAGAGTGTGTCACTCTCCGGCTCTGAATACAGAACTTAGAGCTCCTTTCAACACAGACACGCAAACACATCTTTTTGGGAAAGTGCTACCTTAAGTCACTTGCAAATGTAAGGGTTTCATAGAGAAAATGAAGTCAATCATGGTTTTGCACTCTGCAAACAGTAGAAATGACCTCTTGTGCATGCCCGTGTGAATTTCACAGCAAAATGCCCTTCTTTTCTTGTTTCTTGAAAGTTCTCAACACATTAGGAGAAAGATCTGTTTGAGCAAGAGTGATGCAGTGTGCATTTTTCTGCATTAGAAGTGATTGGGAAACATACTCCTTATTTTTCCACATTGTGTAAGAAACAACGTGAGGCTTGCAAGACCTTGAACAATGCACCCTAAAACGTATTCCAGGAGTGAAAACACACGTTTCTAGAAAGACTCTGAAGCAGCAAGCAAAAGCATAGTGGCTGAGTGTTCTTTCAATGAGAAACACACGCATTTCACTCTTCTGGAGTCAGTTTTCAGCCAGGAATTCATATGCATTTTGTACTGTGCAGAATGTAGCTACATGCTCGGGGGTTGTGTCATAGAAGAACCTCTCCTGCAGGAGCTTATTGCAACATTCATTATTTGGCTAAGTTCATTAGGGTTGGTTTTGGAAGGTGTTTCATCTTTGGTGAAATCCCGCTTCGTACGAAATATTTTCACAGCGCTGTTTCCAAGTGTCCACAAAGATCTGCTGCTTGAAACTGCCTACATGCACATCTCCCATACTGCTGTGCTCGTTTCACTACCTGTATTTTGGTTTCCTCTTCTTGCTTTGAAATGACAAGCCTTCATTCTGCATGCTACACACACCTTGTAGCAGTTTCAGTTTGAAGCATGTTGGTGCTCTCAAAAAGCTGTGTAACCTAGTTAGAGTGTGTCACTCTCCGGCACTGAATACACAACTTAGAGCTTCTTTCACCACAGACACGCAAACATATCTTTTTGGGAAAGTGCTACCTCAAGTCACTTGCAAATGTAAGGGTTTCATAGAGAAAATGAAGTCAATCATGATTTTGCACTCTGCAAACAGTAGAAATGACTTCTTGTGCATGCCCGTGTGAATTTCACAGCAAATGCCCTTCTTTTCTTGTTTCTTGAAAGTTCTCAACACATTAGGAGAAAGATCTGTTTGAGCAAGAGTGATGCAGTGTGCATTTTTCTGCATTACAATTGATTGGGAAACATACTCCTTATTTTTCCACATTGTGTAAGAAACAACGTGAGGCTTGCAAGAGTTTGAACAATGCACCCCAAAACGTATTCCAGGTCTGAAAACACACGTTTCTAGAAAGACTCTGAAGCAGCAAGCAAAAGCATAGTGGCTGAGTGTTCTTTCAATGAGAAACACACGCATTTCACTCTTCTGAAGTCAGTTTTCAGCCAGGAATTCATATGCATTTTGTACTGTGCAGAATGTAGCTACATGCTCGGGGGTTGTGTCATAGAAGCACCTCTCCTGCAGGAGCTTATTGCAACATTCATTATTTGGCTAAGTTCATTAGGGTTGGTTTTGGAAGGTGTTTCATCTTTGGTGAAATCCCGCATCGTACGAAATATTTTCACAGCGCTGTTTCCAAGTGTCCACAAAGATCTGCTGCTTGAAACTGCCTACATGCACATCTCCCATACTGCTGTGCTCGTTTCACTACCTGGATTTTGGTTTCCTCTTCTTGCTTTGAAATGACAAGCCTTCATTCTGCATGCTACACACACCTTGTAGCAGTTTCAGTTTGAAGCATGTTGGTGCTCTCAAAAAGCTGTGTAACCTAGTTAGAGTGTGTCACTCTCCGGCACTGAATACACAACTTAGAGCTCCTTTCACCACAGACACGCAACCACATCTTTTTGGGAAAGTGCTACCTCAAGTCACTTGCAAATGTAAGGCTTTCATCGAGAAAATGAAGTCAATCATGGTTTTGCACTCTGCAAACAGTAGAAATGACCTCTTGTGCATGCCCGTGTGAATTTCACAGCAAATGCCCTTCTTTTCTTGTTTCTTGAAAGTTCTCAACACATTAGGAGAAAGATCTGTTTGAGCAAGAGTGATGCAGTGTGCATTTTTCTGCATTACAATTGATTGGGAAACATACTCCTTATTTTTCCACATTGTGTAAGAAACAACGTGAGGCTTGCCAGAGTTTGAACAATGCTCCCCAAAACGTATTCCAGGAGTGAAAACACACGTTTCTAGAAAGACTCTGAAGCAGCAAGCAAAAGCATAGTGGCTGAGTATTCTTTCAATGAGAAACACACGCATTTCACTCTTCTGGAGTCAGTTTTCAGCCAGGAATTCATATGCATTTTGTACTGTGCAGAATGTAGCTACATGCTCGGGGGTTGTGTCATAGAAGCACCTCTCCTGCAGGAGCTTATTGCAACATTCATTGTTTGGCTAAGTTCTTTAGGGTTGGTTTTGGAAGGTGTTTCATATTTGGTCAAATCCCGCTTCGTACGAAATATTTTCACAGCGCTGTTTCCAAGTGTCCACAAAGATCTGCTGCTTGAAACTGCCTACATGCACATCTCCCATACTGCTGTGCTCGTTTCACTACCTGGATTTTGGTTTCCTCTTCTTGCTTTGAAATGACAAGCCTTCATTCTGCATGCTACACACACCTTGTAGCAGTTTCAGTTTGAAGCATGTTGGTGCTCTCAAAAAGCTGTGTAACCTATTTAGAGTGTGTCACTCTCCGGCACTGAATACACAACTTAGAGCTTCTTTCACCACAGACACGCAAACATATCTTTTTGGGAAAGTGCTACCTCAAGTCACTTGCAAATGTAAGGGTTTCATAGAGAAAATGAAGTCAATCATGATTTTGCACTCTGCAAACAGTAGAAATGACTTCTTGTGCATGCCCGTGTGAATTTCACAGCAAATGCCCTTCTTTTCTTGTTTCTTGAAAGTTCTCAACACATTAGGAGAAAGATCTGTTTGAGCAAGAGTGATGCAGTGTGCATTTTTCTGCATAACAAGTGATTGGGAAACATACTCCTTATTTTTCCACATTGTGTAAGAAACAACGTGAGGCTTGCAAGAGTTTGAACAATGCACCCCAAAACGTATTCCAGGTCTGAAAACACACGTTTCTAGAAAGACTCTGAAGCAGCAAGCAAAAGCATAGTGGCTGAGTGTTCTTTCAATGAGAAACACACGCATTTCACTCTTCTGAAGTCAGTTTTCAGCCAGGAATTCATATGCATTTTGTACTGTGCAGAATGTAGCTACATGCTCGGGGGTTGTGTCATAGAAGCACCTCTCCTGCAGGAGCTTATTGCAACATTCATTATTTGGCTAAGTTCATTAGGGTTGGTTTTGGAAGGTGTTTCATCTTTGGTGAAATCCCGCATCGTACGAAATATTTTCACAGCGCTGTTTCCAAGTGTCCACAAAGATCTGCTGCTTGAAACTGCCTACATGCACATCTCCCATACTGCTGTGCTCGTTTCACTACCTGGATTTTGGTTTCCTCTTCTTGCTTTGAAATGACAAGCCTTCATTCTGCATGCTACACACACCTTGTAGCAGTTTCAGTTTGAAGCATGTTGGTGCTCTCAAAAAGCTGTGTAACCTAGTTAGAGTGTGTCACTCTCCGGCTCTGAATACAGAACTTAGAGCTCCTTTCACCACAGACACGCAAACACATCTTTTTGGGAAAGTGCTACCTCAAGTCACTTTCAAATGTAAGGGTTTCATAGAGAAAATGAAGTCAATCATGGTTTTGCACTCTGCAAACAGTAGAAATGACCTCTTGTGCATGCACGTGTGAATTTCACAGCAAAATGCCCTTCTTTTCTTGTTTCTTGAAAGTTCTCAACACATTAGGAGAAAGATCGGTTTGAGCAAGAGTGATGCAGTGTGCATTTTTCTGCATTACAAGTGATTGGGAAACATACTCCTTATTTTTCCACATTGTGTAAGAAACAACGTGAGGCTTGCAAGACTTTGAACAATGCACCCTAAAACGTATTCCAGGAGTGAAAACACACGTGTCTAGAAAGTCTCTGAAGCAGCAAGCAAAAGCATAGTGGCTGAGTGTTCTTTCAATGAGAAACACACGCATTTCACTCTTCTGGAGTCAGTTTTCAGCCAGGAATTCATATGCATTTTGTACTGTGCAGAATGTAGCTACATGCTCGGGGGTTGTGTCATAGAAGCACCTCTCCTGCAGGAGCTTATTGCAACATTCATTGTTTGGCTAAGTTCTTTGGGGTTGGTTTTGGAAGGTGTTTCATATTTGGTCAAATCCCGCTTCGTACGAAATATTTTCACAGCGCTGTTTCCAAGTGTCCACAAAGATCTGCTGGTTGAAACTGCCTACATGCACATCTCCCATACTGCTGTGTTCGTTTCATTACCTGGATTTTGGTTTCCTCTTCTTGCTTTGAAATGACAAGCCTTCATTCTGCATGCTACACACACCTTGTAGCAGTTTCAGTTTGAAGCATGTTGGTGCTCTCAAAAACTGTGTAACCTCGTTAGAGTGTGTCACTCTCCAGCACTGAATACACAACTTAGAGCTCCTTTCACCACAGACACGCAACCACATCTTTTTGGAAAGTGCTACCTCAAGTCACTTGCAAATGTAAGGGTTCCATAGAGAAAATGAAGTCAATCATGATTTTGCACTCTGCAAACAGTAGAAATGACTTCTTCTGCATGCCCGTGTGAATTTCACAGCAAATGCCCTTCTTTTCTTGTTTCTTGAAAGTTCTCAACACATTAGGAGAAAGATCTGTTTGAGCAAGAGTGATGCAGTGTGCATTTTTCTGCATTACAATTGATTGGGAAACATACTCCTTATTTTTCCACATTGTGTAAGAAACAACGTGAGGCTTGCAAGAGTTTGAACAATGCTCCCCAAAACGTATTCCAGGAGTGAAAACAGACGTTTCTAGAAAGACTCTGAAGCAGCAAGCAAAAGCATAGTGGCTGAGTGTTCTTTCAATGAGAAACACACGCATTTCACTCTTCTGAAGTCAGTTTTCAGCCAGGAATTCATATGCATTTTGTACTGTACAGAATGTAGCTACATGCTGGGGGGTTGTGTCATAGAAGCACCTCTCCTGCAGGAGCTTATTGCAACATTCATGGTTTGGCTAAGTTGTTTAGGGTTGGTTTTGGAAGGTGTTTCATATTTGGTCAAATCCCGCTTCGTACGAAATATTTTCACAGCGCTGTTTCCAAGTGTCCACAAAGATCTGCTGCTTGAAACTGCCTACATGCACATCTCCCATACTGCTGTGCTCGTTTCACTACCTGGATTTTGGTTTCCTCTTCTTGCTTTGAAATGACAAGCCTTCATTCTGCATGCTACACACACCTTGTTGCAGTTTCAGTTTGAAGCATGTTGGTGCTCTCAAAAAGCTGTGTAACCTAGTTAGAGTGTGTCACTCTCCGGCACTGAATACACAACTTAGAGCTCCTTTCACCACAGACACGCAACCACATCTTTTTGGGAAAGTGCTACCTCAAGTCACTTGCAAATGTAAGGCTTTCATCGAGAAAATGAAGTCAATCATGGTTTTGCACTCTGCAAACAGTAGAAATGACCTCTTGTGCATGCCCGTGTGAATTTCACAGCAAATGCCCTTCTTTTCTTGTTTCTTGAAAGTTCTCAACACATTAGGAGAAAGATCTGTTTGAGCAAGAGTGATGCAGTGTGCATTTTTCTGCATTACAATTGATTGGGAAACATACTCCTTATTTTTCCACATTGTGTAAGAAACAACGTGAGGCTTGCCAGAGTTTGAACAATGCTCCCCAAAACGTATTCCAGGAGTGAAAACACACGTTTCTAGAAAGACTCTGAAGCAGCAAGCAAAAGCATAGTGGCTGAGTATTCTTTCAATGAGAAACACACGCATTTCACTCTTCTGGAGTCAGTTTTCAGCCAGGAATTCATATGCATTTTGTACTGTGCAGAATGTAGCTACATGCTCGGGGGTTGTGTCATAGAAGCACCTCTCCTGCAGGAGCTTATTGCAACATTCATTGTTTGGCTAAGTTCTTTAGGGTTGGTTTTGGAAGGTGTTTCATATTTGGTCAAATCCCGCTTCGTACGAAATATTTTCACAGCGCTGTTTCCAAGTGTCCACAAAGATCTGCTGCTTGAAACTGCCTACATGCACATCTCCCATACTGCTGTGCTCGTTTCACTACCTGGATTTTGGTTTCCTCTTCTTGCTTTGAAATGACAAGCCTTCATTCTGCATGCTACACACACCTTGTAGCAGTTTCAGTTTGAAGCATGTTGGTGCTCTCAAAAAGCTGTGTAACCTAGTTAGAGTGTGTCACTCTCCGGCACTGAATACACAACTTAGAGCTTCTTTCACCACAGACACGCAAACATATCTTTTTGGGAAAGTGCTACCTCAAGTCACTTGCAAATGTAAGGGTTTCATAGAGAAAATGAAGTCAATCATGATTTTGCACTCTGCAAACAGTAGAAATGACTTCTTGTGCATGCCCGTGTGAATTTCACAGCAAATGCCCTTCTTTTCTTGTTTCTTGAAAGTTCTCAACACATTAGGAGAAAGATCTGTTTGAGCAAGAGTGATGCAGTGTGCATTTTTCTGCATAACAAGTGATTGGGAAACATACTCCTTATTTTTCCACATTGTGTAAGAAACAACGTGAGGCTTGCAAGAGTTTGAACAATGCACCCCAAAACGTATTCCAGGTCTGAAAACACACGTTTCTAGAAAGACTCTGAAGCAGCAAGCAAAAGCATAGTGGCTGAGTGTTCTTTCAATGAGAAACACACGCATTTCACTCTTCTGAAGTCAGTTTTCAGCCAGGAATTCATATGCATTTTGTACTGTGCAGAATGTAGCTACATGCTCGGGGGTTGTGTCATAGAAGCACCTCTCCTGCAGGAGCTTATTGCAACATTCATTATTTGGCTAAGTTCATTAGGGTTGGTTTTGGAAGGTTTTTCATCTTTGGTGAAATCCCGCATCGTACGAAATATTTTCACAGCGCTGTTTCCAAGTGTCCACAAAGATCTGCTGCTTGAAACTGCCTACATGCACATCTCCCATACTGCTGTGCTCGTTTCACTACCTGGATTTTGGTTTCCTCTTCTTGCTTTGAAATGACAAGCCTTCATTCTGCATGCTACACACACCTTGTAGCAGTTTCAGTTTGAAGCATGTTGGTGCTCTCAAAAAGCTGTGTAACCTAGTTAGAGTGTGTCACTCTCCGGCTCTGAATACAGAACTTAGAGCTCCTTTCACCACAGACACGCAAACACATCTTTTTGGGAAAGTGCTACCTCAAGTCACTTTCAAATGTAAGGGTTTCATAGAGAAAATGAAGTCAATCATGGTTTTGCACTCTGCAAACAGTAGAAATGACCTCTTGTGCATGCCCGTGTGAATTTCACAGCAAAATGCCCTTCTTTTCTTGTTTCTTGAAAGTTCTCAACACATTAGGAGAAAGATCGGTTTGAGCAAGAGTGATGCAGTGTGCATTTTTCTGCATTACAAGTGATTGGGAAACATACTCCTTATTTTTCCACATTGTGTAAGAAACAACGTGAGGCTTGCAAGACTTTGAACAATGCACCCTAAAACGTATTCCAGGAGTCAAAACACACGTGTCTAGAAAGTCTCTGAAGCAGCAAGCAAAAGCATAGTGGCTGAGTGTTCTTTCAATGAGAAACACACGCATTTCACTCTTCTGGAGTCAGTTTTCAGCCAGGAATTCATATGCATTTTGTACTGTGCAGAATGTAGCTACATGCTCGGGGGTTGTGTCATAGAAGCACCTCTCCTGCAGGAGCTTATTGCAACATTCATTGTTTGGCTAAGTTCTTTGGGGTTGGTTTTGGAAGGTGTTTCATATTTGGTCAAATCCCGCTTCGTACGAAATATTTTCACAGCGCTGTTTCCAAGTGTCCACAAAGATCTGCTGGTTGAAACTGCCTACATGCACATCTCCCATACTGCTGTGTTCGTTTCATTACCTGGATTTTGGTTTCCTCTTCTTGCTTTGAAATGACAAGCCTTCATTCTGCATGCTACACACACCTTGTAGCAGTTTCAGTTTGAAGCATGTTGGTGCTCTCAAAAACTGTGTAACCTAGTTAGAGTGTGTCACTCTCCAGCACTGAATACACAACTTAGAGCTCCTTTCACCACAGACACGCAACCACATCTTTTTGGGAAAGTGCTACCTCAAGTCACTTGCAAATGTAAGGGTTTCAAGGAGAAAATGAAGTCAATTATGGTTTTGCACTCTGCAAACAATAGAAATGACCTCTTGTACATGCCCGTGTGAATTTCATAGCAAAATGCCCTTCTTTTCTTGTTTCTTGAAAGTTCTCAACACATTAGGAGAAAGATCTGTTTGAGCAAGAGTGATGCAGTGTGCATTTTTCTGCATAACAAGTGATTGGGAAACATACTCCTTATTTTTCTACATTGTGTAAGAAACAACGTGAGGCTTGCAAGAGTTTGAACAATGCACCCCAAAACGTATTCCAGGTGTGAAAACACACGTTACTAGAAAGACTCTGAAGCAGCAAGCAAAAGCATAGTGGCTGAGTGTTCTTTCAATGAGAAACACACGCATTTCACTCTTCTGGAGTCAGTTTTCAGCCAGGAATTCATATGCATTTTGTACTGTGCAGAATGTAGCTACATGCTCGGGGGTTGTGTCATAGAAGCACCTCTCCTGCAGGAGCTTATTGCAACATTCATTATTTGGCTAAGTTCATTAGGGTTGGTTTTGGAAGGTGTTTCATCTTTGGTGAAATCCCGCTTCGTACGAAATATTTTCACAGCGCTGTTTCCAAGTGTCCACAAAGATCTGCTGCTTGAAACTGCCTACATGCACATCTCCCATACTGCTGTGCTCGTTTCACTACCTGGATTTTGGTTTCCTCTTCTCGCTTTGAAATGACAAGCCTTCATTCTGCATGCTACACACACCTTGTAGCAGTTTCAGTTAGAAGCATGTTGGTGCTCTCAAAAAGCTGTGTAACCTAGTTAGAGTGTGTCACTCTCCGGCACTGAATACACAACTTAGAGCTCCTTTCACCACAGACACGCAAACACATCTTTTTGGGAAAGTGCTACCTCAAGTCACTTGCAAATGTAAGGCTTTCATAGAGAAAATGAAGTCAGTCATGGTTTTGCACTCTGCAAACAGTAGAAATGACCTCTTGTGCATGCCCGTGTGAATTTCACAGCAAAATGCCCTTCCTTTCTTGTTTCTTGAAAGTTCTCAACACATTAGGAGAAAGATCTGTTTGAGCAAGAGTGATGCAGTGTGCATTTTTCTGCATTACAAGTGATTGGGAAACATACTCCTTATTTTTCCACATTGTGTAAGAAACAACGTGAGGGTTGCAAGAGTTTGAACAATGCACCCCAAAACGTATTCCAGGAGTGAAAACACACGTTTCTAGAAAGACTCTGAAGCAGCAAGAAAAAGCATAGTGGCTGAGTGTTCTTTCAATGAGAAACACACGCATTTCACTCTTCTGGAGTCAGTTTTCAGCCAGGAATTCATATGCATTTTGTACTGTGCAGAATGTAGCTACATGCTCGGGGGTTGTGTCATAGAAGCACCTCTCCTGCAGGAGCTTATTGCAGCATTCATTGTTTGGCTAAGTTCTTTAGGGTTGGTTTTGGAAGGTGTTTCATCTTTGGTGAAATCCCGCTTCGTACGAAATATTTTCACAGCGCTGTTTCCAAGTGTCCACAAAGATCTGCTGCTTGAAACTGCCTACATGCACATCTCCCATACTGCTGTGCTCGTTTCACTACCTGGATTTTGGTTTCCTCTTCTTGCTTTGAAATGACAAGCCTTCATTCTGCATGCTACACACACCTTGTAGCAGTTTCAGTTTGAAGCATGTTGGTGCTCTCAAAAAGCTGTGTAACCTAGTTAGAGTGTGTCACTCTCCGGCACTGAATACACAACTTAGAGCTCCTTTCACCACAGACACGCAAACACATCTTTTTGGGAAAGTGCTACCTCAAGTCACTTGCAAATGTAAGGCTTTCATAGAGAAAATGAAGTCAATTATGGTTTTGTACTCTGCAAACAGTAGAAATGACATCTTGTGCATGCCCGTGTGAATTTCACAGCAAAATGCCCTTCTTTTCTTGTTTCTTGAAAGTTCTCAACACATTAGGAGAAAGATCTGTTTGAGCAAGAGTGATGCAGTGTGCATTTTTCTGCATAACAAGTCATTGGGAAACATACTCCTTATTTTTCCACATTGTGTAAGAAACAACGTGAGGCTTGCAAGAGTTTGAACAATGCTCCCCAAAACGTATTCCAGGTGTGAAAACACACGTTTCTAGAAAGAATCTGAAGCAGCAAGCAAAAGCATAGTGGCTGAGTGTTCTTTCAATGAGAAACACACGCATTTCACTCTTCTGGAGTCAGTTTTCAGCCAGGAATTCATATGCATTTTGTACTGTGCAGAATGTAGCTACATGCTCGGGGGTTGTGTCATAGAAGAACCTCTCCTGCAGGAGCTTATTGCAACATTCATTATTTGGCTAAGTTCATTAGGGTTGGTTTTGGAAGGTGTTTCATCTTTGGTGAAATCCCGCTTCGTACGAAATATTTTCACAGCGCTGTTTCCAAGTGTCCACAAAGATCTGCTGCTTGAAACTGCCTACATGCACATCTCCCATACTGCTGTGCTCGTTTCACTACCTGGATTTTGGTTTCCTCTTCTTGCTTTGAAATGACAAGCCTTCATTCTGCATGCTACACACACCTTGTAGCAGTTTCAGTTTGAAGCATGTTGGTGCTCTCAAAAAGCTGTGTAACCTAGTTAGAGTGTGTCACTCTCCGGCACTGAATACACAACTTAGAGCTCCTTTCACCACAGACACGCAAACACATCTTTTTGGGAAAGTGCTACCACAAGTCAGTTGCAAATGTAAGGCTTTCATAGAGAAAATGAAGTCAATCATGGTTTTGTACTCTGCAAACAGTAGAAATGACCTCTTGTGCATGCCCGTGTGAATTTCACAGCAAAATGCCCTTCTTTTCTTGTTTCTTGAAAGTTCTCAACACATTAGGAGAAAGATCTGTTTGAGCAAGAGTGATGCAGTGTGCATTTTTCTGCATAACAAGTGATTGGGAAACATAATCCTTATTTTTCCACATTGTGTAAGAAACAACGTGAGGCTTGCAAGAGTTTGAACAATGCTCCCCAAAACATATTCCAGGTGTGAAAACACACGTTTCTAGAAAGACTCTGAAGCAGCAAGCAAAAGCATAGTGGCTGAGTGTTCTTTCAATGAGAAACACACGCATTTCACTCTTCTGGAGTCAGTTTTCAGCCAGGAATTCATATGCATTTTGTACTGTGCAGAATGTAGCTACATGCTCGGGGGTTGTGTCATAGAAGCACCTCTCCTGCAGGAGCTTATTGCAACATTCATGGTTTGGCTAAGTTCTTTAGGGTTGGTTTTGGAAGGTGTTTCATATTTGTTCAAATCCCGCTTCGTACGAAATATTTCACAGCGCTGTTTCCAAGTGTCCACAAAGATGTGGTGCTTGAAACTGCCTACATGCACATCTCCCATACTGCTGTGCTCGTTTCACTACGTGGATTTTGGTTTCCTCTTCTTGCTTTGAAATGACAAGCCTTCATTCTGCATGCTACACACACCTTGTAGCAGTTTCAGTTTGAAGCATGTTCGTGCTCTCAAAAAGCTGTGTAACCTAGTTAGAGTGTGTCACTCTCCGGCACTGAATACACAACTTAGAGCTCCTTTGACCAGACACGCAACCACATCTTTTTGGGAAAGTGCTACCTCAAGTCACTTGCAAATGTAAGGGTTTCAAGGAGAAAATGAAGTCAATCATGGTTTTGCACTCTGCAAACAATAGAAATGACCTCTTCTACATGCCCGTGTGAATTTCACAGCAAAATGCCCTTCTTTTCTTGTTTCTTGAAAGTTCTCAACACATTAGGAGAACGATCTGTGTGAGCAAGAGTGCTGCAGTGTGCATTTTTCTCCGTTACAAGTGATTGGGAAACATAGTCCTTATTTTTCCACATTGTGTAAGAAACAACGTGAGGCTTGAAAGAGTTTGAACAATGCTCCCCAAAACGTATTCCAGGTGTGAAAACACACGTTTCTAGAAAGACTCTGAAGCAGCAAGCAAAAGCATAGTGGCTGAGTGTTTTTTCAATGAAAAACACACGCATTTCACTCTTCTGGAGTCAGTTTTCAGCCAGGAATTCATATGCATTTTGTACTGTGCAGAATGTAGCTACATGCACGGGGGGTTGTGTCATAGAAGCACCTCTCCTGCAGGAGCTTATTGCAGCATTCATTGTTTGGCTAAGTTCTTTAGGGTTGGTTTTGGAAGGTGTTTCATCTTTGGTGAAATCCCGCTTCGTACGAAATATTTTCACAGCGCTGTTTCCAAGTGTCCACAAAGATCTGCTGCTTGAAACTGCCTACATGCACATCTCCCATACTGCTGTGCTCGTTTCACTACCTGGATTTTGGTTTCCTCTTCTTGCTTTGAAATGACAAGCCTTCATTCTGCATGCTACACACACCTTGTAGCAGTTTCAGTTTGAAGCATGTTGGTGCTCTCAAAAAGCTGTGTAACCTAGTTAGAGTGTGTCACTCTCCGGCACTGAATACACAACTTAGAGCTCCTTTCACCACAGACACGCAAACACATCTTTTTGGGAAAGTGCTACCTCAAGTCACTTGAAAATGTAAGGCTTTCATAGAGAAAATGAAGTCAATCATGGTTTTGTACTCTGCAAACAGTAGAAATGACCTCTTGTGCATGCCCGTGTGAATTTCACAGCAAAATGCCCTTCTTTTCTTGTTTCTTGAAAGTTCTCAACACATTAGGAGAAAGATCTGTTTGAGCAAGAGTGATGCAGTGTGCATTTTTCTGCATAACAAGTGATTGGGAAACATACTCCTTATTTTTCCACATTGTGTAAGAAACAACGTGAGGCTTGCAAGAGTTTGAACAATGCTCCCAAAAACGTATTCCAGGTGTGAAAACACACGTTTCTAGAAAGACTCTGAAGCAGCAAGCAAAAGCATAGTGGCTGAGTGTTCTTTCAATGAGAAACACACGCATTTCACTCTTCTGGAGTCAGTTTTCAGCCAGGAATTCATATGCATTTTGTACTGTGCAGAATGTAGCTACATGCTCGGGGGTTGTGTCATAGAAGAACCTCTCCTGCAGGAGCTTATTGCAACATTCATTATTTGGCTAAGTTCATTAGGGTTGGTTTTGGAAGGTGTTTCATCTTTGGTGAAATCCCGCTTCGTACGAAATATTTTCACAGCGCTGTTTCCAAGTGTCCACAAAGATCTGCTGCTTGAAACTGCCTACATGCACATCTCCCATACTGCTGTGCTCGTTTCACTACCTGGATTTTGGTTTCCTCTTCTTGCTTTGAAATGACAAGCCTTCATTCTGCATGCTACACACACCTTGTAGCAGTTTCAGTTTGAAGCATGTTGGTGCTCTCAAAAAGCTGTGTAACCTAGTTAGAGTGTGTCACTCTCCGGCACTGAATACACAACTTAGAGCTCCTTTCACCACAGACACGCAAACACATCTTTTTGGGAAAGTGCTACCACAAGTCAGTTGCAAATGTAAGGCTTTCATAGAGAAAATGAAGTCAATCATGGTTTTGTACTCTGCAAACAGTAGAAATGACCTCTTGTGCATGCCCGTGTGAATTTCACAGCAAAATGCCCTTCTTTTCTTGTTTCTTGAAAGTTCTCAACACATTAGGAGAAAGATCTGTTTGAGCAAGAGTGATGCAGTGTGCATTTTTCTGCATAAAAAGTGATTGGGAAACATACTCCTTATTTTTCCACATTGTGTAAGAAACAACGTGAGGCTTGCAAGAGTTTGAACAATGCTCCCCAAAACGTATTCCAGGTGTGAAAACACACGTTTCTAGAAAGACTCTGAAGCAGCAAGCAAAAGCATAGTGGCTGAGTGTTCTTTCAATGAGAAACACACGCATTTCACTCTTCTGGAGTCAGTTTTCAGCCAGGAATTCATATGCATTTTGTACTGTGCAGAATGTAGCTACATGCTCGGGGGTTGTGTCATAGAAGAACCTCTCCTGCAGGAGCTTATTGCAACATTCATTATTTGGCTAAGTTCATTAGGGTTGGTTTTGGAAGGTGTTTCATCTTTGGTGAAATCCCGCTTCGTACGAAATATTTTCACAGCGCTGTTTCCAAGTGTCCACAAAGATCTGCTGCTTGAAACTGCCTACATGCACATCTCCCATACTGCTGTGCTCGTTTCACTACCTGGATTTTGGTTTCCTCTTCTTGCTTTGAAATGACAAGCCTTCATTCTGCATGCTACACACACCTTGTAGCAGTTTCAGTTTGAAGCATGTTGGTGCTCTCAAAAAGCTGTGTAACCTAGTTAGAGTGTGTAACTCTCCGGCACTGAATACACAACTTAGAGCTTCTTTCACCACAGACACGCAACCATATCTTTTTGGGAAAGTGCTACCTCAAGTCACTTGCAAATGTAAGGGTTTCATAGAGAAAATGAAGTCAATCATGATCTTGCACTCTGCAAACTGTAGAAATGACCTCTTGTGCATGCCCGTGTGAATTTCACAGCAAATGCCCTTCTTTTCTTGTTTCTTGAAAGTTCTCAACACGTTAGGAGAAAGATCTGTTTGAGCAAGAGTGATGCAGTGTGCATTTTTCTGCATTACAATTGATTGGGAAACATACTCCTTATTTTTCCACATTGTGTAAGAAACAACGTGAGGCTTGCAAGAGTTTGAACAATGCTCCCCAAAACGTATTCCAGGAGTGAAAACACACGTTTCTAGAAAGACTCTGAAGCAGCAAGCAAAAGCATAGTGGCTGAGTGTTCTTTCAATGAGAAACACACGCATTTCACTCTTCTGAAGTCAGTTTTCAGCCAGGAATTCATATGCATTTTGTACTGTGCAGAATGTAGCTACATGCTCGGGGGTTGTGTCATAGAAGCACCTCTCCTGCAGGAGCTTATTGCAACATTCATGGTTTGGCTAAGTTCTTTAGGGTTGGTTTTGGAAGGTGTTTCATATTTGGTCAAATCCCGCTTCGTACGAAATATTTTCACAGCGCTGTTTCCAAGTGTCCACAAAGATGTGGTGCTTGAAACTGCCTACATGCACATCTCCCATACTGCTGTGCTCGTTTCACTACGTGGATTTTGGTTTCCTCTTCTCGCTTTGAAATGACAAGCCTTCATTCTGCATGCTACACACACCTTGTAGCAGTTTCAGTTTGAAGCATGTTGGTGCTCTCAAAAAGCTGTGTAACCTAGTTAGAGTGTGTCACTCTCCGGCACTGAATACACAACTTAGAGCTCCTTTGACCAGACACGCAACCACATCTTTTTGGGAAAGTGCTACCTCAAGTCACTTGCAAATGTAAGGGTTTCAAGGAGAAAATGAAGTCAATCATGGTTTTGCACTCTGCAAACAATAGAAATGACCTCTTGTACATGCCCGTGTGAATTTCACAGCAAAATGCCCTTCTTTTCTTGTTTCTTGAAAGTTCTCAACACATTAGGAGAACGATCTGTGTGAGCAAGAGTGCTGCAGTGTGCATTTTTCTGCATTACAAGTGATTGGGAAACATAGTCCTTATTTTTCCACATTGTGTAAGAAACAACGTGAGGCTTGAAAGAGTTTGAACAATGCTCCCCAAAACGTATTCCAGGAGTGAAAACACACGTTTCTAGAAAGACTCTGAAGCAGCAAGCAAAAGCATAGTGGCTGAGTGTTCTTTCAATGAGAAACACACGCATTTCACTCTTCTGGAGTCAGTTTTCAGCCAGGAATTCATATGCATTTTGTACTGTGCAGAATGTAGCTACATGCTCGGGGGTTGTGTCATAGAAGAACCTCTCCTGCAGGAGCTTATTGCAACATTCATTATTTGGCTAAGTTCATTAGGGTTGGTTTTGGAAGGTGTTTCATCTTTGGTGAAATCCCGCTTCGTACGAAATATTTTCACAGCGCTGTTTCCAAGTGTCCACAAAGATCTGCTGCTTGAAACTGCCTACATGCACATCTCCCATACTGCTGTGCTCGTTTCACTACCTGGATTTTGGTTTCCTCTTCTTGCTTTGAAATGACAAGCCTTCATTCTGCATGCTACACACACCTTGTAGCAGTTTCAGTTTGAAGCATGTTGGTGCTCTCAAAAAGCTGTGTAACCTAGTTAGAGTGTGTCACTCTCCGGCACTGAATACACAACTTAGATCTCCTTTCACCACAGACACGCAAACACATCTTTTTGGGAAAGTGCTACCACAAGTCAGTTGCAAATGTAAGGCTTTCATAGAGAAAATGAAGTCAATCATGGTTTTGTACTCTGCAAACAGTAGAAATGACCTCTTGTGCATGCCCGTGTGAATTTCACAGCAAAATGCCCTTCTTTTCTTGTTTCTTGAAAGTTCTCAACACATTAGGAGAAAGATCTGTTTGAGCAAGAGTGATGCAGTGTGCATTTTTCTGCATAACAAGTGATTGGGAAACATACTCCTTATTTTTCCACATTGTGTAAGAAACAACGTGAGGCTTGCAAGAGTTTGAACAATGCTCCCCAAAACGTATTCCAGGTGTGAAAACACACGTTTCTAGAAAGACTCTGAAGCAGCAAGCAAAAGCATAGTGGCTGAGTGTTCTTTCAATGAGAAACACACGCATTTCACTCTTCTGGAGTCAGTTTTCAGCCAGGAATTCATATGCATTTTGTACTGTGCAGAATGTAGCTACATGCTCGGGGGTTGTGTCATAGAAGAACCTCTCCTGCAGGAGCTTATTGCAACATTCATTATTTGGCTAAGTTCATTAGGGTTGGTTTTGGAAGGTGTTTCATCTTTGGTGAAATCCCGCTTCGTACGAAATATTTTCACAGCGCTGTTTCCAAGTGTCCACAAAGATCTGCTGCTTGAAACTGCCTACATGCACATCTCCCATACTGCTGTGCTCGTTTCACTACCTGGATTTTGGTTTCCTCTTCTTGCTTTGAAATGACAAGCCTTCATTCTGCATGCTACACACACCTTGTAGCAGTTTCAGTTTGAAGCATGTTGGTGCTCTCAAAAAGCTGTGTAACCTAGTTAGAGTGTGTAACTCTCCGGCACTGAATACACAACTTAGAGCTTCTTTCACCACAGACACGCAACCATATCTTTTTGGGAAAGTGCTACCTCAAGTCACTTGCAAATGTAAGGGTTTCATAGAGAAAATGAAGTCAATCATGATTTTGCACTCTGCAAACTGTAGAAATGACCTCTTGTGCATGCCCGTGTGAATTTCACAGCAAATGCCCTTCTTTTCTTGTTTCTTGAAAGTTCTCAACACGTTAGGAGAAAGATCTGTTTGAGCAAGAGTGATGCAGTGTGCATTTTTCTGCATTACAATTGATTGGGAAACATACTCCTTATTTTTCCACATTGTGTAAGAAACAACGTGAGGCTTGCAAGAGTTTGAACAATGCTCCCCAAAACGTATTCCAGGAGTGAAAACACACGTTTCTAGAAAGACTCTGAAGCAGCAAGCAAAAGCATAGTGGCTGAGTGTTCTTTCAATGAGAAACACACGCATTTCACTCTTCTGAAGTCAGTTTTCAGCCAGGAATTCATATGCATTTTGTACTGTGCAGAATGTAGCTACATGCTCGGGGGTTGTGTCATAGAAGCACCTCTCCTGCAGGAGCTTATTGCAACATTCATGGTTTGGCTAAGTTCTTTAGGGTTGGTTTTGGAAGGTGTTTCATATTTGTTCAAATCCCGCTTCGTACGAAATATTTTCACAGCGCTGTTTCCAAGTGTCCACAAAGATGTGGTGCTTGAAACTGCCTACATGCACATCTCCCATACTGCTGTGCTCGTTTCACTACGTGGATTTTGGTTTCCTCTTCTTGCTTTGAAATGACAAGGCTTCATTCTGCATGCTACACACACCTTGTAGCAGTTTCAGTTTGAAGCATGTTGGTGCTCTCAAAAAGCGGTGTAACCTAGTTAGAGTGTGTCACTCTCCGGCACTGAATACACAACTTAGAGCTCCTTTCACCACAGACACGCAAACACATCTTTTTGGGAAAGTGCTACCTCAAGTCACTTGCAAATGTAAGGCTTTCATAGAGAAAATGAAGTCAATCATGGTTTTGTACTCTGCAAACAGTAGAAATGACCTCTTGTGCATGCCCGTGTGAATTTCACAGCAAAATGCCCTTCTTTTCTTGTTTCTTGAAAGTCCTCAACACATTAGGAGAAAGATCTGTTTGAGCAAGAGTGATGCAGTGTGCATTTTTCTGCATAACAAGTGATTGGGAAACATACTCCTTATTTTTCCACATTGTGTAAGAAACAACGTGAGGCTTGCAAGAGTTTGAACAATGCTCCCAAAAACGTATTCCAGGTGTGAAAACACACGTTTCTAGAAAGACTCTGAAGCAGCAAGCAAAAGCATAGTGGCTGAGTGTTCTTTCAATGAGAAACACACGCATTTCACTCTTCTGGAGTCAGTTTTCAGCCAGGAATTCATACGCATTTTGTACTGTGCAGAATGTAGCTACATGCTCGGGGGTTGTGTCATAGAAGAACCTCTCCTGCAGGAGCTTATTGCAACATTCATTATTTGGCTAAGTTCATTAGGGTTGGTTTTGGAAGGTGTTTCATCTTTGGTGAAATCCCGCTTCGTACGAAATATTTTCACAGCGCTGTTTCCAAGTGTCCACAAAGATCTGCTGCTTGAAACTGCCTACATGCACATCTCCCATACTGCTGTGCTCGTTTCACTACCTGGATTTTGGTTTCCTCTTCTTGCTTTGAAATGACAAGCCTTCATTCTGCATGCTACACACACCTTGTAGCAGTTTCAGTTTGAAGCATGTTGGTGCTCTCAAAAAGCTGTGTAACCTAGTTGGAGTGTGTCACTCTCCGGCACTGAATACACATCTTAGAGCTCCTTTCACCACAGACACGCAAACACATCTTTTTGGGAAAGTGCTACCACAAGTCAGTTGCAAATGTAAGGCTTTCATAGAGAAAATGAAGTCAATCATGGTTTTGTACTCTGCAAACAGTAGAAATGACCTCTTGTGCATGCCCGTGTGAATTTCACAGCAAAATGCCCTTCTTTTCTTGTTTCTTGAAAGTTCTCAACACATTAGGAGAAAGATCTGTTTGAGCAAGAGTGATGCAGTGTGCATTTTTCTGCATAACAAGTGATTGGGAAACATACTCCTTATTTTTCCACATTGTGTAAGAAACAACGTGAGGCTTGCAAGAGTTTGAACAATGCTCCCCAAAACATATTCCAGGTGTGAAAACACACGTTTCTAGAAAGACTCTGAAGCAGCAAGCAAAAGCATAGTGGCTGAGTGTTCTTTCAGTGAGAAACACACGCATTTCACTCTTCTGGAGTCAGTTTTCAGCCAGGAATTCATATGCATTTTGTACTGTGCAGAATGTAGCTACATGCTCGGGGGTTGTGTCATAGAAGCACCTCTCCTGCAGGAGCTTATTGCAACATTCATGGTTTGGCTAAGTTCTTTAGGGTTGGTTTTGGAAGGTGTTTCATATTTGTTCAAATCCCGCTTCGTACGAAATATTTTCACAGCGCTGTTTCCAAGTGTCCACAAAGATGTGGTGCTTGAAACTGCCTACATGCACATCTCCCATACTGCTGTGCTCGTTTCCATACGTGGATTTTGGTTTCCTCTTCTTGCTTTGAAATGACAAGCCTTCATTCTGCATGCTACACACACCTTGTAGCAGTTTCAGTTTGAAGCATGTTGGTGCTCTCAAAAAGCTGTGTAACCTAGTTAGAGTGTGTCACTCTCCGGCACTGAATACACAACTTAGAGCTCCTTTGACCAGACACGCAACCACATCTTTTTGGGAAAGTGCTACCTCAAGTCACTTGCAAATGTAAGGGTTTCAAGGAGAAAATGAAGTCAATCATGGTTTTGCACTCTGCAAACAATAGAAATGACCTCTTGTACATGCCCGTGTGAATTTCACAGCAAAATGCCCTTCTTTTCTTGTTTCTTGAAAGTTCTCAACACATTAGGAGAACGATCTGTGTGAGCAAGAGTGCTGCAGTGTGCATTTTTCTCCATTACAAGTGATTGGGAAACATAGTCCTTATTTTATCACATTGTGTAAGAAACAACGTGAGGCTTGAAAGAGTTTGAACAATGCTCCCCAAAACGTATTCCAGGAGTGAAAACACACGTTTCTAGAAAGACTCTGAAGCAGCAAGCAAAAGCATAGTGGCTGAGTGTTTTTTCAATGAAAAACACACGCATTTCACTCTTCTGGAGTCAGTTTTCAGCCAGGAATTCATATGCATTTTGTACTGTGCAGAATGTAGCTACATGCACGGGGGGTTGTGTCATAGAAGCACCTCTCCTGCAGGAGCTTATTGCAGCATTCATTGTTTGGCTAAGTTCTTTAGGGTTGGTTTTGGAAGGTGTTTCATCTTTGGTGAAATCCCGCTTCGTACGAAATATTTTCACAGCGCTGTTTCCAAGTGTCCACAAAGATCTGCTGCTTGAAACTGCCTACATGCACATCTCCCATACTGCTGTGCTCGTTTCACTACCTGGATTTTGGTTTCCTCTTCTTGCTTTGAAATGACAAGCCTTCATTCTGCATGCTACACACACCTTGTAGCAGTTTCAGTTTGAAGCATGTTGGTGCTCTCAAAAAGCTGTGTAACCTAGTTAGAGTGTGTCACTCTCCGGCACTGAATACACAACTTAGAGCTCCTTTCACCACAGACACGCAAACACATCTTTTTGGGAAAGTGCTACCTCAAGTCACTTGCAAATGTAAGGCTTTCATAGAGAAAATGAAGTCAATCATGGTTTTGTACTCTGCAAACAGTAGAAATGACCTCTTGTGCATGCCCGTGTGAATTTCACAGCAAAATGCCCTTCTTTTCTTGTTTCTTGAAAGTTCTCAACACATTAGGAGAAAGATCTGTTTGAGCAAGAGTGATGCAGTGTGCATTTTTCTGCATAACAAGTGATTGGGAAACATACTCCTTATTTTTCCACATTGTGTAAGAAACAACGTGAGGCTTGCAAGAGTTTGAACAATGCTCCCAAAAACGTATTCCAGGTGTGAAAACACACGTTTCTAGAAAGACTCTGAAGCAGCAAGCAAAAGCATAGTGGCTGAGTGTTCTTTCAATGAGAAACACACGCATTTCACTCTTCTGGAGTCAGTTTTCAGCCAGGAATTCATATGCATTTTGTACTGTGCAGAATGTAGCTACATGCTCGGGGGTTGTGTCATAGAAGCACCTCTCCTGCATGAGCTTATTGCAACATTCATTGTTTGGCTAAGTTCTTTAGGGTTGGTTTTGGAAGATGTTTCATATTTGGTCAAATCCCGCTTCGTACGAAATATTTTCACAGCGCTGTTTCCAAGTGTCCACAAAGATCTGCTGCTTGAAACTGCCTACATGCACATCTCCCATACTGCTGTGTTCGTTTCACTACCTGGATTTTGGCTTCCTCTTCTTGCTTTGAAATGACAAGCCTTCATTCTGCATGCTACACACACCTTGTAGCAGTTTCAGTTAGAAGCATGTTGGTGCTCTCAAAAATTGTGTAACCTAGTTAGAGTGTGTCACTCTCTGGCACTGAATACACAACTTAGAGCTCCTTTCACCACAGACACGCAAACACATCTTTTTGGGAAAGTGCTACCTCAAGTCACTTGCAAATGTAAGGCTTTCATAGAGAAAATGAAGTCAATCATGGTTTTGCACTCTGCAAAGAGTAGAAATGACCTCTTGTGCATGCCCGTGTGAATTTCACAGCAAAATGCCCTTCTTTTCTTGTTTCTTGAAAGTTCTCAACACATTAGGAGAAAGATCTGTTTGAGCAAGAGTGATGCAGTGTGCATTTTTCTGCATTACAAGTGATTGGGAAACATACTCCTTATTTTTCCACATTGTGTAAGAAACAACGTGAGGGTTGCAAGAGTTTGAACAATGCACCCCAAAACGTATTCCAGGAGTGAAAACACACGTTTCTAGAAAGACTCTGAAGCAGCAAGCAAAAGCATAGTGGCTGAGTGTTCTTTCAATGAGAAACACACGCATTTCACTCTTCTGGAGTCAGTTTTCAGCCAGGAATTCATATGCATTTTGTACTGTGCAGAATGTAGCTACATGCTCGGGGGTTGTGTCATAGAAGCACCTCTCCTGCTGGAGCTTATTGCAGCATTCATTGTTTGGCTAAGTTCTTTAGGGTTGGTTTTGGAAGGTGTTTCATCCTTGGTGAAATCCCGCTTCGTACGAAATATTTTCACAGCGCTGTTTCCAAGTGTCCACAAAGATCTGCTGCTTGATACTGCCTACATGCACATCTCCCATACTGCTGTGCTCGTTTCACTACCTGGATTTTGGTTTCCTCTTCTTGCTTTGAAATGACAAGCCTTCATTCTGCATGCTACACACACCTTGTAGCAGTTTCAGTTTGAAGCATGTTGGTGCTCTCAAAAAGCTGTGTAACCTAGTTAGAGTGTGTCACTCTCCGGCACTGAATACAGAACTTAGAGCTCCTTTCACCACAGACACGCAAACACATCTTTTTGGGAAAGTGCTACCACAAGTCAGTTGCAAATGTAAGGCTTTCATAGAGAAAATGAAGTCAATCATGGTTTTGTACTCTGCAAACAGTAGAAATGACCTCTTGTGCATGCCCGTGTGAATTTCACAGCAAAATGCCCTTCTTTTCTTGTTTCTTGAAAGTTCTCAACACATTAGGAGAAAGATCTGTTTGAGCAAGAGTGATGCAGTGTGCATTTTTCTGCATTACAAGTGATTGGGAAACATAGTCCTTATTTTGCCACATTGTGTAAGAAACAACGTGAGGCTTGCAAGAGTTTGAACAATGCTCCCCAAAACGTATTCCAGGTGTGAAAACACACGTTTCTAGAAAGACTCTGAAGCAGCAAGCAAAAGCATAGTGGCTGAGTGTTCTTTCAATGAGAAACACACGCATTTCACTTTACTGGAGTCAGTTTTCAGCCAGGAATTCATATGCATTTTGTACTGTGCAGAATGTAGCTACATGCTCGGGGGTTGTGTCATAGAAGCACCTCTCCTGCAGGAGCTTATTGCAACATTCATTATTTGGCTAAGTTCATTAGGGTTGGTTTTGGAAGGTGTTTCATCTTTGGTGAAATCCCGCTTCGTACGAAATATTTTCACAGCGCTGTTTCCAAGTGTCCACAAAGATCTGTTGCTTGAAACTGCCTACATGCACATCTCCCATACTGCTGTGCTCGTTTCACTACCTGGATTTTGGTTTCCTCTTCTTGCTTTGAAATGACAAGCCTTCATTCTGCATGCTACACACACCTTGTAGCAGTTTCAGTTTGAAGCATGTTGGTGCTCTCAAAAAGCTGTGTAACCTAGTTAGAGTGTGTCACTCTCCGGCACTGAATACACAACTTAGAGCTCCTTTCACCACAGACACGCAAACACATCTTTTTGGGAAAGTGCTACCTCAAGTCACTTGCAAATGTAAGGCTTTCATAGAGAAAATGAAGTCAATCATGGTTTTGCACTCTGCAAACAGTAGAAATGACCTCTTGTGCATTCCCGTGTGAATTTCACAGCAAAATGCCCTTCTTTTCTTGTTTCTTGAAAGTTCTCAACACATTAGGAGAAAGATCTGTTTGAGCAAGAGTGATGCAGTGTGCATTTTTCTGCATTACAAGTGATTGGGAAACTTACTCCTTATTTTTCCACATTGTGTAAGAAACAACGTGAGGCTTGCAAGACTTTGAACAATGCACCCCAAAACGTATTCCAGGAGTGAAAACACACGTTTCTAGAAAGACTCTGAAGCAGCAAGCAAAAGCATAGTGGCTGAGTGTTCTTTCAATGAGAAACACACGCATTTCACTCTTCTGGAGTCAGTTTTCAGCCAGGAATTCATATGCATTTTGTACTGTGCAGAATGTAGCTACATGCTCGGGGGTTGTGTCATAGAAGCACCTCTCCTGCAGGAGCTTATTGCAACATTCATTTTTTGGCTAAGTTCTTTAGGATTGGTTTTGGAAGGTGTTTCATATTTGGTCGAATCCCGCTTCGTACGAAATATTTTCACAGCGCTGTTTCCAAGTGTCCACAAAGATCTGCTGCTTGAAATTGCCTACATGCACATCTCACATACTGCTGTGCTCGTTTCACTACCTGGATTTTGGTTTCCTCTTCTTGCTTTGAAATGACAAGCCTTCATTCTGCATGCTACACACACCTTGTAGCAGTTTCAGTTTGAAGCATGTTGGTGCTCTCAAAAAGCTGTGTAACCTAGTTAGAGTGTGTCACTCTCCGGCACTGAATACAGAACTTAGAGCTCCTTTCACCACAGACACGCAAACACATCTTTTTGGGAAAGTGCTACCTCAAGTCACTTGCAAATGTAAGGCTTTCATAGAGAAAATGAAGTCAATCATGGTTTTGCACTCTGCAAACAGTAGAAATGACCTCTTGTGCATGCCCGTGTGAATTTCACAGCAAAATGTCCTTCTTTTCTTGTTTCTTGAAAGTTCTCAACACATTAGGAGAAAGATCTGTTTGAGCAAGAGTGATGCAGTGTGCATTTTTCTGCATTACAAGTGATTGGGAAACATACTCCTTATTTTTCCACATTGTGTAAGAAACAACGTGAGGCTTGCAAGAGTTTGAACAATGCACCCCAAAACGTATTCCAGGTGTGAAAACACACGTTTCTAGAAAGACTCTGAAGCAGCAAGCAAAAGCATAGTGGCTGAGTGTTCCATCAATGAGAAACACACGCATTTCACTCTTCTGGAGTCAGTTTTCAGCCAGGAATTCATATGCATTTTGTACTGTGCAGAATGTAGCTACATGCTCGGGGGTTGTGTCATAGAAGCACCTCTCCTGCAGGAGCTTATTGCAACATTCATTGTTTGGCTAAGTTCTTTAGGGTTGGTTTTGGAAGGTGTTTCATCTTTGGTGAAATCCCGCCTCGTACGAAATATTTTCACAGCGCTGTTTCCAAGTGTCCACAAAGATCTGGTGCTTGAAACTGCCTACATGCACATCTCCCATACTGCTGTGCTCGTTTCACTACCTGGATTTTGGTTTCCTCTTCTTGCTTTGAAATGACAAGCCTTCATTCTGCATGCTACACACACCTTGTAGCAGTTTCAGTTTGAAGCATGTTGGTGCTCTCAAAAAGCTGTGTAACCTAGTTAGAGTGTGTCACTCTCCGGCACTGAATACACAACTTAGAGCTCCTTTGACCACAGACACGCAAACACATCTTTTTGGGAAAGTGCTACCTCAAGTCACTTGAAAATGTAAGGGAGAAAATGAAGTCAATCATGGTTTTGCACTCTGCAAACAGTAGAAATGACCTCTTGTACATGCCCGTGTGAATTTCACAGCAAAATGCCCCTCTTTTCTTGTTTCTTGAAAGTTCTCAACACATTAGGAGAAAGATCTGTTTGAGCAAGAGTGATGCAGTGTGCATTTTTCTGCATTACAAGTGATTGGGAAACATACTCCTTATTTTTCCACATTGTGTAAGAAACAACGTGAGGCTTGCAAGAGTTTGAACAATGCACCCCAAATCGTATTCCAGGTGTGAAAACACACGTTTCTAGAAAGACTCTGAAGCAGCAAGCAAAAGCATAGTGGCTGAGTGTTCTTTCAATGAGAAACACACGCATTTCACTCTTCTGGAGTCAGTTTTCAGGCAGGAATTCATATGCATTTTGTACTGTGCAGAATGTAGCTACATGCTCGGGGGTTGTGTCATAGAAGCACCTCTCCTGCAGGAGCTTATTGCAACATTCATTGTTTGGCTAAGTTCTTTAGGGTTGGTTTTGGAAAGTGTTTCATCTTTGGTCAAATCCCGCTTCGTACGAAATATTTTCACAGCGCTGTTTCCAAGTGTCCACAAAGATCTGCTGCTTGAAACTGCCTACATGCACATCTCCCATAGTGCTGTGTTCGTTTCACTACCTGGATTTTGGTTTCCTCTTCTTGCTTTGAAATGACAAGCCTTCATTCTGCATGCTACACACACCTTGTAGCAGTTTCAGTTTGAAGCATGTTGGTGCTCTCAAAAAGCTGTGTAACCTAGTTAGAGTGTGTCACTCTCCGGCACTGAATACAGAACTTAGAGCTCCTTTCACCACAGACACGCAACCACATCTTTTTGGGAAAGTGCTACCTCAAGTCACTTGCAAATGTAAGGGTTTCAAGGAGAAAATGAAGTCAATCATGGTTTTGCACTCTGCAAACAGTAGAAATGACCTCTTGTGCATGCCCGTGTGAATTTCACAGCAAAATGCCCTTCTTTTCTTGTTTCTTGAAAGTTCTCAACACATTAGGAGAACGATCTGTGTGAGCAAGAGTGCTGCAGTGTGCATTTTTCTGCATTACAAGTGATTGGGAAACATAGTCCTTATTTTTCCACATTGTGTAAGAAACAACGTGAGGCTTGAAAGAATTTGAACAATGCTCCCCAAAACGTATTCCAGGAGTGAAAACACACGTTTCTGGAAAGACTTTGAAGCAGCAAGCAAAAGCATAGTGGCTGAGTGTTCTTTCAATGAGAAACACACGCATTTCACTCTTCTGGAGTCAGTTTTCAGCCAGGAATTCATATGCATTTTGTACTGTGCAGAATGTAGCTACATGCTCGGGGGGTTGTGTCACAGAAGCACCTCTCCTGCAGGAGCTTATTGCAGCATTCATTGTTTGGCTAAGTTCTTTAGGGTTGGTTTTGGAAGGTGTTTCATCTTTGGTGAAATCCCGCTTCGTACGAAATATTTTCACAGCGCTGTTTCCAAGTGTCCACAAAGATCTGCTGCTTGAAACTGCCTACATGCACATCTCCCATACTGCTGTGCTCGTTTCACTACCTGGATTTTGGTTTCCTCTTCTTGCTTTTAAATGACAAGCCTTCAATCTGCATGCTACACACACCTTGTAGCAGTTTCAGTTTGAAGCATGTTGGTGCTCTCAAAAACTGTGTAACCTAGTTAGAGTGTGTCACTCTCCAGCATTGAATACACAACTTAGAGCTCCTTTCACCACAGACACGCAACCACATCTTTTTGGGAAAGTGCTACCTCAAGTCACTTGCAAATGTAAGGGTTTCAAGGAGAAAATGAAGTCAATCATGGTTTTGCACTCTGCAAACAGTAGAAATGACCTCTTGTACATGCCCGTGTGAATTTCACAGCAAATGCCCTTCTTTTCTTGTTTCTTGAAAGTTCTCAACACATTAGGAGAAAGATCTGTGTGAGCAAGAGTGATGCAGTGTGCATTTTTCTGCATAACAAGTGATTGGGAAACATACTCCTTATTTTTCCACATTGTGTAAGAACAACGTGAGGCTTGCAAGAGTTTGAACAATGCACCCCAAAACGTATTCCAGGAGTGAAAACACACGTTTCGAGAAAGAATCTGAAGCAGCAAGCAAAAGCATAGTGGCTGAGTGTTCCATCAATGAGAAACACACGCATTTCACTCTTCTGGAGTCAGTTTTCAGCCAGGAATTCATATGCATTTTGTACTGTGCAGAATGTAGCTACATGCTCGGGGGTTGTGTCATAGAAGCACCTCTCCTGCAGGAGCTTATTGCAACATTCATTGTTTGGCTAAGTTCTTTAGGGTTGGTTTTGGAAGGTGTTTCATATTTGGTCAAATTGCCCTTCGTACGAAATATTTTCACAGCGCTGTTTCCAAGTGTCCACAAAGATCTGCTGCTTGAAACTGCCTACATGCACATCTCCCATACTGCTGTGTTCGTTTCACTACCTGGATTTTGGCTTCCTCTTCTTGCTTTGAAATGACAAGCCTTCATTCTGCATGCTACACACACCTTGTAGCAGTTTCAGTTTGAAGCATATTGGTGCTCTCAAAAAGCTGTGTAACCTAGTTAGAGTGTGTCACTCTCCGGCACTGAATACACAACTTAGAGCTCCTTTCACCACAGACACGCAAACACATCTTTTTGGGAAAGTGCTACCTCAAGTCACTTGCAAATGTAAGGCTTTCATAGAGAAAATGAAGTCAATCATGGTTTTGCACTCTGCAAACAGTAGAAATGACCTCTTGTGCATTCCCGTGTGAATTTCACAGCAAAATGCCCTTCTTTTCTTGTTTCTTGAAAGTTCTCAACACATTAGGAGAAAGATCTGTTTGAGCAAGAGTGATGCAGTGTGCATTTTTCTGCATTACAAGTGATTGGGAAACATACTCCTTATTTTTCCACATTGTGTAAGAAACAACGTGAGGCTTGCAAGACTTTGAACAATGCACCCCAAAACGTATTCCAGGAGTGAAAACACACGTTTCTAGAAAGACTCTGAAGCAGCAAGCAAAAGCATAGTGGCTGAGTGTTCTTTCAATGAGAAACACACGCATTTCACTCTTCTGGAGTCAGTTTTCAGCCAGGAATTCATATGCATTTTGTACTGTGCAGAATGTAGCTACATGCTCGGGGGTTGTGTCATAGAAGCACCTCTCCTGCAGGAGCTTATTGCAACATTCATTTTTTGGCTAAGTTCTTTAGGATTGGTTTTGGAAGGTGTTTCATATTTGGTCGAATCCCGCTTCGTACGAAATATTTTCACAGCGCTGTTTCCAAGTGTCCACAAAGATCTGCTGCTTGAAATTGCCTACATGCACATCTCCCATACTGCTGTGCTCGTTTCACTACCTGGATTTTGGTTTCCTCTTCTTGCTTTGAAATGACAAGCCTTCATTCTGCATGCTACACACACCTTGTAGCAGTTTCAGTTTGAAGCATGTTGGTGCTCTCAAAAAGCTGTGTAACCTAGTTAGAGTGTGTCACTCTCCGGCACTGAATACAGAACTTAGAGCTCCTTTCACCACAGACACGCAAACACATCTTTTTGGGAAAGTGCTACCTCAAGTCACTTGCAAATGTAAGGCTTTCATAGAGAAACTGAAGTCAATCATGGTTTTGCACTCTGCAAACAGTAGAAATGACCTCTTGTGCATGCCCGTGTGAATTTCACAGCAAAATGTCCTTCTTTTCTTGTTTCTTGAAAGTTCTCAACACATTAGGAGAAAGATCTGTTTGAGCAAGAGTGATGCAGTGTGCATTTTTCTGCATTACAAGTGATTGGGAAACATACTCCTTATTTTTCCACATTGTGTAAGAAACAACGTGAGGCTTGCAAGACTTTGAACAATGCACCCTAAAACGTATTCCAGGAGTGAAAACACAGGTTTCTAGAAAGACTCTGAAGCAGCAAGCAAAAGCATAGTGGCTGAGTGTTCTTTCAATGAGAAACACACGCATTTCACTCTTCTGGAGTCAGTTTTCAGCCAGGAATTCATATGCATTTTGTACTGTGCAGAATGTAGCTACATGCTCGGGGGTTGTGTCATAGAAGCACCTCTCCTGCAGGAGCTTATTGCAACATTCATTTTTTGGCTAAGTTCTTTAGGATTGGTTTTGGAAGGTGTTTCATATTTGGTCGAATCCCGCTTCGTACGAAATATTTTCACAGAGCTGTTTCCAAGTGTCCACAAAGATCTGGTGCTTGAAACTGCCTACATGCACATCTCCCATACTGCTGTGCTCGTTTCACTACCTGGATTTTGGTTTCCTCTTCTTGCTTTGAAATGACAAGCCTTCATTCTGCATGCTACACACACCTTGTAGCAGTTTCAGTTTGAAGCATGTTGGTGCTCTCAAAAAGCTGTGTAACCTAGTTAGAGTGTGTCACTCTCCGGCACTGAATACACAACTTAGAGCTTCTTTCACCACAGACACGCAAACATATCTTTTTGGGAAAGTGCTACCTCAAGTCACTTGCAAATGTAATGGTTTCATAGAGAAAATGAAGTCAATCATGATTTTGCACTCTGCAAACAGTAGAAATGACCTCTTGTGCATGCCCGTGTGAATTTCACAGCAAATGCCCTTCTTTTCTTGTTTCTTGAAAGTTCTGAACACGTTAGGAGAAAGATCTGTTTGAGCAAGAGTGATGCAGTGTGCATTTTTCTGCATTACAATTGATTGGGAAACTTACTCCTTATTTTTCCACATTGTGTAAGAAACAACGTGAGGCTTGCAAGAGTTTGAACAATGCTCCCCAAAACGTATTCCAGGAGTGAAAACACACGTTTCTAGAAAGACTCTGAAGCAGCAAGCAAAAGCATAGTGGCTGAGTGTTCTTTCAATGAGAAACACACGCATTTCACTCTTCTGAAGTCAGTTTTCAGCCAGGAATTCATATGCATTTTGTACTGTGCAGAATGTAGCTACATGCTCAGGGGTTGTGTCATAGAAGCACCTCTCCTGCAGGAGCTTATTGCAACATTCATTGTTTGGCTAAGTTCTTTAGGGTTGGTTTTGGAAGGTGTTTCATATTTGGTCAAATTCCGCTTCGTACGAAATATTTTTACAGCGCTGTTTCCAAGTGTCCACAAAGATGTGGTGCTTGAAACTGCCTACATGCACATCTCCCATACTGCTGTGCTCGTTTCACTACGTGGATTTTGGTTTCCTCTTCTTGCTTTGAAATGACAAGCCTTCGTTCTGCATGCTACACACACCTTGTAGCAGTTTCAGTTTGAAGCATGTTGGTGCTCTCAAAAAGCTGTGTAACCTAGTTAGAATGTGTCACTCTCCGGCACTGAATACACAACTTAGAGCTCCTTTCACCACAGACACGCAACCACATCTTTTTGGGAAAGTGCTACCTCAAGTCACTTGCAAATGTAAGGGTTTCAAGGAGAAAATGAAGTCAATCATGGTTTTGCACTCTGCAAACAATAGAAATGACCTCTTGTACATGCCCGTGTGAATTTCACAGCAAAATGCCCTTCTTTTCTTGTTTCTTGAAAGTTCTCAACACATTAGGAGAACGATCTGTGTGAGCAAGAGTGCTGCAGTGTGCATTTTTCTGCATTACAAGTGATTGGGAAACATAGTCCTTATTTTTCCACATTGTGTAAGAAACAACGTGAGGCTTGCAAGAGTTTGAACAATGCTCCCCAAAACGTATTCCAGGAGTGAAAACACACGTTTCTAGAAAGACTCTGAAGCAGCAAGCAAAAGCATAGTGGCTGAGTGTTCTTTCAATGAAAAACACACGCATTTCACTCTTCTGGAGTCAGTTTTCAGCCAGGAATTCATATGCATTTTGTACTGTGCAGAATGTAGCTACATGCTCGGGGGGTTGTGTCATAGAAGCACCTCTCCTGCAGGAGCTTATTGCAGCATTCATTGTTTGGCTAAGTTCTTTAGGGTTGGTTTTGGAAGGTGTTTCATCTTTGGTGAAATCCCGCTTCGTACGAAATATTTTCACAGCGCTGTTTCCAAGTGTCCACAAAGATCTGCTGCTTGAAACTGCCTACATGCACATCTCCCATACTGCTGTGCTCGTTTCACTACCTGGATTTTGGTTTCCTCTTCTTGCTTTGAAATGACAAGCCTTCATTCTGCATGCTACACACACCTTGTAGCAGTTTCAGTTTGAAGCATGTTGGTGCTCTCAAAAAGCTGTGTAACCTAGTTAGAGTGTGTCACTCTCCGGCACTGAATACACAACTTAGAGCTCCTTTGACCAGACACGCAACCACATCTTTTTGGGAAAGTGCTACCTCAAGTCACTTGCAAATGTAAGGGTTTCAAGGAGAAAATGAAGTCAATCATGGTTTTGCACTCTGCAAACAATAGAAATGACCTCTTGTACATGCCCGTGTGAATTTCACAGCAAAATGCCCTTCTTTTCTTGTTTCTTGAAAGTTCTCAACACATTAGGAGAACGATCTGTGTGAGCAAGAGTGCTGCAGTGTGCATTTTTCTGCATTACAAGTGATTGGGAAACATAGTCCTTATTTTTCCACATTGTGTAAGAAACAACGTGAGGCTTGCAAGAGTTTGAACAATGCTCCCCAAAACGTATTCCAGGAGTGAAAACACACGTTTCTAGAAAGACTCTGAAGCAGCAAGCAAAAGCATAGTGGCTGAGTGTTCTTTCAATGAAAAACACACGCATTTCACTCTTCTGGAGTCAGTTTTCAGCCAGGAATTCATATGCATTTTGTACTGTGCAGAATGTAGCTACATGCTCGGGGGGTTGTGTCATAGAAGCACCTCTCCTGCAGGAGCTTATTGCAGCATTCATTGTTTGGCTAAGTTCTTTAGGGTTGGTTTTGGAAGGTGTTTCATCTTTGGTGAAATCCCGCTTCGTACGAAATATTTTCACAGCGCTGTTTCCAAGTGTCCACAAAGATCTGCTGCTTGAAACTGCCTACATGCACATCTCCCATACTGCTGTGTTCGTTTCACTACCTGGATTTTGGCTTCCTCTTCTTGCTTTGAAATGACAAGCCTTCATTCTGCATGCTACACACACCTTGTAGCAGTTTCAGATAGAAGCATATTGGTGCTCTCAAAAAGCTGTGTAACCTAGTTAGAGTGTGTCACGCTCCGGCACTGAATACACAACTTAGAGCTCCTTTGACCACAGACACGCAAACACATCTTTTTGGGAAAGTGCTACCTCAAGTCACTTGCAAATGTAAGGCTTTCATAGAGAAAATGAAGTCAATCATGATTTTGCACCCTGCAAACAATATAAATGACCTCTTGTACATGCCCGTGTGAATTTCACAGCAAAATGCCCTTCTTTTCTTGTTTCTTGAAAGTTCTCAACACATTAGGAGAAAGATCTCTGTGAGCAAGAGTGCTGCAGTGTGCATTTTTCTGCATAACAAGTGATTGGGAAACATACTCCTTATTTTTCCACATTGTGTAAGAAACAACGTGAGGCTTGCAAGAGTTTGAACAATGCACCCCAAAACGTATTCCAGGAATGAAAACACACGTTTCTAGAAAGACTCTGAAGCAGCAAGCAAAAGCATAGTGGCTGAGTGTTCCATCAATGAAAAACACACGCATTTCACTCTTCTGGAGTCAGTTTTCAGCCAGGAATTCATATGCATTTTGTACTGTGCAGAATGTAGCTACATGCTCGGGGGTTGTGTCATAGAAGCACCTCTCCTGCAGGAGCTTATTGCAGCATTCATTGTTTGGCTAAGTTCTTTAGGGTTGGTTTTGGAAGGTGTTTCATCTTTGGTGAAATCCCGCTTCGTACGAAATATTTTCACAGCGCTGTTACCAAGTGTCCACAAAGATCTGCTGCTTGAAACTGCCTACATGCACATCTCCCATACTGCTGTGCTCGTTTCACTACCTGGATTTTGGTTTCCTCTTCTTGCTTTGAAATGACAAGCCTTCATTCTGCATGCTACACACACCTTGTAGCAGTTTCAGTTTGAAGCATGTTGGTGCTCTCAAAAAGCTGTGTAACCTAGTTAGAGTGTGTCACTCTCCGGCACTGAATACACAACTTAGAGCTCCTTTCACCACAGACACGCAAACACATCTTTTTGGGAAAGTGCTATCACAAGTCAGTTGCAAATGTAAGGCTTTCATAGAGAAAATGAAGTCAATCATGGTTTTGTACTCTGCAAACAGTAGATATGACCTCCTGTGCATGCCCGTGTGAATTTCACAGCAAAATGCCCTTCTTTTCTTGTTTCTTGAAAGTTCTCAACACATTAGGAGAAAGATCTGTTTGAGCAAGAGTGATGCAGTGTGCATTTTTCTGCATAACAAGTGATTGGGAAACATACTCCTTATTTTTCCACATTGTGTAAGAAACAACGTGAGGCTTGGAAGAGTTTGAACAATGCTCCCCAAAACGTATTCCAGGTGTGAAAACACACGTTTCTAGAAAGACTCTGAAGCAGCAAGCAAAAGCATAGTGGCTGAGTGTTCTTTCAATGAGAAACACACGCATTTCACTCTTCTGGAGTCAGTTTTCAGCCAGGAATTCATATGCATTTTGTACTGTGCAGAATGTAGCTACATGCTCGGGGGTTGTGTCATAGAAGAACCTCTCCTGCAGGAGCTTATTGCAACATTCATTATTTGGCTAAGTTCATTAGGGTTGGTTTTGGAAGGTGTTTCATCTTTGGTGAAATCCCGCTTCGTACGAAATATTTTCACAGCGCTGTTTCCAAGTGTCCACAAATATCTGCTGCTTGAAACTGCCTACATGCATATCTCCCATACTGCTGTGCTCGTTTCACTACCTGGATTTTGGTTTCCTCTTCTTGCTTTGAAATGACAAGCCTTCATTCTGCATGCTACACACACCTTGTAGCAGTTTCAGTTTGAAGCATGTTGGTGCTCTCAAAAAGCTGTGTAACCTAGTTAGAGTGTGTCACTCTCCGGCACTGAATACACAACTTAGAGCTTCTTTCACCACAGACACGCGAACATATCTTTTTGGGAAAGTGCTACCTCAAGTCACTTGCAAATGTAATGGTTTCATAGAGAAAATGAAGTCAATCATGATTTTGCACTCTGCAAACAGTAGAAATGACCTCTTGTGCATGCCCGTGTGAATTTCACAGCAAATGCCCTTCTTTTCTTGTTTCTTGAAAGTTCTGAACACGTTAGGAGAAAGATCTGTTTGAGCAAGAGTGATGCAGTGTGCATTTTTCTGCATTACAATTGATTGGGAAACGTACTCCTTATTTTTCCACATTGTGTAAGAAACAACGTGAGGCTTGCAAGAGTTTGAACAATGCTCCCCTAAACGTATTCCAGGAGTGAAAACACACGTTTCTAGAAAGACTCTGAAGCAGCAAGCAAAAGCATAGTGGCTGAGTGTTCTTTCAATGAAAAACACACGCATTTCACTCTTCTGGAGTCAGTTTTCAGCCAGGAATTCATATGCATTTTGTACTGTGCAGAATGTAGCTACATGCTCGGGGGTTGTGTCATAGAAGCACCTCTCCTGCAGGAGCTTATTGCAGCATTCATTGTTTGGCTAAGTTCTTTAGGGTTGGTTTTGGAAGGTGTTTCATCTTTGGTGAAATCCCGCTTCGTACGAAATATTTTCACAGCGCTGTTACCAAGTGTCCACAAACATCTGCTGCTTGAAACTGCCTACATGCACATCTCCCATACTGCTGTGCTCGTTTCACTACCTGGATTTTGGTTTCCTCTTCTTGCTTTGAAATGACAAGCCTTCATTCTGCATGCTACACACACCTTGTAGCAGTTTCAGTTTGAAGCATGTTGGTGCTCTCAAAAAGCTGTGTAACCTAGTTAGAGTGTGTCACTTTCCGGCACTGAATACACAACTTAGAGCTCCTTTGACCAGACACGCAACCACATCTTTTTGGGAAAGTGCTACCTCAAGTCACTTGCAAATGTAAGGGTTTCAAGGAGAAAATGAAGTCAATCATGGTTTTGCACTCTGCAAACAATAGAAATGACCTCTTGTACATGCCCGTGTGAATTTCACAGCAAAATGCCCTTCTTTTCTTGTTTCTTGAAAGTTCTCAACACATTAGGAGAACGATCTGTGTGAGCAAGAGTGCTGCAGTGAGCATTTTTCTGCATTACAAGTGATTGGGAAACATAGTCCTTATTTTTCCACATTGTGTAAGAAACAACGTGAGGCTTGCAAGAGTTTGAACAATGCTCCCCAAAACGTATTCCAGGAGTGAAAACACACGTTTCTAGAAAGACTCTGAAGCAGCAAGCAAAAGCATAGTGGCTGAGTGTTCTTTCAATGAAAAACACACGCATTTCACTCTTCTGGAGTCAGTTTTCAGCCAGGAATTCATATGCATTTTGTACTGTGCAGAATGTAGCTACATGCTCGGGGGGTTGTGTCATAGAAGCACCTCTCCTGCAGGAGCTTATTGCAGTATTCATTGTTTGGCTAAGTTCTTTAGGGTTGGTTTTGGAAGGTGTTTCATCTTTGGTGAAATCCCGCTTCGTACGAAATATTTTCACAGCGCTGTTTCCAAGTGTCCACAAAGATCTGCTGCTTGAAACTGCCTATATGCACATCTCCCATACTGCTGTGCTCGTTTCACTACCTGGATTTTGGTTTCCTCTTCTTGCTTTGAAATGACAAGCCTTCATTCTGCATGCTACACACACCTTGTAGCAGTTTCAGTTTGAAGCATGTTGGTGCTCTCAAAAAGCTGTGTAACCTAGTTAGAGTGTGTCACTCTCCGGCACTGAATACACAACTTAGAGCTTCTTTCACCACAGACACGCAAACATATCTTTTTGGGAAAGTGCTACCTCAAGTCACTTGCAAATGTAAGGGTTTCATAGAGAAAATGAAGTCAATCATGATTTTGCACTCTGCAAACAGTAGAAATGACCTCTTGTGCATGCCCGTGTGAATTTCACAGCAAATGCCCTTCTTTTCTTGTTTCTTGAAAGTTCTCAACACGTTAGGAGAAAGATCTGTTTGAGCAAGAGTGATGCAGTGTGCATTTTTCTACATTACAATTGATTGGGAAACATACTCCTTATTTTTCCACATTGTGTAAGAAACAACGTGAGGCTTGCAAGCGTTTGAACAATGCTCCCCAAAACGTATTCCAGGAGTGAAAACACACGTTTCTAGAAAGACTCTGAAGCAGCAAGCAAAAGCATAGTGGCTGAGTGTTCTTTCAATGAGAAACACACGCATTTCACTCTTCTGGAGTCAGTTTTCAGCCAGGAATTCATATGCATTTTGTACTGTGCAGAATGTAGCTACATGCTCGGGGGTTGTGTCATAGAAGAACCTCTCCTGCAGGAGCTTATTGCAACATTCATTATTTGGCTAAGTTCATTAGGGTTGGTTTTGGAAGGTGTTTCATCTTTGGTGAAATCCCGCTTCGTACGAAATATTTTCACAGCGCTGTTTCCAAGTGTCCACAAAGATCTGCTGCTTGAAACTGCCTACATGCATATCTCCCATACTGCTGTGCTCGTTTCACTACGTGGATTTTGGTTTCCTCTTCTTGCTTTGAAATGACAAGCCTTCATTCTGCATGCTACACACACCTTGTAGCAGTTTCAGTTTGAAGCATGTTGGTGCTCTCAAAAAGCTGTGTAACCTAGTTAGAGTGTGTCACTCTCCGGCACTGAATACACAACTTAGAGCTCCTTTGACCAGACACGCAACCACATCTTTTTGGGAAAGTGCTACCTCAAGTCACTTGCAAATGTAAGGGTTTCAAGGAGAAAATGAAGTCAATTATGGTTTTGCACTCTGCAAACAATAGAAATGACCTCTTGTACATGCCCGTGTGAATTTCACAGCAAAATGCCCTTCTTTTCTTGTTTCTTGAAAGTTCTCAACACATTAGGAGAACGATCTGTGTGAGCAAGAGTGCTGCAGTGTGCATTTTTCTGCGTTACAAGTGATTGGGAAACATAGTCCTTATTTTTCCACATTGTGTAAGAAACAACGTGAGGCTTGCAAGAGTTTGAACAATGCTCCCCAAAACGTATTCCAGGAGTGAAAACACACGTTTCTAGAAAGACTCTGAAGCAGCAAGCAAAAGCATAGTGGCTGAGTGTTCTTTCAATGAGAAACACACGCATTTCACTCTTCTGGATTCAGTTTTCAGCCAGGAATTCATATGCATTATGTACTGTGCAGAATGTAGCTACATGCTCGGGGGTTGTGTCATAGAAGCACCTCTCCTGCATGAGCTTATTGCAACATTCATTGTTTGGCTAAGTTCTTTAGGGTTGGTTTTGGAAGATGTTTCATATTTGGTCAAATCCCGCTTCGTACGAAATATTTTCACAGCGCTGTTTCCAAGTGTCCACAAAGATCTGCTGCTTGAAACTGCCTACATGCACATCTCCCATACTGCTGTGTTCGTTTCACTACCTGGATTTTGGCTTCCTCTTCTTGCTTTGAAATGACAAGCCTTCATTCTGCATGCTACACACACCTTGTAGCAGTTTCAGATAGAAGCATATTGGTGCTCTCAAAAAGCTGTGTAACCTAGTTAGAGTGTGTCACGCTCCGGCACTGAATACACAACTTAGAGCTCCTTTGACCACAGACACGCAAACACATCTTTTTGGGAAAGTGCTACCTCAAGTCACTTGCAAATGTAAGGCTTTCATAGAGAAAATGAAGTCAATCATGATTTTGCACTCTGCAAACAATATAAATGACCTCTTGTACATGCCCGTGTGAATTTCACAGCAAAATGCCCTTCTTTTCTTGTTTCTTGAATGTTCTCAACACATTAGGAGAAAGATCTCTGTGAGCAAGAGTGCTGCAGTGTGCATTTTTGTGCATAACAAGTGATTGGGAAACATACTCCTTATTTTTCCACATTGTGTAAGAAACAACGTGAGGCTTGCAAGAGTTTGAACAATGCACCCCAAAACGTATTCCAGGAATGAAAACACACGTTTCTAGAAAGACTCTGAAGCAGCAAGCAAAAGCATAGTGGCTGAGTGTTCCATCAATGAAAAACACACGCATTTCACTCTTCTGGAGTCAGTTTTCAGCCAGGAATTCATATGCAATTTGTACTGTGCAGAATGTAGCTACATGCTCGGGGGTTGTGTCATAGAAGCACCTCTCCTGCAGGACCTTATTGCAGCATTCATTGTTTGCCTAAGTTCTTTAGGGTTGGTTTTGGAAGGTGTTTCATCTTTGGTGAAATCCCGCTTCGTACGAAATATTTTCACAGCGCTGTTTCCAAGTGTCCACAAAGATCTGCTGCTTGAAACTGCCTACATGCACATCTCCCATACTGCTGTGCTCGTTTCACTACCTGGATTTTGGTTTCCTCCTCTTGCTTTGAAATGACAAGCCTTCATTCTGCATGCTACACACACCTTGTAGCAGTTTCAGTTTGAAGCATGTTGGTGCTCTCAAAAAGCTGTGTAACCTAGTTAGAGTGTGTCACTCTCCGGCACTGAATACACAACTTAGAGCTCCTTTCACCACAGACACGCAAACACATCTTTTTGGGAAAGTGCTATCACAAGTCAGTTGCAAATGTAAGGCTTTCATAGAGAAAATGAAGTCAATCATGGTTTTGTACTCTGCAAACAGTAGAAATGACCTCCTGTGCATGCCCGTGTGAATTTCACAGCAAAATGCCCTTCTTTTCTTGTTTCTTGAAAGTTCTCAACACATTAGGAGAAAGATCTGTTTGAGCAAGAGTGATGCAGTGTGCATTTTTCTGCATAACAAGTGATTGGGAAACATACTCCTTATTTTTCCACATTGTGTAAGAAACAACGTGAGGCTTGGAAGAGTTTGAACAATGCTCCCCAAAACGTATTCCAGGTGTGAAAACACACGTTTCTAGAAAGACTCTGAAGCAGCAAGCAAAAGCATAGTGGCTGAGTGTTCTTTCAATGAGAAACACACGCATTTCACTCTTCTGGAGTCAGTTTTCAGCCAGGAATTCATATGCATTTTGTACTGTGCAGAATGTAGCTACATGCTCGGGGGTTGTGTCATAGAAGAACCTCTCCTGCAGGAGCTTATTGCAACATTCATTATTTGGCTAAGTTCATTAGGGTTGGTTTTGGAAGGTGTTTCATCTTTGGTGAAATCCCGCTTCGTACGAAATATTTTCACAGCGCTGTTTCCAAGTGTCCACAAAGATCTGCTGCTTGAAACTGCCTACATGCATATCTCCCATACTGCTGTGCTCGTTTCACTACCTGGATTTTGGTTTCCTCTTCTTGCTTTGAAATGACAAGCCTTCATTCTGCATGCTACACACACCTTGTAGCAGTTTCAGTTTGAAGCATGTTGGTGCTCTCAAAAAGCTGTGTAACCTAGTTAGAGTGTGTCACTCTCTGGCACTGAATACACAACTTAGAGCTTCTTTCACCACAGACACGCGAACATATCTTTTTGGGAAAGTGCTACCTCAAGTCACTTGCAAATGTAATGGTTTCATAGAGAAAATGAAGTCAATCATGATTTTGCACTCTGCAAACAGTAGAAATGACCTCTTGTGCATGCCCGTGTGAATTTCACAGCAAATGCCCTTCTTTTCTTGTTTCTTGAAAGTTCTGAACACGTTAGGAGAAAGATCTGTTTGAGCAAGAGTGATGCAGTGTGCATTTTTCTGCATTACAATTGATTGGGAAACGTACTCCTTATTTTTCCACATTGTGTAAGAAACAACGTGAGGCTTGCAAGAGTTTGAACAATGCTCCCCTAAACGTATTCCAGGAGTGAAAACACACGTTTCTAGAAAGACTCTGAAGCAGCAAGCAAAAGCATAGTGGCTGAGTGTTCTTTCAATGAAAACACACGCATTTCACTCTTCTGAAGTCAGTTTTCAGCCAGGAATTCATATGCATTTTGTACTGTGCAGAATGTAGCTACATGCTCGGGGGTTGTGTCATAGAAGCACCTCTCCTGCAGGAGCTTATTGCAACATTCATTGTTTGGCTAAGTTCTTTAGGGTTGGTTTTGGAAGGTGTTTCATATTTGGTCAAATTCGGCTTCGTACGAAATATTTTCACAGCGCTGTTTCCAAGTGTCCACAAAGATGTGGTGCTTGAAACTGCCTACATGCACATCTCCCATACTGCTGTGCTCGTTTCACTACGTGGATTTTGGTTTCCTCTTCTTGCTTTGAAATGACAAGCCTTCATTCTGCATGCTACACACACCTTGTAGCAGTTTCAGTTTGAAGCATGTTGGTGCTCTCAAAAAGCTGTGTAACCTAGTTAGAGTGTGTCACTCTCCGGCACTGAATACACAACTTAGAGCTCCTTTGACCAGACACGCAACCACATCTTTTTGGGAAAGTGCTACCTCAAGTCACTTGCAAATGTAAGGGTTTCAAGGAGAAAATGAAGTCAATTATGGTTTTGCACTCTGCAAACAATAGAAATGACCTCTTGTACATGCCCGTGTGAATTTCACAGCAAAATGCCCTTCTTTTCTTGTTTCTTGAAAGTTCTCAACACATTAGGAGAACGATCTGTGTGAGCAAGAGTGCTGCAGTGTGCATTTTTCTGCGTTACAAGTGATTGGGAAACATAGTCCTTATTTTTCCACATTGTGTAAGAAACAACGTGAGGCTTGCAAGAGTTTGAACAATGCTCCCCAAAACGTATTCCAGGAGTGAAAACACACGTTTCTAGAAAGACTCTGAAGCAGCAAGCAAAAGCATAGTGGCTGAGTGTTCTTTCAATGAGAAACACACGCATTTCACTCTTCTGGATTCAGTTTTCAGCCAGGAATTCATATGCATTATGTACTGTGCAGAATGTAGCTACATGCTCGGGGGTTGTGTCATAGAAGCACCTCTCCTGCATGAGCTTATTGCAACATTCATTGTTTGGCTAAGTTCTTTAGGGTTGGTTTTGGAAGATGTTTCATATTTGGTCAAATCCTGCTTCGTACGAAATATTTTCACAGCGCTGTTTCCAAGTGTCCACAAAGATCTGCTGCTTGAAACTGCCTACATGCACATCTCCCATACTGCTGTGTTCGTTTCACTACCTGGATTTTGGCTTCCTCTTCTTGCTTTGAAATGACAAGCCTTCATTCTGCATGCTACACACACCTTGTAGCAGTTTCAGATAGAAGCATATTGGTGCTCTCAAAAAGCTTTGTAACCTAGTTAGAGTGTGTCACGCTCTGGCACTGAATACACAACTTAGAGCTCCTTTGACCACAGACACGCAAACACATCTTTTTGGGAAAGTGCTACCTCAAGTCACTTGCAAATGTAAGGCTTTCATAGAGAAAATGAAGTCAATCATGATTTTGCACTCTGCAAACAATATAAATGACCTCTTGTACATGCCCGTGTGAATTTCACAGCAAAATGCCCTTCTTTTCTTGTTTCTTGAAAGTTCTCAACACATTAGGAGAAAGATCTCTGTGAGCAAGAGTGCTGCAGTGTGCATTTTTGTGCATAACAAGTGATTGGGAAACATACTCCTTATTTTTCCACATTGTGTAAGAAACAACGTGAGGCTTGCAAGAGTTTGAACAATGCACCCCAAAACGTATTCCAGGAATGAAAACACACGTTTCTAGAAAGACTCTGAAGCAGCAAGCAAAAGCATAGTGGCTGAGTGTTCCATCAATGAAAAACACACGCATTTCACTCTTCTGGAGTCAGTTTTCAGCCAGGAATTCATATGCAATTTGTACTGTGCAGAATGTAGCTACATGCTCGGGGGTTGTGTCATAGAAGCACCTCTCCTGCAGGAGCTTATTGCAGCATTCATTGTTTGGCTAAGTTCTTTAGGGTTGGTTTTGGAAGGTGTTTCATCTTTGGTGAAATCCCGCTTCGTACGAAATATTTTCACAGCGCTGTTTCCAAGTGTCCACAAAGATCTGCTGCTTGAAACTGCCTACATGCACATCTCCCATACTGCTGTGCTCGTTTCACTACCTGGATTTTGGTTTCCTCTTCTTGCTTTGAAATGACAAGCCTTCATTCTGCATGCTACACACACCTTGTAGCAGTTTCAGTTTGAAGCATGTTGGTGCTCTCAAAAAGCTGTGTAACCTAGTTAGAGTGTGTCACTCTCCGGCACTGAATACACAACTTAGAGCTCCTTTCACCACAGACACGCAAACACATCTTTTTGGGAAAGTGCTATCACAAGTCAGTTGCAAATGTAAGGCTTTCATAGAGAAAATGAAGTCAATCATGGTTTTGTACTCTGCAAACAGTAGAAATGACCTCCTGTGCATGCCCGTGTGAATATCACAGCAAAATGCCCTTCTTTTCTTGTTTCTTGAAAGTTCTCAACACATTAGGAGAAAGATCTGTTTGAGCAAGAGTGATGCAGTGTGCATTTTTCTGCATAACAAGTGATTGGGAAACATACTCCTTATTTTTCCACATTGTGTAAGAAACAACGTGAGGCTTGCAAGAGTTTGAACAATGCTCCCCAAAACGTATTCCAGGTGTGAAAACACACGTTTCTAGAAAGACTCTGAAGCAGCAAGCAAAAGCATAGTGGCTGAGTGTTCTTTCAATGAGAAACACACGCATTTCACTCTTCTGGAGTCAGTTTTCAGCCAGGAATTCATATGCATTTTGTACTGTGCAGAATGTAGCTACATGCTCGGGGGTTGTGTCATAGAAGAACCTCTCCTGCAGGAGCTTATTGCAACATTCATTATTTGGCTAAGTTCATTAGGGTTGGTTTTGGAAGGTGTTTCATCTTTGGTGAAATCCCGCTTCGTACGAAATATTTTCACAGCGCTGTTTCCAAGTGTCCACAAAGATCTGCTGCTTGAAACTGCCTACATGCATATCTCCCATACTGCTGTGCTCGTTTCACTACCTGGATTTTGGTTTCCTCTTCTTGCTTTGAAATGACAAGCCTTCATTCTGCATGCTACACACACCTTGTAGCAGTTTCAGTTTGAAGCATGTTGGTGCTCTCAAAAAGCTGTGTAACCTAGTTAGAGTGTGTCACTCTCCGGCACTGAATACACAACTTAGAGCTTCTTTCACCACAGACACGCGAACATATCTTTTTGGGAAAGTGCTACCTCAAGTCACTTGCAAATGTAAGGGTTTCATAGAGAAAATGAAGTCAATCATGATTTTGCACTCTGCAAACAGTAGAAATGACCTCTTGTGCATGCCCGTGTGAATTTCACAGCAAATGCCCTTCTTTTCTTGTTTCTTGAAAGTTCTCAACACGTTAGGAGAAAGATCTGTTTGAGCAAGAGTGATGCAGTGTGCATTTTTCTGCATTACAATTGATTGGGAAACATACTCCTTATTTTTCCACATTGTGTAAGAAACAACGTGAGGCTTGCAAGAGTTTGAACAATGCTCCCCAAAACGTATTCCAGGAGTGAAAACACACGTTTCTAGAAAGACTCTGAAGCAGCAAGCAAAAGCATAGTGGCTGAGTGTTCTTTCAATGAGAAACACACGTATTTCACTCTTCTGAAGTCAGTTTTCAGCCAGGAATTCATATGCATTTTGTACTGTGCAGAATGTAGCTACATGCTCGGGGGTTGTGTCATAGAAGCACCTGTCCTGCAGGAGCTTATTGCAACATTCATGGTTTGGCTAAGTTCTGTAGGGTTGGTTTTGGAAGGTGTTTCATATTTGGTCAAATCCCGCTTCGTACGAAATATTTTCACAGCGCAGTTTCCAAGTGTCCACAAAGATGTGGTGCTTGAAACTGCCTACATGCACATCTCCCATACTGCTGTGCTCGTTTCACTACGTGGATTTTGGTTTCCTCTTCTTGCTTTGAAATGACAAGCCTTCATTCTGCATGCTACACACACCTTGTAGCAGTTTCAGTTTGAAGCATGTTGGTGCTCTCAAAAAGCTGTGTAACCTAGTTAGAGTGTGTCACTCTCCGGCACTGAATACACAACTTAGAGCTCCTTTGACCAGACAGGCAACCACATCTTTTTGGGAAAGTGCTACCTCAAGTCACTTGCAAATGTAAGGGTTTCAAGGAGAAAATGAAGTCAATCATGGTTTTGCACTCTGCAAACAATAGAAATGACCTCTTGTACATGCCCGTGTGAATTTCACAGCAAAATGCCCTTCTTTTCTTGTTTCTTGAAAGTTCTCAACACATTAGGAGAACGATCTGTGTGAGCAAGAGTGCTGCAGTGTGCATTTTTCTGCATTACAAGTGATTGGGAAACATAGTCCTTATTTTTCCACATTGTGTAAGAAACAACGTGAGGCTTGCAAGAGTTTGAACAATGCTCCCCAAAACGTATTCCAGGAGTGAAAACACACGTTTCTAGAAAGACTCTGAAGCAGCAAGCAAAAGCATAGTGGCTGAGTGTTCTTTCAATGAGAAACACACGCATTTCACTCTTCTGGAGTCAGTTTTCAGCCAGGAATTCATATGCATTTTGTACTGTGCAGAATGTAGCTACATGCTCGGGGGTTGTGTCATAGAAGCACCTCTCCTGCAGGAGCTTATTGCAGCATTCATTGTTTGGCTAAGTTCTTTAGGGTTGGTTTTGGAAGGTGTTTCATCTTTGGTGAAATCCCGCTTCGTACGAAATATTTTCACAACGCTGTTTCCAAGTGTCCACAAAGATCTGCTGCTTGATACTGCCTACATGCACATCTCCCATACTGCTGTGCTCGTTTCACTACCTGGATTTTGGTTTCCTCTTCTTGCTTTGAAATGACAAGCCTTCATTCTGCATGCTACACACACCTTGTAGCAGTTTCAGTTTGAAGCATGTTGGTGCTCTCAAAAAGCTGTGTAACCTAGTTAGAGTGTGTCACTCTCCGGCACTGAATACACAACTTAGAGCTTCTTTCACCACAGACACGCAAACATATCTTTTTGGGAAAGTGCTACCTCAAGTCACTTGCAAATGTAAGGGTTTCATAGAGAAAATGAAGTCAATCATGATTTTGCACTCTGCAAACAGTAGAAATGACCTCTTGTGCATGCCCGTGTGAATTTCACAGCAAATGCCCTTCTTTTCTTGTTTCCTGAAAGTTCTCAACACGTTAGGAGAAAGATCTGTTTGAGCAAGAGTGATGCAGTGTGCATTTTTCTGCATTACAAGTGATTGGGAAACATAGTCCTTATTTTTCCACATTGTGTAAGAAACAACGTGAGGCTTGAAAGAGTTTGAACAATGCTCCCCAAAACGTATTCCAGGAGTGAAAACACACGTTTCTAGAAAGACTCTGAAGCAGCAAGCAAAAGCATAGTGGCTGAGTGTTCTTTCAATGAAAAACACACGCATTTCACTCTTCTGGAGTCAGTTTTCAGCCAGGAATTCATATGCATTTTGTACTGTGCAGAATGTAGCTACATTTTCGGGGGGTTGTGTCATAGAAGCACCTCTCCTGCAGGAGCTTATTGCAGCATTCATTGTTTGGCTAAGTTCTTTAGGGTTGGTTTTGGAAGGTGTTTCATCTTTGGTGAAATCCCGCTTCGTACGAAATATTTTCACAGCGCTGTTTCCAAGTTTCCACAAAGATCTGCTGCTTGAAACTGCCTACATGCACATCTCCCATACTGCTGTGCTCGTTTCACTACCTGGATTTTGGTTTCCTCTTCTTGCTTTGAAATGACAAGCCTTCATTCTGCATGCTACACACACCTTGTAGCAGTTTCAGTTTGAAGCATGTTGGTGCTCTCAAAAAGCTGTGTAACCTAGTTAGAGTGTGTCACTCTCCAGCACTGAATACACAACTTAGAGCTCCTTTCACCACAGACACGCAACCACATCTTTTTGGGAAAGTGCTACCTCAAGTCACTTGCAAATGTAAGGGTTTCATAGAGAAAATGAAGTCAATCATGGTTTTGCACTCTGCAAACAGTAGAAATGACCTCTTGTGCATGCCTGTGTGAATTTCACAGCAAAATGCCCTTCTTTTCTTGTTTCTTGAAAGTTCTCAACACATTAGGAGAAAGATCTGTTTGAGCAAGAGTGATGCAGTGTGCATTTTTCTGCATTACAAGTGATTGGGAAACATACTCTTTATTTTTCCACATTGTGTAAGAAACAACGTGAGGCTTGCAAGAGTTTGAACAATGCACCCCAAAACGTATTCCAGGAGTGAAAACACACGTTTCTAGAAAGACTCTGAAGCAGCAAGCAAAAGCATAGTGGCTGAGTGTTCTTTCAATGAGAAACACACGCATTTCACTCTTCTGGAGTCAGTTTTCAGCCAGGAATTCATATGCATTTTGTACTGTGCAGAATGTAGCTACATGCTCGGGGGTTGTGTCATAGAAGCACCTCTCCTGCAGGAGCTTATTGCAACATTCAATTTTTGGCTAAGTTCTTCAGGATTGGTTTTGGAAGGTGTTTCATATTTGGTCGAATCCCGCTTCGTACGAAATATTTTCACAGCGCTGTTGCCAAGTGTCCACAAAGATCTGCTGCTTGAAATTGCCTACATGCACATCTCCCATACTGCTGTGCTCGTTTCACTACCTGGATTTTGGTTTCCTCTTCTTGCTTTGAAATGACAAGCCTTCATTCTGCATGCTACACACACCTTGTAGCAGTTTCAGTTTGAAGCATGTTGGTGCTCTCAAAAAGCTGTGTAACCTAGTTAGAGTGTGTCACTCTCCGGCACTGAATACAGAACTTAGAGCTCCTTTCACCACAGACACGCAAACACATCTTTTTGGGAAAGTGCTACCTCAAGTCACTTGCAAATGTAAGGCTTTCATAGAGAAACTGAAGTCAATCATGGTTTTGCACTCTGCAAACAGTAGAAATGACCTCTTGTGCATGCCCGTGTGAATTTCACAGCAAAATGTCCTTCTTTTCTTGTTTCTTGAAAGTTCTCAACACATTAGGAGAAAGATCTTTTTGAGCAAGAGTGATGCAGTGTGCATTTTTCTGCATTACAAGTGATTGGGAAACATACTCCTTATTTTTCCACATTGTGTAAGAAACAACGTGAGGCTTGCAAGACTTTGAACAATGCACCCTAAAACGTATTCCAGGAGTGAAAACACACGTTTCTAGAAAGACTCTGAAGCAGCAAGCAAAAGCATAGTGGCTGAGTGTTCTTTCAATGAGAAACACACGCATTTCACTCTTCTGGAGTCAGTTTTCAGCCAGGAATTCATATGCATTTTGTACTGTGCAGAATGTAGCTACATGCTCGGGGGTTGTGTCATAGAAGCACCTCTCCTGCAGGAGCTTATTGCAACATTCATTTTTTGGCTAAGTTCTTTAGGATTGGTTTTGGAAGGTGTTTCATATTTGGTCGAATCCCGCTTCGTACGAAATATTTTCACAGCGCTGTTTCCAAGTGTCCACAAAGATCTGCTGCTTGAAACTGCCTACATGCACATCTCCCATACTGCTGTGCTCGTTTCACTACCTGGATTTTGGTTTCCTCTTCTTGCTTTGAAATGACAAGCCTTCATTCTGCATGCTACACACACCTTGTAGCAGTTTCAGTTTGAAGCATGTTGGTGCTCTCAAAAAGCTGTGTAACCTAGTTAGAGTGTGTCACTCTCCAGCACTGAATACACAACTTAGAGCTCCTTTCACCACAGACACGCAAACACATCTTTTTGGGAAAGTGCTACCTCAAGTCACTTGCAAATGTAAGGCTTTCATAGAGAAAATGAAGTCAATCATGGTTTTGCACTCTGCAAACAGTAGAAATGACCTCTTGTGCATGCCCGTGTGAATTTCACAGCAAAATGCCCTTCTTTTCTTGTTTCTTGAAAGTTCTCAACACATTAGGAGAAAGATCTGTTTGAGCAAGAGTGATGCAGTGTGCATTTTTCTGCATAACAAGTGATTGGGAAACATTCTCCTTATTTTTCCACATTGTGTAAGAAACAACTTGAGGCTTGCAAGAGTTTGAACAATGCACCCCAAAACGTATTCCAGGTGTGAAAACACACGTTACTAGAAAGACTCTGAAGCAGCAAGCAAAAGCATACTGGCTGAGTGTTCTTTCAATGAGAAACACACGCATTTCACTCTTCTGGAGTCAGTTTTCAGCCAGGAATTCATATGCATTTTGTACTGTGCAGAATGTAGCTACATGCTCTGGGGTTGTGTCATAGAAGCACCTCTCCTGCAGGAGCTTATTGCAACATTCATTATTTGGCTAAGTTCATTAGGGTTGGTTTTGGAAGGTGGTTCATCTTTGGTGAAATCCCGCTTCGTACGAAATATTTTCACAGCGCTGTTTCCAAGTGTCCACAAAGATCTGGTGCTTGAAACTGCCTACATGCACATCTCCCATACTGCTGTGCTCGTTTCACTACCTGGATTTTGGTTTCCTCTTCTTGCTTTGAAATGACAAGCCTTCATTCTGCATGCTACACACACCTTGTAGCAGTTTCAGTTTGAAGCATGTTGGTGCTCTCAAAAAGCTGTGTAACCTAGTTAGAGTGTGTCACTCTCCGGCACTGAATACACAACTTAGAGCTCCTTTGACCACAGACACGCAAACACATCTTTTTGGGAAAGTGCTACCTCAAGTCACTTGAAAATGTAAGGGAGAAAATGAAGTCAATCATGGTTTTGCACTCTGCAAACAGTAGAAATGACCTCTTGTACATGCCCGTGTGAATTTCACAGCAAAATGCCCTTCTTTTCTTGTTTCTTGAAAGTTCTCAACACGTTAGGAGAAAGATCTGTTTGAGCAAGAGTGATGCAGTGTGCATTTTTCTGCATTACAAGTGATTGGGAAACATACTCCTTATTTTTCCACATTGTGTAAGAAACAACGTGAGGCTTGCAAGAGTTTGAACAATGCACCCCAAAACGTATTCCAGGAGTGAAAACACACGTTTCTAGAAAGACTCTGAAGCAGCAAGCAAAAGCATAGTGGCTGAGTGTTCTTTCAATGAGAAACACACGCATTTCACTCTTCTGGAGTCAGTTTTCAGCCAGGAATTCATATGCATTTTGTACTGTGCAGAATGTAGCTACATGCTCCGGGGTTGTGTCATAGAAGCACCTCTCCTGCAGGAGCTTATTGCAACATTCATTATTTGGCTAAGTTCATTAGGGTTGGTTTTGGAAGGTGTTTCATCTTTGGTGAAATCCCGCTTCGTACGAAATATTTTCACAGCGCTGTTTCCAAGTGTCCACAAAGATCTGCTGCTTGAAACTGCCTACATGCACATCTCCCATAGTGCTGTGTTCGTTTCACTACCTGGATTTTGGTTTCCTCTTCTTGCTTTGAAATGACAAGCCTTCATTCTGCATGCTACACACACCTTGTAGCAGTTTCAGTTTGAAGCATGTTTGTGCTCTCAAAAAGCTGTGTAACCTAGTTAGAGTGTGTCACTCTCCGGCACTGAATACAGAACTTAGAGCTCCTTTCACCACAGACACGCAAACACATCTTTTTGGGAAAGTGCTACCTCAAGTCACTTGCAAATGTAAGGCTTTCATAGAGAAAATGAAGTCAATCATGGTTTTGCACTCTGCAAACAGTAGAAATGACCTCTTGTGCATGCCCGTGTGAATTTCACAGCAAAATGTCCTTCTTTTCTTGTTTCTTGAAAGTTCTCAACACATTAGGAGAAAGATCTGTTTGAGCAAGAGTGATGCAGTGTGCATTTTTCTGCATTACAAGTGATTGGGAAACATACTCCTTATTTTTCCACATTGTGTAAGAAACAACGTGAGGCTTGCAAGACTTTGAACAATGCACCCTAAAACGTATTCCAGGAGTGAAAACACACGTGTCTAGAAAGTCTCTGAAGCAGCAAGCAAAAGCATAGTGGCTGAGTGTTCCTTCAATGAGAAACACACGCATTTCACTCTTCTGGAGTCAGTTTTCAGCCAGGAATTCATATGCATTTTGTACTGTGCAGAATGTAGCTACATGCTCGGGGGTTGTGTCATAGAAGCACCTCTCCTGCAGGAGCTTATTGCAACATTCATTGTTTGGCTAAGTTCTTTGGGGTTGGTTTTGGAAGGTGTTTCATATTTGGTCAAATCCCGCTTCGTACGAAATATTTTCACAGCGCTGTTTCCAAGTGTCCACAAAGATCTGCTGGTTGAAACTGCCTACATGCACATCTCCCATACTGCTGTGTTCGTTTCTTTACCTGGATTTTGGTTTCCTCTTCTTGCTTTGAAATGACTAGCCTTCATTCTGCATGCTACACACACCTTGTAGCAGTTTCAGTTTGAAGCATGTTGGTGCTCTCAAAAACTGTGTAACCTAGTTAGAGTGTGTCACTCTCCAGCACTGAATACACAACTTAGAGCTCCTTTCACCACAGACACGCAACCACATCTTTTTGGGAAAGTGCTACCTCAAGTCACTTGCAAATGTAAGGGTTTCAAGGAGAAAATGAAGTCAATTATGGTTTTGCACTCTGCAAACAATAGAAATGACCTCTTGTACATGCCCGTGTGAATTTCATAGCAAAAGCCCTTCTTTTCTTGTTTCTTGAAAGTTCTCAACACATTAGGAGAAAGATCTGTTTGAGAAAGAGTGATGCAGTGTGCATTTTTCTGCATAAGAAGTGATTGGGAAACATACTCCTTATTTTTCTACATTGTGTAAGAAACAACGTGAGGCTTGCAAGAGTTTGAACAATGCACCCCAAAACGTATTCCAGGTGTGAAAACACACGTTACTAGAAAGACTCTGAAGCAGCAAGCAAAAGCATAGTGGCTGAGTGTTCTTTCAATGAGAAACACACGCATTTCACTCTTCTGGAGTCAGTTTTCAGCCAGGAATTCATATGCATTTTGTACTGTGCAGAATGTAGCTACATGCTCGGGGGTTGTGTCATAGAAGCACCTCTCCTGCAGGAGCTTATTGCAACATTCATTATTTGGCTAAGTTCATTAGGGTTGGTTTTGGAAGGTGTTTCATCTTTGGTGAAATCCCGCTTCGTACGAAATATTTTCACAGCGCTGTTTCCAAGTGTCCACAAAGATCTGCTGCTTGAAACTGCCTACATGCACATCTCCCATACTGCTGTGCTCGTTTCACTACCTGGATTTTGGTTTCCTCTTCTCGCTTTGAAATGACAAGCCTTCATTCTGCATGCTACACACACCTTGTAGCAGTTTCAGTTAGAAGCATGTTGGTGCTCTCAAAAAGCTGTGTAACCTAGTTAGAGTGTGTCACTCTCCGGCACTGAATACACAACTTAGAGCTCCTTTCACCACAGACACGCAAACACATCTTTTTGGGAAAGTGCTACCTCAAGTCACTTGCAAATGTAAGGCTTTCATAGAGAAAATGAAGTCAATCATGGTTTTGCACTCTGCAAACAGTAGAAATGACCTCTTGTGCATGCCCGTGTGAATTTCACAGCAAAATGCCCTTCCTTTCTTGTTTCTTGAAAGTTCTCAACACATTAGGAGAAAGATCTGTTTGAGCAAGAGTGATGCAGTGTGCATTTTTCTGCATTACAAGTGATTGGGAAACATACTCCTTATTTTTCCACATTGTGTAAGAAACAACGTGAGGGTTGCAAGAGTTTGAACAATGCACCCCAAAACGTATTCCAGGAGTGAAAACACACGTTTCTAGAAAGACTCTGAAGCAGCAAGAAAAAGCATAGTGGCTGAGTGTTCTTTCAATGAGAAACACACGCATTTCACTCTTCTGGAGTCAGTTTTCAGCCAGGAATTCATATGCATTTTGTACTGTGCAGAATGTAGCTACATGCTCGGGGGTTGTGTCATAGAAGCACCTCTCCTGCAGGAGCTTATTGCAACATTCATTGTTTGGCTAAGTTCTTTAGGGTTGGTTTTGGAAGGTGTTTCATCTTTGGTGAAATCCCGCTTCGTACGAAATATTTTCACAGCGCTGTTTCCAAGTGTCCACAAAGATCTGCTGCTTGAAACTGCCTACATGCACATCTCCCATACTGCTGTGCTCGTTTCACTACCTGGATTTTGGTTTCCTCTTCTTGCTTTGAAATGACAAGCCTTCATTCTGCATGCTACACACACCTTGTAGCAGTTTCAGTTTGAAGCATGTTGGTGCTCTCAAAAAGCTGTGTAACCTAGTTAGAGTGTGTCACTCTCCGGCACTGAATACACAACTTAGAGCTCCTTTCACCACAGACACGCAAACACATCTTTTTGGGAAAGTGCTACCTCAAGTCACTTGCAAATGTAAGGCTTTCATAGAGAAAATGAAGTCAATCATGGTTTTGTACTCTGCAAACAGTAGAAATGACCTCTTGTGCATGCCCGTGTGAATTTCACAGCAAAATGCCCTTCTTTTCTTGTTTCTTGAAAGTTCTCAACACATTAGGAGAAAGATCTGTTTGAGCAAGAGTGATGCAGTGTGCATTTTTCTGCATAACAAGTGATTGGGAAACATACTCCTTATTTTTCCACATTGTGTAAGAAACAACGTGAGGCTTGCAAGAGTTTGAACAATGCTCCCCAAAACGTATTCCAGGTGTGAAAACACACGTTTCTAGAAAGACTCTGAAGCAGCAAGCAAAAGCATAGTGGCTGAGTGTTCTTTCAATGAGAAACACACGCATTTCACTCTTCTGGAGTCAGTTTTCAGCCAGGAATTCATATGCATTTTGTACTGTGCAGAATGTAGCTACATGCTCGGGGGTTGTGTCATAGAAGAACCTCTCCTGCAGGAGCTTATTGCAACATTCATTATTTGGCTAAGTTCATTAGGGTTGGTTTTGGAAGGTGTTTCATCTTTGGTGAAATCCCGCTTCGTACGAAATATTTTCACAGCGCTGTTTCCAAGTGTCCACAAAGATCTGCTGCTTGAAACTGCCTACATGCACATCTCCCATACTGCTGTGCTCGTTTCACTACCTGGATTTTGGTTTCCTCTTCTTGCTTTGAAATGACAAGCCTTCATTCTGCATGCTACACACACCTTGTAGCAGTTTCAGTTTGAAGCATGTTGGTGCTCTCAAAAAGCTGTGTAACCTAGTTAGAGTGTGTCACTCTCCGGCACTGAATACACAACTTAGAGCTCCTTTCACCACAGACACGCAAACACATCTTTTTGGGAAAGTGCTACCACAAGTCAGTTGCAAATGTAAGGCTTTCATAGAGAAAATGAAGTCAATCATGGTTTTGTACTCTGCAAACAGTAGAAATGACCTCTTGTGCATGCCCGTGTGAATTTCACAGCAAAATGCCCTTCTTTTCTTGTTTCTTGAAAGTTCTCAACACATTAGGAGAAAGATCTGTTTGAGCAAGAGTGATGCAGTGTGCATTTTTCTGCATAACAAGTGATTGGGAAACATACTCCTTATTTTTCCACATTGTGTAAGAAACAACGTGAGGCTTGCAAGAGTTTGAACAATGCTCCCCAAAACATATTCCAGGTGTGAAAACACACGTTTCTAGAAAGACTCTGAAGCAGCAAGCAAAAGCATAGTGGCTGAGTGTTCTTTCAATGAGAAACACACGCATTTCACTCTTCTGGAGTCAGTTTTCAGCCAGGAATTCATATGCATTTTGTACTGTGCAGAATGTAGCTACATGCTCGGGGGTTGTGTCATAGAAGCACCTCTCCTGCAGGAGCTTATTGCAACATTCATGGTTTGGCTAAGTTCTTTAGGGTTGGTTTTGGAAGGTGTTTCATATTTGTTCAAATCCCGCTTCGTACGAAATATTTTCACAGCGCTGTTTCCAAGTGTCCACAAAGATGTGGTGCTTGAAACTGCCTACATGCACATCTCCCATACTGCTGTGCTCGTTTCACTACGTGGATTTTGGTTTCCTCTTCTTGCTTTGAAATGACAAGCCTTCATTCTGCATGCTACACACACCTTGTAGCAGTTTCAGTTTGAAGCATGTTGGTGCTCTCAAAAAGCTGTGTAACCTAGTTAGAGTGTGTCACTCTCCGGCACTGAATACACAACTTAGAGCTCCTTTGACCAGACACGCAACCACATCTTTTTGGGAAAGTGCTACCTCAAGTCACTTGCAAATGTAAGGGTTTCAAGGAGAAAATGAAGTCAATCATGGTTTTGCACTCTGCAAACAATAGAAATGACCTCTTGTACATGCCCGTGTGAATTTCACAGCAAAATGCCCTTCTTTTCTTGTTTCTTGAAAGTTCTCAACACATTAGGAGAACGATCTGTGTGAGCAAGAGTGCTGCAGTGTGCATTTTTCTCCATTACAAGTGATTGGGAAACATAGTCCTTATTTTTCCACATTGTGTAAGAAACAACGTGAGGCTTGAAAGAGTTTGAACAATGCTCCCCAAAACGTATTCCAGGTGTGAAAACACACGTTTCTAGAAAGACTCTGAAGCAGCAAGCAAAAGCATAGTGGCTGAGTGTTTTTTCAATGAAAAACACACGCATTTCACTCTTCTGGAGTCAGTTTTCAGCCAGGAATTCATATGCATTTTGTACTGTGCAGAATGTAGCTACATGCACGGGGGGTTGTGTCATAGAAGCACCTCTCCTGCAGGAGCTTATTGCAGCATTCATTGTTTGGCTAAGTTCTTTAGGGTTGGTTTTGGAAGGTGTTTCATCTTTGGTGAAATCCCGCTTCGTACGAAATATTTTCACAGCGCTGTTTCCAAGTGTCCACAAAGATCTGCTGCTTGAAACTGCCTACATGCACATCTCCCATACTGCTGTGCTCGTTTCACTACCTGGATTTTGGTTTCCTCTTCTTGCTTTGAAATGACAAGCCTTCATTCTGCATGCTACACACACCTTGTAGCAGTTTCAGTTTGAAGCATGTTGGTGCTCTCAAAAAGCTGTGTAACCTAGTTAGAGTGTGTCACTCTCCGGCACTGAATACACAACTTAGAGCTCCTTTCACCACAGACACGCAAACACATCTTTTTGGGAAAGTGCTACCTCAAGTCACTTGAAAATGTAAGGCTTTCATAGAGAAAATGAAGTCAATCATGGTTTTGTACTCTGCAAACAGTAGAAATGACCTCTTGTGCATGCCCGTGTGAATTTCACAGCAAAATGCCCTTCTTTTCTTGTTTCTTGAAAGTTCTCAACACATTAGGAGAAAGATCTGTTTGAGCAAGAGTGATGCAGTGTGCATTTTTCTGCATAACAAGTGATTGGGAAACATACTCCTTATTTTTCCACATTGTGTAAGAAACAACGTGAGGCTTGCAAGAGTTTGAACAATGCTCCCAAAAACGTATTCCAGGTGTGAAAACACACGTTTCTAGAAAGACTCTGAAGCAGCAAGCAAAAGCATAGTGGCTGAGTGTTCTTTCAATGAGAAACACACGCATTTCACTCTTCTGGAGTCAGTTTTCAGCCAGGAATTCATATGCATTTTGTACTGTGCAGAATGTAGCTACATGCTCGGGGGTTGTGTCATAGAAGAACCTCTCCTGCAGGAGCTTATTGCAACATTCATTATTTGGCTAAGTTCTTTAGGGTTGGTTTTGGAAGATGTTTCATATTTGGTCAAATCCTGCTTCGTACGAAATATTTTCACAGCGCTGTTTCCAAGTGTCCACAAAGATCTGCTGCTTGAAACTGCCTACATGCACATCTCCCATACTGCTGTGTTCGTTTCACTACCTGGATTTTGGCTTCCTCTTCTTGCTTTGAAATGACAAGCCTTCATTCTGCATGCTACACACACCTTGTAGCAGTTTCAGATAGAAGCATATTGGTGCTCTCAAAAAGCTTTGTAACCTAGTTAGAGTGTGTCACGCTCTGGCACTGAATACACAACTTAGAGCTCCTTTGACCACAGACACGCAAACACATCTTTTTGGGAAAGTGCTACCTCAAGTCACTTGCAAATGTAAGGCTTTCATAGAGAAAATGAAGTCAATCATGATTTTGCACTCTGCAAACAATATAAATGACCTCTTGTACATGCCCGTGTGAATTTCACAGCAAAATGCCCTTCTTTTCTTGTTTCTTGAAAGTTCTCAACACATTAGGAGAAAGATCTCTGTGAGCAAGAGTGCTGCAGTGTGCATTTTTCTGCATAACAAGTGATTGGGAAACATACTCCTTATTTTTCCACATTGTGTAAGAAACAACGTGAGGCTTGCAAGAGTTTGAACAATGCACCCCAAAACGTATTCCAGGAATGAAAACACACGTTTCTAGAAAGACTCTGAAGCAGCAAGCAAAAGCATAGTGGCTGAGTGTTCCATCAATGAAAAACACACGCATTTCACTCTTCTGGAGTCAGTTTTCAGCCAGGAATTCATATGCAATTTGTACTGTGCAGAATGTAGCTACATGCTCGGGGGTTGTGTCATAGAAGCACCTCTCCTGCAGGAGCTTATTGCAGCATTCATTGTTTGGCTAAGTTCTTTAGGGTTGGTTTTGGAAGGTGTTTCATCTTTGGTGAAATCCCGCTTCGTACGAAATATTTTCACAGCGCTGTTTCCAAGTGTCCACAAAGATCTGCTGCTTGAAACTGCCTACATGCACATCTCCCATACTGCTGTGCTCGTTTCACTACCTGGATTTTGGTTTCCTCTTCTTGCTTTGAAATGACAAGCCTTCATTCTGCATGCTACACACACCTTGTAGCAGTTTCAGTTTGAAGCATGTTGGTGCTCTCAAAAAGCTGTGTAACCTAGTTAGAGTGTGTCACTCTCCGGCACTGAATACACAACTTAGAGCTCCTTTCACCACAGACACGCAAACACATCTTTTTGGGAAAGTGCTATCACAAGTCAGTTGCAAATGTAAGGCTTTCATAGAGAAAATGAAGTCAATCATGGTTTTGTACTCTGCAAACAGTAGAAATGACCTCCTGTGCATGCCCGTGTGAATATCACAGCAAAATGCCCTTCTTTTCTTGTTTCTTGAAAGTTCTCAACACATTAGGAGAAAGATCTGTTTGAGCAAGAGTGATGCAGTGTGCATTTTTCTGCATAACAAGTGATTGGGAAACATACTCCTTATTTTTCCACATTGTGTAAGAAACAACGTGAGGCTTGCAAGAGTTTGAACAATGCTCCCCAAAACGTATTCCAGGTGTGAAAACACACGTTTCTAGAAAGACTCTGAAGCAGCAAGCAAAAGCATAGTGGCTGAGTGTTCTTTCAATGAGAAACACACGCATTTCACTCTTCTGGAGTCAGTTTTCAGCCAGGAATTCATATGCATTTTGTACTGTGCAGAATGTAGCTACATGCTCGGGGGTTGTGTCATAGAAGAACCTCTCCTGCAGGAGCTTATTGCAACATTCATTATTTGGCTAAGTTCATTAGGGTTGGTTTTGGAAGGTGTTTCATCTTTGGTGAAATCCCGCTTCGTACGAAATATTTTCACAGCGCTGTTTCCAAGTGTCCACAAAGATCTGCTGCTTGAAACTGCCTACATGCATATCTCCCATACTGCTGTGCTCGTTTCACTACCTGGATTTTGGTTTCCTCTTCTTGCTTTGAAATGACAAGCCTTCATTCTGCATGCTACACACACCTTGTAGCAGTTTCAGTTTGAAGCATGTTGGTGCTCTCAAAAAGCTGTGTAACCTAGTTAGAGTGTGTCACTCTCCGGCACTGAATACACAACTTAGAGCTTCTTTCACCACAGACACGCGAACATATCTTTTTGGGAAAGTGCTACCTCAAGTCACTTGCAAATGTAATGGTTTCATAGAGAAAATGAAGTCAATCATGATTTTGCACTCTGCAAACAGTAGAAATGACCTCTTGTGCATGCCCGTGTGAATTTCACAGCAAATGCCCTTCTTTTCTTGTTTCTTGAAAGTTCTGAACACGTTAGGAGAAAGATCTGTTTGAGCAAGAGTGATGCAGTGTGCATTTTTCTGCATTACAATTGATTGGGAAACGTACTCCTTATTTTTCCACATTGTGTAAGAAACAACGTGAGGCTTGCAAGAGTTTGAACAATGCTCCCCTAAACGTATTCCAGGAGTGAAAACACACGTTTCTAGAAAGACTCTGAAGCAGCAAGCAAAAGCATAGTGGCTGAGTGTTCTTTCAATGAGAAACACACGCATTTCACTCTTCTGAAGTCAGTTTTCAGCCAGGAATTCATATGCATTTTGTACTGTGCAGAATGTAGCTACATGCTCGGGGGTTGTGTCATAGAAGCACCTCTCCTGCAGGAGCTTATTGCAACATTCATTGTTTGGCTAAGTTCTTTAGGGTTGGTTTTGGAAGGTGTTTCATATTTGGTCAAATTCCGCTTCGTACGAAATATTTTCACAGCGCTGTTTCCAAGTGTCCACAAAGATGTGGTGCTTGAAACTGCCTACATGCACATCTCCCATACTGCTGTGCTCGTTTCACTACGTGGATTTTGGTTTCCTCTTCTTGCTTTGAAATGACAAGCCTTCATTCTGCATGCTACACACACCTTGTAGCAGTTTCAGTTTGAAGCATGTTGGTGCTCTCAAAAAGCTGTGTAACCTAGTTAGAGTGTGTCACTCTCCGGCACTGAATACACAACTTAGAGCTCCTTTCACCACAGACACGCAACCACATCTTTTTGGGAAAGTGCTACCTCAAGTCACTTGCAAATGTAAGGGTTTCAAGGAGAAAATGAAGTCAATCATGGTTTTGCACTCTGCAAACAATAGAAATGACCTCTTGTACATGCCCGTGTGAATTTCACAGCAAAATGCCCTTCTTTTCTTGTTTCTTGAAAGTTCTCAACACATTAGGAGAACGATCTGTGTGAGCAAGAGTGCTGCAGTGTGCATTTTTCTGCATTACAAGTGATTGGGAAACATAGTCCTTATTTTTCCACATTGTGTAAGAAACAACGTGAGGCTTGCAAGAGTTTGAACAATGCTCCCCAAAACGTATTCCAGGAGTGAAAACACACGTTTCTAGAAAGACTCTGAAGCAGCAAGCAAAAGCATAGTGGCTGAGTGTTCTTTCAATGAAAAACACACGCATTTCACTCTTCTGGAGTCAGTTTTCAGCCAGGAATTCATATGCATTTTGTACTGTGCAGAATGTAGCTACATGCTCGGGGGGTTGTGTCATAGAAGCACCTCTCCTGCAGGAGCTTATTGCAGCATTCATTGTTTGGCTAAGTTCTTTAGGGTTGGTTTTGGAAGGTGTTTCATCTTTGGTGAAATCCCGCTTCGTACGAAATATTTTCACAGCGCTGTTTCCAAGTGTCCACAAAGATCTGCTGCTTGAAACTGCCTACATGCACATCTCCCATACTGCTGTGCTCGTTTCACTACCTGGATTTTGGTTTCCTCTTCTTGCTTTGAAATGACAAGCCTTCATTCTGCATGCTACACACACCTTGTAGCAGTTTCAGTTTGAAGCATGTTGGTGCTCTCAAAAAGCTGTGTAACCTAGTTAGAGTGTGTCACTCTCCGGCACTGAATACACAACTTAGAGCTTCTTTCACCACAGACACGCAAACATATCTTTTTGGGAAAGTGCTACCTCAAGTCACTTGCAAATGTAAGGGTTTCATAGAGAAAATGAAGTCAATCATGATTTTGCACTCTGCAAACAGTAGAAATGACCTCTTGTGCATGCCCGTGTGAATTTCACAGCAAATGCCCTTCTTTTCTTGTTTCTTGAAAGTTCTCAACACGTTAGGAGAAAGATCTGTTTGAGCAAGAGTGATGCAGTGTGCATTTTTCTGCATTACAATTGATTGGGAAACATACTCCTTATTTTTCCACATTGTGTAAGAAACAACGTGAGGCTTGCAAGAGTTTGAACAATGCTCCCCAAAACGTATTCCAGGAGTGAAAACACACGTTTCTAGAAAGACTCTGAAGCAGCAAGCAAAAGCATAGTGGCTGAGTGTTCTTTCAATGAGAAACACACGTATTTCACTCTTCTGAAGTCAGTTTTCAGCCAGGAATTCATATGCATTTTGTACTGTGCAGAATGTAGCTACATGCTCGGGGGTTGTGTCATAGAAGCACCTGTCCTGCAGGAGCTTATTGCAACATTCATGGTTTGGCTAAGTTCTGTAGGGTTGGTTTTGGAAGGTGTTTCATATTTGGTCAAATCCCGCTTCGTACGAAATATTTTCACAGCGCTGTTTCCAAGTGTCCACAAAGATGTGGTGCTTGAAACTGCCTACATGCACATCTCCCATACTGCTGTGCTCGTTTCACTACGTGGATTTTGGTTTCCTCTTCTTGCTTTGAAATGACAAGCCTTCATTCTGCATGCTACACACACCTTGTAGCAGTTTCAGTTTGAAGCATGTTGGTGCTCTCAAAAAGCTGTGTAACCTAGTTAGAGTGTGTCACTCTCCGGCACTGAATACACAACTTAGAGCTCCTTTGACCAGACACGCAACCACATCTTTTTGGGAAAGTGCTACCTCAAGTCACTTGCAAATGTAAGGGTTTCAAGGAGAAAATGAAGTCAATCATGGTTTTGCACTCTGCAAACAATAGAAATGACCTCTTGTACATGCCCGTGTGAATTTCACAGCAAAATGCCCTTCTTTTCTTGTTTCTTGAAAGTTCTCAACACATTAGGAGAACGATCTGTGTGAGCAAGAGTGCTGCAGTGTGCATTTTTCTGCATTACAAGTGATTGGGAAACATAGTCCTTATTTTTCCACATTGTGTAAGAAACAACGTGAGGCTTGCAAGAGTTTGAACAATGCTCCCCAAAACGTATTCCAGGAGTGAAAACACACGTTTCTAGAAAGACTCTGAAGCAGCAAGCAAAAGCATAGTGGCTGAGTGTTCTTTCAATGAGAAACACACGCATTTCACTCTTCTGGAGTCAGTTTTCAGCCAGGAATTCATATGCATTTTGTACTGTGCAGAATGTAGCTACATGCTCGGGGGTTGTGTCATAGAAGCACCTCTCCTGCAGGAGCTTATTGCAGCATTCATTGTTTGGCTAAGTTCTTTAGGGTTGGTTTTGGAAGGTGTTTCATCTTTGGTGAAATCCCGCTTCGTACGAAATATTTTCACAACGCTGTTTCCAAGTGTCCACAAAGATCTGCTGCTTGATACTGCCTACATGCACATCTCCCATACTGCTGTGCTCGTTTCACTACCTGGATTTTGGTTTCCTCTTCTTGCTTTGAAATGACAAGCCTTCATTCTGCATGCTACACACACCTTGTAGCAGTTTCAGTTTGAAGCATGTTGGTGCTCTCAAAAAGCTGTGTAACCTAGTTAGAGTGTGTCACTCTCCGGCACTGAATACACAACTTAGAGCTTCTTTCACCACAGACACGCAAACATATCTTTTTGGGAAAGTGCTACCTCAAGTCACTTGCAAATGTAAGGGTTTCATAGAGAAAATGAAGTCAATCATGATTTTGCACTCTGCAAACAGTAGAAATGACCTCTTGTGCATGCCCGTGTGAATTTCACAGCAAATGCCCTTCTTTTCTTGTTTCCTGAAAGTTCTCAACACGTTAGGAGAAAGATCTGTTTGAGCAAGAGTGATGCAGTGTGCATTTTTCTGCATTACAAGTGATTGGGAAACATAGTCCTTATTTTTCCACATTGTGTAAGAAACAACGTGAGGCTTGAAAGAGTTTGAACAATGCTCCCCAAAACGTATTCCAGGAGTGAAAACACACGTTTCTAGAAAGACTCTGAAGCAGCAAGCAAAAGCATAGTGGCTGAGTGTTCTTTCAATGAAAAACACACGCATTTCACTCTTCTGGAGTCAGTTTTCAGCCAGGAATTCATATGCATTTTGTACTGTGCAGAATGTAGCTACATTTTCGGGGGGTTGTGTCATAGAAGCACCTCTCCTGCAGGAGCTTATTGCAGCATTCATTGTTTGGCTAAGTTCTTTAGGGTTGGTTTTGGAAGGTGTTTCATCTTTGGTGAAATCCCGCTTCGTACGAAATATTTTCACAGCGCTGTTTCCAAGTTTCCACAAAGATCTGCTGCTTGAAACTGCCTACATGCACATCTCCCATACTGCTGTGCTCGTTTCACTACCTGGATTTTGGTTTCCTCTTCTTGCTTTGAAATGACAAGCCTTCATTCTGCATGCTACACACACCTTGTAGCAGTTTCAGTTTGAAGCATGTTGGTGCTCTCAAAAAGCTGTGTAACCTAGTTAGAGTGTGTCACTCTCCAGCACTGAATACACAACTTAGAGCTCCTTTCACCACAGACACGCAACCACATCTTTTTGGGAAAGTGCTACCTCAAGTCACTTGCAAATGTAAGGGTTTCATAGAGAAAATGAAGTCAATCATGGTTTTGCACTCTGCAAACAGTAGAAATGACCTCTTGTGCATGCCTGTGTGAATTTCACAGCAAAATGCCCTTCTTTTCTTGTTTCTTGAAAGTTCTCAACACATTAGGAGAAAGATCTGTTTGAGCAAGAGTGATGCAGTGTGCATTTTTCTGCATTACAAGTGATTGGGAAACATACTCTTTATTTTTCCACATTGTGTAAGAAACAACGTGAGGCTTGCAAGAGTTTGAACAATGCACCCCAAAACGTATTCCAGGAGTGAAAACACACGTTTCTAGAAAGACTCTGAAGCAGCAAGCAAAAGCATAGTGGCTGAGTGTTCTTTCAATGAGAAACACACGCATTTCACTCTTCTGGAGTCAGTTTTCAGCCAGGAATTCATATGCATTTTGTACTGTGCAGAATGTAGCTACATGCTCGGGGGTTGTGTCATAGAAGCACCTCTCCTGCAGGAGCTTATTGCAACATTCATTTTTTGGCTAAGTTCTTTAGGATTGGTTTTGGAAGGTGTTTCATATTTGGTCGAATCCCGCTTCGTACGAAATATTTTCACAGCGCTGTTTCCAAGTGTCCACAAAGATCTGGTGCTTGAAACTGCCTACATGCACATCTCCCATACTGCTGTGCTCGTTTCACTACCTGGATTTTGGTTTCCTCTTCTTGCTTTGAAATGACAAGCCTTCATTCTGCATGCTACACACACCTTGTAGCAGTTTCAGTTTGAAGCATGTTGGTGCTCTCAAAAAGCTGTGTAACCTAGTTAGAGTGTGTCACTCTCCAGCACTGAATACACAACTTAGAGCTCCTTTCACCACAGACACGCAAACATATCTTTTTGGGAAAGTGCTACCTCAAGTCACTTGCAAATGTAAGGCTTTCATAGAGAAAATGAAGTCAATCATGGTTTTGCACTCTGCAAACAGTAGAAATGACCTCTTGTGCATGCCCGTGTGAATTTCACAGCAAAATGTCCTTCTTTTCTTGTTTCTTGAAAGTTCTCAACACATTAGGAGAAAGATCTGTTTGAGCAAGAGTGATGCAGTGTGCATTTTTCTGCATTACAAGTGATTGGGAAACATACTCCTTATTTTTCCACATTGTGTAAGAAACAACTTGAGGCTTGCAAGAGTTTGAACAATGCACCCCAAAACGTATTCCAGGTGTGAAAACACACGTTACTAGAAAGACTCTGAAGCAGCAAGCAAAAGCATACTGGCTGAGTGTTCTTTCAATGAGAAACACACGCATTTCACTCTTCTGGAGTCAGTTTTCAGCCAGGAATTCATATGCATTTTGTACTGTGCAGAATGTAGCTACATGCTCTGGGGTTGTGTCATAGAAGCACCTCTCCTGCAGGAGCTTATTGCAACATTCATTATTTGGCTAAGTTCATTAGGGTTGGTTTTGGAAGGTGGTTCATCTTTGGTGAAATCCCGCTTCGTACGAAATATTTTCACAGCGCTGTTTCCAAGTGTCCACAAAGATCTGGTGCTTGAAACTGCCTACATGCACATCTCCCATACTGCTGTGCTCGTTTCACTACCTGGATTTTGGTTTCCTCTTCTTGCTTTGAAATGACAAGCCTTCATTCTGCATGCTACACACACCTTGTAGCAGTTTCAGTTTGAAGCATGTTGGTGCTCTCAAAAAGCTGTGTAACCTAGTTAGAGTGTGTCACTCTCCGGCACTGAATACACAACTTAGAGCTCCTTTGACCACAGACACGCAAACACATCTTTTTGGGAAAGTGCTACCTCAAGTCACTTGAAAATGTAAGGGAGAAAATGAAGTCAATCATGGTTTTGCACTCTGCAAACAGTAGAAATGACCTCTTGTACATGCCCGTGTGAATTTCACAGCAAAATGCCCTTCTTTTCTTGTTTCTTGAAAGTTCTCAACACGTTAGGAGAAAGATCTGTTTGAGCAAGAGTGATGCAGTGTGCATTTTTCTGCATTACAAGTGATTGGGAAACATACTCCTTATTTTTCCACATTGTGTAAGAAACAACGTGAGGCTTGCAAGAGTTTGAACAATGCACCCCAAAACGTATTCCAGGAGTGAAAACACACGTTTCTAGAAAGACTCTGAAGCAGCAAGCAAAAGCATAGTGGCTGAGTGTTCTTTCAATGAGAAACACACGCATTTCACTCTTCTGGAGTCAGTTTTCAGCCAGGAATTCATATGCATTTTGTACTGTGCAGAATGTAGCTACATGCTCCGGGGTTGTGTCATAGAAGCACCTCTCCTGCAGGAGCTTATTGCAACATTCATTATTTGGCTAAGTTCATTAGGGTTGGTTTTGGAAGGTGTTTCATCTTTGGTGAAATCCCGCTTCGTACGAAATATTTTCACAGCGCTGTTTCCAAGTGTCCACAAAGATCTGCTGCTTGAAACTGCCTACATGCACATCTCCCATAGTGCTGTGTTCGTTTCACTACCTGGATTTTGGTTTCCTCTTCTTGCTTTGAAATGACAAGCCTTCATTCTGCATGCTACACACACCTTGTAGCAGTTTCAGTTTGAAGCATGTTTGTGCTCTCAAAAAGCTGTGTAACCTAGTTAGAGTGTGTCACTCTCCGGCACTGAATACAGAACTTAGAGCTCCTTTCACCACAGACACGCAAACACATCTTTTTGGGAAAGTGCTACCTCAAGTCACTTGCAAATGTAAGGCTTTCATAGAGAAAATGAAGTCAATCATGGTTTTGCACTCTGCAAACAGTAGAAATGACCTCTTGTGCATGCCCGTGTGAATTTCACAGCAAAATGTCCTTCTTTTCTTGTTTCTTGAAAGTTCTCAACACATTAGGAGAAAGATCTGTTTGAGCAAGAGTGATGCAGTGTGCATTTTTCTGCATTACAAGTGATTGGGAAACATACTCCTTATTTTTCCACATTGTGTAAGAAACAACGTGAGGCTTGCAAGACTTTGAACAATGCACCCTAAAACGTATTCCAGGAGTGAAAACACACGTTTCTAGAAAGACTCTGAAGCAGCAAGCAAAAGCATAGTGGCTGAGTGTTCTTTCAATGAGAAACACACGCATTTCACTCTTCTGGAGTCAGTTTTCAGCCAGGAATTCATATGCATTTTGTACTGTGCAGAATGTAGCTACATGCTCGGGGGTTGTGTCATAGAAGCACCTCTCCTGCAGGAGCTTATTGCAACATTCATTGTTTGGCTAAGTTCTTTAGGGTTGGTTTTGGAAGGTGTTTCATATTTGGTCAAATCCCGCTTCGTACGAAATATATTCACAGCGCTGTTTCCAAGTGTCCACAAAGATCTGCTGCTTGAAACTGCCTACATGCACATCTCCCATACTGCTGTGCTCGTTTCACTACCTGGATTTTGGTTTCCTCTTCTTGCTTTGAAATGACAAGCCTTCATTCTGCATGCTACACACACCTTGTAGCAGTTTCAGTTTGAAGCATGTTGGTGCTCTCAAAAAGCTGTGTAACCTAGTTAGAGTGTGTCAATCTCCGGCACTGAATACACAACTTAGAGCTCCTTTGACCAGACACGCAACCACATCTTTTTGGGAAAGTGCTACCTCAAGTCACTTGCAAATGTAAGGGTTTCAAGGAGAAAATGAAGTCAATCATGGTTTTGCACTCTGCAAACAATAGAAATGACCTCTTGTGCATGCCCGTGTGAATTTCACAGCAAAATGCCCTTCTTTTCTTGTTTCTTGAAAGTTCTCAACACATTAGGAGAATGATCTGTGTGAGCAAGAGTGCTGCAGTGTGCATTTTTCTGCATTACAAGTGATTGGGAAACATAGTCCTTATTTTTCCACATTGTGTAAGAAACAACGTGAGGCTTGAAAGAGTTTGAACAATGCTCCCCAAAACGTATTCCAGGAGTGAAAACACACGTTTCTGGAAAGACTCTGAAGCAGCAAGCAAAAGCATAGTGGCTGAGTGTTCTTTCAATGAAAAACACACGCATTTCACTCTTCTGGAGTCAGTTTTCAGCCAGGAATTCATATGCATTTTGTACTGTGCAGAATGTAGCTACATGCTCGGGGGGTTGTGTCATAGAAGCACCTCTCCTGCAGGAGCTTATTGCAGCATTCATTGTTTGGCTAAGTTCTTTAGGGTTGGTTTTGGAAGGTGTTTCATCTTTGGTGAAATCCCGCTTCGTACGAAATATTTTCACAGCGCTGTTTCCAAGTGTCCACAAAGATCTGCTGCTTGAAACTGCCTACATGCACATCTCCCATACTGCTGTGCTCGTTTCACTACCTGGATTTTGGTTTCCTCTTCTTGCTTTTAAATGACAAGCCTTCAATCTGCATGCTACACACACCTTGTAGCAGTTTCAGTTTGAAGCATGTTGGTGCTCTCAAAAACTGTGTAACCTAGTTAGAGTGTGTCACTCTCCAGCACTGAATACACAACTTAGAGCTCCTTTCACCACAGACACGCAACCACATCTTTTTGGGAAAGTGCTACCTCAAGTCACTTGCAAATGTAAGGGTTTCAAGGAGAAAATGAAGTCAATCATGGTTTTGCACTCTGCAAACAGTAGAAATGACCTCTTGTACATGCCCGTGTGAATTTCACAGCAAATGCCCTTCTTTTCTTGTTTCTTGAAAGTTCTCAACACATTAGGAGAAAGATCTGTGTGAGCAAGAGTGATGCAGTGTGCATTTTTCTGCATAACAAGTGATTGGGAAACATACTCCTTATTTTTCCACATTGTGTAAGAACAACGTGAGGCTTGCAAGAGTTTGAACAATGCACCCCAAAACGTATTCCAGGAGTGAAAACACACGTTTCGAGAAAGACTCTGAAGCAGCAAGCAAAAGCATAGTGGCTGAGTGTTCCATCAATGAGAAACACACGCATTTCACTCTTCTGGAGTCAGTTTTCAGCCAGGAATTCATATGCATTTTGTACTGTGCAGAATGTAGCTACATGCTCGGGGGTTGTGTCATAGAAGCACCTCTCCTGCAGGAGCTTATTGCAACATTCATTGTTTGGCTAAGTTCTTCAGGGTTGGTTTTGGACGGTCTTTTATCTTTGGTCAAATCCCGCTTCGTACGAAATATTTTCACAGCGCTGTTTCCAAGTGTCCACAAAGATCTGCTGCTTGAAACTGCCTACATGCACATCTCCCATACTGCTGTGCTCGTTTCACTACCTGGATTTTGGTTTCCTCTTCTTGCTTTGAAATGACAAGCCTTCATTCTGCATGCTACACACACCTTGTAGCAGTTTCAGTTTGAAGCATGTTGGTGCTCTCAAAAAGCTGTGTAACCTAGTTAGAGTGTGTCACTCTCCAGCACTGAATACACAACTTAGAGCTCCTTTCACCACAGACACGCAAACACATCTTTTTGGGAAAGTGCTACCTCAAGTCACTTGCAAATGTAAGGGTTTCATAGAGAAAATGAAGTCAATCATGGTTTTGCACTCTGCAAACAGTAGAAATGACCTCTTGTGCATGCCCGTGTGAATTTCACAGCAAAATGCCCTTCTTTTCTTGTTTCTTGAAAGTTCTCAACACATTAGGAGAAAGATCTGTTTGAGCAAGAGTGATGCAGTGTGCATTTTTCTGCATAACAAGTGATTGGGAAACATTCTCCTTATTTGTCCACATTGTGTAAGAAACAACTTGAGGCTTGCAAGAGTTTGAACAATGCACCCCAAAACGTATTCCAGGTGTGAAAACACACGTTACTAGAAAGACTCTGAAGCAGCAAGCAAAAGCATAGTGGCTGAGTGTTCTTTCAATGAGAAACACACGCATTTCACTCTTCTGGAGTCAGTTTTCAGCCAGGAATTCATATGCATTTTGTACTGTGCAGAATGTAGCTACATGCTCGGGGGTTGTGTCATAGAAGCACCTCTCCTGCAGGAGCTTATTGCAACATTCATTCTTTGGCTAAGTTCTTTAGGGTTGGTTTTGGAAAGTGTTTCATATTTGGTCAAATCCCGCTTCGTACGAAATATTTTCAAATCGCTGTTTCCAAGTGTCCACAAAGATCTGCTGCTTGAAACTGCCTACATGCACATCTCCCATACTGCTGTGCTCGTTTCACTACCTGGATTTTGGTTTCCTCTTCTTGCTTTGAAATGACAAGCCTTCATTCTCCATGCTACACACACCCTGTAGCAGTTTCAGTTAGAAGCATATTGGTGCTCTCAAAAAGCTGTGTAACCTAGTTAGAGTGTGTCACTCTCCAGCACTGAATACACAACTTAGAGCTCCTTTCAACACAGACACGCAACCACATCTTTTTGGGAAAGTGCTACCTCAAGTCATTTGCAAATGTAAGGGTTTCAAGGAGAAAATGAAGTCAATCATGGTTTTGCACTCTGCAAACAATAGAAATGACCTCTTGTACATGCCCGTGTGAATTTCACAGAAAAATGCCCTTCTTTTCTTGTTTCTTGAAAGTTCTCCACACGTTAGGAGAAAGATCTGTTTGAGCAAGAGTGATGCAGTGTGCATTTTTCTGCATTACAAGTGATTGGGAAACATACACCTTATTTTTCCACATTGTGTAAGAAACAACGTGAGGCTTGCAAGAGTTTGAACAATGCACCCCAAAACGTATTCCAGGAGTGAAAACACACGTTTCTAGAAAGACTCTGAAGCAGCAAGCAAAAGCATAGTGGCTGAGTGTTCTTTCAATGAGAAACACACGCATTTCACTCTTCTGGAGTCAGTTTTCAGCCAGGAATTCATATGCATTTTGTACTGTGCAGAATGTAGCTACATGCTCGGGGGTTGTGTCATAGAAGCACCTCTCCTGCAGGAGCTTATTGCAACATTCATTGTTTGGCTAAGTTCTTTAGGGTTGGTTTTGGAAGGTGTTTCATATTTGGTCAAATCCCGCTTTGTACGAAATATTTTCACAGCGCTGTTTCCAAGTGTCCACAAAGATCTGCTGCTTGAAACTGCCTACATGCACATCTCCCATACTGCTTTGCTCGTTTCACTACCTGGATTTTGGTTTCCTCTTCTTGCTTTGAAATGACAAGCCTTCATTCTCCATGCTACCCACACCTTGTAGCAGTTTCAGTTAGAGGCATATTGGTGCTCTCAAAAAGCTGTGTAACCTAGTTAGAATGTGTCACTCTCCGGCACTGAATACACAACTTAGAGCTCCTCTGACCACAGACACGCAAACACATCTTTTTGGGAAAGTGCTACCTCAAGTCACTTGCAAATGTAAGGGTTTCATAGAGAAAATGAAGTCAATCATGATTTTGCACTCTGCAAACAATATAAATGACCTCTTGTACATGCCCGTGTGAATTTCACAGCAAAATGCCCTTCTTTTCTTGTTTCTTGAAAGTTCTCAACACATTAGGAGAAATATCTGTGTGAGCAAGAGTGCTGCAGTGTGCATTTTTCTGCATTACAAGTGATTGGGAAAGATAAACCTTATATTTCCACATTGTGTAAGAAACAACGTGAGGCTCGCAAGAGTTTGAACAATGCACCCCAAAACGTATTCCAGGAGTGAAAACACACGTTTCTAGAAAGACTCTGAAGCAGCAAGCAAAAGCATAGTGGCTGAGTGTTCTTTCAATGAGAAACACACGCATTTCACTCTTCTGGAGTCAGTTTTCAGCCAGGAATTCATATGCATTTTGTACTGTGCAGAATGTAGCTACATTCTCGGGGGTTGTGTCATAGAAGCTCCTCTCCTGCAGGAGCTTATTGCAACATTCATTATTTGGCTAAGTTCATTAGGGTTGGTTTTGGAAGGTGTTTCAATTTTGGTGAAATCCCGCTTTGTACGAAATATTTTCACAGCGCTGTTTCCAAGTGTCCACAAAGATCTGCTGCTTGAAACTGCCTACATGCACATCTCCCATACTGCTGTGCTCGTTTCACTACCTGGATTTTGGTTTCCTCTTCTTGCTTTGAAATGACAAGCCTTCATTCTGCATGCTACACACACCTTGTAGCAGTTTCAGTTTGAAGCATGTTGGTGCTCTCAAAAAGCTGTGTAACCTAGTTAGAGTGTGTCACTCTCCAGCACTGAATACACAACTTAGAGCTCCTTTCAACACAGACACGCAAACACATCTTTTTGGGAAAGTGCTACCTCAAGTCACTTGCAAATGTAAGGCTTTCATAGAGAAAATGAAGTCAATCATGGTTTTGCACTCTGCAAAGAGTAGAAATGACCTCTTGTGCATGCCCGTGTGAATTTCACAGCAAAATGCCGTTCTTTTCTTGTTTCTTGAAAGTTCTCAACACATTAGGAGAAAGATCTGTTTGAGCAAGAGTGATGCAGTGTGCATTTTTCTGCATTACAAGTGATTGGGAAACATAGTCCTTATTTTTCCACATTGTGTAAGAAACAACGTGAGGCTTGCAAGAGTTTGAACAATGCTCCCCAAAACGTATTCCAGGAGTGAAAACACACGTTTCTAGAAAGACTCTGAAGCAGCAAGCAAAAGCATAGTGGCTGAGTGTTCTTTCAATGAGAAACACACGCATTTCACTCTTCTGGATTCAGTTTTCAGCCAGGAATTCATATGCATTATGTACTGTGCAGAATGTAGCTACATGCTCGGGGGTTGTGTCATAGAAGCACCTCTCCTGCATGAGCTTATTGCAACATTCATTGTTTGGCTAAGTTCTTTAGGGTTGGTTTTGGAAGATGTTTCATATTTGGTCAAATCCCGCTTCGTACGAAATATTTTCACAGCGCTGTTTCCAAGTGTCCACAAAGATCTGCTGCTTGAAACTGCCTACATGCACATCTCCCATACTGCTGTGTTCGTTTCACTACCTGGATTTTGGCTTCCTCTTCTTGCTTTGAAATGACAAGCCTTCATTCTGCATGCTACACACACCTTGTAGCAGTTTCAGTTAGAAGCATGTTGGTGCTCTCAAAAAGCTGTGTAACCTAGTTAGAGTGTGTCACTCTCTGGCACTGAATACACAACTTAGAGCTCCTTTCACCACAGACACGCAAACACATCTTTTTGGGAAAGTGCTACCTCAAGTCACTTGCAAATGTAAGGCTTTCATAGAGAAAATGAAGTCAATCATGGTTTTGCACTCTGCAAAGAGTAGAAATGACCTCTTGTGCATGCCCGTGTGAATTTCACAGCAAAATGCCCTTCTTTTCTTGTTTCTTGAAAGTTCTCAGCACATTAGGAGAAAGATCTGTTTGAGGAAGAGTGATGCAGTGTGCATTTTTCTGCATAACAAGTGATTGGGAAACATACTCCTTATTTTGCCACATTGTGTAAGAAACAACGTGAGGCTTGCAAGAGTTTGAACAATGCTCCCCAAAACGTATTCCAGGTGTGAAAACACACGTTTCTAGAAAGACTCTGAAGCAGCAAGCAAAAGCATAGTGGCTGAGTGTTCTTTCAATGAGAAACACACGCATTTCACTCTTCTGGAGTCAGTTTTCAGCCAGGAATTCATATGCATTTTGTACTGTGCAGAATGTAGCTACATGCTCGGGGGTTGTGCCATAGAAGAACCTCTCCTGCAGGAGCTTATTGCAACATTCATTATTTGGCTAAGTTCATTAGGGTTGGTTTTGGAAGGTGTTTCATCTTTGGTGAAATCCCGCTTCGTACGAAATATTTTCACAGCGCTGTTTCCAAGTGTCCACAAAGATCTGCTGCTTGAAACTGCCTACATGCACATCTCCCATACTGCTGTGCTCGTTTCACTACCTGGATTTTGGTTTCCTCTTCTTGCTTTGAAATGACAAGCCTTCATTCTGCATGCTACACACACCTTGTAGCAGTTTCAGTTTGAAGCATGTTGGTGCTCTCAAAAAGCTGTGTAACCTAGTTAGAGTGTGTCACTCTCCGGCACTGAATACACAACTTAGAGCTTCTTTCACCACAGACACGCAAACATATCTTTTTGGGAAAGTGCTACCTCAAGTCACTTGCAAATGTAAGGGTTTCATAGAGAAAATGAAGTCAATCATGATTTTGCACTCTGCAAACAGTAGAAATGACCTCTTGTGCATGCCCGTGTGAATTTCACAGCAAATGCCCTTCTTTTCTTGTTTCTTGAAAGTTCTCAACACGTTAGGAGAAAGATCTGTTTGAGCAAGAGTGATGCAGTGTGCATTTTTCTGCATTACAAGTGATTGGGAAACATAGTCCTTATTTTTCCACATTGTGTAAGAAACAACGTGAGGCTTGAAAGAGTTTGAACAATGCTCCCCAAAACGTATTCCAGGAGTGAAAACACACGTTTCTAGAAAGACTCTGAAGCAGCAAGCAAAAGCATAGTGGCTGAGTGTTCTTTCAATGAAAAACACACGCATTTCACTCTTCTGGAGTCAGTTTTCAGCCAGGAATTCATATGCATTTTGTACTGTGCAGAATGTAGCTACATGTTCGGGGGGTTGTGTCATAGAAGCACCTCTCCTGCAGGAGCTTATTGCAGCATTCATTGTTTGGCTAAGTTCTTTAGGGTTGGTTTTGGAAGGTGTTTCATCTTTGGTGAAATCCCGCTTCGTACGAAATATTTTCACAGCGCTGTTTCCAAGTGTCCACAAAGATCTGCTGCTTGAAACTGCCTACATGCACATCTCCCATACTGCTGTGCTCGTTTCACTACCTGGATTTTGGTTTCCTCTTCTTGCTTTGAAATGACAAGCCTTCATTCTGCATGCTACACACACCTTGTAGCAGTTTCAGTTTGAAGCATGTTGGTGCTCTCAAAAAGCTGTGTAACCTAGTTAGAGTGTGTCACTCTCCGGCACTGAATACAGAACTTAGAGCTCCTTTCACCACAGACACGCAAACACATCTTTTTGGGAAAGTGCTACCTCAAGTCACTTGCAAATGTAAGGCTTTCATAGAGAAAATGAAGTCAATCATGGTTTTGCACTCTGCAAACAGTAGAAATGACCTCTTGTGCATGCCCGTGTGAATTTCACAGCAAATGCCCTTCTTTTCTTGTTTCTTGAAAGTTCTCAACACGTTAGGAGAAAGATCTGTTTGAGCAAGAGTGATGCAGTGTGCATTTTTCTGCATTACAAGTGATTGGGAAACATAGTCCTTATTTTTCCACATTGTGTAAGAAACAACGTGAGGCTTGAAAGAGTTTGAACAATGCTCCCCAAAACGTATTCCAGGAGTGAAAACACACGTTTCTAGAAAGACTCTGAAGCAGCAAGCAAAAGCATAGTGGCTGAGTGTTCTTTCAATGAAAAACACACGCATTTCACTCTTCTGGAGTCAGTTTTCAGCCAGGAATTCATATGCATTTTGTACTGTGCAGAATGTAGCTACATGCTCGGGGGGTTGTGTCATAGAAGCACCTCTCCTGCAGGAGCTTATTGCAGCATTCATTGTTTGGCTAAGTTCTTTAGGGTTGGTTTTGGAAGGTGTTTCATCTTTGGTGAAATCCCGCTTCGTACGAAATATTTTCACAGCGCTGTTTCCAAGTGTCCACAAAGATCTGCTGCTTGAAACTGCCTACATGCACATCTCCCATACTGCTGTGCTCGTTTCACTACCTGGATTTTGGTTTCCTCTTCTTGCTTTGAAATGACAAGCCTTCATTCTGCATGCTACACACACCTTGTAGCAGTTTCAGTTTGAAGCATGTTGGTGCTCTCAAAAAGCTGTGTAACCTAGTTAGAGTGTGTCACTCTCCAGCACTGAATACACAACTTAGAGCTCCTTTCACCACAGACACGCAACCACATCTTTTTGGGAAAGTGCTACCTCAAGTCACTTGCAAATGTAAGGGTTTCATAGAGAAAATGAAGTCAATCATGGTTTTGCACTCTGCAAACAGTAGAAATGACCTCTTGTGCATGCCCGTGTGAATTTCACAGCAAAATGCCCTTCTTTTCTTGTTTCTTGAAAGTTCTCAACACATTAGGAGAAAGATCAGTTTGAGCAAGAGTGATGCAGTGTCCATTTTTCTGCATTACAAGTGATTGGGAAACATACTCCTTATTTTTCCACATTGTGTAAGAAACAACGTGAGGCTTGCAAGAGTTTGAACAATGCACCCCAAAACGTATTCCAGGTGTGAAAACACACTTTACTAGAAAGACTCTGAAGCAGCAAGCAAAAGCATAGTGGCTGAGTGTTGTTTCAATGAGAAACACACGCATTTCACTTTACTGGAGTCAGTTTTCAGCCAGGAATTCATATGCATTTTGTACTGTGCAGAATGTAGCTACATGCTCGGGGGTTGTGTCATAGAAGCACCTCTCCTGCAGGAGCTTATTGCAACATTCATTATTTGGCTAAGTTCATTAGGGTTGGTTTTGGAAGGTGTTTCATCTTTGGTGAAATCCCGCTTCGTACGAAATATTTTCACAGCGCTGTTTCCAAGTGTCCACAAAGATCTGCTGCTTGAAACTGCCTACATGCACATCTCCCATACTGCTGTGCTCGTTTCACTACCTGGATTTTGGTTTCCTCTTCTTGCTTTGAAATGACAAGCCTTCATTCTGCATGCTACACACACCTTGTAGCAGTTTCAGTTTGAAGCATGTTGGTGCTCTCAAAAAGCTGTGTAACCTAGTTAGAGTGTGTCACTCTCCGGCACTGAATACACAACTTAGAGCTCCTTTCACCACAGACACGCAAACACATCTTTTTGGGAAAGTGATACCTCAAGTCACTTGCAAATGTAAGGCTTTCATAGAGAAAATGAAGTCAATCATGGTTTTGCACTCTGCAAACAGTAGAAATGACCTCTTGTGCATTCCCGTGTGAATTTCACAGCAAAATGCCCTTCTTTTCTTGTTTCTTGAAAGTTCTCAACACATTAGGAGAAAGATCTGTTTGAGCAAGAGTGATGCAGTGTGCATTTTTCTGCATTACAAGTGATTGGGAAACATACTCCTTATTTTTCCACATTGTGTAAGAAACAACGTGAGGCTTGCAAGACTTTGAACAATGCACCCCAAAACGTATTCCAGGTGTGAAAACACACGTTACTAGAAAGACTCTAAAGCAGCAAGCAAAAGCATAGTGGCTGAGTGTTCTTTCAATGAGAAACACACGCATTTCACTCTTCTGGAGTCAGTTTTCAGCCAGGAATTCATATGCATTTTGTACTGTGCAGAATGTAGCTACATTCTCGGGGGTTGTGTCATAGAAGCTCCTCTCCTGCAGGAGCTTATTGCAACATTCATTATTTGGCTAAGTTCATTAGGGTTGGTTTTGGAAGGTGTTTCATCTTTGGTGAAATCCCGCTTCGTACGAAATATTTTCACAGCGCTGTTTCCAAGTGTCCACAAAGATCTGCTGCTTGAAACTGCCTACATGCACATCTCCCATACTGCTGTGCTCGTTTCACTACCTGGATTTTGGTTTCCTCTTCTTGCTTTGAAATGACAAGCCTTCATTCTGCATGCTACACACACCTTGTAGCAGTTTCAGTTTGAAGCATGTTGGTGCTCTCAAAAAGCTGTGTAACCTAGTTAGAGTGTGTCACTCTCCAGTACTGAATACACAACTTAGAGCTCCTTTCAACACAGACACGCAAACACATCTTTTTGGGAAAGTGCTACCTCAAGTCACTTGCAAATGTAAGGCTTTCATAGAGAAAATGAAGTCAATCATGGTTTTGCACTCTGCAAAGAGTAGAAATGACCTCTTGTGCATGCCCGTGTGAATTTCACAGCAAAATGCCCTTCTTTTCTTGTTTCTTGAAAGTTCTCAACACATTAGGAGAAAGATCTGTTTGAGCAAGAGTGATGCAGTGTGCATTTTTCTGCATTACAAGTGATTGGGAAACATAGTCCTTATTTTTCCACATTGTGTAAGAAACAACGTGAGGCTTGCAAGAGTTTGAACAATGCTCCCCAAAACGTATTCCAGGAGTGAAAACACACGTTTCTAGAAAGACTCTGAAGCAGCAAGCAAAAGCATAGTGGCTGAGTGTTCTTTCAATGAGAAACACACGCATTTCACTCTTCTGGATTCAGTTTTCAGCCAGGAATTCATATGCATTATGTACTGTGCAGAATGTAGCTACATGCTCGGGGGTTGTGTCATAGAAGCACCTCTCCTGCATGAGCTTATTGCAACATTCATTGTTTGGCTAAGTTCTTTAGGGTTGGTTTTGGAAGATGTTTCATATTTGGTCAAATCCCGCTTCGTACGAAATATTTTCACAGCGCTGTTTCCAAGTGTCCACAAAGATCTGCTGCTTGAAACTGCCTACATGCACATCTCCCATACTGCTGTGTTCGTTTCACTACCTGGATTTTGGCTTCCTCTTCTTGCTTTGAAATGACAAGCCTTCATTCTGCATGCTACACACACCTTGTAGCAGTTTCAGTTAGAAGCATGTTGGTGCTCTCAAAAAGCTGTGTAACCTAGTTAGAGTGTGTCACTCTCTGGCACTGAATACACAACTTAGAGCTCCTTTCACCACAGACACGCAAACACATCTTTTTGGGAAAGTGCTACCTCAAGTCACTTGCAAATGTAAGGCTTTCATAGAGAAAATGAAGTCAATCATGGTTTTGCACTCTGCAAACAGTAGAAATGACCTCTTGTGCATGCCCGTGTGAATTTCACAGCAAAATGCCCTTCTTTTCTTGTTTCTTGAAAGTTCTCAGCACATTAGGAGAAAGATCTGTTTGAGGAAGAGTGATGCAGTGTGCATTTTTCTGCATAACAAGTGATTGGGAAACATACTCCTTATTTTGCCACATTGTGTAAGAAACAACGTGAGGCTTGCAAGAGTTTGAACAATGCTCCCCAAAACGTATTCCAGGTGTGAAAACACACGTTTCTAGAAAGACTCTGAAGCAGCAAGCAAAAGCATAGTGGCTGAGTGTTCTTTCAATGAGAAACACACGCATTTCACTCTTCTGGAGTCAGTTTTCAGCCAGGAATTCATATGCATTTTGTACTGTGCAGAATGTAGCTACATGCTCGGGGGTTGTGCCATAGAAGAACCTCTCCTGCAGGAGCTTATTGCAACATTCATTATTTGGCTAAGTTCATTAGGGTTGGTTTTGGAAGGTGTTTCATCTTTGGTGAAATCCCGCTTCGTACGAAATATTTTCACAGCGCTGTTTCCAAGTGTCCACAAAGATCTGCTGCTTGAAACTGCCTACATGCACATCTCCCATACTGCTGTGCTCGTTTCACTACCTGGATTTTGGTTTCCTCTTCTTGCTTTGAAATGACAAGCCTTCATTCTGCATGCTACACACACCTTGTAGCAGTTTCAGTTTGAAGCATGTTGGTGCTCTCAAAAAGCTGTGTAACCTAGTTAGAGTGTGTCACTCTCCGGCACTGAATACACAACTTAGAGCTTCTTTCACCACAGACACGCAAACATATCTTTTTGGGAAAGTGCTACCTCAAGTCACTTGCAAATGTAAGGGTTTCATAGAGAAAATGAAGTCAATCATGATTTTGCACTCTGCAAACAGTAGAAATGACCTCTTGTGCATGCCCGTGTGAATTTCACAGCAAATGCCCTTCTTTTCTTGTTTCTTGAAAGTTCTCAACACGTTAGGAGAAAGATCTGTTTGAGCAAGAGTGATGCAGTGTGCATTTTTCTGCATTACAAGTGATTGGGAAACATAGTCCTTATTTTTCCACATTGTGTAAGAAACAACGTGAGGCTTGAAAGAGTTTGAACAATGCTCCCCAAAACGTATTCCAGGAGTGAAAACACACGTTTCTAGAAAGACTCTGAAGCAGCAAGCAAAAGCATAGTGGCTGAGTGTTCTTTCAATGAAAAACACACGCATTTCACTCTTCTGGAGTCAGTTTTCAGCCAGGAATTCATATGCATTTTGTACTGTGCAGAATGTAGCTACATGCTCGGGGGGTTGTGTCATAGAAGCACCTCTCCTGCAGGAGCTTATTGCAGCATTCATTGTTTGGCTAAGTTCTTTAGGGTTGGTTTTGGAAGGTGTTTCATCTTTGGTGAAATCCCGCTTCGTACGAAATATTTTCACAGCGCTGTTTCCAAGTGTCCACAAAGATCTGCTGCTTGAAACTGCCTACATGCACATCTCCCATACTGCTGTGCTCGTTTCACTACCTGGATTTTGGTTTCCTCTTCTTGCTTTGAAATGACAAGCCTTCATTCTGCATGCTACACACACCTTGTAGCAGTTTCAGTTTGAAGTATGTTGGTGCTCTCAAAAAGCTGTGTAACCTAGTTAGAGTGTGTCACTCTCCAGCACTGAATACACAACTTAGAGCTCCTTTCACCACAGACACGCAACCACATCTTTTTGGGAAAGTGCTACCTCAAGTCACTTGCAAATGTAAGGGTTTCATAGAGAAAATGAAGTCAATCATGGTTTTGCACTCTGCAAACAGTAGAAATGACCTCTTGTGCATGCCCGTGTGAATTTCACAGCAAAATGCCCTTCTTTTCTTGTTTCTTGAAAGTTCTCAACACATTAGGAGAAAGATCTGTTTGAGCAAGAGTGATGCAGTGTGCATTTTTCTGCATTACAAGTGATTGGGAAACATACTCCTTATTTTTCCACATTGTGTAAGAAACAACGTGAGGCTTGCAAGAGTTTGAACAATGCACCCCAAAACGTATTCCAGGTGTGAAAACACACTTTACTAGAAAGACTCTGAAGCAGCAAGCAAAAGCATAGTGGCTGAGTGTTGTTTCAATGAGAAACACACGCATTTCACTTTACTGGAGTCAGTTTTCAGCCAGGAATTCATATGCATTTTGTACTGTGCAGAATGTAGCTACATGCTCGGGGGTTGTGTCATAGAAGCACCTCTCCTGCAGGAGCTTATTGCAACATTCATTATTTGGCTAAGTTCATTAGGGTTGGTTTTGGAAGGTGTTTCATCTTTGGTGAAATCCCGCTTCGTACGAAATATTTTCACAGCGCTGTTTCCAAGTGTCCACAAAGATCTGCTGCTTGAAACTGCCTACATGCACATCTCCCATACTGCTGTGCTCGTTTCACTACCTGGATTTTGGTTTCCTCTTCTTGCTTTGAAATGACAAGCCTTCATTCTGCATGCTACACACACCTTGTAGCAGTTTCAGTTTGAAGCATGTTGGTGCTCTCAAAAAGCTGTGTAACCTAGTTAGAGTGTGTCACTCTCCGGCACTGAATACACAACTTAGAGCTCCTTTCACCACAGACACGCAAACACATCTTTTTGGGAAAGTGCTACCTCAAGTCACTTGCAAATGTAAGGCTTTCATAGAGAAAATGAAGTCAATCATGGTTTTGCACTCTGCAAACAGTAGAAATGAACTCTTGTGCATTCCCGTGTGAATTTCACAGCAAAATGCCCTTCTTTTCTTGTTTCTTGAAAGTTCTCAACACATTAGGAGAAAGATCTGTTTGAGCAAGAGTGATGCAGTGTGCATTTTTCTGCATTACAAGTGATTGGGAAACATACTCCTTATTTTTCCACATTGTGTAAGAAACAACGTGAGGCTTGCAAGACTTTGAACAATGCACCCCAAAACGTATTCCAGGTGTGAAAACACACGTTACTAGAAACACTCTAAAGCAGCAAGCAAAAGCATAGTGGCTGAGTGTTCTTTCAATGAGAAACACACGCATTTCACTCTTCTGGAGTCAGTTTTCAGCCAGGAATTCATATGCATTTTGTACTGTGCAGAATGTAGCTACATTCTCGGGGGTTGTGTCATAGAAGCTCCTCTCCTGCAGGAGCTTATTGCAACATTCATTATTTGGCTAAGTTCATTAGGGTTGGTTTTGGAAGGTGTTTCATCTTTGGTGAAATCCCGCTTCGTACGAAATATTTTCACAGCGCTGTTTCCAAGTGTCCACAAAGATCTGCTGCTTGAAACTGCCTACATGCACATCTCCCATACTGCTGTGCTCGTTTCACTACCTGGATTTTGGTTTCCTCTTCTTGCTTTGAAATGACAAGCCTTCATTCTGCATGCTACACACACCTTGTAGCAGTTTCAGTTTGAAGCATGTTGGTGCTCTCAAAAAGCTGTGTAACCTAGTTAGAGTGTGTCACTCTCCAGCACTGAATACACAACTTAGAGCTCCTTTCAACACAGACACGCAAACACATCTTTTTGGGAAAGTGCTACCTCAAGTCACTTGCAAATGTAAGGCTTTCATAGAGAAAATGAAGTCAATCATGGTTTTGCACTCTGCAAAGAGTAGAAATGACCTCTTGTGCATGCCCGTGTGAATTTCACAGCAAAATGCCCTTCTTTTCTTGTTTCTTGAAAGTTCTCAACACATTAGGAGAAAGATCTGTTTGAGCAAGAGTGATGCAGTGTGCATTTTTCTGCATTACAAGTGATTGGGAAACATAGTCCTTATTTTTCCACATTGTGTAAGAAACAACGTGAGGCTTGCAAGAGTTTGAACAATGCTCCCCAAAACGTATTCCAGGAGTGAAAACACACGTTTCTAGAAAGACTCTGAAGCAGCAAGCAAAAGCATAGTGGCTGAGTGTTCTTTCAATGAGAAACACACGCATTTCACTCTTCTGGATTCAGTTTTCAGCCAGGAATTCATATGCATTATGTACTGTGCAGAATGTAGCTACATGCTCGGGGGTTGTGTCATAGAAGCACCTCTCCTGCATGAGCTTATTGCAACATTCATTGTTTGGCTAAGTTCTTTAGGGTTGGTTTTGGAAGATGTTTCATATTTGGTCAAATCCCGCTTCGTACGAAATATTTTCACAGCGCTGTTTCCAAGTGTCCACAAAGATCTGCTGCTTGAAACTGCCTACATGCACATCTCCCATACTGCTGTGTTCGTTTCACTACCTGGATTTTGGCTTCCTCTTCTTGCTTTGAAATGACAAGCCTTCATTCTGCATGCTACACACACCTTGTAGCAGTTTCAGTTAGAAGCATGTTGGTGCTCTCAAAAAGCTGTGTAACCTAGTTAGAGTGTGTCACTCTCTGGCACTGAATACACAACTTAGAGCTCCTTTCACCACAGACACGCAAACACATCTTTTTGGGAAAGTGCTACCTCAAGTCACTTGCAAATGTAAGGCTTTCATAGAGAAAATGAAGTCAATCATGGTTTTGCACTCTGCAAACAGTAGAAATGACCTCTTGTGCATGCCCGTGTGAATTTCACAGCAAAATGCCCTTCTTTTCTTGTTTCTTGAAAGTTCTCAGCACATTAGGAGAAAGATCTGTTTGAGGAAGAGTGATGCAGTGTGCATTTTTCTGCATAACAAGTGATTGGGAAACATACTCCTTATTTTGCCACATTGTGTAAGAAACAACGTGAGGCTTGCAAGAGTTTGAACAATGCTCCCCAAAACGTATTCCAGGTGTGAAAACACACGTTTCTAGAAAGACTCTGAAGCAGCAAGCAAAAGCATAGTGGCTGAGTGTTCTTTCAATGAGAAACACACGCATTTCACTCTTCTGGAGTCAGTTTTCAGCCAGGAATTCATATGCATTTTGTACTGTGCAGAATGTAGCTACATGCTCGGGGGTTGTGCCATAGAAGAACCTCTCCTGCAGGAGCTTATTGCAACATTCATTATTTGGCTAAGTTCATTAGGGTTGGTTTTGGAAGGTGTTTCATCTTTGGTGAAATCCCGCTTCGTACGAAATATTTTCACAGCGCTGTTTCCAAGTGTCCACAAAGATCTGCTGCTTGAAACTGCCTACATGCACATCTCCCATACTGCTGTGCTCGTTTCACTACCTGGATTTTGGTTTCCTCTTCTTGCTTTGAAATGACAAGCCTTCATTCTGCATGCTACACACACCTTGTAGCAGTTTCAGTTTGAAGCATGTTGGTGCTCTCAAAAAGCTGTGTAACCTAGTTAGAGTGTGTCACTCTCCGGCACTGAATACACAACTTAGAGCTTCTTTCACCACAGACACGCAAACATATCTTTTTGGGAAAGTGCTACCTCAAGTCACTTGCAAATGTAAGGGTTTCATAGAGAAAATGAAGTCAATCATGATTTTGCACTCTGCAAACAGTAGAAATGACCTCTTGTGCATGCCCGTGTGAATTTCACAGCAAATGCCCTTCTTTTCTTGTTTCTTGAAAGTTCTCAACACGTTAGGAGAAAGATCTGTTTGAGCAAGAGTGATGCAGTGTGCATTTTTCTGCATTACAAGTGATTGGGAAACATAGTCCTTATTTTTCCACATTGTGTAAGAAACAACGTGAGGCTTGAAAGAGTTTGAACAATGCTCCCCAAAACGTATTCCAGGAGTGAAAACACACGTTTCTAGAAAGACTCTGAAGCAGCAAGCAAAAGCATAGTGGCTGAGTGTTCTTTCAATGAAAAACACACGCATTTCACTCTTCTGGAGTCAGTTTTCAGCCAGGAATTCATATGCATTTTGTACTGTGCAGAATGTAGCTACATGCTCGGGGGGTTGTGTCATAGAAGCACCTCTCCTGCAGGAGCTTATTGCAGCATTCATTGTTTGGCTAAGTTCTTTAGGGTTGGTTTTGGAAGGTGTTTCATCTTTGGTGAAATCCCGCTTCGTACGAAATATTTTCACAGCGCTGTTTCCAAGTGTCCACAAAGATCTGCTGCTTGAAACTGCCTACATGCACATCTCCCATACTGCTGTGCTCGTTTCACTACCTGGATTTTGGTTTCCTCTTCTTGCTTTGAAATGACAAGCCTTCATTCTGCATGCTACACACACCTTGTAGCAGTTTCAGTTTGAAGCATGTTGGTGCTCTCAAAAAGCTGTGTAACCTAGTTAGAGTGTGTCACTCTCCAGCACTGAATACACAACTTAGAGCTCCTTTCACCACAGACACGCAACCACATCTTTTTGGGAAAGTGCTACCTCAAGTCACTTGCAAATGTAAGGGTTTCATAGAGAAAATGAAGTCAATCATGGTTTTGCACTCTGCAAACAGTAGAAATGACCTCTTGTGCATGCCCGTGTGAATTTCACAGCAAAATGCCCTTCTTTTCTTGTTTCTTGAAAGTTCTCAACACATTAGGAGAAAGATCTGTTTGAGCAAGAGTGATGCAGTGTGCATTTTTCTGCATTACAAGTGATTGGGAAACATACTCCTTATTTTTCCACATTGTGTAAGAAACAACGTGAGGCTTGCAAGAGTTTGAACAATGCACCCCAAAACGTATTCCAGGTGTGAAAACACACTTTACTAGAAAGACTCTGAAGCAGCAAGCAAAAGCATAGTGGCTGAGTGCTGTTTCAATGAGAAACACACGCATTTCACTTTACTGGAGTCAGTTTTCAGCCAGGAATTCATATGCATTTTGTACTGTGCAGAATGTAGCTACATGCTCGGGGGTTGTGTCATAGAAGCACCTCTCCTGCAGGAGCTTATTGCAACATTCATTATTTGGCTAAGTTCATTAGGGTTGGTTTTGGAAGGTGTTTCATCTTTGGTGAAATCCCGCTTCGTACGAAATATTTTCACAGCGCTGTTTCCAAGTGTCCACAAAGATCTGCTGCTTGAAACTGCCTACATGCACATCTCCCATACTGCTGTGCTCGTTTCACTACCTGGATTTTGGTTTCCTCTTCTTGCTTTGAAATGACAAGCCTTCATTCTGCATGCTACACACACCTTGTAGCAGTTTCAGTTTGAAGCATGTTGGTGCTCTCAAAAAGCTGTGTAACCTAGTTAGAGTGTGTCACTCTCCGGCACTGAATACACAACTTAGAGCTCCTTTCAACACAGACACGCAAACACATCTTTTTGGGAAAGTGCTACCTCAAGTCACTTGCAAATGTAAGGCTTTCATAGAGAAAATGAAGTCAATCATGGTTTTGCACTCTGCAAAGAGTAGAAATGACCTCTTGTGCATGCCCGTGTGAATTTCACAGCAAAATGCCCTTCTTTTCTTGTTTCTTGAAAGTTCTCAACACATTAGGAGAAAGATCTGTTTGAGCAAGAGTGATGCAGTGTGCATTTTTCTGCATTACAAGTGATTGGGAAACATAGTCCTTATTTTTCCACATTGTGTAAGAAACAACGTGAGGCTTGCAAGAGTTTGAACAATGCTCCCCAAAACGTATTCCAGGAGTGAAAACACACGTTTCTAGAAAGACTCTGAAGCAGCAAGCAAAAGCATAGTGGCTGAGTGTTCTTTCAATGAGAAACACACGCATTTCACTCTTCTGGATTCAGTTTTCAGCCAGGAATTCATATGCATTATGTACTGTGCAGAATGTAGCTACATGCTCGGGGGTTGTGTCATAGAAGCACCTCTCCTGCATGAGCTTATTGCAACATTCATTGTTTGGCTAAGTTCTTTAGGGTTGGTTTTGGAAGATGTTTCATATTTGGTCAAATCCCGCTTCGTACGAAATATTTTCACAGCGCTGTTTCCAAGTGTCCACAAAGATCTGCTGCTTGAAACTGCCTACATGCACATCTCCCATACTGCTGTGTTCGTTTCACTACCTGGATTTTGGCTTCCTCTTCTTGCTTTGAAATGACAAGCCTTCATTCTGCATGCTACACACACCTTGTAGCAGTTTCAGTTAGAAGCATGTTGGTGCTCTCAAAAAGCTGTGTAACCTAGTTAGAGTGTGTCACTCTCTGGCACTGAATACACAACTTAGAGCTCCTTTCACCACAGACACGCAAACACATCTTTTTGGGAAAGTGCTACCTCAAGTCACTTGCAAATGTAAGGCTTTCATAGAGAAAATGAAGTCAATCATGGTTTTGCACTCTGCAAACAGTAGAAATGACCTCTTGTGCATGCCCGTGTGAATTTCACAGCAAAATGCCCTTCTTTTCTTGTTTCTTGAAAGTTCTCAGCACATTAGGAGAAAGATCTGTTTGAGGAAGAGTGATGCAGTGTGCATTTTTCTGCATAACAAGTGATTGGGAAACATACTCCTTATTTTGCCACATTGTGTAAGAAACAACGTGAGGCTTGCAAGAGTTTGAACAATGCTCCCCAAAACGTATTCCAGGTGTGAAAACACACGTTTCTAGAAAGACTCTGAAGCAGCAAGCAAAAGCATAGTGGCTGAGTGTTCTTTCAATGAGAAACACACGCATTTCACTCTTCTGGAGTCAGTTTTCAGGCAGGAATTCATATGCATTTTGTACTGTGCAGAATGTAGCTACATGCTCGGGGGTTGTGCCATAGAAGAACCTCTCCTGCAGGAGCTTATTGCAACATTCATTATTTGGCTAAGTTCATTAGGGTTGGTTTTGGAAGGTGTTTCATCTTTGGTGAAATCCCGCTTCGTACGAAATATTTTCACAGCGCTGTTTCCAAGTGTCCACAAAGATCTGCTGCTTGAAACTGCCTACATGCACATCTCCCATACTGCTGTGCTCGTTTCACTACCTGGATTTTGGTTTCCTCTTCTTGCTTTGAAATGACAAGCCTTCATTCTGCATGCTACACACACCTTGTAGCAGTTTCAGTTTGAAGCATGTTGGTGCTCTCAAAAAGCTGTGTAACCTAGTTAGAGTGTGTCACTCTCCGGCACTGAATACACAACTTAGAGCTTCTTTCACCACAGACACGCAAACATATCTTTTTGGGAAAGTGCTACCTCAAGTCACTTGCAAATGTAAGGGTTTCATAGAGAAAATGAAGTCAATCATGATTTTGCACTCTGCAAACAGTAGAAATGACCTCTTGTGCATGCCCGTGTGAATTTCACAGCAAATGCCCTTCTTTTCTTGTTTCTTGAAAGTTCTCAACACGTTAGGAGAAAGATCTGTTTGAGCAAGAGTGATGCAGTGTGCATTTTTCTGCATTACAAGTGATTGGGAAACATAGTCCTTATTTTTCCACATTGTGTAAGAAACAACGTGAGGCTTGAAAGAGTTTGAACAATGCTCCCCAAAACGTATTCCAGGAGTGAAAACACACGTTTCTAGAAAGACTCTGAAGCAGCAAGCAAAAGCATAGTGGCTGAGTGTTCTTTCAATGAAAAACACACGCATTTCACTCTTCTGGAGTCAGTTTTCAGCCAGGAATTCATATGCATTTTGTACTGTGCAGAATGTAGCTACATGCTCGGGGGGTTGTGTCATAGAAGCACCTCTCCTGCAGGAGCTTATTGCAGCATTCATTGTTTGGCTAAGTTCTTTAGGGTTGGTTTTGGAAGGTGTTTCATCTTTGGTGAAATCCCGCTTCGTACGAAATATTTTCACAGCGCTGTTTCCAAGTGTCCACAAAGATCTGCTGCTTGAAACTGCCTACATGCACATCTCCCATACTGCTGTGCTCGTTTCACTACCTGGATTTTGGTTTCCTCTTCTTGCTTTGAAATGACAAGCCTTCATTCTGCATGCTACACACACCTTGTAGCAGTTTCAGTTTGAAGCATGTTGGTGCTCTCAAAAAGCTGTGTAACCTAGTTAGAGTGTGTCACTCTCCAGCACTGAATACACAACTTAGAGCTCCTTTCACCACAGACACGCAACCACATCTTTTTGGGAAAGTGCTACCTCAAGTCACTTGCAAATGTAAGGGTTTCATAGAGAAAATGAAGTCAATCATGGTTTTGCACTCTGCAAACAGTAGAAATGACCTCTTGTGCATGCCCGTGTGAATTTCACAGCAAAATGCCCTTCTTTTCTTGTTTCTTGAAAGTTCTCAACACATTAGGAGAAAGATCTGTTTGAGCAAGAGTGATGCAGTGTGCATTTTTCTGCATTACAAGTGATTGGGAAACATACTCCTTATTTTTCCACATTGTGTAAGAAACAACGTGAGGCTTGCAAGAGTTTGAACAATGCACCCCAAAACGTATTCCAGGTGTGAAAACACACTTTACTAGAAAGACTCTGAAGCAGCAAGCAAAAGCATAGTGGCTGAGTGCTGTTTCAATGAGAAACACACGCATTTCACTTTACTGGAGTCAGTTTTCAGCCAGGAATTCATATGCATTTTGTACTGTGCAGAATGTAGCTACATGCTCGGGGGTTGTGTCATAGAAGCACCTCTCCTGCAGGAGCTTATTGCAACATTCATTATTTGGCTAAGTTCATTAGGGTTGGTTTTGGAAGGTGTTTCATCTTTGGTGAAATCCCGCTTCGTACGAAATATTTTCACAGCGCTGTTTCCAAGTGTCCACAAAGATCTGCTGCTTGAAACTGCCTACATGCACATCTCCCATACTGCTGTGCTCGTTTCACTACCTGGATTTTGGTTTCCTCTTCTTGCTTTGAAATGACAAGCCTTCATTCTGCATGCTACACACACCTTGTAGCAGTTTCAGTTTGAAGCATGTTGGTGCTCTCAAAAAGCTGTGTAACCTAGTTAGAGTGTGTCACTCTCCGGCACTGAATACACAACTTAGAGCTCCTTTCACCACAGACACGCAAACACATCTTTTTGGGAAAGTGCTACCTCAAGTCACTTGCAAATGTAAGGCTTTCATAGAGAAAATGAAGTCAATCATGGTTTTGCACTCTGCAAACAGTAGAAATGACCTCTTGTGCATTCCCGTGTGAATTTCACAGCAAAATGCCCTTCTTTTCTTGTTTCTTGAAAGTTCTCAACACATTAGGAGAAAGATCTGTTTGAGCAAGAGTGATGCAGTGTGCATTTTTCTGCATTACAAGTGATTGGGAAACATACTCCTTATTTTTCCACATTGTGTAAGAAACAACGTGAGGCTTGCAAGACTTTGAACAATGCACCCCAAAACGTATTCCAGGAGTGAAAACACACGTTTCTAGAAAGACTCTGAAGCAGCAAGCAAAAGCATAGTGGCTGAGTGTTCTTTCAATGAGAAACACACGCATTTCACTCTTCTGGATTCAGTTTTCAGCCAGGAATTCATATGCATTATGTACTGTGCAGAATGTAGCTACATGCTCGGGGGTTGTGTCATAGAAGCACCTCTCCTGCATGAGCTTTTTGCAACATTCATTGTTTGGCTAAGTTCTTTAGGGTTGGTTTTGGAAGGTGTTTCATATTTGGTCAAATTGCCCTTCGTACGAAATATTTTCACAGCGCTGATTCCATGTGTCCACAAAGATCTGCTGCTTGAAACTGCCTACATGCACATCTCCCATACTGCTGTGTTCGTTTCACTACCTGGATTTTGGCTTCCTCTTCTTGCTTTGAAATGACAAGCCTTCATTCTGCATGCTACACACACCTTGTAGCAGTTTCAGTTTGAAGCATGTTGGTGCTCTCAAAAAGCTGTGTAACCTAGTTAGAGTGTGTCACTCTCCGGCACTGAATACACAACTTAGAGCTCCTTTCACCACAGACACGCAAACACATCTTTTTGGGAAAGTGCTACCTCAAGTCACTTGCAAATGTAAGGCTTTCATAGAGAAAATGAAGTCAATCATGGTTTTGCACTCTGCAAACAGTAGAAATGACCTCTTGTGCATTCCCGTGTGAATTTCACAGCAAAATGCCCTTCTTTTCTTGTTTCTTGAAAGTTCTCAACACATTAGGAGAAAGATCTGTTTGAGCAAGAGTGATGCAGTGTGCATTTTTCTGCATTACAAGTGATTGGGAAACATACTCCTTATTTTTCCACATTGTGTAAGAAACAACGTGAGGGCTGCAAGAGTTTGAACAATGCACCCCAAAACGTATTCCAGGAGTGAAAACACACGTTTCTAGAAAGACTCTGAAGCAGCAAGCAAAAGCATAGTGGCTGAGTGTTCTTTCAATGAGAAACACACGCATTTCACTCTTCTGGAGTCAGTTTTCAGCCAGGAATTCATATGCATTTTGTACTGTGCAGAATGTAGCTACATGCTCTGGGGTTGTGTCATAGAAGCACCTCTCCTGCAGGAGCTTATTGCAACATTCATTATTTGGCTAAGTTCATTAGGGTTGGTTTTGGAAGGTGTTTCATCTTTGGTGAAATCCCGCTTCGTAAGAAATATTTTCACAGCGCTGTTTCCAAGTGTCCACAAAGGTCTGCTGCTTGAAACTGCCTACATGCACATCTCCCATACTGCTGTGCTCGTTTCACTACCTGGATTTTGGTTTCCTCTTCTTGCTTTGAAATGACAAGCCTTCATTCTGCATGCTACACACACCTTGTAGCAGTTTCAGTTTGAAGCATGTTGGTGCTCTCAAAAAGCTGTGTAACCTAGTTAGAGTGTGTCACTCTCCGGCACTGAATACAGAACTTAGAGCTCCTTTCACCACAGACACGCAAACACATCTTTTTGGGAAAGTGCTACCTCAAGTCACTTGCAAATGTAAGGCTTTCATAGAGAAAATGAAGTCAATCATGGTTTTGCACTCTGCAAACAGTAGAAATGACCTCTTGTGCATGCCCGTGTGAATTTCACAGCAAAATGTCCTTCTTTTCTTGTTTCTTGAAAGTTCTCAACACATTAGGAGAAAGATCTGTTTGAGCAAGAGTGATGCAGTGTGGATTTTTCTGCATTACAAGTGATTGGGAAACATACTCCTTATTTTTCCACATTGTGTAAGAAACAACGTGAGGCTTGCAAGACTTTGAACAATGAACCCTAAAACGTATTCCAGGAGTGAAAACACACGTTTCTAGAAAGACTCTGAAGCAGCAAGCAAAAGCATAGTGGCTGAGTGTTCTTTCAATGAGAAACACACGCATTTCACTCTTCTGGAGTCAGTTTTCAGCCAGGAATTCATATGCATTTTGTACTGTGCAGAATGTAGCTACATGCTCGGGGGTTGTGTCATAGAAGCACCTCTCCTGCAGGAGCTTATTGCAACATTCATTTTTTGGCTAAGTTCTTTAGGATTGGTTTTGGAAGGTGTTTCATATTTGGTCGAATCCCGCTTCGTACGAAATATTTTCACAGCGCTGTTTCCAAGTGTCCACAAAGATCTGCTGCTTGAAATTGCCTACATGCACATCTCCCATACTGCTGTGCTCGTTTCACTACCTGGATTTTGGTTTCCTCTTCTTGCTTTGAAATGACAAGCCTTCATTCTGCATGCTACACACACCTTGTAGCAGTTTCAGTTTGAAGCATGTTGGTGCTCTCAAAAAGCTGTGTAACCTAGTTAGAGTGTGTCACTCTCCGGCACTGAATACAGAACTTAGAGCTCCTTTCACCACAGACACGCAAACACATCTTTTTGGGAAAGTGCTACCTCAAGTCACTTGAAAATGTAAGGGAGAAAATGAAGTCAATCATGGTTTTGCACTCTGCAAACAGTAGAAATGACCTCTTGTACATGCCCGTGTGAATTTCATAGCAAAATGCCCCTCTTTTCTTGTTTCTTGAAAGTTCTCAACACATTAGGAGAAAGATCTGTTTGAGCAAGAGTGATGCAGTGTGCATTTTTCTGCATTACAAGTGATTGGGAAACATACTCCTTATTTTTCCACATTGTGTAAGAAACAACGTGAGGCTTGCAAGAGTTTGAACAATGCACCCCAAAACGTATTCCAGGTGTGAAAACACACGTTTCTAGAAAGACTCTGAAGCAGCAAGCAAAAGCATAGTGGCTGAGTGTTCCATCAATGAGAAACACACGCATTTCACTCTTCTGGAGTCAGTTTTCAGCCAGGAATTCATATGCATTTTGTACTGTGCAGAATGTAGCTACATGCTCGGGGGTTGTGTCATAGAAGCACCTCTCCTGCAGGAGCTTATTGCAACATTCATTGTTTGGCTAAGTTCTTTAGGGTTGGTTTTGGAAGGTGTTTCATCTTTGGTGAAATCCCGCCTCGTACGAAATATTTTCACAGCGCTGTTTCCAAGTGTCCACAAAGATCTGGTGCTTGAAACTGCCTACATGCACATCTCCCATACTGCTGTGCTCGTTTCACTACCTGGATTTTGGTTTCCTCTTCTTGCTTTGAAATGACAAGCCTTCATTCTGCATGCTACACACACCTTGTAGCAGTTTCAGTTTGAAGCATGTTGGTGCTCTCAAAAAGCTGTGTAACCTAGTTAGAGTGTGTCACTCTCCGGCACTGAATACACAACTGAGAGCTCCTTTGACCACAGACACGCAAACACATCTTTTTGGGAAAGTGCTACCTCAAGTCACTTGAAAATGTAAGGGAGAAAATGAAGTCAATCATGGTTTTGCACTCTGCAAACAGTAGAAATGACCTCTTGTACATGCCCGTGTGAATTTCACAGCAAAATGCCCCTCTTTTCTTGTTTCTTGAAAGTTCTCAACACATTAGGAGAAAGATCTGTTTGAGCAAGAGTGATGCAGTGTGCATTTTTCTGCATTACAAGTGATTGGGAAACATACTCCTTATTTTTCCACATTGTGTAAGAAACAACGTGAGGCTTGCAAGAGTTTGAACAATGCACCCCAAATCGTATTCCAGGTGTGAAAACACACGTTTCTAGAAAGACTCTGAAGCAGCAAGCAAAAGCATAGTGGCTGAGTGTTCTTTCAATGAGAAACACACGCATTTCACTCTTCTGGAGTCAGTTTTCAGGCAGGAATTCATATGCATTTTGTACTGTGCAGAATGTAGCTACATGCTCGGGGGTTGTGTCATAGAAGCACCTCTCCTGCAGGAGCTTATTGCAACATTCATTGTTTGGCTAAGTTCTTTAGGGTTGGTTTTGGAAAGTGTTTCATCTTTGGTCAAATCCCGCTTCGTACGAAATATTTTCACAGCGCTGTTTCCAAGTGTCCACAAAGATCTGCTGCTTGAAACTGCCTACATGCACATCTCCCATACTGCTGTGCTCGTTTCACTACCTGGATTTTGGTTTCCTCTTCTTGCTTTTAAATGACAAGCCTTCATTCTCCATGCTACACACACCTTGTAGCAGTTTCAGTTAGAAGCATATTGGTGCTCTCAAAAAGCTGTGTAACCTAGTCAGAGTGTGTCACTCTCCAGCACTGAATACACAACTTAGAGCTCCTTTCACCACAGACACGCAACCACATCTTTTTGGGAAAGTGTTACCTCAAGTCACTTGCAAATGTAAGGGTTTCATAGAGAAAATGAAGTCAATCATGATTTTGCACTCTGCAAACAGTAGAAATGACCTCTTGTACATGCCCGTGTGAATTTCACAGCAAAATGCCCTTCTTTTCTTGTTTCTTGAAAGTTCTCAACACGTTAGGAGAAAGATCTGTTTGAGCAAGAGTGATGCAGTGTGCATTTTTCTGCATTACAAGTGATTGGGAAACATACTCCTTATTTTTCCACATTGTGTAAGAAACAACCTGAGGCTTGCAAGAGTTTGAACAATGCACCCCAAAACGTATTCCAGGAGTGAAAACACACGTTTCTAGAAAGACTCTGAAGCAGCAAGCAAAAGCATAGTGGCTGAGTGTTCTTTCAATGAGAAACACACGCATTTCACTCTTCTGGAGTCAGTTTTCAGCCAGGAATTCATATGCATTTTGTACTGTGCAGAATGTAGCTACATGCTCCGGGGTTGTGTCATAGAAGCACCTCTCCTGCAGGAGCTTATTGCAACATTCATTATTTGGCTAAGTTCATTAGGGTTGGTTTTGGAAGGTGTTTCATCTTTGGTGAAATCCCGCTTCGTACGAAATATTTTCACAGCGCTGTTTCCAAGTGTCCACAAAGATCTGCTGCTTGAAACTGCCTACATGCACATCTCCCATAGTGCTGTGTTCGTTTCACTACCTGGATTTTGGTTTCCTCTTCTTGCTTTGAAATGACAAGCCTTCATTCTGCATGCTACACACACCTTGTAGCAGTTTCAGTTTGAAGCATGTTGGTGCTCTCAAAAAGCTGTGTAACCTAGTTAGAGTGTGTCACTCTCCGGCACTGAATACAGAACTTAGAGCTCCTTTCACCACAGACACGCAAACACATCTTTTTGGGAAAGTGCTACCTCAAGTCACTTGCAAATGTAAGGCTTTCATAGAGAAAATGAAGTCAATCATGGTTTTGCACTCTGCAAACAGTAGAAATGACCTCTTGTGCATGCCCGTGTGAATTTCACAGCAAAATGTCCTTCTTTTCTTGTTTCTTGAAAGTTCTCAACACATTAGGAGAAAGATCTGTTTGAGCAAGAGTGATGCAGTGTGCATTTTTCTGCATTACAAGTGATTGGGAAACATACTCCTTATTTTTCCACATTGTGTAAGAAACAACGTGAGGCTTGAAAGAGTTTGAACAATGCTCCCCAAAACGTATTCCAGGAGTGAAAACACACGTTTCTGGAAAGACTCTGAAGCAGCAAGCAAAAGCATAGTGGCTGAGTGTTCTTTCAATGAAAAACACACGCATTTCACTCTTCTGGAGTCAGTTTTCAGCCAGGAATTCATATGCATTTTGTACTGTGCAGAATGTAGCTACATGCTCGGGGGGTTGTGTCATAGAAGCACCTCTCCTGCAGGAGCTTATTGCAGCATTCATTGTTTGGCTAAGTTCTTTAGGGTTGGTTTTGGAAGGTGTTTCATCTTTGGTGAAATCCCGCTTCGTACGAAATATTTTCACAGCGCTGTTTCCAAGTGTCCACAAAGATCTGCTGCTTGAAACTGCCTACATGCACATCTCCCATACTGCTGTGCTCGTTTCACTACCTGGATTTTGGTTTCCTCTTCTTGCTTTTAAATGACAAGCCTTCAATCTGCATGCTACACACACCTTGTAGCAGTTTCAGTTTGAAGCATGTTGGTGCTCTCAAAAACTGTGTAACCTAGTTAGAGTGTGTCACTCTCCAGCACTGAATACACAACTTAGAGCTCCTTTCACCACAGACACGCAACCACATCTTTTTGGGAAAGTGCTACCTCAAGTCACTTGCAAATGTAAGGGTTTCAAGGAGAAAATGAAGTCAATCATGGTTTTGCACTCTGCAAACAGTAGAAATGACCTCTTGTACATGCCCGTGTGAATTTCACAGCAAATGCCCTTCTTTTCTTGTTTCTTGAAAGTTCTCAACACATTAGGAGAAAGATCTGTGTGAGCAAGAGTGATGCAGTGTGCATTTTTCTGCATAACAAGTGATTGGGAAACATACTCCTTATTTTTCCACATTGTGTTAGAACAACGTGAGGCTTGCAAGAGTTTGAACAATGCACCCCAAAACGTATTCCAGGAGTGAAAACACACGTTTCGAGAAAGACTCTGAAGCAGCAAGCAAAAGCATAGTGGCTGAGTGTTCCATCAATGAGAAACACACGCATTTCACTCTTCTGGAGTCAGTTTTCAGCCAGGAATTCATATGCATTTTGTACTGTGCAGAATGTAGCTACATGCTCGGGGGTTGTGTCATAGAAGCACCTCTCCTGCAGGAGCTTATTGCAACATTCATTGTTTGGCTAAGTTCTTCAGGGTTGGTTTTGGACGGTCTTTTATCTTTGGTAAAATCCCGCTTCGTACGAAATATTTTCACAGCGCTGTTTCCAAGTGTCCACAAAGATCTGCTGCTTGAAACTGCCTACATGCACATCTCCCATACTGCTGTGCTCGTTTCACTACCTGGATTTTGGTTTCCTCTTCTTGCTTTGAAATGACAAGCCTTCATTCTGCATGCTACACACACCTTGTAGCAGTTTCAGTTTGAAGCATGTTGGTGCTCTCAAAAAGCTGTGTAACCTAGTTAGAGTGTGTCACTCTCCAGCACTGAATACACAACTTAGAGCTCCTTTCACCACAGACACGCAAACACATCTTTTTGGGAAAGTGCTACCTCAAGTCACTTGCAAATGTAAGGCTTTCATAGAGAAAATGAAGTCAATCATGGTTTTGCACTCTGCAAACAGTAGAAATGACCTCTTGTGCATGCCCGTGTGAATTTCACAGCAAAATGCCCTTCTTTTCTTGTTTCTTGAAAGTTCTCAACACATTAGGAGAAAGATCTGTTTGAGCAAGAGTGATGCAGTGTGCATTTTTCTGCATAACAAGTGATTGGGAAACATTCTCCTTATTTGTCCACATTGTGTAAGAAACAACTTGAGGCTTGCAAGAGTTTGAACAATGCACCCCAAAACGTATTCCAGGTGTGAAAACACACGTTACTAGAAAGACTCTGAAGCAGCAAGCAAAAGCATACTGGCTGAGTGTTCTTTCAATGAGAAACACACGCATTTCACTCTTCTGGAGTCAGTTTTCAGCTAGGAATTCATATGCATTTTGTACAGTGCAGAATGTAGCTACATGCTCTGGGGTTGTGTCATAGAAGCACCTCTCCTGCAGGAGCTTATTGCAACATTCATTATTTGGCTAAGTTCATTAGGGTTGGTTTTGGAAGGTGTTTCATCTTTGGTGAAATCCCGCTTCGTACGAAATATGTTCACAGCGCTGTTTCCAAGTGTCCACAAAGATCTGCTGCTTGAAACTGCCTACATGCACATCTCCCATACTGCTGTGCTCGTTTCACTACCTGGATTTTGGTTTCCTCTTCTTGCTTTGAAATGACAAGCCTTCATTCTGCATGCTACACACCCCTTGTAGCAGTTTCAGTTTGAAGCATGTTGGTGCTCTCAAAAAGCTGTGTAACCTAGTTAGAGTGTGTCACTCTCCGGCACTGAATACACAACTTAGAGCTCCTTTCACCACAGACACGCAAACACATCTTTTTGGGAAAGTGCTACCTCAAGTCACTTGCAAATGTAAGGCTTTCATAGAGAAAATGAAGTCAATCATGGTTTTGCACTCTGCAAACAGTAGAAATGACCTCTTGTACATGCCCGTGTGAATTTCACAGCAAAATGCCCCTCTTTTCTTGTTTCTTGAAAGTTCTCAACACATTAGGAGAAAGATCTGTTTGAGCAAGAGTGATGCAGTGTGCATTTTTCTGCATTACAAGTGATTGGGAAACATACTCCTTATTTTTCCACATTGTGTAAGAAACAACGTGAGGCTTGCAAGACTTTGAACAATGCACCCTAAAACGTATTCCAGGAGTGAAAACACACGTGTCTAGAAAGACTCTGAAGCAGCAAGCAAAAGCATAGTGGCTGAGTGTTCCATCAATGAGAAACACACGCATTTCACTCTTCTGGAGTCAGTTTTCAGCCAGGAATTCATATGCATTTTGTACTGTGCAGAATGTAGCTACATGCTCGGGGGTTGTGTCATAGAAGCACCTCTCCTGCAGGAGCTTATTGCAACATTCATTGTTTGGCTAAGTTCTTTAGGGTTGGTTTTGGAAGGTGTTTCATCTTTGGTGAAATCCCGCCTCGTACGAAATATTTTCACAGCGCTGTTTCCAAGTGTCCACAAAGATCTGCTGCTTGAAACTGCCTACATGCACATCTCCCATACTGCTGTGCTCGTTTCACTACCTGGATTTTGGTTTCCTCTTCTTGCTTTGAAATGACAAGCCTTCATTCTGCATGCTACACACACCTTGTAGCAGTTTCAGTTTGAAGCATGTTGGTGCTCTCAAAAAGCTGTGTAACCTAGTTAGAGTGTGTCACTCTCTGGCACTGAATACACAACTTAGAGCTCCTTTCACCACAGACACGCAAACACATCTTTTTGGGAAAGTGCTACCTCAAGTCACTTGCAAATGTAAGGGAGAAAATGAAATCAATCATGGTTTTGCACTCTGCAAACAGTAGAAATGACCTCTTGTACATGCCCGTGTGAATTTCACAGCAAAATGCCCTTCTTTTCTTGTTTCTTGAAAGTTCTCAACACATTAGGAGAAAGATCTGTTTGAGCAAGAGTGATGCAGTGTGCATTTTTCTGCATTACAATTGATTGGGAAACATACTCCTTATTTTTCCACATTGTGTAAGAAACAACGTGAGGCTTGCAAGAGTTTGAACAATGCACCCCAAAACGTATTCCAGGAGTGAAAACACACGTTTCTAGAAAGACTCTGAAGCAGCAAGCAAAAGCATAGTGGCTGAGTGTTCTTTCAATGAGAAACACACGCATTTCACTCTTCTGGAGTCAGTTTTCAGCCAGGAATTCATATGCATTTTGTACTGTGCAGAATGTAGCTACATGCTCGGGGGTTGTGTCATAGAAGCACCTCTCCTGCAGGAGCTTATTGCAACATTCATTCTTTGGCTAAGTTCTTTAGGGTTGGTTTTGGAAAGTGTTTCATATTTGGTCAAATCCCGCTTCGAACGAAATATTTTCACATCGCTGTTTCCAAGTGTCCACAAAGATCTGCTGCTTGAAACTGCCTACATGCACATCTCCCATACTGCTGTGCTCGTTTCACTACCTGGATTTTGGTTTCCTCTTCTTGCTTTGAAATGACAAGCCTTCATTCTCCATGCTACACACACCTTGTAGCAGTTTCAGTTAGAAGCATATTGGTGCTCTCAAAAAGCTGTGTAACCTAGTTAGAGTGTGTCACTCTCCAGCACTGAATACACAACTTAGAGCTCCTTTCAACACAGACACGCAAACACATCTTTTTGGGAAAGTGCTACCTCAAGTCATTTGCAAATGTAAGGGTTTCAAGGAGAAAATGAAGTCAATCATGGTTTTGCACTCTGGAAACAATAGAAATGACCTCTTGTACATGCCCGTGTGAATTTCACAGCAAAATGCCCTTCTTTTCTTGTTTCTTGAAAGTTCTCAACACATTAGGAGAAATATTTGTGTGAGCAAGAGTGCTGCAGTGTGCATTTTTCTGCATTACAAGTGATTGGGAAAGATAATCCTTATATTTCCACATTGTGTAAGAAACAACGTGAGGCTCGCAAGAGTTTGAACAATGCACCCCAAAACGTATTCCAGGAGTGAAAACACACGTTTCTAGAAAGACTCTGAAGCAGCAAGCAAAAGCATAGTGGCTGAGTGTTCTTTCAATGAGAAACACACGCATTTCACTCTTCTGGAGTCAGTTTTCAGCCAGGAATTCATATGCATTTTGTACTGTGCAGAATGTAGCTACATTCTCGGGGGTTGTGTCATAGAAGCTCCTCTCCTGCAGGAGCTTATTGCAACATTCATTATTTGGCTAAGTTCTTTAGGGTTGGTTTTGGAAGGTGTTTCATATTTGGTCAAATCCCGATTCGTACGAAATATTTTCACTGCGCTGTTTCCAAGTGTCCACAAAGATCTTCTGGTTGAAACTGCCTACATGCACATCTCCCATACTGCTGTGCGCGTTTCACTACCTGGATTTTGGTTTCCTCTTCTTGCTTTGAAATGCAAGCCTTCATTCTCCATGCTACACACACCTTGTAGCAGTTTCAGTTAGAAGCATATTGGTGCTCTCAAAAAGCTGTGTAACCTAGTTAGAGTGTGTCACTCTCCGGCACTGAATACACAACTTAGAGCTCCTTTCACCACAGACACGCAAACACATCTTTTTGGGAAAGTGCTACCTCAAGTCACTTGCAAATGTAAGGGTTTCAAGGAAAAAATGAAGTCAATCATGGTTTTGCATTCTGCAAACAATAGAAATGACCTCTTGTACATGCCCGTGTGAATTTCACAGCAAAATGCCCTTCTTTTCTTGTTTCTTGAAAGTTCTCAACACGTTAGGAGAAAGATCTGTTTGAGCAAGAGTGATGCAGTGTGCATTTTTCTGCATTACAAGTGATTGGAAAACATACTCCTTATTTTTCCACATTGTGTAAGAAACAACGTGAGGCTTGCAAGAGTTTGAACAATGCACCCCAAAACGTATTCCAGGAGTGAAAACACACGTTTCTAGAAAGACTCTGAAGCAGCAAGCAAAAGCATAGTGGCTGAGTGTTCCATGAATGAGAAACACACGCATTTCACTCTTCTGGAGTCAGTTTTCAGCCAGGAATTCATATGCATTTTGTACTGTGCAGAATGTAGCTACATGCTCGGGGGTTGTGTCATAGAAGCACCTCTCTTGCAGGAGCTTATTGCAGCATTCATTGTTTGGCTAAGTTCTTTAGGGTTGGTTTTGGAAGGTGTTTCATATTTGGTCAAATCCCGCTTCGTACGAAATATTTTCACAGCGCTGTTTCCAAGTGTCCAAAAAGATCTGCTGCTTGAAACTGCCTACATGCACATCTCCCATACTGCTGTGCTCGTTTCACTACCTGGATTTTGGTTTCCTCTTCTTGCTTTGAAATGACAAGCCTTCTTTCTGCATGCTACACACACCTTGTAGCAGTTTCAGTTTGAAGCATGTTGGTGCTCTCAAAAAGCTGTGTAACCTAGTTAGAGTGTGTCACTCTCCGGCACTGAATACACAACTTAGAGCTCCTTTCACCACAGACACGCAAACACATCTTTTTGGGAAAGTGCTACCTCAAGTCACTTGCAAATGTAAGGCTTTCATAGAGAAAATGAAGTCAATCATGGTTTTGCACTCTGCAAACAGTAGAAATGACCTCTTGTGCATGCCCGTGTGAATTTCACAGCAAAATGCCCTTCTTTTCTTGTTTCTTGAAAGTTCTCAACACATTAGGAGAAAGATCTGTTTGAGCAAGAGTGATGCAGTGTGCATTTTTCTGCATAACAAGTGATTGGGAAACATACTCCTTATTTTTCCACATTGTGTAAGAAACAACGTGAGGCTTGCAAGAGTTTGAACAATGCACCCCAAAACGTATTCCAGGTGTGAAAACACACGTTACTAGAAAGACTCTGAAGCAGCAAGCAAAAGCATAGTGGCTGAGTGTTCTTTCAATGAGAAACACACGCATTTCACTCTTCTGGAGTCAGTTTTCAGCCAGGAATTCATATGCATTTTGTACTGTGCAGAATGTAGCTACATTCTCGGGGGTTGTGTCATAGAAGCTCCTCTCCTGCAGGAGCTTATTGCAACATTCATTATTTGGCTAAGTTCATTAGGGTTGGTTTTGGAAGGTGTTTCATCTTTGGTGAAATCCCGCTTCGTACGAAATATTTTCACAGCGCTGTTTCCAAGTGTCCACAAAGATCTGCTGCTTGAAACTGCCTACATGCACATCTCCCATACTGCTGTGCTCGTTTCACTACCTGGATTTTGGTTTCCTCTTCTTGCTTTGAAATGACAAGCCTTCATTCTGCATGCTACACACACCTTGTAGCAGTTTCAGTTTGAAGCATGTTGGTGCTCTCAAAAAGCTGTGTAACCTAGTTAGAGTGTGTCACTCTCCAGCACTGAATACACAACTTAGAGCTCCTTTCAACACAGACACGCAAACACATCTTTTTGGGAAAGTGCTACCTCAAGTCACTTGCAAATGTAAGGCTTTCATAGAGAAAATGAAGTCAATCATGGTTTTGCACTCTGCAAAGAGTAGAAATGACCTCTTGTGCATGCCCGTGTGAATTTCACAGCAAAATGCCCTTCTTTTCTTGTTTCTTGAAAGTTCTCAACACATTAGGAGAAAGATCTGTTTGAGCAAGAGTGATGCAGTGTGCATTTTTCTGCATTACAAGTGATTGGGAAACATAGTCCTTATTTTTCCACATTGTGTAAGAAACAACGTGAGGCTTGCAAGAGTTTGAACAATGCTCCCCAAAACGTATTCCAGGAGTGAAAACACACGTTTCTAGAAAGACTCTGAAGCAGCAAGCAAAAGCATAGTGGCTGAGTGTTCTTTCAATGAGAAACACACGCATTTCAATCTTCTGGAGTCAGTTTTCAGCCAGGAATTCATATGCATTTTGTACTGTGCAGAATGTAGCTACATGCTCGGGGGTTGTGTCATAGAAGCACCTCTCCTGCTGGAGCTTATTGCAGCATTCATTGTTTGGCTAAGTTCTTTAGGGTTGGTTTTGGAAGGTGTTTCATCCTTGGTGAAATCCCGCTTCGTACGAAATATTTTCACAGCGCTGTTTCCAAGTGTCCACAAAGATCTGCTGCTTGATACTGCCTACATGCACATCTCCCATACTGCTGTGCTCGTTTCACTACCTGGATTTTGGTTTCCTCTTCTTGCTTTGAAATGACAAGCCTTCATTCTGCATGCTACACACACCTTGTAGCAGTTTCAGTTTGAAGCATGTTGGTGCTCTCAAAAAGCTGTGTAACCTAGTTAGAGTGTGTCACTCTCCGGCAGTGAATACACAACTTAGAGCTCCTTTCACCACAGACACGCAAACACATCTTTTTGGGAAAGTGCTACCACAAGTCAGTTGCAAATGTAAGGCTTTCATAGAGAAAATGAAGTCAATCATGGTTTTGTACTCTGCAAACAGTAGAAATGACCTCTTGTGCATGCCCGTGTGAATTTCACAGCAAAATGCCCTTCTTTTCTTGTTTCTTGAAAGTTCTCAGCACATTAGGAGAAAGATCTGTTTGAGCAAGAGTGATGCAGTGTGCATTTTTCTGCATAACAAGTGATTGGGAAACATACTCCTTATTTTGCCACATTGTGTAAGAAACAACGTGAGGCTTGCAAGAGTTTGAACAATGCTCCCCAAAACGTATTCCAGGTGTGAAAACACACGTTTCTAGAAAGACTCTGAAGCAGCAAGCAAAAGCATAGTGGCTGAGTGTTCTTTCAATGAGAAACACACGCATTTCACTTTACTGGAGTCAGTTTTCAGCCAGGAATTCATATGCATTTTGTACTGTGCAGAATGTAGCTACATGCTCGGGGGTTGTGTCATAGAAGCACCTCTCCTGCAGGAGCTTATTGCAACATTCATTATTTGGCTAAGTTCATTAGGGTTGGTTTTGGAAGGTGTTTCATCTTTGGTGAAATCCCGCTTCGTACGAAATATTTTCACAGCGCTGTTTCCAAGTGTCCACAAAGATCTGCTGCTTGAAACTGCCTACATGCACATCTCCCATACTGCTGTGCTCGTTTCACTACCTGGATTTTGGTTTCCTCTTCTTGCTTTGAAATGACAAGCCTTCATTCTGCATGCTACACACACCTTGTAGCAGTTTCAGTTTGAAGCATGTTGGTGCTCTCAAAAAGCTGTGTAACCTAGTTAGAGTGTGTCACTCTCCGGCACTGAATACACAACTTAGAGCTCCTTTCACCACAGACACGCAAACACATCTTTTTGGGAAAGTGCTACCTCAAGTCACTTGCAAATGTAAGGCTTTCATAGAGAAAATGAAGTCAATCATGGTTTTGCACTCTGCAAACAGTAGAAATGACCTCTTGTGCATTCCCGTGTGAATTTCACAGCAAAATGCCCTTCTTTTCTTGTTTCTTGAAAGTTCTCAACACATTAGGAGAAAGATCTGTTTGAGCAAGAGTGATGCAGTGTGCATTTTTCTGCATTACAAGTGATTGGGAAACTTACTCCTTATTTTTCCACATTGTGTAAGAAACAACGTGAGGCTTGCAAGACTTTGAACAATGCACCCCAAAACGTATTCCAGGAGTGAAAACACACGTTTCTAGAAAGACTCTGAAGCAGCAAGCAAAAGCATAGTGGCTGAGTGTTCTTTCAATGAGAAACACACGCATTTCACTCTTCTGGAGTCAGTTTTCAGCCAGGAATTCATATGCATTTTGTACTGTGCAGAATGTAGCTACATGCTCGGGGGTTGTGTCATAGAAGCACCTCTCCTGCAGGAGCTTATTGCAACATTCATTTTTTGGCTAAGTTCTTTAGGATTGGTTTTGGAAGGTGTTTCATATTTGGTCGAATCCCGCTTCGTACGAAATATTTTCACAGCGCTGTTTCCAAGTGTCCACAAAGATCTGCTGCTTGAAATTGCCTACATGCACATCTCACATACTGCTGTGCTCGTTTCACTACCTGGATTTTGGTTTCCTCTTCTTGCTTTGAAATGACAAGCCTTCATTCTGCATGCTACACACACCTTGTAGCAGTTTCAGTTTGAAGCATGTTGGTGCTCTCAAAAAGCTGTGTAACCTAGTTAGAGTGTGTCACTCTCCGGCACTGAATACAGAACTTAGAGCTCCTTTCACCACAGACACGCAAACACATCTTTTTGGGAAAGTGCTACCTCAAGTCACTTGCAAATGTAAGGCTTTCATAGAGAAACTGAAGTCAATCATGGTTTTGCACTCTGCAAACAGTAGAAATGACCTCTTGTGCATGCCCGTGTGAATTTCACAGCAAAATGTCCTTCTTTTCTTGTTTCTTGAAAGTTCTCAACACATTAGGAGAAAGATCTGTTTGAGCAAGAGTGATGCAGTGTGCATTTTTCTGCATTACAAGTGATTGGGAAACATACTCCTTATTTTTCCACATTGTGTAAGAAACAACGTGAGGCTTGCAAGAGTTTGAACAATGCACCCCAAAACGTATTCCAGGTGTGAAAACACACGTTTCTAGAAAGACTCTGAAGCAGCAAGCAAAAGCATAGTGGCTGAGTGTTCCATCAATGAGAAACACACGCATTTCACTCTTCTGGAGTCAGTTTTCAGCCAGGAATTCATATGCATTTTGTACTGTGCAGAATGTAGCTACATGCTCGGGGGTTGTGTCATAGAAGCACCTCTCCTGCAGGAGCTTATTGCAACATTCATTGTTTGGCTAAGTTCTTTAGGGTTGGTTTTGGAAGGTGTTTCATCTTTGGTGAAATCCCGCCTCGTACGAAATATTTTCACAGCGCTGTTTCCAAGTGTCCACAAAGATCTGGTGCTTGAAACTGCCTACATGCACATCTCCCATACTGCTGTGCTCGTTTCACTACCTGGATTTTGGTTTCCTCTTCTTGCTTTGAAATGACAAGCCTTCATTCTGCATGCTACACACACCTTGTAGCAGTTTCAGTTTGAAGCATGTTGGTGCTCTCAAAAAGCTGTGTAACCTAGTTAGAGTGTGTCACTCTCCGGCACTGAATACACAACTTAGAGCTCCTTTGACCACAGACACGCAAACACATCTTTTTGGGAAAGTGCTACCTCAAGTCACTTGAAAATGTAAGGGAGAAAATGAAGTCAATCATGGTTTTGCACTCTGCAAACAGTAGAAATGACCTCTTGTACATGCCCGTGTGAATTTCACAGCAAAATGCCCCTCTTTTCTTGTTTCTTGAAAGTTCTCAACACATTAGGAGAAAGATCTGTTTGAGCAAGAGTGATGCAGTGTGCATTTTTCTGCATTACAAGTGATTGGGAAACATACTCCTTATTTTTCCACATTGTGTAAGAAACAACGTGAGGCTTGCAAGAGTTTGAACAATGCACCCCAAATCGTATTCCAGGTGTGAAAACACACGTTTCTAGAAAGACTCTGAAGCAGCAAGCAAAAGCATAGTGGCTGAGTGTTCTTTCAATGAGAAACACACGCATTTCACTCTTCTGGAGTCAGTTTTCAGGCAGGAATTCATATGCATTTTGTACTGTGCAGAATGTAGCTACATGCTCGGGGGTTGTGTCATAGAAGCACCTCTCCTGCAGGAGCTTATTGCAACATTCATTGTTTGGCTAAGTTCTTTAGGGTTGGTTTTGGAAAGTGTTTCATCTTTGGTGAAATCCCGCTTCGTACGAAATATTTTCACACCGCTGTTTCCAAGTGTCCACAAAGATCTGCTGCTTGAAACTGCCTACATGCACATCTCCCATAGTGCTGTGTTCGTTTCACTACCTGGATTTTGGTTTCCTCTTCTTGCTTTGAAATGACAAGCCTTCATTCTGCATGCTACACACACCTTGTAGCAGTTTCAGTTTGAAGCATGTTGGTGCTCTCAAAAAGCTGTGTAACCTAGTTAGAGTGTGTCACTCTCCGGCACTGAATACAGAACTTAGAGCTCCTTTCACCACAGACACGCAACCACATCTTTTTGGGAAAGTGCTACCTCAAGTCACTTGCAAATGTAAGGGTTTCAAGGAGAAAATGAAGTCAATCATGGTTTTGCACTCTGCAAACAGTAGAAATGACCTCTTGTGCATGCCCGTGTGAATTTCACAGCAAAATGCCCTTCTTTTCTTGTTTCTTGAAAGTTCTCAACACATTAGGAGAACGATCTGTGTGAGCAAGAGTGCTGCAGTGTGCATTTTTCTGCATTACAAGTGATTGGGAAACATAGTCCTTATTTTTCCACATTGTGTAAGAAACAACGTGAGGCTTGAAAGAGTTTGAACAATGCTCCCCAAAACGTATTCCAGGAGTGAAAACACACGTTTCTGGAAAGACTTTGAAGCAGCAAGCAAAAGCATAGTGGCTGAGTGTTCTTTCAATGAGAAACACACGCATTTCACTCTTCTGGAGTCAGTTTTCAGCCAGGAATTCATATGCATTTTGTACTGTGCAGAATGTAGCTACATGCTCGGGGGGTTGTGTCACAGAAGCACCTCTCCTGCAGGAGCTTATTGCAGCATTCATTGTTTGGCTAAGTTCTTTAGGGTTGGTTTTGGAAGGTGTTTCATCTTTGGTGAAATCCCGCTTCGTACGAAATATTTTCACAGCGCTGTTTCCAAGTGTCCACAAAGATCTGCTGCTTGAAACTGCCTACATGCACATCTCCCATACTGCTGTGCTCGTTTCACTACCTGGATTTTGGTTTCCTCTTCTTGCTTTTAAATGACAAGCCTTCAATCTGCATGCTACACACACCTTGTAGCAGTTTCAGTTTGAAGCATGTTGGTGCTCTCAAAAACTGTGTAACCTAGTTAGAGTGTGTCACTCTCCAGCATTGAATACACAACTTAGAGCTCCTTTCACCACAGACACGCAACCACATCTTTTTGGGAAAGTGCTACCTCAAGTCACTTGCAAATGTAAGGGTTTCAAGGAGAAAATGAAGTCAATCATGGTTTTGCACTCTGCAAACAGTAGAAATGACCTCTTGTACATGCCCGTGTGAATTTCACAGCAAATGCCCTTCTTTTCTTGTTTCTTGAAAGTTCTCAACACATTAGGAGAAAGATCTGTGTGAGCAAGAGTGATGCAGTGTGCATTTTTCTGCATAACAAGTGATTGGGAAACATACTCCTTATTTTTCCACATTGTGTAAGAACAACGTGAGGCTTGCAAGAGTTTGAACAATGCACCCCAAAACGTATTCCAGGAGTGAAAACACACGTTTCGAGAAAGAATCTGAAGCAGCAAGCAAAAGCATAGTGGCTGAGTGTTCCATCAATGAGAAACACACGCATTTCACTCTTCTGGAGTCAGTTTTCAGCCAGGAATTCATATGCATTTTGTACTGTGCAGAATGTAGCTACATGCTCGGGGGTTGTGTCATAGAAGCACCTCTCCTGCAGGAGCTTATTGCAACATTCATTGTTTGGCTAAGTTCTTTAGGGTTGGTTTTGGAAGGTGTTTCATATTTGGTCAAATTGCCCTTCGTACGAAATATTTTCACAGCGCTGTTTCCAAGTGTCCACAAAGATCTGCTGCTTGAAACTGCCTACATGCACATCTCCCATACTGCTGTGTTCGTTTCACTACCTGGATTTTGGCTTCCTCTTCTTGCTTTGAAATGACAAGCCTTCATTCTGCATGCTACACACACCTTGTAGCAGTTTCAGTTTGAAGCATATTGGTGCTCTCAAAAAGCTGTGTAACCTAGTTAGAGTGTGTCACTCTCCGGCACTGAATACACAACTTAGAGCTCCTTTCACCACAGACACGCAAACACATCTTTTTGGGAAAGTGCTACCTCAAGTCACTTGCAAATGTAAGGCTTTCATAGAGAAAATGAAGTCAATCATGGTTTTGCACTCTGCAAACAGTAGAAATGACCTCTTGTGCATTCCCGTGTGAATTTCACAGCAAAATGCCCTTCTTTTCTTGTTTCTTGAAAGTTCTCAACACATTAGGAGAAAGATCTGTTTGAGCAAGAGTGATGCAGTGTGCATTTTTCTGCATTACAAGTGATTGGGAAACATACTCCTTATTTTTCCACATTGTGTAAGAAACAACGTGAGGCTTGCAAGACTTTGAACAATGCACCCCAAAACGTATTCCAGGAGTGAAAACACACGTTTCTAGAAAGACTCTGAAGCAGCAAGCAAAAGCATAGTGGCTGAGTGTTCTTTCAATGAGAAACACACGCATTTCACTCTTCTGGAGTCAGTTTTCAGCCAGGAATTCATATGCATTTTGTACTGTGCAGAATGTAGCTACATGCTCGGGGGTTGTGTCATAGAAGCACCTCTCCTGCAGGAGCTTATTGCAACATTCATTTTTTGGCTAAGTTCTTTAGGATTGGTTTTGGAAGGTGTTTCATATTTGGTCGAATCCCGCTTCGTACGAAATATTTTCACAGCGCTGTTTCCAAGTGTCCACAAAGATCTGCTGCTTGAAATTGCCTACATGCACATCTCCCATACTGCTGTGCTCGTTTCACTACCTGGATTTTGGTTTCCTCTTCTTGCTTTGAAATGACAAGCCTTCATTCTGCATGCTACACACACCTTGTAGCAGTTTCAGTTTGAAGCATGTTGGTGCTCTCAAAAAGCTGTGTAACCTAGTTAGAGTGTGTCACTCTCCGGCACTGAATACAGAACTTAGAGCTCCTTTCACCACAGACACGCAAACACATCTTTTTGGGAAAGTGCTACCTCAAGTCACTTGCAAATGTAAGGCTTTCATAGAGAAACTGAAGTCAATCATGGTTTTGCACTCTGCAAACAGTAGAAATGACCTCTTGTGCATGCCCGTGTGAATTTCACAGCAAAATGTCCTTCTTTTCTTGTTTCTTGAAAGTTCTCAACACATTAGGAGAAAGATCTGTTTGAGCAAGAGTGATGCAGTGTGCATTTTTCTGCATTACAAGTGATTGGGAAACATACTCCTTATTTTTCCACATTGTGTAAGAAACAACGTGAGGCTTGCAAGACTTTGAACAATGCACCCTAAAACGTATTCCAGGAGTGAAAACACAGGTTTCTAGAAAGACTCTGAAGCAGCAAGCAAAAGCATAGTGGCTGAGTGTTCTTTCAATGAGAAACACACGCATTTCACTCTTCTGGAGTCAGTTTTCAGCCAGGAATTCATATGCATTTTGTACTGTGCAGAATGTAGCTACATGCTCGGGGGTTGTGTCATAGAAGCACCTCTCCTGCAGGAGCTTATTGCAACATTCATTTTTTGGCTAAGTTCTTTAGGATTGGTTTTGGAAGGTGTTTCATATTTGGTCGAATCCCGCTTCGTACGAAATATTTTCACAGAGCTGTTTCCAAGTGTCCACAAAGATCTGGTGCTTGAAACTGCCTACATGCACATCTCCCATACTGCTGTGCTCGTTTCACTACCTGGATTTTGGTTTCCTCTTCTTGCTTTGAAATGACAAGCCTTCATTCTGCATGCTACACACACCTTGTAGCAGTTTCAGTTTGAAGCATGTTGGTGCTCTCAAAAAGCTGTGTAACCTAGTTAGAGTGTGTCACTCTCCGGCACTGAATACACAACTTAGAGCTCCTTTCACCACAGACACGCAAACACATCTTTTTGGGAAAGTGCTACCTCAAGTCACTTGAAAATGTAAGGGAGAAAATGAAGTCAATCATGGTTTTGCACTCTGCAAACAGTAGAAATGACCTCTTGTACATGCCCGTGTGAATTTCATAGCAAAATGCCCCTCTTTTCTTGTTTCTTGAAAGTTCTCAACACATTAGGAGAAAGATCTGTTTGAGCAAGAGTGATGCAGTGTGCATTTTTCTGCATTACAAGTGATTGGGAAACATACTCCTTATTTTTCCACATTGTGTAAGAAACAACGTGAGGCTTGCAAGAGTTTGAACAATGCACCCCAAAACGTATTCCAGGTGTGAAAACACACGTTTCTAGAAAGACTCTGAAGCAGCAAGCAAAAGCATAGTGGCTGAGTGTTCCATCAATGAGAAACACACGCATTTCACTCTTCTGGAGTCAGTTTTCAGCCAGGAATTCATATGCATTTTGTACTGTGCAGAATGTAGCTACATGCTCGGGGGTTGTGTCATAGAAGCACCTCTCCTGCAGGAGCTTATTGCAACATTCATTGTTTGGCTAAGTTCTTTAGGGTTGGTTTTGGAAGGTGTTTCATCTTTGGTGAAATCCAGCCTCGTACGAAATATTTTCACAGCGCTGTTTCCAAGTGTCCACAAAGATCTGGTGCTTGAAACTGCCTACATGCACATCTCCCATACTGCTGTGCTCGTTTCACTACCTGGATTTTGGTTTCCTCTTCTTGCTTTGAAATGACAAGCCTTCATTCTGCATGCTACACACACCTTGTAGCAGTTTCAGTTTGAAGCATGTTGGTGCTCTCAAAAAGCTGTGTAACCTAGTTAGAGTGTGTCACTCTCCGGCACTGAATACACAACTTAGAGCTCCTTTGACCACAGACACGCAAACACATCTTTTTGGGAAAGTGCTACCTCAAGTCACTTGAAAATGTAAGGGAGAAAATGAAGTCAATCATGGTTTTGCACTCTGCAAACAGTAGAAATGACCTCTTGTACATGCCCGTGTGAATTTCACAGCAAAATGCCCCTCTTTTCTTGTTTCTTGAAAGTTCTCAACACATTAGTAGAAAGATCTGTTTGAGCAAGAGTGATGCAGTGTGCATTTTTCTGCATTACAAGTGATTGGGAAACATACTCCTTATTTTTCCACATTGTGTAAGAAACAACGTGAGGCTTGCAAGAGTTTGAACAATGCACCCCAAATCGTATTCCAGGTGTGAAAACACACGTTTCTAGAAAGACTCTGAAGCAGCAAGCAAAAGCATAGTGGCTGAGTGTTCTTTCAATGAGAAACACACGCATTTCACTCTTCTGGAGTCAGTTTTCAGGCAGGAATTCATATGCATTTTGTACTGTGCAGAATGTAGCTACATGCTCGGGGGTTGTGTCATAGAAGCACCTCTCCTGCAGGAGCTTATTGCAACATTCATTGTTTGGCTAAGTTCTTTAGGGTTGGTTTTGGAAAGTGTTTCATCTTTGGTCAAATCCCGCTTCGTACGAAATATTTTCACAGCGCTGTTTCCAAGTGTCCACAAAGATCTGCTGCTTGAAACTGCCTACATGCACATCTCCCATACTGCTGTGCTCGTTTCACTACCTGGATTTTGGTTTCCTCTTCTTGCTTTTAAATGACAAGCCTTCATTCTCCATGCTACACACACCTTGTAGCAGTTTCAGTTAGAAGCATATTGGTGCTCTCAAAAAGCTGTGTAACCTAGTCAGAGTGTGTCACTCTCCAGCACTGAATACACAACTTAGAGCTCCTTTCACCACAGACACGCAACCACATCTTTTTGGGAAAGTGTTACCTCAAGTCACTTGCAAATGTAAGGGTTTCATAGAGAAAATGAAGTCAATCATGATTTTGCACTCTGAAAACAGTAGAAATGACCTCTTGTACATGCCCGTGTGAATTTCACAGCAAAATGCCCTTCTTTTCTTGTTTCTTGAAAGTTCTCAACACGTTAGGAGAAAGATCTGTTTGAGCAAGAGTGATGCAGTGTGCATTTTTCTTCATTACAAGTGATTGGGAAACATACTCCTTATTTTTCCACATTGTGTAAGAAACAACGTGAGGCTTGCAAGAGTTTGAACAATGCACCCCAAAACGTATTCCAGGAGTGAAAACACACGTTTCTAGAAAGACTCTGAAGCAGCAAGCAAAAGCATAGTGGCTGAGTGTTCTTTCAATGAGAAACACACGCATTTCACTCTTCTGGAGTCAGTTTTCAGCCAGGAATTCATATGCATTTTGTACTGTGCAGAATGTAGCTACATGCTCCGGGGTTGTGTCATAGAAGCACCTCTCCTGCAGGAGCTTATTGCAACATTCATTATTTGGCTAAGTTCATTAGGGTTGGTTTTGGAAGGTGTTTCATCTTTGGTAAAATCCCGCTTCGTACGAAATATTTTCACAGCGCTGTTTCCAAGTGTCCACAAAGATCTGCTGCTTGAAACTGCCTACATGCACATCTCCCATAGTGCTGTGTTCGTTTCACTACCTGGATTTTGGTTTCCTCTTCTTGCTTTGAAATGACAAGCCTTCATTCTGCATGCTACACACACCTTGTAGCAGTTTCAGTTTGAAGCATGTTGGTGCTCTCAAAAAGCTGTGTAACCTAGTTAGAGTGTGTCACTCTCCGGCACTGAATACAGAACTTAGAGCTCCTTTCACCACAGACACGCAAACACATCTTTTTGGGAAAGTGCTACCTCAAGTCACTTGCAAATGTAAGGCTTTCATAGAGAAAATGAAGTCAATCATGGTTTTGCACTCTGCAAACAGTAGAAATGACCTTTTGTGCATGCCCGTGTGAATTTCACAGCAAAATGTCCTTCTTTTCTTTTTTCTTGAAAGTTCTCAACACATTAGGAGAAAGATCTGTTTGAGCAAGAGTGATGCAGTGTGCATTTTTCTGCATTACAAGTGATTGGGAAACATACTCCTTATTTTTCCACATTGTGTAAGAAACAACGTGAGGCTTGCAAGACTTTGAACAATGCACCCTAAAACGTATTCCAGGAGTGAAAACACACGTTTCTAGAAAGACTCTGAAGCAGCAAGCAAAAGCATAGTGGCTGAGTGTTCTTTCAATGAGAAACACACGCATTTCACTCTTCTGGAGTCAGTTTTCAGCCAGGAATTCATATGCATTTTGTACTGTGCAGAATGTAGCTACATGCTCGGGGGTTGTGTCATAGAAGCACCTCTCCTGCAGGAGCTTATTGCAACATTCATTGTTTGGCTAAGTTCTTTAGGGTTGGTTTTGGAAGGTGTTTCATATTTGGTCAATCCCGCTTCGTACGAAATATATTCACAGCGCTGTTTCCAAGTGTCCACAAAGATCTGCTGCTTGAAACTGCCTACATGCACATCTCCCATACTGCTGTGCTCGTTTCACTACCTGGATTTTGGTTTCCTCTTCTTGCTTTGAAATGACAAGCCTTCATTCTGCATGCTACACACACCTTGTAGCAGTTTCAGTTTGAAGCATGTTGGTGCTCTCAAAAAGCTGTGTAACCTAGTTAGAGTGTGTCACTCTCCGGCACTGAATACACAACTTAGAGCTCCTTTGACCAGACACGCAACCACATCTTTTTGGGAAAGTGCTACCTCAAGTCACTTGCAAATGTAAGGGTTTCAAGGAGAAAATGAAGTCAATCATGGTTTTGCACTCTGCAAACAATAGAAATGACCTCTTGTGCATGCCCGTGTGAATTTCACAGCAAAATGCCCTTCTTTTCTTGTTTCTTGAAAGTTCTCAACACATTAGGAGAACGATCTGTGTGAGCAAGAGTGCTGCAGTGTGCATTTTTCTGCATTACAAGTGATTGGGAAACATAGTCCTTATTTTTCCACATTGTGTAAGAAACAACGTGAGGCTTGAAAGAGTTTGAACAATGCTCCCCAAAACGTATTCCAGGAGTGAAAACACACGTTTCTGGAAAGACTCTGAAGCAGCAAGCAAAAGCATAGTGGCTGAGTGTTCTTTCAATGAAAAACACACGCATTTCACTCTTCTGGAGTCAGTTTTCAGCCAGGAATTCATATGCATTTTGTACTGTGCAGAATGTAGCTACATGCTCGGGGGGTTGTGTCACAGAAGCACCTCTCCTGCAGGAGCTTATTGCAGCATTCATTGTTTGGCTAAGTTCTTTAGGGTTGGTTTTGGAAGGTGTTTCATCTTTGGTGAAATCCCGCTTCGTACGTAATATTTTCACAGCGCTGTTTCCAAGTGTCCACAAAGATCTGCTGCTTGAAACTGCCTACATGCACATCTCCCATACTGCTGTGCTCGTTTCACTACCTGGATTTTGGTTTCCTCTTCTTGCTTTTAAATGACAAGCCTTCAATCTGCATGCTACACACACCTTGTAGCAGTTTCAGTTTGAAGCATGTTGGTGCTCTCAAAAACTGTGTAACCTAGTTAGAGTGTGTCACTCTCCAGCATTGAATACACAACTTAGAGCTCCTTTCACCACAGACACGCAACCACATCTTTTTGGGAAAGTGCTACCTCAAGTCACTTGCAAATGTAAGGGTTTCAAGGAGAAAATGAAGTCAATCATGGTTTTGCACTCTGCAAACAATATAAATGACCTCTTGTACATGCCCGTGTGAATTTCACAGCAAATGCCCTTCTTTTCTTGTTTCTTGAAAGTTCTCAACACATTAGGAGAAAGATCTGTGTGAGCAAGAGTGATGCAGTGTGCATTTTTCTGCATAACAAGTGATTGGGAAACATACTCCTTATTTTTCCACATTGTGTAAGAACAACGTGAGGCTTGCAAGAGTTTGAACAATGCACCCCAAAACGTATTCCAGGAGTGAAAACACACGTTTCGAGAAAGAATCTGAAGCAGCAAGCAAAAGCATAGTGGCTGAGTGTTCCATCAATGAGAAACACACGCATTTCACTCTTCTGGAGTCAGTTTTCAGCCAGGAATTCATATGCATTTTGTACTGTGCAGAATGTAGCTACATGCTCGGGGGTTGTGTCATAGAAGCACCTCTCCTGCAGGAGCTTATTGCAACATTCATTGTTTGGCTAAGTTCTTCAGGGTTGGTTTTGGACGGTCTTTTATCTTTGGTCAAATCCCGCTTCGTACGAAATATTTTCACAGCGCTGTTTCCAAGTGTCCACAAAGATCTGCTGCTTGAAACTGCCTACATGCACATCTCCCATACTGCTGTGCTCGTTTCACTACCTGGATTTTGGTTTCCTCTTCTTGCTTTGAAATGACAAGCCTTCATTCTGCATGCTACACACACCTTGTAGCAGTTTCAGTTTGAAGCATGTTGGTGCTCTCAAAAAGCTGTGTAACCTAGTTAGAGTGTGTCACTCTCCAGCACTGAATACACAACTTAGAGCTCCTTTCACCACAGACACGCAAACACATCTTTTTGGGAAAGTGCTACCTCAAGTCACTTGCAAATGTAAGGGTTTCATAGAGAAAATGAAGTCAATCATGGTTTTGCACTCTGCAAACAGTAGAAATGACCTCTTGTGCATGCCCGTGTGAATTTCACAGCAAAATGCCCTTCTTTTCTTGTTTCTTGAAAGTTCTCAACACATTAGGAGAAAGATCTGTTTGAGCAAGAGTGATGCAGTGTGCATTTTTCTGCATAACAAGTGATTGGGAAACATTCTCCTTATTTGTCCACATTGTGTAAGAAACAACTTGAGGCTTGCAAGAGTTTGAACAATGCACCCCAAAACGTATTCCAGGTGTGAAAACACACGTTACTAGAAAGACTCTGAAGCAGCAAGCAAAAGCATACTGGCTGAGTGTTCTTTCAATGAGAAACACACGCATTTCACTCTTCTGGAGTCAGTTTTCAGCTAGGAATTCATATGCATTTTGTACAGTGCAGAATGTAGCTACATGCTCTGGGGTTGTGTCATAGAAGCACCTCTCCTGCAGGAGCTTATTGCAACATTCATTATTTGGCTAAGTTCATTAGGGTTGGTTTTGGAAGGTGTTTCATCTTTGGTGAAATCCCGCTTCGTACGAAATATTTTCACAGCGCTGTTTCCAAGTGTCCACAAAGATCTGCTGCTTGAAACTGCCTACATGCACATCTCCCATACTGCTGTGCTCGTTTCACTACCTGGATTTTGGTTTCCTCTTCTTGCTTTTAAATGACAAGCCTTCATTCTCAATGCTACACACACCTTGTAGCAGTTTCAGTTAGAAGCATATTGGTGCTCTCAAAAAGCTGTGTAACCTAGTCAGAGTGTGTCACTCTCCAGCACTGAATACACAACTTAGAGCTCCTTTCACCACAGACACGCAACCACATCTTTTTGGGAAAGTGTTACCTCAAGTCACTTGCAAATGTAAGGGTTTCATAGAGAAAATGAAGTCAATCATGATTTTGCACTCTGCAAACAGTAGAAATGACCTCTTGTACATGCCCGTGTGAATTTCACAGCAAAATGCCCTTCTTTTCTTGTTTCTTGTAAGTTCTCAACACGTTAGGAGAAAGATCTGTTTGAGCAAGAGTGATGCAGTGTGCATTTTTCTGCATTACAAGTGATTGGGAAACATACTCCTTATTTTTCCACATTGTGTAAGAAACAACGTGAGGCTTGCAAGACTTTGAACAATGCACCCTAAAACGTATTCCAGGAGTGAAAACACACGTTTCTAGAAAGACTCTGAAGCAGCAAGCAAAAGCATAGTGGCTGAGTGTTCTTTCAATGAGAAACACACGCATTTCACTCTTCTGGAGTCAGTTTTCAGCCAGGAATTCATATGCATTTTGTACTGTGCAGAATGTAGCTACATGCTCGGGGGTTGTGTCATAGAAGCACCTCTCCTGCAGGAGCTTATTGCAACATTCATTGTTTGGCTAAGTTCTTTAGGGTTGGTTTTGGAAGGTGTTTCATATTTGGTCAAATCCCGCTTCGTACGAAATATATTCACAGCGCTGTTTCCAAGTGTCCACAAAGATCTGCTGCTTGAAACTGCCTACATGCACATCTCCCATACTGCTGTGCTCGTTTCACTACCTGGATTTTGGTTTCCTCTTCTTGCTTTGAAATGACAAGCCTTCATTCTGCATGCTACACACACCTTGTAGCAGTTTCAGTTTGAAGCATGTTGGTGCTCTCAAAAAGCTGTGTAACCTAGTTAGAGTGTGTCACTCTCCGGCACTGAATACACAACTTAGAGCTCCTTTGACCAGACACGCAACCACATCTTTTTGGGAAAGTGCTACCTCAAGTCACTTGCAAATGTAAGGGTTTCAAGGAGAAAATGAAGTCAATCATGGTTTTGCACTCTGCAAACAATAGAAATGACCTCTTGTGCATGCCCGTGTGAATTTCACAGCAAAATGCCCTTCTTTTCTTGTTTCTTGAAAGTTCTCAACACATTAGGAGAACGATCTGTGTGAGCAAGAGTGCTGCAGTGTGCATTTTTCTGCATTACAAGTGATTGGGAAACATAGTCCTTATTTTTCCACATTGTGTAAGAAACAACGTGAGGCTTGAAAGAGTTTGAACAATGCTCCCCAAAACGTATTCCAGGAGTGAAAACACACGTTTCTGGAAAGACTCTGAAGCAGCAAGCAAAAGCATAGTGGCTGAGTGTTCTTTCAATGAAAAACACACGCATTTCACTCTTCTGGAGTCAGTTTTCAGCCAGGAATTCATATGCATTTTGTACTGTGCAGAATGTAGCTACATGCTCGGGGGGTTGTGTCATAGAAGCACCTCTCCTGCAGGAGCTTATTGCAGCATTCATTGTTTGGCTAAGTTCTTTAGGGTTGGTTTTGGAAGGTGTTTCATCTTTGGTGAAATCCCGCTTCGTACGAAATATTTTCACAGCGCTGTTTCCAAGTGTCCACAAAGATCTGCTGCTTGAAACTGCCTACATGCACATCTCCCATACTGCTGTGCTCATTTCACTACCTGGATTTTGGTTTCCTCTTCTTGCTTTTAAATGACAAGCCTTCAATCTGCATACTACACACACCTTGTAGCAGTTTCAGTTTGAAGCATGTTGGTGCTCTCAAAAACTGTGTAACCTAGTTAGAGTGTGTCACTCTCCAGCACTGAATACACAACTTAGAGCTCCTTTCACCACAGACACGCAACCACATCTTTTTGGGAAAGTGCTACCTCAAGTCACTTGCAAATGTAAGGGTTTCAAGGAGAAAATGAAGTCAATCATGGTTTTGCACTCTGCAAACAGTAGAAATGACCTCTTGTACATGCCCGTGTGAATTTCACAGCAAATGCCCTTCTTTTCTTGTTTCTTGAAAGTTCTCAACACATTAGGAGAAAGATCTGTGTGAGCAAGAGTGATGCAGTGTGCATTTTTCTGCATTACAAGTGATTGGGAAACATACTCCTTATTTTTCCACATTGTGTAAGAAACAACGTGAGGCTTGCAAGAGTTTGAACAATGCACCCCAAAACGTATTCCAGGAGTGAAAACACACGTTTCTAGGAAGAATCTGAAGCAGCAAGCAAAAGCTTAGTGGCTGAGTGTTCCTTCAATGAGAAACACACGCATTTCACTCTTCTGGAGTCAGTTTTCAGCCAGGAATTCATATGCATTTTGTACTGTGCAGAATGTAGCTACATGCTCGGGGGTTGTGTCATAGAAGCACCTCTCCTGCAGGAGCTTATTGCAACATTCATTGTTTGGCTAAGTTCTTTAGGGTTGGTTTTGGAAGGTGTTTCATCTTTGGTGAAATCCCGCCTCGTACGAAATATTTTCACAGCGCTGTTTCCAAGTGTCCACAAAGATCTGCTGCTTGAAACTGCCTACATGCACATCTCCCATACTGCTGTGCTCGTTTCACTACCTGGATTTTGGTTTCCTCTTCTTGCTTTGAAATGACAAGCCTTCATTCTGCATGCTACACACACCTTGTAGCAGTTTCAGTTTGAAGCATGTTGGTGCTCTCAAAAGCTGTGTAACCTAGTTAGAGTGTGTCACTCTCTGGCAGTGAATACACAACTTAGAGCTCCTTTCACCACAGACACGCAAACACATCTTTTTGGGAAAGTGCTACCTCAAGTCACTTGCAAATGTAAGGGAGAAAATGAAATCAATCATGGTTTTGCACTCTGCAAACAGTAGAAATGACCTCTTGTACATGCCCGTGTGAATTTCACAGCAAAATGCCCTTCTTTTCTTGTTTCTTGAAAGTTCTCAACACATTAGGAGAAAGATCTGTTTGAGCAAGAGTGATGCAGTGTGCATTTTTCTGCATTACAAGTAATTGGGAAACATACTCCTTATTTTTCCACATTGTGTAAGAAACAACGTGAGGCTTGCAAGAGTTTGAACAATGCACCCCAAAACGTATTCCAGGTGTGAAAACACACGTTACTAGAAAGACTCTGAAGCAGCAAGCAAAAGCATAGTGGCTGAGTGTTCTTTCAATGAGAAACACACGCATTTCACTCTTCTGGAGTCAGTTTTCAGCCAGGAATTCATATGCATTTTGTACTGTGCAGAATGTAGCTACATGCTCGGGGGTTGTGTCATAGAAGCACCTCTCCTGCAGGAGATTATTGCAACATTCATTGTTTGGCTAAGTTCTTTAGGGTTGGTTTTGGAAGGTGTTTCATATTTGGTCAAATCCCGATTCGTACGAAATATTTTCACTGCGCTGTTTCCAAGTGTCCACAAAGATCTTCTGGTTGAAACTGCCTACATGCACATCTCCCATAATGCTGTGCGCGTTTCACTACCTGGATTTTGGTTTCCTCTTCTTGCTTTGAAATGCAAGCCTTCATTCTCCATGCTACACACACCTTGTAGCAGTTTCAGTTAGAAGCATATTGGTGCTCTCAAAAAGCTGTGTAACCTAGTTAGAGTGTGTCACTCTCCGGCACTGAATACACAACTTAGAGCTCCTTTCACCACAGACACGCAAACACATCTTTTTGGGAAAGTGCTACCTCAAGTCACTTGCAAATGTAAGGGTTTCAAGGAAAAAATGAAGTCAATCATGGTTTTGCACTCTGCAAACAATAGAAATGACCTCTTGTACATGCCCGTGTGAATTTCACAGCAAAATGCCCTTCTTTTCTTGTTTCTTGAAAGTTCTCAACACGTTAGGAGAAAGATCTGTTTGAGCAAGAGTGATGCAGTGTGCATTTTTCTGCATTACAAGTGATTGGAAAACATACTCCTTATTTTTCCACATTGTGTAAGAAACAACGTGAGGCTTGCAAGAGTTTGAACAATGCACCCCAAAACGTATTCCAGGAGTGAAAACACACGTTTCTAGAAAGACTCTGAAGCAGCAAGCAAAAGCATAGTGGCTGAGTGTTCCATGAATGAGAAACACACGCATTTCACTCTTCTGGAGTCAGTTTTCAGCCAGGAATTCATATGCATTTTGTACTGTGCAGAATGTAGCTACATGCTCGGGGGTTGTGTCATAGAAGCACCTCTCTTGCAGGAGCGTATTGCAGCATTCATTGTTTGGCTAAGTTCTTTAGGGTTGGTTTTGGAAGGTGTTTCATATTTGGTCAAATCCCGCTTCGTACGAAATATTTTCACAGCGCTGTTTCCAAGTGTCCACAAAGATCTGCTGCTTGAAACTGCCTACATGCACATCTCCCATACTGCTGTGCTCGTTTCACTACCTGGATTTTGGTTTCCTCTTCTTGCTTTGAAATGACAAGCCTTCTTTCTGCATGCTACACACACCTTGTAGCAGTTTCAGTTTGAAGCATGTTGGTGCTCTCAAAAAGCTGTGTAACCTAGTTAGAGGGTGTCACTCTCCGGCACTGAATACACAACTTAGAGCTCCTTTCACCACAGACACGCAAACACATCTTTTTGGGAAAGTGCTACCTCAAGTCACTTGCAAATGTAAGGCTTTCATAGAGAAAATGAAGTCAATCATGGTTTTGCACTCTGCAAACAGTAGAAATGACCTCTTGTGCATGCCCGTGTGAATTTCACAGCAAAATGCCCTTCTTTTCTTGTTTCTTGAAAGTTCTCAACACATTAGGAGAAAGATCTGTTTGAGCAAGAGTGATGCAGTGTGCATTTTTCTGCATAACAAGTGATTGGGAAACATACTCCTTATTTTTCCACATTGTGTAAGAAACAACGTGAGGCTTGCAAGAGTTTGAACAATGCACCCCAAAACGTATTCCAGGTGTGAAAACACACGTTACTAGAAAGACTCTGAAGCAGCAAGCAAAAGCATAGTGGCTGAGTGTTCTTTCAATGAGAAACACACGCATTTCACTCTTCTGGAGTCAGTTTTCAGCCAGGAATTCATATGCATTTTGTACTGTGCAGAATGTAGCTGCATTCTCGGGGGTTGTGTCATAGAAGCTCCTCTCCTGCAGGAGCTTGTTGCAACATTCATTATTTGGCTAAGTTCATTAGGGTTGGTTTTGGAAGGTGTTTCATCTTTGGTGAAATCCCGCTTCGTACGAAATATTTTCACAGCGCTGTTTCCAAGTGTCCACAAAGATCTGCTGCTTGAAACTGCCTACATGCACATCTCCCATACTGCTGTGCGCGTTTCACTACCTGGATTTTGGTTTCCTCTTCTTGCTTTGAAATGACAAGCCTTCATTCTGCATGCTACACACACCTTGTAGCAGTTTCAGTTTGAAGCATGTTGGTGCTCTCAAAAAGCTGTGTAACCTAGTTAGAGTGTGTCACTCTCCGGCACTGAATACACAACTTAGAGCTCCTTTCACCACAGACACGCAACCACATCTTTTTGGGAAAGTGCTACCTCAAGTCACTTGCAAATGTAAGGGTTTCAAGGAAAAAATGAAGTCAATCATGGTTTTGCACTCTGCAAACAATAGAAATGACCTCTTGTACATGCCCGTGTGAATTTCACAGCAAAATGCCTTTCTTTTCTTGTTTCTTGAAAGTTCTCAATACGTTAGGAGAAAGATCTGTTTGAGCAAGAGTGATGCAGTGTGCATTTTTCTGCATTACAAGTGATTGGGAAACATACTCCTTATTTTTCCACATTGTGTAAGAAACAACGTGAGGCTCGCAAGAGTTTGAACAATGCACCCCAAAACGTATTCCAGGAGTGAAAACACACGTTTCTAGAAAGACTCTGAAGCAGCAAGCAAAAGCATAGTGGCTGAGTGTTCCATCAATGAAAAACACACGCATTTCACTCTTCTGGAGTCAGTTTTCAGCCAGGAATTCATATGCATTTTGTACTGTGCAGAATGTAGCTACATGCTCGGGGGTTGTGTCATAGAAGCACCTTTCCTGCAGGAGCTTATTGCAGCATTCATTGTTTGGCTAAGTTCTTTAGGGTTGGTTTTGGAAGGTGTTTCATATTTGGTCAAATCCCGCTTCGTACGAAATATTTTCACAGCGCTGTTTCCAAGTGTCCACAAAGATCTGCTGCTTGAAACTGCCTACATGCACATCTCCCATACTGCTGTGCTCGTTTCACTACCTGGATTTTGGTTTCCTCTTCTTCCTTTGAAATGACAAGCCTTCTTTCTGCATGCTACACACACCTTGTAGCAGTTTCAGTTTGAAGCATGTTGGTGCTCTCAAAAAGCTGTGTAACCTAGTTAGAGGGTGTCACTCTCCGGCACTGAATACACAACTTAGAGCTCCTTTCACCACAGACACGCAACCACATCTTTTTGGGAAAGTGCTACCTCAAGTCACTTGCAAATGTAAGGGTTTCAAGGAAAAAATGAAGTCAATCATGGTTTTGCACTCTGCAAACAATAGAAATGACCTCTTGTACATGCCCGTGTGAATTTCACAGCAAAATGCCTTTCTTTTCTTGTTTCTTGAAAGTTCTCAATACGTTAGGAGAAAGATCTGTTTGAGCAAGAGTGATGCAGTGTGCATTTTTCTGCAGTACAAGTGATTGGGAAACATACTCCTTATTTTTCCACATTGTGTAAGAAACAACGTGAGGCTCGCAAGAGTTTGAACAATGCACCCCAAAACGTATTCCAGGAGTGAAAACACACGTTTCTAGAAAGACTCTGAAGCAGCAAGCAAAAGCATAGTGGCTGAGTGTTCCATCAATGAAAAACACACGCATTTCACTCTTCTGGAGTCAGTTTTCAGCCAGGAATTCATATGCATTTTGTACTGTGCAGAATGTAGCTACATGCTCGGGGGTTGTGTCATAGAAGCACCTTTCCTGCAGGAGCTTATTGCAGCATTCATTGTTTGGCTAAGTTCTTTAGGGTTGGTTTTGGAAGGTGTTTCATATTTGGTCAAATCCCGCTTCGTACGAAATATTTTCACAGCGCTGTTTCCAAGTGTCCACAAAGATCTGCTGCTTGAAACTGCCTACATGCACATCTCCCATACTGCTGTGCTCGTTTCACTACCTGGATTTTGGTTTCCTCTTCTTCCTTTGAAATGACAAGCCTTCTTTCTGCATGCTACACACACCTTGTAGCAGTTTCAGTTTGAAGCATGTTGGTGCTCTCAAAAAGCTGTGTAACCTAGTTAGAGTGTGTCACTCTCCGGCACTGAATACACAACTTAGAGCTCCTTTCACCACAGACACGCAACCACATCTTTTTGGGAAAGTGCTACCTCAAGTCACTTGCAAATGTAAGGGTTTCAAGGAAAAAATGAAGTCAATCATGGTTTTGCACTCTGCAAACAATAGAAATGACCTCTTGTACATGCCCGTGTGAATTTCACAGCAAAATGCCTTTCTTTTCTTGTTTCTTGAAAGTTCTCAATACGTTAGGAGAAAGATCTGTTTGAGCAAGAGTGATGCAGTGTGCATTTTTCTGCATTACAAGTGATTGGGAAACATACTCCTTATTTTTCCACATTGTGTAAGAAACAACGTGAGGCTCGCAAGAGTTTGAACAATGCACCCCAAAACGTATTCCAGGAGTGAAAACACACGTTTCTAGAAAGACTCTGAAGCAGCAAGCAAAAGCATAGTGGCTGAGTGTTCCATCAATGAAAAACACACGCATTTCACTCTTCTGGAGTCAGTTTTCAGCCAGGAATTCATATGCATTTTGTACTGTGCAGAATGTAGCTACATGCTCGGGGGTTGTGTCATAGAAGCACCTTTCCTGCAGGAGCTTATTGCAGCATTCATTGTTTGGCTAAGTTCTTTAGGGTTGGTTTTGGAAGGTGTTTCATATTTGGTCAAATCCCGCTTCGTACGAAATATTTTCACAGCGCTGTTTCCAAGTGTCCACAAAGATCTGCTGCTTGAAACTGCCTACATGCACATCTCCCATACTGCTGTGCTCGTTTCACTACCTGGATTTTGGTTTCCTCTTCTTCCTTTGAAATGACAAGCCTTCTTTCTGCATGCTACACACACCTTGTAGCAGTTTCAGTTTGAAGCATGTTGGTGCTCTCAAAAAGCTGTGTAACCTAGTTAGAGTGTGTCACTCTCCGGCACTGAATACACAACTTAGAGCTCCTTTCACCACAGACACGCAAACACATCTTTTTGGGAAAGTGCTACCTCAAGTCACTTGCAAATGTAAGGCTTTCATAGAGAAAATGAAGTCAATCATGGTTTTGCACTCTGCAAACAGTAGAAATGACCTCTTGTGCATGCCCGTGTGAATTTCACAGCAAAATGCCCTTCTTTTCTTGTTTCTTGAAAGTTCTCAACACATTAGGAGAAAGATCTGTTTGAGCAAGAGTGATGCAGTGTGCATTTTTCTGCATAACAAGTGATTGGGAAACATACTCCTTATTTTTCCACATTGTGTAAGAAACAACGTGAGGCTTGCAAGAGTTTGAACAATGCACCCCAAAACGTATTCCAGGTGTGAAAACACACGTTACTAGAAAGACTCTGAAGCAGCAAGCAAAAGCATAGTGGCTGAGTGTTCTTTCAATGAGAAACACACGCATTTCACTCTTCTGGAGTCAGTTTTCAGCCAGGAATTCATATGCATTTTGTACTGTGCAGAATGTAGCTACATTCTCGGGGGTTGTGTCATAGAAGCTCCTCTCCTGCAGGAGCTTATTGCAACATTCATTATTTGGCTAAGTTCATTAGGGTTGGTTTTGGAAGGTGTTTCATCTTTGGTGAAATCCCGCTTCGTACGAAATATTTTCACAGCGCTGTTTCCAAGTGTCCACAAAGATCTGCTGCTTGAAACTGCCTACATGCACATCTCCCATACTGCTGTGCTCGTTTCACTACCTGGATTTTGGTTTCCTCTTCTTGCTTTGAAATGACAAGCCTTCATTCTGCATGCTACACACACCTTGTAGCAGTTTCAGTTTGAAGCATGTTGGTGCTCTCAAAAAGCTGTGTAACCTAGTTAGAGTGTGTCACTCTCCGGCACTGAATACACAACTTAGAGCTTCTTTCACCACAGACACGCAAACATATCTTTTTGGGAAAGTGCTACCTCAAGTCACTTGCAAATGTAAGGGTTTCATAGAGAAAATGAGGTCAATTATGATTTTGCACTCTGCAAACAATAGAAATGACCTCTTGTACATGCCCGTGTGAATTTCACAGCAAAATGCCCTTCTTTTCTTGTTTCTTGAATGTTCTCAACACATTAGGAGAAAGATCTGTGTGAGCAAGAGTGCTGCAGTGTGCATTTTTCTGCATTACAAGTGATTGGGAAACATAATCCTTATTTTTCCACATTGTGTAAGAAACAACGTGAGGCTTGCAAGAGTTTGAACAATGCACCCCAAAACGTATTCCAGGAGTGAAAACACACGTTTCTAGAAAGACTCTGAAGCAGCAAGCAAAAGCATAGTGGCTGAGTGTTCTTTCAATGAGAAACACACGCATTTCACTCTTCTGAAGTCAGTTTTCAGCCAGGAATCCATATGCATTTTGTACTGTGCAGAATGTAGCTACATGCTCGGGGGTTGTGTCATAGAAGCACCTGTCCTGCAGGAGCTTATTGCAACATTCATTATTTGGCTAAGTTCTTTAGGGTTGGTTTTGGAAGGTGTTTCATATTTGGTCAAATCCCCCTTCGTACGAAATATTTTCACAGCGCTGTTTCCAAGTGTCCACAAAGATCTGCTGCTTGAAACTGCCTCCATGCACATCTCCCATACTGCTTTGCTCGTTTCACTACCTGGATTTTGGTTTCCTCTTCTTGCTTTGAAATGACAAGCCTTCATTCTGCATGCTACACACACCTTGTAGCAGTTTCAGTTAGAAGCATATTGGTGCTCTCAAAAAGCTGTGTAACCTAGTTAGAGTGTGTCACTCTCCGGCACTGAATACACAACTTAGAGCTCCTTTCACCACAGACACGCAAACACATCTTTTTGGGAAAGTGCTACCTCAAGTCACTTGCAAATGTAAGGGATTCATAGAGAAAATGAAGTCAATCATGATTTTGCACTCTGCAAACAATATAAATGACCTCTTGTACATGCCCGTGTGAATTTCACTGCAAAATGCCCTTCTTTTCCTGTTTCTTGAAAGTTCTCAACACATTAGGAGAAAGATCTGTTTGAGCAAGAGTGATGCAGTGTGCATTTTTCTGCATAACAAGTGATTGGGAAACATACTCCTTATTTTTCCACATTGTGTAAGAAACAACGTGAGGCTTGCAAGAGTTTGAACAATGCACCCCAAAACGTATTCCAGGTGTGAAAACACACGTTACTAGAAAGACTCTGAAGCAGCAAGCAAAAGCATAGTGGCTGAGTGTTCTTTCAATGAGAAACACACGCATTTCACTCTTCTGGAGTCAGTTTTCAGCCAGGAATTCATATGCATTTTGTACTGTGCAGAATGTAGCTACATGCTCGGGGGTTGTGTCATAGAAGCACCTCTCCTGCAGGAGCTTATTGCAACATTCATTATTTGGCTAAGTTCATTAGGGTTGGTTTTGGAAGGTGTTTCATCGTTGGTGAAATCCCGCTTCGTACGAAATATTTTCAGAGCGCTGTTTCCAAGTGTCCACAAAGATCTGCTGCTTGAAACTGCCTACATGCACATCTCCCATACTGCTGTGCTCATTTCACTACCTGGATTTTGGTTTCCTCTTCTTGCTTTGAAATGACAAGCCTTCATTCTGCATGCTACACACACCTTGTAGCAGTTTCAGTTTGAAGCATGTTGGTGCTCTCAAAAAGCTGTGTAACCTAGTTAGAGTGTGTCACTCTCCGGCACTGAATACACAACTTAGAGCTCCTTTCACCACAGACACGCAACCACATCATTTGGGAAAGTGCTACCTCAAGTCACTTGCAAATGTAAGGCTTTCATAGAGAAAATGAAGTCAATCATGGTTTTGCACTCTGCAAACAGTAGAAATGAACCCTTGTGCATGCCCGTGTGAATTTCACAGCAAATGCCCTTCTTTTCTTGTTTCTTGAAAGTTCTCAACACATTAGGAGAAAGATCTGTTTGAGCAAGAGTGATGCAGTGTGCATTTTTCTGCATTACAATTGATTGGGAAACATACTCCTTATTTTTCCACATTGTGTAAGAAACAACGTGAGGCTTGCAAGAGTTTGAACAATGCTCCCCAAAACGTATTCCAGGAGTGAAAACACACGTTTCTAGAAAGACTCTGAAGCAGCAAGCAAAAGCATAGTGGCTGTGTGTTCCATCAATGAAAAACACACGCATTTCACTCTTCTGGAGTCAGTTTTCAGCCAGGAATTCATATGCATTTTGTACTGTGCAGAATGTAGCTACATGCTCGGGGGTTGTGTCATAGAAGCACCTCTCCTGCAGGAGCTTATTGCAGCATTCATTGTTTGGCTAAGTTCTTTAGGGTTGGTTTTGGAAGGTGTTTCATCTTTGGTACGAAATATTTCATCTTCGTACGAAATATTTTCACAGCGCTGTTTCCAAATGTCCACAAAGATCTGCTGCTTGAAACTGCCTACATGCACATCTCCCATACTGCTGTGCTCATTTCACTACCTGGATTTTGGTTTCCTCTTCTTGCTTTGAAATGACAAGCCTTCATTCTGCATGCTACACACACCTTGTAGCAGTTTCAGTTTGAAGCATGTTGGTGCTCTCAAAAAGCTGTGTAACCTAGTTAGAGTGTGTCACTCTCCAGCACTGAATACACAACTTAGAGCTCCTTTCACCACAGACACGCAACCACATCTTTTTGGGAAAGTGCTACCTCAAGTCACTTGCAAATGTAAGGGTTTCATAGAGAAAATGAAGTCAATCATGGTTTTGCACTCTGCAAACAGTAGAAATGACCTCTTGTGCATGCCCGTGTGAATTTCACAGCAAAATGCCCTTCTTTTCTTGTTTCTTGAAAGTTCTCAACACATTAGGAGAAAGATCTGTTTGAGCAAGAGTGATGCAGTGTGCATTTTTCTGCATTACAATTGATTGGGAAACATACTCCTTATTTTTCCACATTGTGTAAGAAACAACGTGAGGCTTGCAAGAGTTTGAACAATGCTCCCCAAAACGTATTCCAGGAGTGAAAACACACGTTTCTAGAAAGACTCTGAAGCAGCAAGCAAAAGCATAGTGGCTGAGTGTTCTTTCAATGAGAAACACACGCATTTCACTCTTCTGAAGTCAGTTTTCAGCCAGGAATTCATATGCATTTTGTACTGTACAGAATGTAGCTACATGCTCGGGGGTTGTGTCATAGAAGCACCTCTCCTGCAGGAGCTTATTGCAACATTCATGGTTTGGCTAAGTTCTTTAGGGTTGGTTTTGGAAGGTGTTTCATCTTTGGTGAAATCCCGCTTCGTACGAAATATTTTCACAGCGCTGTTTCCAAGTGTCCACAAAGATCTGCTGCTTGAAACTGCCTACATGCACATCTCCCATACTGCTGTGCTCGTTTCACTACCTGGATTTTGGTTTCCTCTTCTTTCTTTGAAATGACAAGCCTTCATTCTGCATGCTACACACACCTTGTAGCAGTTTCAGTTTGAAGCATGTTGGTGCTCTCAAAAAGCTGTGTAACCTAGTTAGAGTGTGTCACTCTCCGGCACTGAATACACAACTTAGAGCTCCTTTCACCACAGACACGCAACCACATCTTTTTGGGAAAGTGCTACCTCAAGTCACTTGCAAATGTAAGGCTTTCATAGAGAAAATGAAGTCAATCATGGTTTTGCACTCTGCAAACAGTAGAAATGACCTCTTGTGCATGCCCGTGTGAATTTCACAGCAAAATGCCCTTCTTTTCTTGTTTCTTGAAAGTTTCAACACATTAGGAGAAAGATCTGTTTGAGCAAGAGTGATGCAGTGTGCATTTTTCTGCATAACAAGAGATTGGGAAACATACTCCTTATTTTTCCACATTGTGTAAGAAACAACGTGAGGCTTGCAAGAGTTTGAACAATGCACCCCAAAACGTATTCCAGGTCTGAAAACACACGTTTCTAGAAAGACTCTGAAGCAGCAAGCAAAAGCATAGTGGCTGAGTGTTCTTTCAATGAGAAACACACGCATTTCACTCTTCTGAAGTCAGTTTTCAGCCAGGAATTCATATGCATTTTGTACTGTGCAGAATGTAGCTACATGCTCGGGGGTTGTGTCATAGAAGCACCTCTCCTGCAGGAGCTTATTGCAACATTCATGGTTTGGCTAAGTTCTTTAGGGTTGGTTTTGGAAGGTGTTTCATCTTTGGTGAAATCCCGCTTCGTACGAAATATTTTCACAGCGCTGTTTCCAAGTGTCCACAAAGATCTGCTGCTTGAAACTGCCTACATGCACATCTCCCATACTGCTGTGCTCGTTTCACTACCTGGATTTTGGTTTCCTCTTCTTGCTTTGAAATGACAAGCCTTCATTCTGCATGCTACACACACCTTGTAGCAGTTTCAGTTTGAAGCATGTTGGTGCTCTCAAAAAGCTGTGTAACCTAGTTAGAGTGTGTCACTCTCCGGCACTGAATACACAACTTAGAGCTCCTTTGACCACAGACACGCAAACACATCTTTTTGGGAAAGTGCTACCTCAAGTCACTTGCAAATGTAAGGCTTTCATAGAGAAAATGAAGTCAATCATGGTTTTGTACTCTGCAAACAGTAGAAATGACCTCTTGTGCATGCCCGTGTGAATTTCACAGCAAAATGCCCTTCTTTTCTTGTTTCTTGAAAGTTCTCAACACATTAGGAGAAAGATCTGTTTGAGCAAGAGTGATGCAGTGTGCATTTTTCTGCATAACAAGTGATTGGGAAACATACTCCTTATTTTTCCACATTGTGTAAGAAACAACGTGAGGCTTGGAAGAGTTTGAACAATGCTCCCCAAAACGTATTCCAGGTGTGAAAACACACGTTTCTAGAAAGACTCTGAAGCAGCAAGCAAAAGCATAGTGGCTGAGTGTTCTTTCAATGAGAAACACACGCATTTCACTCTTCTGGAGTCAGTTTTCAGCCAGGAATTCATGTGCATTTTGTACTGTGCAGAATGTAGCTACATGCTCGGGGGTTGTGTCATAGAAGAACCTCTTCTGCAGGAGCTTATTGGAGCATTCATTGTTTGGCTAAGTTCTTTAGGGTTGGTTTTGGAAGGTGTTTCATCTTTGGTGAAATCCCGCTTCGTACGAAATATTTTCACAGCGCTGTTTCCAAGTGTCCACAAAGATCTGCTGCTTGAAACTGCCTACATGCACATCTCCCATACTGCTGTGCTCGTTTCACTACCTGGATTTTGGTTTCCTCTTCTTGCTTTGAAATGACAAGCCTTCATTCTGCATGCTACACACACCTTGAAGCAGTTTCAGTTTGAAGCATGTTGGTGCTCTCAAAAAGCTGTGTAACCTAGTTAGAGTGTGTCACTCTCCGGCACTGAATACACAACTTAGAGCTCCTTTCACCACAGACACGCAACCACATCTTTTTGGGAAAGTGCTACCTCAAGTCACTTGCAAATGTAAGGCTTTCATAGAGAAAATGAAGTCAATCATGGTTTTGCACTCTGCAAACAGTAGAAATGACCTCTTGTGCATGCCCGTGTGAATTTCACAGCAAATGCCCTTCTTTTCTTGTTTCTTGAAAGTTCTGAACACGTTAGGAGAAAGATCTGTTTGAGCAAGAGTGATGCAGTGTGCATTTTTCTGCATTACAATTGATTGGGAAACGTACTCCTTATTTTTCCACATTGTGTAAGAAACAACGTGAGGCTTGCAAGAGTTTGAACAATGCTCCCCAAAACGTATTCCAGGAGTGAAAACACACGTTTCTAGAAAGACTCTGAAGCAGCAAGCAAAAGCATAGTGGCTGAGTGTTCTTTCAATGAGAAACACACGCATTTCACTCTTCTGAAGTCAGTTTTCAGCCAGGAATTCATATGCATTTTGTACTGTGCAGAATGTAGCTACATGCTCGGGGGTTGTGTCATAGAAGCACCTCTCCTGCAGGAGCTTATTGCAACATTCATTGTTTGGCTAAGTTCTTTAGGGTTGGTTTTGGAAGGTGTTTCATATTTGGTCAAATTCCGCTTCGTACGAAATATTTTCACAGCGCTGTTTCCAAGTGTCCACAAAGATCTGGTGCTTGAAACTGCCTACATGCACATCTCCCATACTGCTGTGCTGGTTTCACTACGTGGATTTTGGTTTCCTCTTCTTGCTTTGAAATGACAAGCCTTCATTCTGCATGCTACACACACCTTGTAGCAGTTTCAGTTTGAAGCATGTGGTGCTCTCAAAAAGCTGTGTAACCTAGTTAGAGTGTGTCACTCTCCGGCACTGAATACACAACTTAGAGCTCCTTTCACCACAGACACGCAACCACATCTTTTTGGGAAAGTGCTACCTCAAGTCACTTGCAAATGTAAGCGTTTCAAGGAGAAAATGAAGTCAATCATGGTTTTGCACTCTGCAAACAATAGAAATGACCTCTTGTACATGCCCGTGTGAATTTCACAGCAAAATGCCCTTCTTTTCTTGTTTCTTGAAAGTTCTCAACACATTAGGAGAACGATCTGTGTGAGAAAGAGTGCTGCAGTGTGCATTTTTCTGCATTACAAGTGATTGGGAAACATAGTCCTTATTTTTCCACATTGTGTAAGAAACAACGTGAGGCTTGCAAGAGTTTGAACAATGCTTCCCAAAACGTATTCCAGGAGTGATAACACACGTTTCTAGAGAGACTCTGAAGCAGCAAGCAAAAGCATAGTGGCTGAATGTTCTTTCAATGAAAAACACACGCATTTCACTCTTCTGGAGTCAGTTTTCAGCCAGGAATTCATATGCATTTTGTACTGTGCAGAATGTAGCTACATGCTCCGGGGGTTGTGTCATAGAAGCACCTCTCCTGCAGGAGCTTATTGCAGCATTCATTGTTTGGCTAAGTTCTTTAGGGTTGGTTTTGGAAGGTGTTTCATCTTTGGTGAAATCCCGCTTCGTACGAAATATTTTCACAGCGCTGTTTCCAAGTGTCCACAAAGATCTGCTGCTTGAAACTGCCTACATGCACATCTCCCATACTGCTGTGCTCGTTTCACTACCTGGATTTTGGTTTCCTCTTCTTGCTTTGAAATGACAAGCCTTCATTCTGCATGCTACACACACCTTGTAGCAGTTTCAGTTTGAAGCATGTTGGTGCTCTCAAAAAGCTGTGTAACCTAGTTAGAGTGTGTCACTCTCCGGCACTGAATACACAACTTAGAGCTTCTTTCACCACAGACACGCGAACATATCTTTTTGGGAAAGTGCTACCTCAAGTCACTTGCAAATGTAATGGTTTCATAGAGAAAATGAAGTCAATCATGATTTTGCACTCTGCAAACAGTAGAAATGACCTCTTGTGCATGCCCGTGTGAAATTCACAGCAAATGCCCTTCTTTTCTTGTTTCCTGAAAGTTCTGAACACGTTAGGAGAAAGATCTGTTTGAGCAAGAGTGATGCAGTGTGCATTTTTCTGCATTACAATTGATTGGGAAACGTACTCCTTATTTTTCCACATTGTGTAAGAAACAACGTGAGGCTTGCAAGAGTTTGAACAATGCTCCCCAAAACGTATTCCAGGAGTGAAAACACACGTTTCTAGAAAGACTCTGAAGCAGCAAGCAAAAGCATAGTGGCTGAGTGTTCTTTCAATGAGAAACACACGCATTTCACTCTTCTGAAGTCAGTTTTCAGCCAGGAATTCATATGCATTTTGTACTGTGCAGAATGTAGCTACATGCTCGGGGGTTGTGTCATAGAAGCACCTCTCCTGCAGGAGCTTATTGCAACATTCATTGTTTGGCTAAGTTCTTTAGGGTTGGTTTTTGAAGGTGTTTCATATTTGGTCAAATCCCGCTTTGTACGAAATATTTTCACAGCGCTGTTTCCAAGTGTCCACAAAGATCTGCTGCTTGAAACTGCCTACATGCACATCTCCCATACTGCTGTGCTCGTTTCACTACCTGGATTTTGGTTTCCTCTTCTTGCTTTGAAATGACAAGCCTTCATTCTGCATGCTACACACACCTTGTAGCAGTTTCAGTTAGAAGCATGTTGGTGCTCTCAAAAAGCTGTGTAACCTAGTTAGAGTGTGTCACTCTCTGGCACTGAATACACAACTTAGAGCTCCTTTCACCACAGACACGCAAACACATCTTTTTGGGAAAGTGCTACCTCAAGTCACTTGCAAATGTAAGGCTTTCATAGAGAAAATGAAGTCAATCATGGTTTTGCACTCTGCAAACAGTAGAAATGACCTCTTGTGCATGCCCGTGTGAATTTCACAGCAAAATGCCCTTCTTTTCTTGTTTCTTGAAAGTTCTCAACACATTAGGAGAAAGATCTGTTTGAGCAAGAGTGATGCAGTGTGCATTTTTCTGCATTACAAGTGATTGGGAAACATACTCCTTATTTTTCCACATTGTGTAAGAAACAACGTGAGGGTTGCAAGAGTTTGAACAATGCACCCCAAAACGTATTCCAGGAGTGAAAACACACGTTTCTAGAAAGACTCTGAAGCAGCAAGAAAAAGCATAGTGGCTGAGTGTTCTTTCAATGAGAAACACACGCATTTCACTCTTCTGGAGTCAGTTTTCAGCCAGGAATTCATATGCATTTTGTACTGTGCAGAATGTAGCTACATGCTCGGGGGTTGTGTCATAGAAGCACCTCTCCTGCAGGAGCTTATTGCAACATTCATTATTTGGCTAAGTTCATTAGGGTTGGTTTTGGAAGGTGTTTCATCTTTGGTGAAATCCCGCTTCGTACGAAATATTTTCACAGCGCTGTTTCCAAGTACCCACAAAGATCTGCTGCTTGAAACTGCCTACATGCACATCTCCCATACTGCTGTGCTCGTTTCACTACCTGGATTTTGGTTTCCTCTTCTTGCTTTGAAATGACAAGCCTTCATTCTGCATGCTACACACACCTTGTAGCAGTTTCAGTTTGAAGCATGTTGGTGCTCTCAAAAAGCTGTGTAACCTAGTTAGAGTGTGTCACTCTCCGGCACTGAATACACAACTTAGAGCTCCTTTCACCACAGACACGCAAACACATCTTTTTGGGAAAGTGCTACCTCAAGTCACTTGCAAATGTAAGGCTTTCATAGAGAAAATGAAGTCAATCATGGTTTTGCACTCTGCAAACAGTAGAAATGACCTCTTGTGCATGCCCGTGTGAATTTCACAGCAAAATGCCCTTCTTTTCTTGTTTCTTGAAAGTTCTCAACACATTAGGAGAAAGATCTGTTTGAGCAAGAGTGATGCAGTGTGCATTTTTCTGCATTACAAGTGATTGGGAAACATACTCCTTATTTTTCCACATTGTGTAAGAAACAACGTGAGGCTTGCAAGAGTTTGAACAATGCACCCCAAAACGTATTCCAGGAGTGAAAACACACGTTTCTAGAAAGACTCTGAAGCAGCAAGCAAAAGCATAGTGGCTGAGTGTTCCATCAATGAGAAACACACGCATTTCACTCTTCTGGAGTCAGTTTTCAGCCAGGAATTCATATGCATTTTGTACTGTGCAGAATGTAGCTACATGCTCGGGGGTTGTGTCATAGAAGCACCTCTCTTGCAGGAGCTTATTGCAGCATTCATTGTTTGGCTAAGTTCTTTAGGGTTGGTTTTGGAAGGTGTTTCATATTTGGTCAAATCCCGTTTCGTACGAAATATTTTCACAGCGCTGTTTCCAAGTGTCCACAAAGATCTGCTGCTTGAAACTGCCTATATGCACATCTCCCATACTGCTGTGCTCGTTTCACTACCTGGATTTTGGTTTCCTCTTCTTGCTTTGAAATGACAAGCCTTCATTCTGCATGCTACACACACCTTGTAGCAGTTTCAGTTTGAAGCATGTTGGTGCTCTCAAAAAGCTGTGTAACCTAGTTAGAGTGTGTCACTCTCCGGCACTGAATACACAACTTAGAGCTCCTTTCACCACAGACACGCAAACACATCTTTTTGGGAAAGTGCTACCTCAAGTCACTTGCAAATGCAAGGCTTTCATAGAGAAAATGAAGTCAATCATGGTTTTGCACTCTGCAAACAGTAGAAATGACCTCTTGTGCATGCCCGTGTGAATTTCACAGCAAAATGCCCTTCTTTTCTTGTTTCTTGAAAGTTCTCAACACATTAGGAGAAAGATCTGTTTGAGCAAGAGTGATGCAGTGTGCATTTTTCTGCATTACAAGTGATTGGGAAACATACTCCTTATTTTTCCACATTGTGTAAGAAACAACGTGAGGCTTGCAAGAGTTTGAACAATGCACCCCAAAACGTATTCCAGGAGTGAAAACACACGTTTCTAGAAAGACTCTGAAGCAGCAAGCAAAAGCATAGTGGCTGAGTGTTCCATCAATGAGAAACACACGCATTTCACTCTTCTGGAGTCAGTTTTCAGCCAGGAATTCATATGCATTTTGTACTGTGCAGAATGTAGCTACATGCTCGGGGGTTGTGTCATAGAAGCACCTCTCTTGCAGGAGCTTATTGCAGCATTCATTGTTTGGCTAAGTTCTTTAGGGTTGGTTTTGGAAGGTGTTTCATATTTGGTCAAAACCCGCTTCGTACGAAATATTTTCACAGCGCTGTTTCCAAGTGTCCACAAAGATCTGCTGCTTGAAACTGCCTACATGCACATCTCCCATACTGCTGTGTTCGTTTCACTACCTGGATGTTGGCTTCCTCTTCTTGCTTTGAAATGACAAGCCTTCATTCTGCATGCTACACACACCTTGTAGCAGTTTCAGTTAGAAGCATGTTGGTGCTCTCAAAAAGCTGTGTAACCTAGTTAGAGTGTGTCACTCTCTGGCACTGAATACACAACTTAGAGCTCCTTTCACCACAGACACGCAAACACATCTTTTTGGGAAAGTGCTACCTCAAGTCACTTGCAAATGTAAGGCTTTCATAGAGAAAATGAAGTCAATCATGGTTTTGCACTCTGCAAACAGTAGAAATGACCTCTTGTGCATGCCCGTGTGAATTTCACAGCAAAATGCCCTTCTTTTCTTGTTTCTTGAAAGTTCTCAACACATTAGGAGAAAGATCTGTTTGAGCAAGTGTGATGCAGTGTGCATTTTTCTGCATAACAAGTGATTGGGAAACATACTCCTGATTTTTCCACATTGTGTAAGAAACAACGTGAGGCTTGCAAGAGTTTGAACAATGCACCCCAAAAAGTATTCCAGGAGTGAAAACACACGTTTCTAGAAAGACTCTGAAGCAGCAAGCAAAAGCATAGTGGCTGAGTGTTCCATCAATGAGAAACACACGCATTTCACTCTTCTGGAGTCAGTTTTCAGCCAGGAATTCATATGCATTTTGTACTGTGCAGAATGTAGCTACATGCTCGGGGGTTGTGTCATAGAAGCACCTCTCTTGCAGGAGCTTATTGCAGCATTCATTGTTTGGCTAAGTTCTTTAGGGTTGGTTTTGGAAGGTGTTTCATATTTGGTCAAATCCCGTTTCGTACGAAATATTTTCACAGCGCTGTTTCCAAGTGTCCACAAAGATCTGCTGCTTGAAACTGCCTACATGCACATCTCCCATACTGCTGTGCTCATTTCACTACCTGGATTTTGGTTTCCTCTTCTGGCTTTGAAATGACAAGCCTTCATTCTGCATGCTACACACACCTTGTAGCAGTTTCAGTTTGAAGCATGTTGGTGCTCTCAAAAAGCTGTGTAACCTAGTTAGAGTGTGTCACTCTCCGGCACTGAATACACAACTTAGAGCTCCTTTCACCACAGACACGCAAACACATCATTTGGGAAAGTGCTACCTCAAGTCACTTGCAAATGTAAGGCTTTCATAGAGAAAATGAAGTCAATCATGGTTTTGCACTCTGCAAACAGTAGAAATGAACCCTTGTGCATGCCCGTGTGAATTTCACAGCAAATGCCCTTCTTTTCTTGTTTCTTGAAAGTTCTCAACACATTAGGAGAAAGATCTGTTTGAGCAAGAGTGATGCAGTGTGCATTTTTCTGCATTACAATTGATTGGGAAACATACTCCTTATTTTTCCACATTGTGTAAGAAACAACGTGAGGCTTGCAAGAGTTTGAACAATGCTCCCCAAAACGTATTCCAGGAGTGAAAACACACGTTTCTAGAAAGACTCTGAAGCAGCAAGCAAAAGCATAGTGGCTGTGTGTTCCATCAATGAAAAACACACGCATTTCACTCTTCTGGAGTCAGTTTTCAGCCAGGAATTCATATGCATTTTGTACTGTGCAGAATGTAGCTACATGCTCGGGGGTTGTGTCATAGAAGCACCTCTCCTGCAGGAGCTTATTGCAGCATTCATTGTTTGGCTAAGTTCTTTAGGGTTGGTTTTGGAAGGTGTTTCATCTTTGGTACGAAATATTTCATCTTCGTACGAAATATTTTCACAGCGCTGTTTCCAAATGTCCACAAAGATCTGCTGCTTGAAACTGCCTACATGCACATCTCCCATACTGCTGTGCTCATTTCACTACCTGGATTTTGGTTTCCTCTTCTTGCTTTGAAATGACAAGCCTTCATTCTGCATGCTACACACACCTTGTAGCAGTTTCAGTTTGAAGCATGTTGGTGCTCTCAAAAAGCTGTGTAACCTAGTTAGAGTGTGTCACTCTCCAGCACTGAATACACAACTTAGAGCTCCTTTCACCACAGACACGCAACCACATCTTTTTGGGAAAGTGCTACCTCAAGTCACTTGCAAATGTAAGGGTTTCATAGAGAAAATGAAGTCAATCATGGTTTTGCACTCTGCAAAAAGTAGAAATGACCTCTTGTGCATGCCCGTGTGAATTTCACAGCAAAATGCCCTTCTTTTCTTGTTTCTTGAAAGTTCTCAACACATTAGGAGAAAGATCTGTTTGAGCAAGAGTGATGCAGTGTGCATTTTTCTGCATTACAATTGATTGGGAAACATACTCCTTATTTTTCCACATTGTGTAAGAAACAACGTGAGGCTTGCAAGAGTTTGAACAATGCTCCCCAAAACGTATTCCAGGAGTGAAAACACACGTTTCTAGAAAGACTCTGAAGCAGCAAGCAAAAGCATAGTGGCTGAGTGTTCTTTCAATGAGAAACACACGCATTTCACTCTTCTGAAGTCAGTTTTCAGCCAGGAATTCATATGCATTTTGTACTGTACAGAATGTAGCTACATGCTCGGGGGTTGTGTCATAGAAGCACCTCTCCTGCAGGAGCTTATTGCAACATTCATGGTTTGGCTAAGTTCTTTAGGGTTGGTTTTGGAAGGTGTTTCATCTTTGGTGAAACCCTGCTTCGTACGAAATATTTTCACAGCGCTGTTTCCAAGTGTCCACAAAGATCTGCTGCTTGAAACTGCCTACATGCACATCTCCCATACTGCTGTGCTCGTTTCACTACCTGGATTTTGGTTTCCTCTTCTTGCTTTGAAATGACAAGCCTTCATTCTGCATGCTACACACACCTTGTAGCAGTTTCAGTTTGAAGCATGTTGGTGCTCTCAAAAAGCTGTGTAACCTAGTTAGAGTGTGTCACTCTCCGGCACTGAATACACAACTTAGAGCTCCTTTCACCACAGACACGCAAACACATCATTTGGGAAAGTGCTACCTCAAGTCACTTGCAAATGTAAGGCTTTCATAGAGAAAATGAAGTCAATCATGGTTTTGCACTCTGCAAACAGTAGAAATGAACCCTTGTGCATGCCCGTGTGAATTTCACAGCAAATGCCCTTCTTTTCTTGTTTCTTGAAAGTTCTCAACACATTAGGAGAAAGATCTGTTTGAGCAAGAGTGATGCAGTGTGCATTTTTCTGCATTACAATTGATTGGGAAACATACTCCTTATTTTTCCACATTGTGTAAGAAACAACGTGAGGCTTGCAAGAGTTTGAACAATGCTCCCCAAAACGTATTCCAGGAGTGAAAACACACGTTTCTAGAAAGACTCTGAAGCAGCAAGCAAAAGCATAGTGGCTGTGTGTTCCATCAATGAAAAACACACGCATTTCACTCTTCTGGAGTCAGTTTTCAGCCAGGAATTCATATGCATTTTGTACTGTGCAGAATGTAGCTACATGCTCGGGGGTTGTGTCATAGAAGCACCTCTCCTGCAGGAGCTTATTGCAGCATTCATTGTTTGGCTAAGTTCTTTAGGGTTGGTTTTGGAAGGTGTTTCATCTTTGGTACGAAATATTTCATCTTCGTACGAAATATTTTCACAGCGCTGTTTCCAAATGTCCACAAAGATCTGCTGCTTGAAACTGCCTACATGCACATCTCCCATACTGCTGTGCTCATTTCACTACCTGGATTTTGGTTTCCTCTTCTTGCTTTGAAATGACAAGCCTTCATTCTGCATGCTACACACACCTTGTAGCAGTTTCAGTTTGAAGCATGTTGGTGCTCTCAAAAAGCTGTGTAACCTAGTTAGAGTGTGTCACTCTCCAGCACTGAATACACAACTTAGAGCTCCTTTCACCACAGACACGCAACCACATCTTTTTGGGAAAGTGCTACCTCAAGTCACTTGCAAATGTAAGGGTTTCATAGAGAAAATGAAGTCAATCATGGTTTTGCACTCTGCAAACAGTAGAAATGACCTCTTGTGCATGCCCGTGTGAATTTCACAGCAAAATGCCCTTCTTTTCTTGTTTCTTGAAAGTTCTCAACACATTAGGAGAAAGATCTGTTTGAGCAAGAGTGATGCAGTGTGCATTTTTCTGCATTACAATTGATTGGGAAACATACTCCTTATTTTTCCACATTGTGTAAGAAACAACGTGAGGCTTGCAAGAGTTTGAACAATGCTCCCCAAAACGTATTCCAGGAGTGAAAACACACGTTTCTAGAAAGACTCTGAAGCAGCAAGCAAAAGCATAGTGGCTGAGTGTTCTTTCAATGAGAAACACACGCATTTCACTCTTCTGAAGTCAGTTTTCAGCCAGGAATTCATATGCATTTTGTACTGTACAGAATGTAGCTACATGCTCGGGGGTTGTGTCATAGAAGCACCTCTCCTGCAGGAGCTTATTGCAACATTCATGGTTTGGCTAAGTTCTTTAGGGTTGGTTTTGGAAGGTGTTTCATCTTTGGTGAAATCCCGCTTCGTACGAAATATTTTCACAGCGCTGTTTCCAAGTGTCCACAAAGATCTGCTGCTTGAAACTGCCTACATGCACATCTCCCATACTGCTGTGCTCGTTTCACTACCTGGATTTTGGTTTCCTCTTCTTGCTTTGAAATGACAAGCCTTCATTCTGCATGCTACACACACCTTGTAGCAGTTTCAGATTGAAGCATGTTGGTGCTCTCAAAAAGCTGTGTAACCTAGTTAGAGTGTGTCACTCTCCGGCACTGAATACACAACTTAGAGCTCCTTTGACCACAGACACGCAAACACATCTTTTTGGGAAAGTGCTACCTCAAGTCACTTGCAAATGTAAGGCTTTCATAGAGAAAATGAAGTCAATCATGGTTTTGTACTCTGCAAACAGTAGAAATGACCTCTTGTGCATGCCCGTGTGAATTTCACAGCAAAATGCCCTTCTTTTCTTGTTTCTTGAAAGTTCTCAACACATTAGGAGAAAGATCTGTTTGAGCAAGAGTGATGCAGTGTGCATTTTTCTGCATAACAAGTGATTGGGAAACATACTCCTTATTTTTCCACATTGTGTAAGAAACAACGTGAGGCTTGGAAGAGTTTGAACAATGCTCCCCAAAACGTATTCCAGGTGTGAAAACACACGTTTCTAGAAAGACTCTGAAGCAGCAAGCAAAAGCATAGTGGCTGAGTGTTCTTTCAATGAGAAACACACGCATTTCACTCTTCTGGAGTCAGTTTTCAGCCAGGAATTCATGTGCATTTTGTACTGTGCAGAATGTAGCTACATGCTCGGGGGTTGTGTCATAGAAGAACCTCTTCTGCAGGAGCTTATTGGAGCATTCATTGTTTGGCTAAGTTCTTTAGGGTTGGTTTTGGAAGGTGTTTCATCTTTGGTGAAATCCCGCTTCGTACGAAATATTTTCACAGCGCTGTTTCCAAGTGTCCACAAAGATCTGCTGCTTGAAACTGCCTACATGCACATCTCCCATACTGCTGTGCTCGTTTCACTACCTGGATTTTGGTTTCCTCTTCTTGCTTTGAAATGACAAGCCTTCATTCTGCATGCTACACACACCTTGAAGCAGTTTCAGTTTGAAGCATGTTGGTGCTCTCAAAAAGCTGTGTAACCTAGTTAGAGTGTGTCACTCTCCGGCACTGAATACACAACTTAGAGCTCCTTTCACCACAGACACGCAACCACATCTTTTTGGGAAAGTGCTACCTCAAGTCACTTGCAAATGTAAGGCTTTCATAGAGAAAATGAAGTCAATCATGGTTTTGCACTCTGCAAACAGTAGAAATGACCTCTTGTGCATGCCCGTGTGAATTTCACAGCAAATGCCCTTCTTTTCTTGTTTCTTGAAAGTTCTGAACACGTTAGGAGAAAGATCTGTTTGAGCAAGAGTGATGCAGTGTGCATTTTTCTGCATTACAATTGATTGGGAAACGTACTCCTTATTTTTCCACATTGTGTAAGAAACAACGTGAGGCTTGCAAGAGTTTGAACAATGCTCCCCAAAACGTATTCCAGGAGTGAAAACACACGTTTCTAGAAAGACTCTGAAGCAGCAAGCAAAAGCATAGTGGCTGAGTGTTCTTTCAATGAGAAACACACGCATTTCACTCTTCTGAAGTCAGTTTTCAGCCAGGAATTCATATGCATTTTGTACTGTGCAGAATGTAGCTACATGCTCGGGGGTTGTGTCATAGAAGCACCTCTCCTGCAGGAGCTTATTGCAACATTCATTGTTTGGCTAAGTTCTTTAGGGGTGGTTTTGGAAGGTGTTTCATATTTGGTCAAATTCCGCTTCGTACGAAATATTTTCACAGCGCTGTTTCCAAGTGTCCACAAAGATCTGGTGCTTGAAACTGCCTACATGCACATCTCCCATACTGCTGTGCTGGTTTCACTACGTGGATTTTGGTTTCCTCTTCTTGCTTTGAAATGACAAGCCTTCATTCTGCATGCTACACACACCTTGTAGCAGTTTCAGTTTGAAGCATGTTGGTGCTCTCAAAAAGCTGTGTAACCTAGTTAGAGTGTGTCACTCTCCGGCACTGAATACACAACTTAGAGCTCCTTTCACCACAGACACGCAACCACATCTTTTTGGGAAAGTGCTACCTCAAGTCACTTGCAAATGTAAGCGTTTCAAGGAGAAAATGAAGTCAATCATGGTTTTGCACTCTGCAAACAATAGAAATGACCTCTTGTACATGCCCGTGTGAATTTCACAGCAAAATGCCCTTCTTTTCTTGTTTCTTGAAAGTTCTCAACACATTAGGAGAACGATCTGTGTGAGAAAGAGTGCTGCAGTGTGCATTTTTCTGCATTACAAGTGATTGGGAAACATAGTCCTTATTTTTCCACATTGTGTAAGAAACAACGTGAGGCTTGCAAGAGTTTGAACAATGCTTCCCAAAACGTATTCCAGGAGTGATAACACACGTTTCTAGAGAGACTCTGAAGCAGCAAGCAAAAGCATAGTTGCTGAATGTTCTTTCAATGAAAAACACACGCATTTCACTCTTCTGGAGTCAGTTTTCAGCCAGGAATTCATATGCATTTTGTACTGTGCAGAATGTAGCTACATGCTCCGGGGGTTGTGTCATAGAAGCACCTCTCCTGCAGGAGCTTATTGCAGCATTCATTGTTTGGCTAAGTTCTTTAGGGTTGGTTTTGGAAGGTGTTTCATCTTTGGTGAAATCCCGCTTCGTACGAAATATTTTCACAGCGCTGTTTCCAAGTGTCCACAAAGATCTGCTGCTTGAAACTGCCTACATGCACATCTCCCATACTGCTGTGCTCGTTTCACTACCTGGATTTTGGTTTCCTCTTCTTGCTTTGAAATGACAAGCCTTCATTCTGCATGCTACACACACCTTGTAGCAGTTTCAGTTTGAAGCATGTTGGTGCTCTCAAAAAGCTGTGTAACCTAGTTAGAGTGTGTCACTCTCCGGCACTGAATACACAACTTAGAGCTTCTTTCACCACAGACACGCGAACATATCTTTTTGGGAAAGTGCTACCTCAAGTCACTTGCAAATGTAATGGTTTCATAGAGAAAATGAAGTCAATCATGATTTTGCACTCTGCAAACAGTAGAAATGACCTCTTGTGCATGCCCGTGTGAAATTCACAGCAAATGCCCTTCTTTTCTTGTTTCTTGAAAGTTCTGAACACGTTAGGAGAAAGATCTGTTTGAGCAAGAGTGATGCAGTGTGCATTTTTCTGCATTACAATTGATTGGGAAACGTACTCCTTATTTTTCCACATTGTGTAAGAAACAACGTGAGGCTTGCAAGAGTTTGAACAATGCTCCCCAAAACGTATTCCAGGAGTGAAAACACACGTTTCTAGAAAGACTCTGAAGCAGCAAGCAAAAGCATAGTGGCTGAGTGTTCTTTCAATGAGAAACACACGCATTTCACTCTTCTGAAGTCAGTTTTCAGCCAGGAATTCATATGCATTTTGTACTGTGCAGAATGTAGCTACATGCTCGGGGGTTGTGTCATAGAAGCACCTCTCCTGCAGGAGCTTATTGCAACATTCATTGTTTGGCTAAGTTCTTTAGGGTTGGTTTTTGAAGGTGTTTCATATTTGGTCAAATCCCGCTTTGTACGAAATATTTTCACAGCGCTGTTTCCAAGTGTCCACAAAGATCTGCTGCTTGAAACTGCCTACATGCACATCTCCCATACTGCTGTGCTCGTTTCACTACCTGGATTTTGGTTTCCTCTTCTTGCTTTGAAATGACAAGCCTTCATTCTGCATGCTACACACACCTTGTAGCAGTTTCAGTTAGAAGCATGTTGGTGCTCTCAAAAAGCTGTGTAACCTAGTTAGAGTGTGTCATTCTCTGGCACTGAATACACAACTTAGAGCTCCTTTCACCACAGACACGCAAACACATCTTTTTGGGAAAGTGCTACCTCAAGTCACTTGCAAATGTAAGGCTTTCATAGAGAAAATGAAGTCAATCATGGTTTTGCACTCTGCAAACAGTAGAAATGACCTCTTGTGCATGCCCGTGTGAATTTCACAGCAAAATGCCCTTCTTTTCTTGTTTCTTGAAAGTTCTCAACACATTAGGAGAAAGATCTGTTTGAGCAAGAGTGATGCAGTGTGCATTTTTCTGCATTACAAGTGATTGGGAAACATACTCCTTATTTTTCCACATTGTGTAAGAAACAACGTGAGGGTTGCAAGAGTTTGAACAATGCACCCCAAAACGTATTCCAGGAGTGAAAACACACGTTTCTAGAAAGACTCTGAAGCAGCAAGAAAAAGCATAGTGGCTGAGTGTTCTTTCAATGAGAAACACACGCATTTCACTCTTCTGGAGTCAGTTTTCAGCCAGGAATTCATATGCATTTTGTACTGTGCAGAATGTAGCTACATGCTCGGGGGTTGTGTCATAGAAGCACCTCTCCTGCAGGAGCTTATTGCAACATTCATTATTTGGCTAAGTTCATTAGGGTTGGTTTTGGAAGGTGTTTCATCTTTGGTGAAATCCCGCTTCGTACGAAATATTTTCACAGCGCTGTTTCCAAGTGTCCACAAAGATCTGCTGCTTGAAACTGCCTACATGCACATCTCCCATACTGCTGTGCTCGTTTCACTACCTGGATTTTGGTTTCCTCTTCTTGCTTTGAAATGACAAGCCTTCATTCTGCATGCTACACACACCTTGTAGCAGTTTCAGTTTGAAGCATGTTGGTGCTCTCAAAAAGCTGTGTAACCTAGTTAGAGTGTGTCACTCTCCGGCACTGAATACACAACTTAGAGCTCCTTTCACCACAGACACGCAAACACATCTTTTTGGGAAAGTGCTACCTCAAGTCACTTGCAAATGTAAGGCTTTCATAGAGAAAATGAAGTCAATCATGGTTTTGCACTCTGCAAACAGTAGAAATGACCTCTTGTGCATGCCCGTGTGAATTTCACAGCAAAATGCCCTTCTTTTCTTGTTTCTTGAAAGTTCTCAACACATTAGGAGAAAGATCTGTTTGAGCAAGAGTGATGCAGTGTGCATTTTTCTGCATTACAAGTGATTGGGAAACATACTCCTTATTTTTCCACATTGTGTAAGAAACAACGTGAGGCTTGCAAGAGTTTGAACAATGCACCCCAAAACGTATTCCAGGAGTGAAAACACACGTTTCTAGAAAGACTCTGAAGCAGCAAGCAAAAGCATAGTGGCTGAGTGTTCCATCAATGAGAAACACACGCATTTCACTCTTCTGGAGTCAGTTTTCAGCCAGGAATTCATATGCATTTTGTACTGTGCAGAATGTAGCTACATGCTCGGGGGTTGTGTCATAGAAGCACCTCTCTTGCAGGAGCTTATTGCAGCATTCATTGTTTGGCTAAGTTCTTTAGGGTTGGTTTTGGAAGGTGTTTCATATTTGGTCAAATCCCGTTTCGTACGAAATATTTTCACAGCGCTGTTTCCAAGTGTCCACAAAGATCTGCTGCTTGAAACTGCCTATATGCACATCTCCCATACTGCTGTGCTCGTTTCACTACCTGGATTTTGGTTTCCTCTTCTTGCTTTGAAATGACAAGCCTTCATTCTGCATGCTACACACACCTTGTAGCAGTTTCAGTTTGAAGCATGTTGGTGCTCTCAAAAAGCTGTGTAACCTAGTTAGAGTGTGTCACTCTCCGGCACTGAATACACAACTTAGAGCTCCTTTCACCACAGACACGCAAACACATCTTTTTGGGAAAGTGCTACCTCAAGTCACTTGCAAATGCAAGGCTTTCATAGAGAAAATGAAGTCAATCATGGTTTTGCACTCTGCAAACAGTAGAAATGACCTCTTGTGCATGCCCGTGTGAATTTCACAGCAAAATGCCCTTCTTTTCTTGTTTCTTGAAAGTTCTCAACACATTAGGAGAAAGATCTGTTTGAGCAAGAGTGATGCAGTGTGCATTTTTCTGCATTACAAGTGATTGGGAAACATACTCCTTATTTTTCCACATTGTGTAAGAAACAACGTGAGGCTTGCAAGAGTTTGAACAATGCACCCCAAAACGTATTCCAGGAGTGAAAACACACGTTTCTAGAAAGACTCTGAAGCAGCAAGCAAAAGCATAGTGGCTGAGTGTTCCATCAATGAGAAACACACGCATTTCACTCTTCTGGAGTCAGTTTTCAGCCAGGAATTCATATGCATTTTGTACTGTGCAGAATGTAGCTACATGCTCGGGGGTTGTGTCATAGAAGCACCTCTCTTGCAGGAGCTTATTGCAGCATTCATTGTTTGGCTAAGTTCTTTAGGGTTGGTTTTGGAAGGTGTTTCATATTTGGTCAAAACCCGCTTCGTACGAAATATTTTCACAGCGCTGTTTCCAAGTGTCCACAAAGATCTGCTGCTTGAAACTGCCTACATGCACATCTCCCATACTGCTGTGTTCGTTTCACTACCTGGATGTTGGCTTCCTCTTCTTGCTTTGAAATGACAAGCCTTCATTCTGCATGCTACACACACCTTGTAGCAGTTTCAGTTAGAAGCATGTTGGTGCTCTCAAAAAGCTGTGTAACCTAGTTAGAGTGTGTCACTCTCTGGCACTGAATACACAACTTAGAGCTCCTTTCACCACAGACACGCAAACACATCTTTTTGGGAAAGTGCTACCTCAAGTCACTTGCAAATGTAAGGCTTTCATAGAGAAAATGAAGTCAATCATGGTTTTGCACTCTGCAAACAGTAGAAATGACCTCTTGTGCATGCCCGTGTGAATTTCACAGCAAAATGCCCTTCTTTTCTTGTTTCTTGAAAGTTCTCAACACATTAGGAGAAAGATCTGTTTGAGCAAGTGTGATGCAGTGTGCATTTTTCTGCATAACAAGTGATTGGGAAACATACTCCTGATTTTTCCACATTGTGTAAGAAACAACGTGAGGCTTGCAAGAGTTTGAACAATGCACCCCAAAAAGTATTCCAGGAGTGAAAACACACGTTTCTAGAAAGACTCTGAAGCAGCAAGCAAAAGCATAGTGGCTGAGTGTTCCATCAATGAGAAACACACGCATTTCACTCTTCTGGAGTCAGTTTTCAGCCAGGAATTCATATGCATTTTGTACTGTGCAGAATGTAGCTACATGCTCGGGGGTTGTGTCATAGAAGCACCTCTCTTGCAGGAGCTTATTGCAGCATTCATTGTTTGGCTAAGTTCTTTAGGGTTGGTTTTGGAAGGTGTTTCATATTTGGTCAAATCCCGTTTCGTACGAAATATTTTCACAGCGCTGTTTCCAAGTGTCCACAAAGATCTGCTGCTTGAAACTGCCTATATGCACATCTCCCATACTGCTGTGCTCGTTTCACTACCTGGATTTTGGTTTCCTCTTCTTGCTTTGAAATGACAAGCCTTCATTCTCCATGCTACACACACCTTGTAGCAGTTTCAGTTTGAAGCATGTTGGTGCTCTCAAAAAGCTGTGTAAACTAGTTAGAGTGTGTCACTCTCCGGCACTGAATACACAACTTAGAGCTCCTTTCACCACAGACACGCAACCACATCTTTTTGGGAAAGTGCTACCTCAAGTCACTTGCAAATGTAAGGCTTTCATAGAGAAAATGAAGTCAATCATGGTTTTGCACTCTGCAAACAGTAGAAATGACCTCTTGTGCATGCCCGTGTGAATTTCACAGCAAAATGCCCTTCTTTTCTTGTTTCTTGAAAGTTTCAACACATTAGGAGAAAGATCTGTTTGAGCAAGAGTGATGCAGTGTGCATTTTTCTGCATAACAAGAGATTGGGAAACATACTCCTTATTTTTCCACATTGTGTAAGAAACAACGTGAGGCTTGCAAGAGTTTGAACAATGCACCCCAAAACGTATTCCAGGTCTGAAAACACACGTTTCTAGAAAGACTCTGAAGCAGCAAGCAAAAGCATAGTGGCTGAGTGTTCTTTCAATGAGAAACACACGCATTTCACTCTTCTGAAGTCAGTTTTCAGCCAGGAATTCATATGCATTTTGTACTGTGCAGAATGTAGCTACATGCTCGGGGGTTGTGTCATAGAAGCACCTCTCCTGCAGGAGCTTATTGCAACATTCATTGTTTGGCTAAGTTCTTTAGGGTTGGTTTTGGAAGGTGTTTCATATTTGGTCAAATCCCGCTTCGTACGAAATATTTTCACAGCGCTGTTTCCAAGTGTCCACAAAGATCTGCTGCTTGAAACTGCCTACATGCACATCTCCCATACTGCTGTGCTCGTTTCACTACCTGGATTTTGGTTTCCTCTTCTTGCTTTGAAATGACAAGCCTTCATTCTGCATGCTACACACACCTTGTAGCAGTTTCAGTTTGAAGCATGTTGGTGCTCTCAAAGAGCTGTGTAACCTAGTTAGAGTGTGTCACTCTCCGGCACTGAATACACAACTTAGAGCTCCTTTCACCACAGACACGCAAACACATCTTTTTGGGAAAGTGCTACCTCAAGTCACTTGCAAATGTAAGGCTTTCATAGAGAAAATGAAGTCAATCATGGTTTTGCACTCTGCAAACAGTAGAAATGACCTCTTGTGCATGCCCGTGTGAATTTCACAGCAAAATGCCCTTCTTTTCTTGTTTCTTGAAAGTTCTCAACACATTAGGAGAAAGATCTGTTTGAGCAAGAGTGATGCAGTGTGCATTTTTCTGCATTACAAGTGATTGGGAAACATACTCCTTATTTTTCCACATTGTGTAAGAAACAACGTGAGGCTTGCAAGAGTTTGAACAATGCACCCCAAAACGTATTCCAGGAGTGAAAACACACGTTTCTAGAAAGACTCTGAAGCAGCAAGCAAAAGCATAGTGGCTGAGTGTTCCATCAATGAGAAACACACGCATTTCACTCTTCTGGAGTCAGTTTTCAGCCAGGAATTCATATGCATTTTGTACTGTGCAGAATGTAGCTACATGCTCGGGGGTTGTGTCATAAAAGCACCTCTCTTGCAGGAGCTTATTGCAGCATTCATTGTTTGGCTAAGTTCTTTAGGGTTGGTTTTGGAAGGTGTTTCATATTTGGTCAAATCCCGTTTCGTACGAAATATTTTCACAGCGCTGTTTCCAAGTGTCCACAAAGATCTGCTGCTTGAAACTGCCTATATGCACATCTCCCATACTGCTGTGCTCGTTTCACTACCTGGATTTTGGTTTCCTCTTCTTGCTTTGAAATGACAAGCCTTCATTCTGCATGCTACACACACCTTGTAGCAGTTTCAGTTTGAAGCATGTTGGTGCTCTCAAAAAGCTGTGTAACCTAGTTAGAGTGTGTCACTCTCCGGCACTGAATACACAACTTAGAGCTCCTTTCACCACAGACACGCAAACACATCTTTTTGGGAAAGTGCTACCTCAAGTCACTTGCAAATGCAAGGCTTTCATAGAGAAAATGAAGTCAATCATGGTTTTGCACTCTGCAAACAGTAGAAATGACCTCTTGTGCATGCCCGTGTGAATTTCACAGCAAAATGCCCTTCTTTTCTTGTTTCTTGAAAGTTCTCAACACATTAGGAGAAAGATCTGTTTGAGCAAGAGTGATGCAGTGTGCATTTTTCTGCATTACAAGTGATTGGGAAACATACTCCTTATTTTTCCACATTGTGTAAGAAACAACGTGAGGCTTGCAAGAGTTTGAACAATGCACCCCAAAACGTATTCCAGGAGTGAAAACACACGTTTCTAGAAAGACTCTGAAGCAGCAAGCAAAAGCATAGTGGCTGAGTGTTCCATCAATGAGAAACACACGCATTTCACTCTTCTGGAGTCAGTTTTCAGCCAGGAATTCATATGCATTTTGTACTGTGCAGAATGTAGCTACATGCTCGGGGGTTGTGTCATAGAAGCACCTCTCTTGCAGGAGCTTATTGCAGCATTCATTGTTTGGCTAAGTTCTTTAGGGTTGGTTTTGGAAGGTGTTTCATATTTGGTCAAAACCCGCTTCGTACGAAATATTTTCACAGCGCTGTTTCCAAGTGTCCACAAAGATCTGCTGCTTGAAACTGCCTACATGCACATCTCCCATACTGCTGTGTTCGTTTCACTACCTGGATGTTGGCTTCCTCTTCTTGCTTTGAAATGACAAGCCTTCATTCTGCATGCTACACACACCTTGTAGCAGTTTCAGTTAGAAGCATGTTGGTGCTCTCAAAAAGCTGTGTAACCTAGTTAGAGTGTGTCACTCTCTGGCACTGAATACACAACTTAGAGCTCCTTTCACCACAGACACGCAAACACATCTTTTTGGGAAAGTGCTACCTCAAGTCACTTGCAAATGTAAGGCTTTCATAGAGAAAATGAAGTCAATCATGGTTTTGCACTCTGCAAACAGTAGAAATGACCTCTTGTGCATGCCCGTGTGAATTTCACAGAAAAATGCCCTTCTTTTCTTGTTTCTTGAAAGTTCTCAACACATTAGGAGAAAGATCTGTTTGAGCAAGTGTGATGCAGTGTGCATTTTTCTGCATAACAAGTGATTGGGAAACATACTCCTGATTTTTCCACATTGTGTAAGAAACAAAGTGAGGCTTGCAAGAGTTTGAACAATGCACCCCAAAAAGTATTCCAGGAGTGAAAACACACGTTTCTAGAAAGACTCTGAAGCAGCAAGCAAAAGCATAGTGGCTGAGTGTTCCATCAATGAGAAACACACGCATTTCACTCTTCTGGAGTCAGTTTTCAGCCAGGAATTCATATGCATTTTGTACTGTGCAGAATGTAGCTACATGCTCGGGGGTTGTGTCATAGAAGCACCTCTCTTGCAGGAGCTTATTGCAGCATTCATTGTTTGGCTAAGTTCTTTAGGGTTGGTTTTGGAAGGTGTTTCATATTTGGTCAAATCCCGTTTCGTACGAAATATTTTCACAGCGCTGTTTCCAAGTGTCCACAAAGATCTGCTGCTTGAAACTGCCTATATGCACATCTCCCATACTGCTGTGCTCGTTTCACTACCTGGATTTTGGTTTCCTCTTCTTGCTTTGAAATGACAAGCCTTCATTCTGCATGCTACACACACCTTGTAGCAGTTTCAGTTTGAAGCATGTTGGTGCTCTCAAAAAGCTGTGTAACCTAGTTAGAGTGTGTCACTCTCCGGCACTGAATACACAACTTAGAGCTCCTTTCACCACAGACACGCAAACACATCTTTTTGGGAAAGTGCTACCTCAAGTCACTTGCAAATGCAAGGCTTTCATAGAGAAAATGAAGTCAATCATGGTTTTGCACTCTGCAAACAGTAGAAATGAACTCTTGTGCATGCCCGTGTGAATTTCACAGCAAAATGCCCTTCTTTTCTTGTTTCTTGAAAGTTCTCAACACATTAGGAGAAAGATCTGTTTGAGCAAGAGTGATGCAGTGTGCATTTTTCTGCATTACAAGTGATTGGGAAACATACTCCTTATTTTTCCACATTGTGTAAGAAACAACGTGAGGCTTGCAAGAGTTTGAACAATGCACCCCAAAACGTATTCCAGGAGTGAAAACACACGTTTCTAGAAAGACTCTGAAGCAGCAAGCAAAAGCATAGTGGCTGAGTGTTCCATCAATGAGAAACACACGCATTTCACTCTTCTGGAGTCAGTTTTCAGCCAGGAATTCATATGCATTTTGTACTGTGCAGAATGTAGCTACATGCTCGGGGGTTGTGTCATAGAAGCACCTCTCTTGCAGGAGCTTATTGCAGCATTCATTGTTTGGCTAAGTTCTTTAGGGTTGGTTTTGGAAGGTGTTTCATATTTGGTCAAAACCCGCTTCGTACGAAATATTTTCACAGCGCTGTTTCCAAGTGTCAAAAAGATCTGCTGCTTGAAACTGCCTACATGCACATCTCCCATACTGCTGTGCTCATTTCACTACCTGGATTTTGGTTTCCTCTTCTTGCTTTGAAATGACAAGCCTTCATTCTGCATGCTACACACACCTTGTAGCAGTTTCAGTTTGAAGCATGTTGGTGCTCTCAAAAAGCTCTGTAACCTAGTTAGAGTGTGTCACTCTCCAGCACTGAATACACAACTTAGAGCTCCTTTCACCACAGACACGCAACCACATCTTTTTGGGAAAGTGCTACCTCAAGTCACTTGCAAATGTAAGGGTTTCAAGGAGAAAATGAAGTCAATCATGGTTTTGCACTCTGCAAACAATAGAAATGACCTCTTGTACATGCCAGTGTGAATTTCACAGCAAAATTCCCTTCTTTTCTTGTTTGTTGAAAGTTCTCAACACGTTAGGAGAAAGATCTGTTTGAGCAAGAGTGATGCAGTGTGCATTTTTCTGCATAACAAGTGATTGGGAAACATACTCCTTATTTTTCCACATTGTGTAAGAAACAACGTGAGGCTTGCAAGAGTTTGAACAATGCACCCCAAAACGTATTCCAGGAGTGAAAACACACGTTTCTAGAAAGACTCTGAAGCAGCAAGCAAAAGCATAGTGGCTGAGTGTTCCATCAATGAGAAACACACGCATTTCACTCTTCTGGAGTCAGTTTTCAGGCAGGAATTCATATGCATTTTGTACTGTGCAGAATGTAGCTACATGCTCGGGGGTTGTGTCATAGAAGCACCTCTCCTGCAGGAGCTTATTGCAACATTCATTGTTTGGCTAAGTTCTTTAGGGTTGGTTTTGGAAGGTGTTTCATATTTGGTCAAATCCCACTTCGTACGAAATATTTTCACAGCGCTGTTTCCAAGTGTCCACAAAGATCTGCTGCTTGAAACTGCCTACATGCACATCTCCCATACTGCTGTGCTCGTTTCACTACCTGAATTTTGGTTTCCTCTTCTTGCTTTGAAATGACAAGCCTTCATTCTGCATGCTACACACACCTTGTAGCAGTTTCAGTTTGAAGCATGTTTGTGCTCTCAAAAAGCTGTGTAACCTAGTTAGAGTGTGTCACTCTCCAGCACTGAATACACAACTTAGAGCTCCTTTCACCACAGACACGCAAACACATCTTTTTGGGAAAGTGCTACCTCAAGTCACTTGCAAATGTAAGGCTTTCATAGAGAAAATGAAGTCAATCATGGTTTTGCACTCTGCAAACAGTAGAAATGACCTCTTGTGCATGCCCGTGTGAATTTCACAGCAAAATGCCCTTCTTTTCTTGTTTCTTGAAAGTTCTCAACACATTAGGAGAAAGATCTGTTTGAGCAAGAGTGATGCAGTGTGCATTTTTCTGCATTACAAGTGATTGGGAAACATACTCCTTATTTTTCCACATTGTGTAAGAAACAACGTGAGGCTTGCAAGACTTTGAACAATGCACCCTAAAACGTATTCCAGGAGTGAAAACACACGTTTCTAGAAAGACTCTGAAGCAGCAAGCAAAAGCATAGTGGCTGAGTGTTCTTTCAATGAGAAACACACGCATTTCACTCTTCTGGAGTCAGTTTTCAGCCAGGAATTCATATGCACTTTGTACTGTGAAGAATGTAGCTACATGCTCGGCGGTTGTGTCATAGAAGCACCTCTCCTGCAGGAGCTTATTGCAACATTCATTGTTTGGCTAAGTTCTTTAGGGTTGGTTTTGGACGGTCTTTTATCTTTGGTCAAATCCCGCTTCGTACGAAATATTTTCACAGCGCTGTTTCCAAGTGTCCACAAAGATCTGCTGCTTGAAACTGACTACATGCACATCTCCCATACTGCTGTGCTCGTTTCACTACCTGGATTTTGGTTTCCTCTTCTTGCTTTGAAATGACAAGTCTTCATTCTGCATGCTACACACACCTTGTAGCAGTTTCAGTTTGAAGCATGTTGGTGCTCTCAAAAAGCTGTGTAACCTAGTTAGAGTGTGTCACTATCCGGCACTGAATACACAACTTAGAGCTCCTTTCACCACAGACACGCAAACACATCTTTTTGGGAAAGTGCTACCTCAAGTCACTTGCAAATGTAAGGCTTTCATAGAGAAAATGAAGTCAATCATGGTTTTGCACTCTGCAAACAGTAGAAATGACCTCTTGTGCATGCCCGTGTGAATTTCACAGCAAAATGCCCTTCTTTTCTTGTTTCTTGAAAGTTCTCAACACATTAGGAGAAAGATCTGTTTGAGCAAGAGTGATGCAGTGTGCATTTTTCTGCATTACAAGTGATTGGGAAACATACTCCTTATTTTTCCACATTGTGTAAGAAACAACGTGAGGCTTGCAAGAGTTTGAACAATGCACCCCAAAACGTATTCCAGGAGTGAAAACACACGTTTCTAGAAAGACTCTGAAGCAGCAAGCAAAAGCATAGTGGCTGAGTGTTCCATCAATGAGAAACACACGCATTTCACTCTTCTGGAGTCAGTTTTCAGCCAGGAATTCATATGCATTTTGTACTGTGCAGAATGTAGCTACATGCTCGGGGGTTGTGTCATAGAAGCACCTCTCCTGCAGGAGCTTATTGCAACATTCATTGTTTGGCTAAGTTCTTTAGGGTTGGTTTTGGAAGGTGTTTCATATTTGGTCATATCCCGCTTCGTACGAAATATTTTCACAGCGCTGTTTCCAAGTGTCCACAAAGATCTGCTGCTTGAAACTGCCTACATGCACATCTCCCATACTGCTGTGCTCGTTTCACTACCTGGATTTTGGTTTCCTCTTCTTGCTTTGAAATGACAAGCCTTCATTCTCCATGCTACACACACCTTGTAGCAGTTTCAGTTAGAAGCATATTGGTGCTCTCAAAAAGCTGTGTAACCTAGTCAGAGTGTGTCACTCTCCAGCACTGAATACACAACTTAGAGCTCCTTTCACCACAGACACGCAAACACATCTTTTTGGGAAAGTGCTACCTCAAGTCACTTGCAAATGTAAGGGAGAAAATGAAGTCAATCATGGTTTTGCACTCTGCAAACAGTAGAAATGACCTCTTGTACATGCCCGTGTGAATTTCACAGCAAAATGCCCCTCTTTTCTTGTTTCTTGAAAGTTCTCAACACATTAGGAGAAAGATCTGTTTGAGCAAGATTGATGCAGTGTGCATTTTTCTGCATTACAAGTGATTGGGAAACATACTCCTTATTTTTCCACATTGTGTAAGAAACAACGTGAGGCTTGCAAGAGTTTGAACAATGCACCCCAAAACGTATTCCAGGAGTGAATACACACGTTTCTAGAAAGACTCTGAAGCAGCAAGCAAAAGCATAGTGGCTGAGTGTTCTTTCAATGAGAAACACACGCATTTCACTCTTCTGGAGTCAGTTTTCAGCCAGGAATTCATATGCATTTTGTACTGTGCAGAATGTAGCTACATGCTCGGGGGTTGTGTCATAGAAGCACCTCTCCTGCAGGAGCTTATTGCAACATTCATTCTTTGGCTAAGTTCTTTAGGGTTGGTTTTGGAAAGTGTTTCATATTTGGTCAAATCCCGCTTCGTACGAAATATTTTCACAGCGCTGTTTCCAAGTGTCCACAAAGATCTGCTGCTTGAAACTGCCTACATGCACATCTCCCATACTGCTGTGCTCGTTTCACTACCTGGATTTTGGTTTCCTCTTCTTGCTTTGAAATGACAAGCCTTCATTCTGCATGCTACACACACCTTGTAGCAGTTTCAGTTTGAAGCATGTTGGTGCTCTCAAAAAGCTGTGTAACCTAGTTAGAGTGTGTCACTCTCCGGCACTGAATACACAACTGAGAGCTCCTTTCACCACAGACACGCAAACACATCTTTTTGGGAAAGTGCTACCTCAAGTCACTTGCAAATGCAAGGCTTTCATAGAGAAAATGAAGTCAATCATGGTTTTGCACTCTGCAAACAGTAGAAATGACCTCTTGTGCATGCCCGTGTGAATTTCACAGCAAAATGCCCTTCTTTTCTTGTTTCTTGAAAGTTCTCAACACATTAGGAGAAAGATCTGTTTGAGCAAGAGTGATGCAGTGTGCATTTTTCTGCATTACAAGTGATTGGGAAACATACTCCTAATTTTTCCACATTGTGTAAGAAACAACGTGAGGCTTGCAAGAGTTTGAACAATGCACCCCAAAACGTATTCCAGGAGTGAAAACACACGTTTCTAGAAAGACTCTGAAGCAGCAAGCAAAAGCATAGTGGCTGAGTGTTCCATCAATGAGAAACACACGCATTTCACTCTTCTGGAGTCAGTTTTCAGCCAGGAATTCATATGCATTTTGTACTGTGCAGAATGTAGCTACATGCTCGGGGGTTGTGTCATAGAAGCACCTCTCTTGCAGGAGCTTATTGCAGCATTCATTGTTTGGCTAAGTTCTTTAGGGTTGGTTTTGGAAGGTGTTTCATATTTGGTCAAAACCCGCTTCGTACGAAATATTTTCACAGCGCTGTTTCCAAGTGTCAAAAAGATCTGCTGCTTGAAACTGCCTACATGCACATCTCCCATACTGCTGTGCTCATTTCACTACCTGGATTTTGGTTTCCTCTTCTTGCTTTGAAATGACAAGCCTTCATTCTGCATGCTACACACACCTTGTAGCAGTTTCAGTTTGAAGCATGTTGGTGCTCTCAAAAACCTCTGTAACCTAGTTAGAGTGTGTCACTCTCCAGCACTGAATACACAACTTAGAGCTCCTTTCACCACAGACACGCAACCACATCTTTTTGGGAAAGTGCTACCTCAAGTCACTTGCAAATGTAAGGGTTTCAAGGAGAAAATGAAGTCAATCATGGTTTTGCACTCTGCAAACAATAGAAATGACCTCTTGTACATGCCAGTGTGAATTTCACAGCAAAATTCCCTTCTTTTCTTGTTTCTTGAAAGTTCTCAACACGTTAGGAGAAAGATCTGTTTGAGCAAGAGTGATGCAGTGTGCATTTTTCTGCATAACAAGTGATTGGGAAACATACTCCTTATTTTTCCACATTGTGTAAGAAACAACGTGAGGCTTGCAAGAGTTTGAACAATGCACCCCAAAACGTATTCCAGGAGTGAAAACACACGTTTCTAGAAAGACTCTGAAGCAGCAAGCAAAAGCATAGTGGCTGAGTGTTCCATCAATGAGAAACACACGCATTTCACTCTTCTGGAGTCAGTTTTCAGGCAGGAATTCATATGCATTTTGTACTGTGCAGAATGTAGCTACATGCTCGGGGGTTGTGTCATAGAAGCACCTCTCCTGCAGGAGCTTATTGCAACATTCATTGTTTGGCTAAGTTCTTTAGGGTTGGTTTTGGAAGGTGTTTCATATTTGGTCAAAACCCGCTTCGTACGAAATATTTTCACAGCGCTGTTTCCAAGTGTCAAAAAGATCTGCTGCTTGAAACTGCCTACATGCACATCTCCCATACTGCTGTGCTCATTTCACTACCTGGATTTTGGTTTCCTCTTCTTGCTTTGAAATGACAAGCCTTCATTCTGCATGCTACACACACCTTGTAGCAGTTTCAGTTTGAAGCATGTTGGTGCTCTCAAAAACCTCTGTAACCTAGTTAGAGTGTGTCACTCTCCAGCACTGAATACACAACTTAGAGCTCCTTTCACCACAGACACGCAACCACATCTTTTTGGGAAAGTGCTACCTCAAGTCACTTGCAAATGTAAGGGTTTCAAGGAGAAAATGAAGTCAATCATGGTTTTGCACTCTGCAAACAATAGAAATGACTTCTTGTACATGCCAGTGTGAATTTCACAGCAAAATTCCCTTCTTTTCTTGTTTCTTGAAAGTTCTCAACACGTTAGGAGAAAGATCTGTTTGAGCAAGAGTGATGCAGTGTGCATTTTTCTGCATAACAAGTGATTGGGAAACATACTCCTTATTTTTCCACATTGTGTAAGAAACAACGTGAGGCTTGCAAGAGTTTGAACAATGCACCCCAAAACGTATTCCAGGAGTGAAAACACACGTTTCTAGAAAGACTCTGAAGCAGCAAGCAAAAGCATAGTGGCTGAGTGTTCCATCAATGAGAAACACACGCATTTCACTCTTCTGGAGTCAGTTTTCAGGCAGGAATTCATATGCATTTTGTACTGTGCAGAATGTAGCTACATGCTCGGGGGTTGTGTCATAGAAGCACCTCTCCTGCAGGAGCTTATTGCAACATTCATTGTTTGGCTAAGTTCTTTAGGGTTGGTTTTGGAAGGTGTTTCATATTTGGTCAAATCCCACTTCGTACGAAATATTTTCACAGCGCTGTTTCCAAGTGTCCACAAAGATCTGCTGCTTGAAACTGCCTACATGCACATCTCCCATACTGCTGTGCTCGTTTCACTACCTGAATTTTGGTTTCCTCTTCTTGCTTTGAAATGACAAGCCTTCATTCTGCATGCTACACACACCTTGTAGCAGTTTCAGTTTGAAGCATGTTTGTGCTATCAAAAAGCTGTGTAACCTAGTTAGAGTGTGTCACTCTCCAGCACTGAATACACAACTTAGAGCTCCTTTCACCACAGACACGCAACCACATCTTTTTGGGAAAGTGCTACCTCAAGTCACTTGCAAATGTAAGGCTTTCATAGAGAAAATGAAGTCAATCATGGTTTTGCACTCTGCAAACAGTAGAAATGACCTCTTGTGCATGCCCGTGTGAATTTCACAGCAAAATGCCCTTCTTTTCTTGTTTCTTGAAAGTTCTCAACACATTAGGAGAAAGATCTGTTTGAGCAAGAGTGATGCAGTGTGCATTTTTCTGCATTACAAGTGATTGGGAAACATACTCCTTATTTTTCCACATTGTGTAAGAAACAACGTGAGGCTTGCAAGACTTTGAACAATGCACCCTAAAACGTATTCCAGGAGTGAAAACACACGTTTCTAGAAAGACTCTGAAGCAGCAAGCAAAAGCATAGTGGCTGAGTGTTCTTTCAATGAGAAACACACGCATTTCACTCTTCTGGAGTCAGTTTTCAGCCAGGAATTCATATGCACTTTGTACTGTGCAGAATGTAGCTACATGCTCGGCGGTTGTGTCATAGAAGCACCTCTCCTGCAGGAGCTTATTGCAACATTCATTGTTTGGCTAAGTTCTTTAGGGTTGGTTTTGGACGGTCTTTTATCTTTGGTCAAATCCCGCTTCGTACGAAATATTTTCACAGCGCTGTTTCCAAGTGTCCACAAAGATCTGCTGCTTGAAACTGACTACATGCACATCTCCCATACTGCTGTGCTCGTTTCACTACCTGGATTTTGGTTTCCTCTTCTTGCTTTGAAATGACAAGCCTTCATTCTGCATGCTACACACACCTTGTAGCAGTTTCAGTTTGAAGCATGTTGGTGCTCTCAAAAAGCTGTGTAACCTAGTTAGAGTGTGTCACTATCCGGCACTGAATACACAACTTAGAGCTCCTTTCACCACAGACACGCAAACACGTCTTTTTGGGAAAGTGCTACCTCAAGTCACTTGCAAATGTAAGGCTTTCATAGAGAAAATGAAGTCAATCATGGTTTTGCACTCTGCAAACAGTAGAAATGACCTCTTGTGCATGCCCGTGTGAATTTCACAGCAAAATGCCCTTCTTTTCTTGTTTCTTGAAAGTTCTCAACACATTAGGAGAAAGATCTGTTTGAGCAAGAGTGATGCAGTGTGCATTTTTCTGCATTACAAATGATTGGGAAACATACTCCTTATTTTTCCACATTGTGTAAGAAACAACGTGAGGCTTGCAAGAGTTTGAACAATGCACCCCCAAAACGTATTCCAGGAGTGAAAACACACGTTTCTAGAAAGACTCTGAAGCAGCAAGCAAAAGCATAGTGGCTGAGTGTTCCATCAATGAGAAACACACGCATTTCACTCTTCTGGAGTCAGTTTTCAGCCAGGAATTCATATGCATTTTGTACTGTGCAGAATGTAGCTACATGCTCGGGGGTTGTGTCATAGAAGCACCTCTCCTGCAGGAGCTTATTGCAACATTCATTGTTTGGCTAAGTTCTTTAGGGTTGGTTTTGGAAGGTGTTTCATATTTGGTCATATCCCGCTTCGTACGAAATATTTTCACAGCGCTGTTTCCAAGTGTCCACAAAGATCTGCTGCTTGAAACTGCCTACATGCACATCTCCCATACTGCTGTGCTCGTTTCACTACCTGGATTTTGGTTTCCTCTTCTTGCTTTGAAATGACAAGCCTTCATTCTCCATGCTACACACACCTTGTAGCAGTTTCAGTTAGAAGCATATTGGTGCTCTCAAAAAGCTGTGTAACCTAGTCAGAGTGTGTCACTCTCCAGCACTGAATACACAACTTAGAGCTCCTTTCACCACAGACACGCAAACACATCTTTTTGGGAAAGTGCTACCTCAAGTCACTTGCAAATATAAGGGAGAAAATGAAGTCAATCATGGTTTTGCACTCTGCAACAGTAGAAATGACCTCTTGTGCATGCCCGTGTGAATTTCACAGCAAAATGCCCTTCTTTTCTTGTTTCTTGAAAGTTCTCAACACATTAGGAGAAAGATCTGTTTGAGCAAGAGTGATGCAGTGTGCATTTTTCTGCATTACAAGTGATTGGGAAACATACTCCTTATTTTTCCACATTGTGTAAGAAACAACGTGAGGCTTGCAAGAGTTTGAACAATGCACCCCAAAACGTATTCCAGGAGTGAAAACACACGTTTCTAGAAAGACTCTGAAGCAGCAAGCAAAAGCATAGTGGCTGAGTGTTCCATCAATGAGAAACACACGCATTTCACTCTTCCGGAGTCAGTTTTCAGCCAGGAATTCATATGCATTTTGTACTGTGCAGAATGTAGCTACATGCTCGGGGGTTGTGTCATAGAAGCACCTCTCCTGCAGGAGCTTATTGCAACATTCATTGTTTGGCTAAGTTCTTTAGGGTTGGTTTTGGAAGGTGTTTCATATTTGGTCATATCCCGCTTCGTACGAAATATTTTCACAGCGCTGTTTCCAAGTGTCCACAAAGATCTGCTGCTTGAAACTGCCTACATGCACATCTCCCATACTGCTGTGCTCGTTTCACTACCTGGATTTTGGTTTCCTCTTCTTGCTTTGAAATGACAAGCCTTCATTCTCCATGCTACACACACCTTGTAGCAGTTTCAGTTAGAAGCATATTGGTGCTCTCAAAAAGCTGTGTAACCTAGTCAGAGTGTGTCACTCTCCAGCACTGAATACACAACTTAGAGCTCCTTTCACCACAGACACGCAAACACATCTTTTTGGGAAAGTGCTACCTCAAGTCACTTGCAAATGTAAGGGAGAAAATGAAGTCAATCATGGTTTTGCACTCTGCAAACAGTAGAAATGACCTCTTGTACATGCCCGTGTGAATTTCACAGCAAAATGCCCCTCTTTTCTTGTTTCTTGAAAGTTCTCAACACATTAGGAGAAAGATCTGTTTGAGCAAGATTGATGCAGTGTGCATTTTTCTGCATTACAAGTGATTGGGAAACATACTCCTTATTTTTCCACATTGTGTAAGAAACAACGTGAGGCTTGCAAGAGTTTGAACAATGCACCCCAAAACGTATTCCAGGAGTGAATACACACGTTTCTAGAAAGACTCTGAAGCAGCAAGCAAAAGCATAGTGGCTGAGTGTTCTTTCAATGAGAAACACACGCATTTCACTCTTCTGGAGTCAGTTTTCAGCCAGGAATTCATATGCATTTTGTACTGTGCAGAATGTAGCTACATGCTCGGGGGTTGTGTCATAGAAGCACCTCTCCTGCAGGAGCTTATTGCAACATTCATTCTTTGGCTAAGTTCTTTAGGGTTGGTTTTGGAAAGTGTTTCATATTTGGTCAAATCCCGCTTCGTACGAAATATTTTCACAGCGCTGTTTCCAAGTGTCCACAAAGATCTGCTGCTTGAAACTGCCTACATGCACATCTCCCATACTGCTGTGCTCGTTTCAATACCTGGATTTTGGTTTCCTCTTCTTGCTTTGAAATGACAAGCCTTCATTCTCCATGCTACACACACCTTGTAGCAGTTTCAGTTTGAAGCATGTTGGTGCTCTCAAAAAGCTGTGTAACCTAGTTAGAGTGTGTCACTCTCCAGCACTGAATACACAACTTAGAGCTCCTTTCACCACAGACACGCAACCACATCTTTTTGGGAAAGTGCTACCTCAAGTCACTTGCAAATGTAAGGGTTTCAAGGAGAAAATGAAGTCAATCATGGTTTTGCACTCTGCAAAGAATAGAAATGACCTCTTGTACATGCCCGTGTGAATTTCACAGCAAAATGCCCTTCTTTTCTTGTTTCTTGAAAGTACTCCACACGTTAGGAGAATGATCTGTTTGAGCAAGAGTGATGCAGTGTGCATTTTTCTGCATTACAAGTGATTGGGAAACATAATCCTTATTTTTCCACATTGTGTAAGAAACAACGTGAGGCTCGCAAGAGTTTGAACAATGCACCCCAAAACGTATTCCAGGAGTGAAAACACATGTTTCTAGAAAGACTCTGAAGCAGCAAGCAAAAGCATAGTGGCTGAGTGTTCTTTCAATGAGAAACACACGCATTTCACTCTTCTGGAATCAGTTTTCAGGCAGGAATTCATATGCATTTTGTACTGTGCAGAATGTAGCTACATGCTCGGGGGTTGTGTCATAGAAGCACCTCTCCTGCAGGAGCTTATTGCAACATTCATTGTTTGGGTAAGTTCTTTAGGGTTGGTTTTGGAAAGTGTTTCATATTTGGTCAAATCCCGCTTCGTACGAAATATTTTCACAGCGCTGTTTCCAAGTGTCCACAAAGAACTGCTGCTTGAAACTGCCTACATGCACATCTCCCATACTGCTGTGCTCGTTTCACTACCTGGATTTTGGTTTCCTCTTCTTGCTTTGAAATGACAAGCCTTCATTCTGCATGCTACACACACCTTGTAGCAGTTTCAGTTTGAAGCATGTTGGTGCTCTCAAAAAGCTGTGTAACCTAGTTAGAGTGTGTCACTCTCCGGCACTGAATACACAACTTAGAGCTCCTTTCACCACAGACACGCAAACACATCTTTTTGGGAAAGTGCTACCTCAAGTCACTTGCAAATGTAAGGCTTTCATAGAGAAAATGAAGTCAATCATGGTTTTGCACTCTGCAAACAGTAGAAATGACCTCTTGTGCATGCCCGTGTGAATTTCACAGCAAAATGCCCTTCTTTTCTTGTTTCTTGAAAGTTCTCAACACATTAGGAGAAAGATCTGTTTGAGCAAGAGTGATGCAGTGTGCATTTTTCTGCATTACAAGTGATTGGGAAACATACTCCTTATTTTTCCACATTGTGTAAGAAACAACGTGAGGCTTGCAAGAGTTTGAACAATGCACCCCAAAACGTATTCCAGGAGTGAAAACACACGTTTCTAGAAAGACTCTGAAGCAGCAAGCAAAAGCATAGTGGCTGAGTGTTCCATCAATGAGAAACACACGCATTTCACTCTTCTGGAGTCAGTTTTCAGCCAGGAATTCATATGCATTTTGTACTGTGCAGAATGTAGCTACATGCTCGGGGGTTGTGTCATAGAAGCACCTCTCCTGCAGGAGCTTATTGCAACATTCATTGTTTGGCTAAGTTCTTTAGGGTTGGTTTTGGAAGGTGTTTCATATTTGGTCATATCCCGCTTCGTACGAAATATTTTCACAGCGCTGTTTCCAAGTGTCCACAAAGATCTGCTGCTTGAAACTGCCTACATGCACATCTCCCATACTGCTGTGCTCGTTTCACTACCTGGATTTTGGTTTCCTCTTCTTGCTTTGAAATGACAAGCCTTCATTCTCCATGCTACACACACCTTGTAGCAGTTTCAGTTAGAAGCATATTTGTGGTCTCAAAAAGCTGTGTAACCTAGTCAGAGTGTGTCACTCTCCAGCACTGAATACACAACTTAGAGCTCCTTTCACCACAGACACGCAAACACATCTTTTTGGGAAAGTGCTACCTCAAGTCACTTGCAAATGTAAGGGAGAAAATGAAGTCAATCATGGTTTTGCACTCTGCAAACAGTAGAAATGACCTCTTGTACATGCCCGTGTGAATTTCACAGCAAAATGCCCCTCTTTTCTTGTTTCTTGAAAGTTCTCAACACATTAGGAGAAAGATCTGTTTGAGCAAGATTGATGCAGTGTGCATTTTTCTGCATTACAAGTGATTGGGAAACATACTCCTTATTTTTCCACATTGTGTAAGAAACAACGTGAGGCTCGCAAGAGTTTGAACAATGCACCCCAAAACGTATTCCAGGAGTGAAAACACATGTTTCTAGAAAGACTCTGAAGCAGCAAGCAAAAGCATAGTGGCTGAGTGTTCTTTCAATGAGAAACACACGCATTTCACTCTTCTGGAATCAGTTTTCAGGCAGGAATTCATATGCATTTTGTACTGTGCAGAATGTAGCTACATGCTCGGGGGTTGTGTCATAGAAGCACCTCTCCTGCAGGAGCTTATTGCAACATTCATTGTTTGGGTAAGTTCTTTAGGGTTGGTTTTGGAAAGTGTTTCATATTTGGTCAAATCCCGCTTCGTACGAAATATTTTCACAGCGCTGTTTCCAAGTGTCCACAAAGAACTGCTGCTTGAAACTGCCTACATGCACATCTCCCATACTGCTGTGCTCGTTTCACTACCTGGATTTTGGTTTCCTCTTCTTGCTTTGAAATGACAAGCCTTCATTCTGCATGCTACACACACCTTGTAGCAGTTTCAGTTTGAAGCATGTTGGTGCTCTCAAAAAGCTGTGTAACCTAGTTAGAGTGTGTCACTCTCCGGCACTGAATACACAACTTAGAGCTCCTTTCACCACAGACACGCAAACACATCTTTTTGGGAAAGTGCTACCCCAAGTCACTTGCAAATGTAAGGCTTTCATAGAGAAAATGAAGTCAATCATGGTTTTGCACTCTGCAAACAGTAGAAATGACCTCTTGTGCATGCCCGTGTGAATTTCACAGCAAAATGCCCTTCTTTTCTTGTTTCTTGAAAGTTCTCAACACATTAGGAGAAAGATCTGTTTGAGCAAGAGTGATGCAGTGTGCATTTTTCTGCATTACAAGTGATTGGGAAACATACTCCTTATTTTTCCACATTGTGTAAGAAACAACGTGAGGCTTGCAAGAGTTTGAACAATGCACCCCAAAACGTATTCCAGGAGTGAAAACACACGTTTCTAGAAAGACTCTGAAGCAGCAAGCAAAAGCATAGTGGCTGAGTGTTCCATCAATGAGAAACACACGCATTTCACTCTTCTGGAGTCAGTTTTCAGCCAGGAATTCATATGCATTTTGTACTGTGCAGAATGTAGCTACATGCTCGGGGGTTGTGTCATAGAAGCACCTCTCCTGCAGGAGCTTATTGCAACATTCATTGTTTGGCTAAGTTCTTTAGGGTTGGTTTTGGAAGGTGTTTCATATTTGGTCATATCCCGCTTCGTACGAAATATTTTCACAGCGCTGTTTCCAAGTGTCCACAAAGATCTGCTGCTTGAACTGCCTACATGCACATCTCCCATACTGCTGTGCTCGTTTCACTACCTGGATTTTGGTTTCCTCTTCTTGCTTTGAAATGACAAGCCTTCATTCTGCATGCTACACACACCTTGTAGCAGTTTCAGTTTGAAGCATGTTGGTGCTCTCAAAAAGCTGTGTAACCTAGTTAGAGTGTGTCACTCTCTGGCACTGAATACACAACTTAGAGCTCCTTTCACCACAGACACGCAAACACATATTTTTGGGAAAGTGCTACCTCAAGTCACTTGCAAATGTAAGGGTTTCAAGGAGAAAATGAAGTCAATCATGGTTTTGCACTCTGCAAACAATAGAAATGACCTCTTGTACATGCCCGTGTGAATTTCACAGCAAAATGCCCTTCTTTTCTTGTTTCTTGAAAGTTCTCAACACGTTAGGAGAAAGATCTGTTTGAGCAAGAGTGATGCAGTGTGCATTTTTCTGCATAACAAGTGATTGGGAAACATACTCCTTATTTTTCCACATTGTGTAAGAAACAACGTGAGGCTTGCAAGAGTTTGAACAATGCACCTCAAAACGAATTCCAGGAGTGAAAACACACGTTTCTAGAAAGACTCTGAAGCAGCAAGCAAAAGCATAGTGGCTGAGTGTTCCATCAATGAGAAACACACGCATTTCACTCTTCTGGAGTCAGTTTTCAGCCAGGAATTCATATGCATTTTGTACTGTGCAGAATGTAGCTACATGCTCGGGGGTTGTGTCATAGAAGCACCTCTCCTGCAGGAGCTTATTGCAGCATTCATTGTTTGGCTAAGTTCTTTAGGGTTGGTTTTGGACGGTCTTTTATCTTTGGTCAAATCCCGCTTCGTACGAAATATTTTCACAGCGCTGTTTCCAAGTGTCCACAAAGATCTGCTGCTTGAAACTGACTACATGCACATCTCCCATACTGCTGTGCTCGTTTCACTACTTTGATTTTGGTTTCCTCTTCTTGCTTTGAAATGACAAGCCTTCATCCTGTATGCTACACACACCTTGTAGCAGTTTCAGTTTGAAGCATGTTGGCTCTCTCAAAAAGCTGTGTAACCTAGTTAGAGTGTGTCACTCTCCAGCACTGAATACACAACTTAGAGCTCCTTTCACCACAGACACGCAACCACATCTTTTTGGGAAAGTGCTACCTCAAGTCACTTGCAAATGTAAGGCTTTCATAGAGAAAATGAAGTCAATCATGGTTTTGCACTCTGCAAACAGTAGAAATGACCTCTTGTGCATGCCCGTGTGAATTTCACAGCAAAATGCCCTTCTTTTCTTGTTTCTTGAAAGTTCTCAACACATTAGGAGAAAGATCTGTTTGAGCAAGAGTGATGCAGTGTGCATTTTTCTGCATTACAAGTGATTGGGAAACATACTCCTTATTTTTCCACATTGTGTAAGAAACAACGTGAGGCTTGCAAGAGTTTGAACAATGCACCTCAAAACGAATTCCAGGAGTGAAAACACACGTTTCTAGAAAGACTCTGAAGCAGCAAGCAAAAGCATAGTGGCTGAGTGTTCCATCAATGAGAAACACACGCATTTCACTCTTCTGGAGTCAGTTTTCAGCCAGGAATTCATATGCATTTTGTACTGTGCAGAATGTAGCTACATGCTCGGGGGTTGTGTCATAGAAGCACCTCTCCTGCAGGAGCTTATTGCAGCATTCATTGTTTGGCTAAGTTCTTTAGGGTTGGTTTTGGACGGTCTTTTATCTTTGGTCAAATCCAGCTTCGTACGAAATATTTTCACAGCGCTGTTTCCAAGTGTCCACAAAGATCTGCTGCTTGAAACTGACTACATGCACATCTCCCATACTGCTGTGCTCGTTTCACTACCTGGATTTTGGTTTCCTCTTCTTGCTTTGAAATGACAAGCCTTCATGCTGTATGCTACACACACCTTGTAGCAGTTTCAGTTTGAAGCATGTTGGCTCTCTCAAAAAGCTGTGTAACCTAGTTAGAGTGTGTCACTCTCCAGCACTGAATACACAACTTAGAGCTCCTTTCACCACAGACACGCAACCACATCTTTTTGGGAAAGTGCTACCTCAAGTCACTTGCAAATGTAAGGCTTTCATAGAGAAAATGAAGTCAATCATGGTTTTGCACTCTGCAAACAGTAGAAATGACCTCCTGTGCATGCCCGTGTGAATTTCACAGCAAAATGCCCTTCTTTTCTTGTTTCTTGAAAGTTCTCAACACATTAGGAGAAAGATCTGTTTGAGCAAGAGTGATGCAGTGTGCATTTTTCTGCATAACAAGTGATTGGGAAACATACTCCTGATTTTTCCACATTGTGTAAGAAACAACGTGAGGCTTGCAAGAGTTTGAACAATGCACCCCAAAACGTATTCCAGGAGTGAAAACACACGTTTCTAGAAAGACTCTGAAGCAGCAAGCAAAAGCATAGTGGCTGAGTGTTCCATCAATGAGAAACACACGCATTTCACTCTTCTGGAGTCAGTTTTCAGCCAGGAATTCATATGCATTTTGTACTGTGCAGAATGTAGCTACATGCTCGGGGGTTGTGTCATAGAAGCACCTCTCTTGCAGGAGCTTATTGCAGCATTCATTGTTTGGCTAAGTTCTTTAGGGTTGGTTTTGGAAGGTGTTTCATATTTGGTCAAATCCCGTTTCGTACGAAATATTTTCACAGCGCTGTTTCCAAGTGTCCACAAAGATCTGCTGCTTGAAACTGCCTACATGCACATCTCCCATACTGCTGTGCTCGTTTCACTACCTGGATTTTGGTTTCCTCTTCTTGCTTTGAAATGACAAGCCTTCATTCTGCATGCTACACACACCTTGTAGCAGTTTCAGTTTGAAGCATGTTGGTGCTCTCAAAAAGCTGTGTAACCTAGTTAGAGTGTGTCACTCTCCGGCACTGAATACACAACTTAGAGCTCCTTTCACCACAGACACGCAAACACATCTTTTTGGGAAAGTGCTACCTCAAGTCACTTGCAAATGCAAGGCTTTCATAGAGAAAATGAAGTCAATCATGGTTTTGCACTCTGCAAACAGTAGAAATGACCTCTTGTGCATGCCCGTGTGAATTTCACAGCAAAATGCCCTTCTTTTCTTGTTTCTTGAAAGTTCTCAACACATTAGGAGAAAGATCTGTTTGAGCAAGAGTGATGCAGTGTGCATTTTTCTGCATTACAAGTGATTGGGAAACATACTCCTTATTTTTCCACATTGTGTAAGAAACAACGTGAGGCTTGCAAGAGTTTGAACAATGCACCCCAAAACGTATTCCAGGAGTGAAAACACACGTTTCTAGAAAGACTCTGAAGCAGCAAGCAAAAGCATAGTGGCTGAGTGTTCCATCAATGAGAAACACACGCATTTCACTCTTCTGGAGTCAGTTTTCAGCCAGGAATTCATATGCATTTTGTACTGTGCAGAATGTAGCTACATGCTCGGGGGTTGTGTCATAGAAGCACCTCTCTTGCAGGAGCTTATTGCAGCATTCATTGTTTGGCTAAGTTCTTTAGGGTTGGTTTTGGATGGTGTTTCATATTTGGTCAAAACCCGCTTCGTACGACATATTTTCACAGCGCTGTTTCCAAGTGTCCAAAAAGATCTGCTGCTTGAAACTGCCTACATGTACATCTCCCATACTGCTGTGCTCATTTCACTACCTGGATTTTGGTTTCCTCTTCTTGCTTTGAAATGACAAGCCTTCATTCTGCATGCTACACACACCTTGTAGCAGTTTCAGTTTGAAGCATGTTGGTGCTCTCAAAAAGCTGTGTAACCTAGTTAGAGTGTGTCACTCTCCAGCACTGAATACACAACTTAGAGCTCCTTTCACCACAGACACGCAACCACATCTTTTTGGGAAAGTGCTACCTCAAGTCACTTGCAAATGTAAGGGTTTCAAGGAGAAAATGAAGTCAATCATGGTTTTGCACTCTGCAAACAATAGAAATGACCTCTTGTACATGCCCGTGTGAATTTCACAGCAAAATTCCCTTCTTTTTTTGTTTCTTGAAAGTTCTCAACACGTTACGAGAAAGATCTGTTTGAGCAAGAGTGATGCAGTGTGCATTTTTCTGCATAACAAGTGATTGGGAAACATACTCCTTATTTTTCCACATTGTGTAAGAAACAACGTGAGGCTTGCAAGAGTTTGAACAATGCACCCCAAAACGTATTCCAGGAGTGAAAACACACGTTTCTAGAAAGACTCTGAAGCAGCAAGCAAAAGCATAGTGGCTGAGTGTTCCATCAATGAGAAACACACGCATTTCACTCTTCTGGAGTCAGTTTTCAGGCAGGAATTCATATGCATTTTGTACTGTGCAGAATGTAGCTACATGCTCGGGGGTTGTGTCATAGAAGCACCTCTCCTGCAGGAGCTTATTGCAACATTCATTGTTTGGCTAAGTTCTTTAGGGTTGGTTTTGGAAGGTGTTTCATATTTGGTCAAATCCCACTTCGTACGACATATTTTCACAGCGCTGTTTCCAAGTGTCCACAAAGATCTGCTGCTTGAACTGCCTACATGCACATCTCCCATACTGCTGTGCTCGTTTCACTACCTGGATTTTGGTTTCCTCTTCTTGCTTTGAAATGACAAGCCTTCATTCTGCATGCTACACACACCTTGTAGCAGTTTCAGTTTGAAGCATGTTGGTGCTCTCAAAAAGCTGTGTAACCTAGTTAGAGTGTGTCACTCTCTGGCACTGAATACACAACTTAGAGCTCCTTTCACCACAGACACGCAAACACATCTTTTTGGGAAAGTGCTACCTCAAGTCACTTGCAAATATAAGGGAGAAAATGAAGTCAATCATGGTTTTGCACTCTGCAAACAGTAGAAATGACCTCTTGTGCATGCCCGTGTGAATTTCACAGCAAAATGCCCTTCTTTTCTTGTTTCTTGAAAGTTCTCAACACATTAGGAGAAAGATCTGTTTGAGCAAGAGTGATGCAGTGTGCATTTTTCTGCATTACAAGTGATTGGGAAACATACTCCTTATTTTTCCACATTGTGTAAGAAACAACGTGAGGCTTGCAAGAGTTTGAACAATGCACCCCAAAACGTATTCCAGGAGTGAAAACACACGTTTCTAGAAAGACTCTGAAGCAGCAAGCAAAAGCATAGTGGCTGAGTGTTCCATCAATGAGAAACACACGCATTTCACTCTTCTGGAGTCAGTTTTCAGCCAGGAATTCATATGCATTTTGTACTGTGCAGAATGTAGCTACATGCTCGGGGGTTGTGTCATAGAAGCACCTCTCCTGCAGGAGCTTATTGCAACATTCATTGTTTGGCTAAGTTCTTTAGGGTTGGTTTTGGAAGGTGTTTCATATTTGGTCATATCCCGCTTCGTACGAAATATTTTCACAGCGCTGTTTCCAAGTGTCCACAAAGATCTGCTGCTTGAAACTGCCTACATGCACATCTCCCATACTGCTGTGCTCGTTTCACTACCTGGATTTTGGTTTCCTCTTCTTGCTTTGAAATGACAAGCCTTCATTCTCCATGCTACACACACCTTGTAGCAGTTTCAGTTAGAAGCATATTTGTGGTCTCAAAAAGCTGTGTAACCTAGTCAGAGTGTGTCACTCTCCAGCACTGAATACACAACTTAGAGCTCCTTTCACCACAGACACGCAAACACATCTTTTTGGGAAAGTGCTACCTCAAGTCACTTGCAAATGTAAGGGAGAAAATGAAGTCAATCATGGTTTTGCACTCTGCAAACAGTAGAAATGACCTCTTGTACATGCCCGTGTGAATTTCACAGCAAAATGCCCCTCTTTTCTTGTTTCTTGAAAGTTCTCAACACATTAGGAGAAAGATCTGTTTGAGCAAGATTGATGCAGTGTGCATTTTTCTGCATTACAAGTGATTGGGAAACATACTCCTTATTTTTCCACATTGTGTAAGAAACAACGTGAGGCTCGCAAGAGTTTGAACAATGCACCCCAAAACGTATTCCAGGAGTGAAAACACATGTTTCTAGAAAGACTCTGAAGCAGCAAGCAAAAGCATAGTGGCTGAGTGTTCTTTCAATGAGAAACACACGCATTTCACTCTTCTGGAATCAGTTTTCAGGCAGGAATTCATATGCATTTTGTACTGTGCAGAATGTAGCTACATGCTCGGGGGTTGTGTCATAGAAGCACCTCTCCTGCAGGAGCTTATTGCAACTTTCATTGTTTGGGTAAGTTCTTTAGGGTTGGTTTTGGAAAGTGTTTCATATTTGGTCAAATCCCGCTTCGTACGAAATATTTTCACAGCGCTGTTTCCAAGTGTCCACAAAGAACTGCTGCTTGAAACTGCCTACATGCACATCTCCCATACTGCTGTGCTCGTTTCACTACCTGGATTTTGGTTTCCTCTTCTTGCTTTGAAATGACAAGCCTTCATTCTGCATGCTACACACACCTTGTAGCAGTTTCAGTTTGAAGCATGTTGGTGCTCTCAAAAAGCTGTGTAACCTAGTTAGAGTGTGTCACTCTCCGGCACTGAATACACAACTTAGAGCTCCTTTCACCACAGACACGCAAACACATCTTTTTGGGAAAGTGCTACCCCAAGTCACTTGCAAATGTAAGGCTTTCATAGAGAAAATGAAGTCAATCATGGTTTTGCACTCTCCAAACAGTAGAAATGACCTCTTGTGCATGCCCGTGTGAATTTCACAGCAAAATGCCCTTCTTTTCTTGTTTCTTGAAAGTTCTCAACACATTAGGAGAAAGATCTGTTTGAGCAAGAGTGATGCAGTGTGCATTTTTCTGCATTACAAGTGATTGGGAAACATACTCCTTATTTTTCCACATTGTGTAAGAAACAACGTGAGGCTTGCAAGAGTTTGAACAATGCACCCCAAAACGTATTCCAGGAGTGAAAACACACGTTTCTAGAAAGACTCTGAAGCAGCAAGCAAAAGCATAGTGGCTGAGTGTTCCATCAATGAGAAACACACGCATTTCACTCTTCTGGAGTCAGTTTTCAGCCAGGAATTCATATGCATTTTGTACTGTGCAGAATGTAGCTACATGCTCGGGGGTTGTGTCATAGAAGCACCTCTCCTGCAGGAGCTTATTGCAGCATTCATTGTTTGGCTAAGTTCTTTAGGGTTGGTTTTGGACGGTCTTTTATCTTTGGTCAAATCCCGCTTCGTACGAAATATTTTCACAGCGCTGTTTCCAAGTGTCCACAAAGATCTGCTGCTTGAAACTGACTACATGCACATCTCCCATACTGCTGTGCTCGTTTCACTACTTGGATTTTGGTTTCCTCTTCTTGCTTTGAAATGACAAGCCTTCATCCTGTATGCTACACACACCTTGTAGCAGTTTCAGTTTGAAGCATGTTGGCTCTCTCAAAAAGCTGTGTAACCTAGTTAGAGTGTGTCACTCTCCAGCACTGAATACACAACTTAGAGCTCCTTTCACCACAGACACGCAACCACATCTTTTTGGGAAAGTGCTACCTCAAGTCACTTGCAAATGTAAGGCTTTCATAGAGAAAATGAAGTCAATCATGGTTTTGCACTCTGCAAACAGTAGAAATGACCTCTTGTGCATGCCCGTGTGAATTTCACAGCAAAATGCCCTTCTTTTCTTGTTTCTTGAAAGTTCTCAACACATTAGGAGAAAGATCTGTTTGAGCAAGAGTGATGCAGTGTGCATTTTTCTGCATTACAAGTGATTGGGAAACATACTCCTTATTTTTCCACATTGTGTAAGAAACAACGTGAGGCTTGCAAGAGTTTGAACAATGCACCTCAAAACGAATTCCAGGAGTGAAAACACACGTTTCTAGAAAGACTCTGAAGCAGCAAGCAAAAGCATAGTGGCTGAGTGTTCCATCAATGAGAAACACACGCATTTCACTCTTCTGGAGTCAGTTTTCAGCCAGGAATTCATATGCATTTTGTACTGTGCAGAATGTAGCTACATGCTCGGGGGTTGTGTCATAGAAGCACCTCTCCTGCAGGAGCTTATTGCAGCATTCATTGTTTGGCTAAGTTCTTTAGGGTTGGTTTTGGACGGTCTTTTATCTTTGGTCAAATCCCGCTTCGTACGAAATATTTTCACAGCGCTGTTTCCAAGTGTCCACAAAGATCTGCTGCTTGAAACTGACTACATGCACATCTCCCATACTGCTGTGCTCGTTTCACTACCTGGATTTTGGTTTCCTCTTCTTGCTTTGAAATGACAAGCCTTCATGCTGTATGCTACACACACCTTGTAGCAGTTTCAGTTTGAAGCATGTTGGCTCTCTCAAAAAGCTGTGTAACCTAGTTAGAGTGTGTCACTCTCCAGCACTGAATACACAACTTAGAGCTCCTTTCACCACAGACACGCAACCACATCTTTTTGGGAAAGTGCTACCTCAAGTCACTTGCAAATGTAAGGCTTTCATAGAGAAAATGAAGTCAATCATGGTTTTGCACTCTGCAAACAGTAGAAATGACCTCCTGTGCATGCCCGTGTGAATTTCACAGCAAAATGCCCTTCTTTTCTTGTTTCTTGAAAGTTCTCAACACATTAGGAGAAAGATCTGTTTGAGCAAGAGTGATGCAGTGTGCATTTTTCTGCATAACAAGTGATTGGGAAACATACTCCTGATTTTTCCACATTGTGTAAGAAACAACGTGAGGCTTGCAAGAGTTTGAACAATGCACCCCAAAACGTATTCCAGGAGTGAAAACACACGTTTCTAGAAAGACTCTGAAGCAGCAAGCAAAAGCATAGTGGCTGAGTGTTCCATCAATGAGAAACACACGCATTTCACTCTTCTGGAGTCAGTTTTCAGCCAGGAATTCATATGCATTTTGTACTGTGCAGAATGTAGCTACATGCTCGGGGGTTGTGTCATAGAAGCACCTCTCTTGCAGGAGCTTATTGCAGCATTCATTGTTTGGCTAAGTTCTTTAGGGTTGGTTTTGGAAGGTGTTTCATATTTGGTCAAATCCCGTTTCGTACGAAATATTTTCACAGCGCTGTTTCCAAGTGTCCACAAAGATCTGCTGCTTGAAACTGCCTACATGCACATCTCCCATACTGCTGTGCTCGTTTCACTACCTGGATTTTGGTTTCCTCTTCTTGCTTTGAAATGACAAGCCTTCATTCTGCATGCTACACACACCTTGTAGCAGTTTCAGTTTGAAGCATGTTGGTGCTCTCAAAAAGCTGTGTAACCTAGTTAGAGTGTGTCACTCTCCGGCACTGAATACACAACTTAGAGCTCCTTTCACCACAGACACGCAAACACATCTTTTTGGGAAAGTGCTACCTCAAGTCACTTGCAAATGCAAGGCTTTCATAGAGAAAATGAAGTCAATCATGGTTTTGTACTCTGCAAACAGTAGAAATGACCTCTTGTGCATGCCCGTGTGAATTTCACAGCAAAATGCCCTTCTTTTCTTGTTTCTTGAAAGTTCTCAACACATTAGGAGAAAGATCTGTTTGAGCAAGAGTGATGCAGTGTGCATTTTTCTGCATTACAAGTGATTGGGAAACATACTCCTTATTTTTCCACATTGTGTAAGAAACAACGTGAGGCTTGCAAGAGTTTGAACAATGCACCCCAAAACGTATTCCAGGAGTGAAAACACACGTTTCTAGAAAGACTCTGAAGCAGCAAGCAAAAGCATAGTGGCTGAGTGTTCCATCAATGAGAAACACACGCATTTCACTCTTCTGGAGTCAGTTTTCAGCCAGGAATTCATATGCATTTTGTACTGTGCAGAATGTAGCTACATGCTCGGGGGTTGTGTCATAGAAGCACCTCTCTTGCAGGAGCTTATTGCAGCATTCATTGTTTGGCTAAGTTCTTTAGGGTTGGTTTTGGAAGGTGTTTCATATTTGGTCAAAACCCGCTTCGTACGACATATTTTCACAGCGCTGTTTCCAAGTGTCCAAAAAGATCTGCTGCTTGAAACTGCCTACATGTACATCTCCCATACTGCTGTGCTCATTTCACTACCTGGATTTTGGTTTCCTCTTCTTGCTTTGAAATGACAAGCCTTCATTCTGCATGCTACACACACCTTGTAGCAGTTTCAGTTTGAAGCATGTTGGTGCTCTCAAAAAGCTGTGTAACCTAGTTAGAGTGTGTCACTCTCCAGCACTGAATACACAACTTAGAGCTCCTTTCACCACAGACACGCAACCACATCTTTTTGGGAAAGTGCTACCTCAAGTCACTTGCAAATGTAAGGGTTTCAAGGAGAAAATGAAGTCAATCATGGTTTTGCACTCTGCAAACAATAGAAATGACCTCTTGTACATGCCCGTGTGAATTTCACAGCAAAATTCCCTTCTTTTTTTGTTTCTTGAAAGTTCTCAACACGTTACGAGAAAGATCTGTTTGAGCAAGAGTGATGCAGTGTGCATTTTTCTGCATAACAAGTGATTGGGAAACATACTCCTTATTTTTCCACATTGTGTAAGAAACAACGTGAGGCTTGCAAGAGTTTGAACAATGCACCCCAAAACGTATTCCAGGAGTGAAAACACACGTTTCTAGAAAGACTCTGAAGCAGCAAGCAAAAGCATAGTGGCTGAGTGTTCCATCAATGAGAAACACACGCATTTCACTCTTCTGGAGTCAGTTTTCAGGCAGGAATTCATATGCATTTTGTACTGTGCAGAATGTAGCTACATGCTCGGGGGTTGTGTCATAGAAGCACCTCTCCTGCAGGAGCTTATTGCAACATTCATTGTTTGGCTAAGTTCTTTAGGGTTGGTTTTGGAAGGTGTTTCATATTTGGTCAAATCCCACTTCGTACGAAATATTTTCACAGCGCTGTTTCCAAGTGTCCACAAAGATCTGCTGCTTGAAACTGCCTACATGCACATCTCCCATACTGCTGTGCTCGTTTCACTACCTGAATTTTGGTTTTCTCTTCTTGCTTTGAAATGACAAGCCTTCATTCTGCATGCTACACACACCTTGTAGCAGTTTCAGTTTGAAGCATGTTTGTGCTCTCAAAAAGCTGTGTAACCTAGTTAGAGTGTGTCACTCTCCAGCACTGAATACACAACTTAGAGCTCCTTTCACCACAGACACGCAACCACATCTTTTTGGGAAAGTGCTACCTCAAGTCACTTGCAAATGTAAGGCTTTCATAGAGAAAATGAAGTCAATCATGGTTTTGCACTCTGCAAACAGTAGAAATGACCTCTTGTGCATGCCCGTGTGAATTTCACAGCAAAATGCCCTTCTTTTCTTGTTTCTTGATAGTTCTCAACACATTAGGAGAAAGATCTGTTTGAGCAAGAGTGATGCAGTGTGCATTTTTCTGCATTACAAGTGATTGGGAAACATACTCCTTATTTTTCCACATTGTGTAAGAAACAACGTGAGGCTTGCAAGACTTTGAACAATGCACCCTAAAACGTATTCCAGGAGTGAAAACACACGTTTCTAGAAAGACTCTGAAGCAGCAAGCAAAAGCATAGTGGCTGAGTGTTCTTTCAATGAGAAACACACGCATTTCACTCTTCTGGAGTCAGTTTTCAGCCAGGAATTCATATGCACTTTGTACTGTACAGAATGTAGCTACATGCTCGGCGGTTGTGTCATAGAAGCACCTCTCCTGCAGGAGCTTATTGCAACATTCATTGTTTGGCTAAGTTCTTTAGGGTTGGTTTTGGACGGTCTTTTATCTTTGGTCAAATCCCGCTTCGTACGAAATATTTTCACAGCGCTGTTTCCAAGTGTCCACAAAGATCTGCTGCTTGAAACTGCCTACATGCACATCTCCCATACTGCTGTGCTCGTTTCACTACCTGGATTTTGGTTTCCTCTTCTTGCTTTGAAATGACAAGCCTTCATTCTGCATGCTACACACACCTTGTAGCAGTTTCAGTTTGAAGCATGTTGGTGCTCTCAAAAAGCTGTGTAACCTAGTTAGAGTGTGTCACTATCCGGCACTGAATACACAACTTAGAGCTCCTTTCACCACAGACACGCAAACACATCTTTTTGGGAAAGTGCTACCTCAAGTCACTTGCAAATGTAAGGCTTTCATAGAGAAAATGAAGTCAATCATGGTTTTGCACTCTGCAAACAGTAGAAATGACCTCTTGTGCATGCCCGTGTATATTTCACAGCAAAATGCCCTTCTTTTCTTGTTTCTTGAAAGTTCTCAACACATTAGGAGAAAGATCTGTTTGAGCAAGAGTGATGCAGTGTGCATTTTTCTGCATTACAAGTGATTGGGAAACATACTCCTTATTTTTCCACATTGTGTAAGAAACAACGTGAGGCTTGCAAGAGTTTGAACAATGCACCCCAAAACGTATTCCAGGAGTGAAAACACACGTTTCTAGAAAGACTCTGAAGCAGCAAGCAAAAGCATAGTGGCTGAGTGTTCCATCAATGAGAAACACACGCATTTCACTCTTCTGGAGTCAGTTTTCAGCCAGGAATTCATATGCATTTTGTACTGTGCAGAATGTAGCTACATGCTCGGGGGTTGTGTCATAGAAGCACCTCTCCTGCAGGAGCTTATTGCAACATTCATTGTTTGGCTAAGTTCTTTAGGGTTGGTTTTGGAAGGTGTTTCATATTTGGTCATATCCCGCTTCGTACGAAATATTTTCACAGCGCTGTTTCCAAGTGTCCACAAAGATCTGCTGCTTGAAACTGCCTACATGCACATCTCCCATACTGCTGTGCTCGTTTCACTACCTGGATTTTGGTTTCCTCTTCTTGCTTTGAAATGACAAGCCTTCATTCTCCATGCTACACACACCTTGTAGCAGTTTCAGTTAGAAGCATATTGGTGCTCTCAAAAAGCTGTGTAACCTAGTCAGAGTGTGTCACTCTCCAGCACTGAATACACAACTTAGAGCTCCTTTCACCACAGACACGCAAACACATCTTTTTGGGAAAGTGCTACCTCAAGTCACTTGCAAATGCAAGGCTTTCATAGAGAAAATGAAGTCAATCATGGTTTTGCACTCTGCAAACAGTAGAAATGACCTCTTGTGCATGCCCGTGTGAATTTCACAGCAAAATGCCCTTCTTTTCTTGTTTCTTGAAAGTTCTCAACACATTAGGAGAAAGATCTGTTTGAGCAAGAGTGATGCAGTGTGCATTTTTCTGCATTACAAGTGATTGGGAAACATACTCCTTATTTTTCCACATTGTGTAAGAAACAACGTGAGGCTTGCAAGAGTTTGAACAATGCACCCCAAAACGTATTCCAGGAGTGAAAACACACGTTTCTAGAAATACTCTGAAGCAGCAAGCAAAAGCATAGTGGCTGAGTGTTCCATCAATGAGAAACACACGCATTTCACTCTTCTGGAGTCAGTTTTCAGCCAGGAATTCATATGCATTTTGTACTGTGCAGAATGTAGCTACATGCTCGGGGGTTGTGTCATAGAAGCACCTCTCTTGCAGGAGCTTATTGCAGCATTCATTGTTTGGCTAAGTTCTTTAGGGTTGGTTTTGGAAGGTGTTTCATATTTGGTCAAAACCCGCTTCGTACGAAATATTTTCACAGCGCTGTTTCCAAGTGTCCACAAAGATCTGCTGCTTGAAACTGCCTACATGCACATCTCCCATACTGCTGTGTTCGTTTCACTACCTGGATTTTGGCTTCCTCTTCTTGCTTTGAAATGACAAGCCTTCATTCTGCATGCTACACACACCTTGTAGCAGTTTCAGTTAGAAGCATGTTGGTGCTCTCAAAAAGCTGTGTAACCTAGTTAGAGTGTGTCACTCTCTGGCACTGAATACACAACTTAGAGCTCCTTTCACCACAGACACGCAAACACATCTTTTTGGGAAAGTGCTACCTCAAGTCACTTGCAAATGTAAGGCTTTCATAGAGAAAATGAAGTCAATCATGGTTTTGCACTCTGCAAACAGTAGAAATGACCTCTTGTGCATGCCCGTGTGAATTTCACAGCAAAATGCCCTTCTTTTCTTGTTTCTTGAAAGTTCTCAACACATTAGGAGAAAGATCTGTTTGAGCAAGAGTGATGCAGTGTGCATTTTTCTGCATTACAAGTGATTGGGAAACATACTCCTTATTTTTCCACATTGTGTAAGAAACAACGTGAGGCTTGCAAGAGTTTGAACAATGCACCCCAAAACGTATTCCAGGAGTGAAAACACACGTTTCTAGAAAGACTCTGAAGCAGCAAGCAAAAGCATAGTGGCTGAGTGTTCCATCAATGAGAAACACACGCATTTCACTCTTCTGGAGTCAGTTTTCAGCCAGGAATTCATATGCATTTTGTACTGTGCAGAATGTAGCTACATGCTCGGGGGTTGTGTCATAGAAGCACCTCTCCTGCAGGAGCTTATTGCAACATTCATTGTTTGGCTAAGTTCTTTAGGGTTGGTTTTGGAAGGTGTTTCATATTTGGTCATATCCCGCTTCGTACGAAATATTTTCACAGCGCTGTTTCCAAGTGTCCACAAAGATCTGCTGCTTGAAACTGCCTACATGCACATCTCCCATACTGCTGTGCTCGTTTCACTACCTGGATTTTGGTTTCCTCTTCTTGCTTTGAAATGACAAGCCTTCATTCTCCATGCTACACACACCTTGTAGCAGTTTCAGTTAGAAGCATATTGGTGCTCTCAAAAAGCTGTGTAACCTAGTCAGAGTGTGTCACTCTCCAGCACTGAATACACAACTTAGAGCTCCTTTCACCACAGACACGCAAACACATCTTTTTGGGAAAGTGCTACCTCAAGTCACTTGCAAATATAAGGGAGAAAATGAAGTCAATCATGGTTTTGCACTCTGCAAACAGTAGAAATGACCTCTTGTGCATGCCCGTGTGAATTTCACAGCAAACTGCCCTTCTTTTCTTGTTTCTTGAAAGTTCTCAACACATTAGGAGAAAGATCTGTTTGAGCAAGAGTGATGCAGTGTGCATTTTTCTGCATTACAAGTGATTGGGAAACATACTCCTTATTTTTCCACATTGTGTAAGAAACAACGTGAGGCTTGCAAGAGTTTGAACAATGCACCCCAAAACGTATTCCAGGAGTGAAAACACACGTTTCTAGAAAGACTCTGAAGCAGCAAGCAAAAGCATAGTGGCTGAGTGTTCCATCAATGAGAAACACACGCATTTCACTCTTCTGGAGTCAGTTTTCAGCCAGGAATTCATATGCATTTTGTACTGTGCAGAATGTAGCTACATGCTCGGGGGTTGTGTCATAGAAGCACCTCTCCTGCAGGAGTTTATTGCAACATTCATTGTTTGGCTAAGTTCTTTAGGGTTGGTTTTGGAAGGTGTTTCATATTTGGTCATATCCCGCTTCGTACGAAATATTTTCACAGCGCTGTTTCCAAGTGTCCACAAAGATCTGCTGCTTGAAACTGCCTACATGCACATCTCCCATACTGCTGTGCTCGTTTCACTACCTGGATTTTGGTTTCCTCTTCTTGCTTTGAAATGACAAGCCTTCATTCTCCATGCTACACACACCTTGTAGCAGTTTCAGTTAGAAGCATATTGGTGCTCTCAAAAAGCTGTGTAACCTAGTCAGAGTGTGTCACTCTCCAGCACTGAATACACAACTTAGAGCTCCTTTCACCACAGACACGCAAACACATCTTTTTGGGAAAGTGCTACCTCAAGTCACTTGCAAATGTAAGGGAGAAAATGAAGTCAATCATGGTTTTGCACTCTGCAAACAGTAGAAATGACCTCTTGTACATGCCCGTGTGAATTTCACAGCAAAATGCCCCTCTTTTCTTGTTTCTTGAAAGTTCTCAACACATTAGGAGAAAGATCTGTTTGAGCAAGATTGATGCAGTGTGCATTTTTCTGCATTACAAGTGATTGGGAAACATACTCCTTATTTTTCCACATTGTGTAAGAAACAACGTGAGGCTTGCAAGACTTTGAACAATGCACCCCAAAACGTATTCCAGGAGTGAAAACACACGTTTCTAGAAAGACTCTGAAGCAGCAAGCAAAAGCATAGTGGCTGAGTGTTCCATCAATGAGAAACACACGCATTTCACTCTTCTGGAGTCAGTTTTCAGCCAGGAATTCATATGCATTTTGTACTGTGCAGAATGTAGCTACATGCTCGGGGGTTGTGTCATAGAAGCACCTCTCCTGCAGGAGCTTATTGCAACATTCATTGTTTGGCTAAGTTCTTTAGGGTTGGTTTTGGAAGGTGTTTCATATTTGGTCATATCCCGCTTCGTACGAAATATTTTCACAGCGCTGTTTCCAAGTGTCCACAAAGATCTGCTGCTTGAAACTGCCTACATGCACATCTCCCATACTGCTGTGCTCGTTTCACTACCTGGATTTGGTTTCCTCTTCTTGCTTTGAAATGACAAGCCTTCATTCTGCATGCTACACACACCTTGTAGCAGTTTCAGTTTGAAGCATGTTGGTGCTCTCAAAAAGCTGTGTAACCTAGTTAGAGTGTGTCACTCTCTGGCACTGAATACACAACTTAGAGCTCCTTTCACCACAGACACGCAAACACATCTTTTTGGGAAAGTGCTACCTCAAGTCACTTGCAAATGTAAGGCTTTCAAGGAGAAAATGAAGTCAATCATGGTTTTGCACTCTGCAAACAATAGAAATGACCTCTTGTACATGCCCGTGTGAATTTCACAGCAAAATGCCCTTCTTTTCTTGTTTCTTTAAAGTTCTCAACACGTTAGGAGAAAGATCTGTTTGAGCAAGAGTGATGCAGTGTGCATTTTTCTGCATAACAAGTGATTGGGAAACATACTCCTTATTTTTCCACATTGTGTAAGAAACAACGTGAGGCTTGCAAGAGTTTGAACAATGCACCTCAAAACGAATTCCAGGAGTGAAAACACACGTTTCTAGAAAGACTCTGAAGCAGCAAGCAAAAGCATAGTGGCTGAGTGTTCCATCAATGAGAAACACACGCATTTCACTCTTCTGGAGTCAGTTTTCAGCCAGGAATTCATATGCATTTTGTACTGTGCAGAATGTAGCTACATGCTCGGGGGTTGTGTCATAGAAGCACCTCTCCTGCAGGAGCTTATTGCAGCATTCATTGTTTGGCTAAGTTCTTTAGGGTTGGTTTTGGAAGGTGTTTCATATTTGGTCAAAACCCGCTTCGTACGAAATATTTTCACAGCGCTGTTTCCAAGTGTCCACAAAGATCTGCTGCTTGAAACTGCCTACATGCACATCTCCCATACTGCTGTGTTCGTTTCACTACCTGGATTTTGGCTTCCTCTTCTTGCTTTGAAATGACAAGCCTTCATTCTGCATGCTACACACACCTTGTAGCAGTTTCAGTTAGAAGCATGTTGGTGCTCTCAAAAAGCTGTGTAACCTAGTTAGAGTGTGTCACTCTCTGGCACTGAATACACAACTTAGAGCTCCTTTCACCACAGACACGCAAACACATCTTTTTGGGAAAGTGCTACCTCAAGTCACTTGCAAATGTAAGGCTTTCATAGAGAAAATGAAGTCAATCATGGTTTTGCACTCTGCAAACAGTAGAAATGACCTCTTGTGCATGCCCGTGTGAATTTCACAGCAAAATGCCCTTCTTTTCTTGTTTCTTGAAAGTTCTCAACACATTAGGAGAAAGATCTGTTTGAGCAAGAGTGATGCAGTGTGCATTTTTCTGCATTACAAGTGATTGGGAAACATACTCCTTATTTTTCCACATTGTGTAAGAAACAACGTGAGGCTTGCAAGAGTTTGAACAATGCACCCCAAAACGTATTCCAGGAGTGAAAACACACGTTTCTAGAAAGACTCTGAAGCAGCAAGCAAAAGCATAGTGGCTGAGTGTTCCATCAATGAGAAACACACGCATTTCACTCTTCTGGAGTCAGTTTTCAGCCAGGAATTCATATGCATTTTGTACTGTGCAGAATGTAGCTACATGCTCGGGGGTTGTGTCATAGAAGCACCTCTCCTGCAGGAGCTTATTGCAACATTCATTGTTTGGCTAAGTTCTTTAGGGTTGGTTTTGGAAGGTGTTTCATATTTGGTCATATCCCGCTTCGTACGAAATATTTTCACAGCGCTGTTTCCAAGTGTCCACAAAGATCTGCTGCTTGAAACTGCCTACATGCACATCTCCCATACTGCTGTGCTCGTTTCACTACCTGGATTTTGGTTTCCTCTTCTTGCTTTGAAATGACAAGCCTTCATTCTCCATGCTACACACACCTTGTAGCAGTTTCAGTTAGAAGCATATTGGTGCTCTCAAAAAGCTGTGTAACCTAGTCAGAGTGTGTCACTCTCCAGCACTGAATACACAACTTAGAGCTCCTTTCACCACAGACACGCAAACACATCTTTTTGGGAAAGTGCTACCTCAAGTCACTTGCAAATATAAGGGAGAAAATGAAGTCAATCATGGTTTTGCACTCTGCAAACAGTAGAAATGACCTCTTGTGCATGCCCGTGTGAATTTCACAGCAAACTGCCCTTCTTTTCTTGTTTCTTGAAAGTTCTCAACACATTAGGAGAAAGATCTGTTTGAGCAAGAGTGATGCAGTGTGCATTTTTCTGCATTACAAGTGATTGGGAAACATACTCCTTATTTTTCCACATTGTGTAAGAAACAACGTGAGGCTTGCAAGAGTTTGAACAATGCACCCCAAAACGTATTCCAGGAGTGAAAACACACGTTTCTAGAAAGACTCTGAAGCAGCAAGCAAAAGCATAGTGGCTGAGTGTTCCATCAATGAGAAACACACGCATTTCACTCTTCTGGAGTCAGTTTTCAGCCAGGAATTCATATGCATTTTGTACTGTGCAGAATGTAGCTACATGCTCGGGGGTTGTGTCATAGAAGCACCTCTCCTGCAGGAGTTTATTGCAACATTCATTGTTTGGCTAAGTTCTTTAGGGTTGGTTTTGGAAGGTGTTTCATATTTGGTCATATCCCGCTTCGTACGAAATATTTTCACAGCGCTGTTTCCAAGTGTCCACAAAGATCTGCTGCTTGAAACTGCCTACATGCACATCTCCCATACTGCTGTGCTCGTTTCACTACCTGGATTTTGGTTTCCTCTTCTTGCTTTGAAATGACAAGCCTTCATTCTCCATGCTACACACACCTTGTAGCAGTTTCAGTTAGAAGCATATTGGTGCTCTCAAAAAGCTGTGTAACCTAGTCAGAGTGTGTCACTCTCCAGCACTGAATACACAACTTAGAGCTCCTTTCACCACAGACACGCAAACACATCTTTTTGGGAAAGTGCTACCTCAAGTCACTTGCAAATGTAAGGGAGAAAATGAAGTCAATCATGGTTTTGCACTCTGCAAACAGTAGAAATGACCTCTTGTACATGCCCGTGTGAATTTCACAGCAAAATGCCCCTCTTTTCTTGTTTCTTGAAAGTTCTCAACACATTAGGAGAAAGATCTGTTTGAGCAAGATTGATGCAGTGTGCATTTTTCTGCATTACAAGTGATTGGGAAACATACTCCTTATTTTTCCACATTGTGTAAGAAACAACGTGAGGCTTGCAAGACTTTGAACAATGCACCCCAAAACGTATTCCAGGAGTGAAAACACACGTTTCTAGAAAGACTCTGAAGCAGCAAGCAAAAGCATAGTGGCTGAGTGTTCCATCAATGAGAAACACACGCATTTCACTCTTCTGGAGTCAGTTTTCAGCCAGGAATTCATATGCATTTTGTACTGTGCAGAATGTAGCTACATGCTCGGGGGTTGTGTCATAGAAGCACCTCTCCTGCAGGAGCTTATTGCAACATTCATTGTTTGGCTAAGTTCTTTAGGGTTGGTTTTGGAAGGTGTTTCATATTTGGTCATATCCCGCTTCGTACGAAATATTTTCACAGCGCTGTTTCCAAGTGTCCACAAAGATCTGCTGCTTGAAACTGCCTACATGCACATCTCCCATACTGCTGTGCTCGTTTCACTACCTGGATTTGGTTTCCTCTTCTTGCTTTGAAATGACAAGCCTTCATTCTGCATGCTACACACACCTTGTAGCAGTTTCAGTTTGAAGCATGTTGGTGCTCTCAAAAAGCTGTGTAACCTAGTTAGAGTGTGTCACTCTCTGGCACTGAATACACAACTTAGAGCTCCTTTCACCACAGACACGCAAACACATCTTTTTGGGAAAGTGCTACCTCAAGTCACTTGCAAATGTAAGGCTTTCAAGGAGAAAATGAAGTCAATCATGGTTTTGCACTCTGCAAACAATAGAAATGACCTCTTGTACATGCCCGTGTGAATTTCACAGCAAAATGCCCTTCTTTTCTTGTTTCTTTAAAGTTCTCAACACGTTAGGAGAAAGATCTGTTTGAGCAAGAGTGATGCAGTGTGCATTTTTCTGCATAACAAGTGATTGGGAAACATACTCCTTATTTTTCCACATTGTGTAAGAAACAACGTGAGGCTTGCAAGAGTTTGAACAATGCACCTCAAAACGAATTCCAGGAGTGAAAACACACGTTTCTAGAAAGACTCTGAAGCAGCAAGCAAAAGCATAGTGGCTGAGTGTTCCATCAATGAGAAACACACGCATTTCACTCTTCTGGAGTCAGTTTTCAGCCAGGAATTCATATGCATTTTGTACTGTGCAGAATGTAGCTACATGCTCGGGGGTTGTGTCATAGAAGCACCTCTCCTGCAGGAGCTTATTGCAGCATTCATTGTTTGGCTAAGTTCTTTAGGGTTGGTTTTGGAAGGTGTTTCATATTTGGTCAAATCCCGCTTCGTACGAAATATTTTCACAGCGCTGTTTCCAAGTGTCCACAAAGATCTGCTGCTTGAAACTGACTACATGCACATCTCCCATACTGCTGTGCTCGTTTCACTACCTGGATTTTGGTTTCCTCTTCTTGCTTTGAAATGACAAGCCTTCATGCTGTATGCTACACACACCTTGTAGCAGTTTCAGTTTGAAGCATGTTGCCTCTCTCAAAAAGCTGTGTAACCTAGTTAGAGTGTGTCACTCTCCAGCACTGAATACACAACTTAGAGCTCCTTTCACCACAGACACGCAACCACATCTTTTTGGGAAAGTGCTACCTCAAGTCACTTGCAAATGTAAGGCTTTCATAGAGAAAATGAGGTCAATCATGGTTTTGCACTCTGCAAACAGTAGAAATGACCTCCTGTGCATGCCCGTGTGAATTTCACAGCAAAATGCCCTTCTTTTCTTGTTTCTTGAAAGTTCTCAACACATTAGGAGAAAGATCTGTTTGAGCAAGAGTGATGCAGTGTGCATTTTTCTGCATAACAAGTGATTGGGAAACATACTCCTGATTTTTCCACATTGTGTAAGAAACAACGTGAGGCTTGCAAGAGTTTGAACAATGCACCCCAAAACGTATTCCAGGAGTGAAAACACACGTTTCTAGAAAGACTCTGAAGCAGCAAGCAAAAGCATAGTGGCTGAGTGTTCTATCAATGAGAAACACACGCATTTCACTCTTCTGGAGTCAGTTTTCAGCCAGGAATTCATATGCATTTTGTACTGTGCAGAATGTAGCTACATGCTCGGGGGTTGTGTCATAGAAACACCTCTCTTTCAGGAGCTTATTGCAGCATTCATTGTTTGGCTAAGTTCTTTAGGGTTGGTTTTGGAAGGTGTTTCATATTGGGTCAAATCCCGCTTCGTACGAAATATTTTCACAGCGCTGTTTCCAAGTGTCCACAAAGAACTGCTGCTTGAAACTGCCTACATGCACATCTCCCATACTGCTGTGCTCGTTTCACTACCTGGATTTTGGTTTCCTCTTCTTGCTTTGAAATGACAAGCCTTCATTCTGCATGCTACACACACCTTGTAGCAGTTTCAGTTTGAAGCATGTTGGTGCTCTCAAAAAGCTGTGTAACCTAGTTAGAGTGTGTCACTCTCCGGCACTGAATACACAACTTAGAGCTCCTTTCACCACAGACACGCAAACACATCTTTTTGGGAAAGTGCTACCTCAAGTCACTTGCAAATGTAAGGCTTTCATAGAGAAAATGAAGTCAATCATGGTTTTGCACTCTGCAAACAGTAGAAATGACCTCTTGTGCATGCCCGTGTGAATTTCACAGCAAAATGCCCTTCTTTTCTTGTTTCTTGAAAGTTCTCAACACATTAGGAGAAAGATCTGTTTGAGCAAGAGTGATGCAGTGTGCATTTTTCTGCATTACAAGTGATTGGGAAACATACTCCTTATTTTTCCACATTGTGTAAGAAACAACGTGAGGCTTGCAAGAGTTTGAACAATGCACCCCAAAACGTATTCCAGGAGTGAAAACACACGTTTCTAGAAAGACTCTGAAGCAGCAAGCAAAAGCATAGTGGCTGAGTGTTCCATCAATGAGAAACACACGCATTTCACTCTTCTGGAGTCAGTTTTCAGCCAGGAATTCATATGCATTTTGTACTGTGCAGAATGTAGCTACATGCTCGGGGGTTGTGTCATAGAAGCACCTCTCCTGCAGGAGCTTATTGCAACATTCATTGTTTGGCTAAGTTCTTTAGGGTTGGTTTTGGAAGGTGTTTCATATTTGGTCATATCCCGCTTCGTACGAAATATTTTCACAGCGCTGTTTCCAAGTGTCCACAAAGATCTGCTGCTTGAAACTGCCTACATGCACATCTCCCATACTGCTGTGCTCGTTTCACTACCTGGATTTTGGTTTCCTCTTCTTGCTTTGAAATGACAAGCCTTCATTCTGCATGCTACACACACCTTGTAGCAGTTTCAGTTTGAAGCATGTTGGTGCTCTCAAAAAGCTGTGTAACCTAGTTAGAGTGTGTCACTCTCTGGCACTGAATACACAACTTAGAGCTCCTTTCACCACAGACACGCAAACACATCTTTTTGGGAAAGTGCTACCTCAAGTCACTTGCAAATGTAAGGGTTTCAAGGAGAAAATGAAGTCAATCATGGTTTTGCACTCTGCAAACAATAGAAATGACCTCTTGTACATGCCCGTGTGAATTTCACAGCAAAATGCCCTTCTTTTCTTGTTTCTTGAAAGTTCTCAACACGTTAGGATAAAGATCTGTTTGAGCAAGAGTGATGCAGTGTGCATTTTTCTGCATAACAAGTGATTGGGAAACATACTCCTTATTTTTCCACATTGTGTAAGAAACAACGTGAGGCTTGCAAGAGTTTGAACAATGCACCTCAAAACGAATTCCAGGAGTGAAAACACACGTTTCTAGAAAGACTCTGAAGCAGCAAGCAAAAGCATAGTGGCTGAGTGTTCCATCAATGAGAAACACACGCATTTCACTCTTCTGGAGTCAGTTTTCAGCCAGGAATTCATATGCATTTTGTACTGTGCAGAATGTAGCTACATCTCGGGGGTTGTGTCATAGAAGCACCTCTCCTGCAGGAGCTTATTGCAGCATTCATTGTTTGGCTAAGTTCTTTAGGGTTGGTTTTGGACGGTCTTTTATCTTTGGTCAAATCCCGCTTCGTACGAAATATTTTCACAGCGCTGTTTCCAAGTGTCCACAAAGATCTGCTGCTTGAAACTGACTACATGCACATCTCCCATACTGCTGTGCTCGTTTCACTACTTGGATTTTGGTTTCCTCTTCTTGCTTTGAAATGACAAGCCTTCATGCTGTATGCTACACACACCTTGTAGCAGTTTCAGTTTGAAGCATGTTGGCTCTCTCAAAAAGCTGTGTAACCTAGTTAGAGTGTGTCACTCTCCAGCACTGAATACACAACTTAGAGCTCCTTTCACCACAGACACGCAACCACATCTTTTTGGGAAAGTGCTACCTCAAGTCACTTGCAAATGTAAGGCTTTCATAGAGAAAATGAAGTCAATCATGGTTTTGCACTCTGCAAACAGTAGAAATGACCTCTTGTGCATGCCCGTGTGAATTTCACAGCAAAATGCCCTTCTTTTCTTGTTTCTTGAAAGTTCTCAACACATTAGGAGAAAGATCTGTTTGAGCAAGAGTGATGCAGTGTGCATTTTTCTGCATTACAAGTGATTGGGAAACATACTCCTTATTTTTCCACATTGTGTAAGAAACAACGTGAGGCTTGCAAGACTTTGAACAATGCACCCCAAAACGTATTCCAGGAGTGAAAACACACGTTTCTAGAAAGACTCTGAAGCAGCAAGCAAAAGCATAGTGGCTGAGTGTTCCATCAATGAGAAACACACGCATTTCACTCTTCTGGAGTCAGTTTTCAGCCAGGAATTCATATGCATTTTGTACTGTGCAGAATGTAGCTACATGCTCGGGGGTTGTGTCATAGAAGCACCTCTCCTGCAGGAGCTTATTGCAACATTCATTGTTTGGCTAAGTTCTTTAGGGTTGGTTTTGGAAGGTGTTTCATATTTGGTCATATCCCGCTTCGTACGAAATATTTTCACAGCGCTGTTTCCAAGTGTCCACAAAGATCTGCTGCTTGAAACTGCCTACATGCACATCTCCCATACTGCTGTGCTCGTTTCACTACCTGGATTTTGGTTTCCTCTTCTTGCTTTGAAATGACAAGCCTTCATTCTGCATGCTACACACACCTTGTAGCAGTTTCAGTTTGAAGCATGTTGGTGCTCTCAAAAAGCTGTGTAACCTAGTTAGAGTGTGTCACTCTCTGGCACTGAATACACAACTTAGAGCTCCTTTCACCACAGACACGCAAACACATCTTTTTGGGAAAGTGCTACCTCAAGTCACTTGCAAATGTAAGGGTTTCAAGGAGAAAATGAAGTCAATCATGGTTTTGCACTCTGCAAACAATAGAAATGACCTCTTGTACATGCCCGTGTGAATTTCACAGCAAAATGCCCTTCTTTTCTTGTTTCTTGAAAGTTCTCAACACGTTAGGAGAAAGATCTGTTTGAGCAAGAGTGATGCAGTGTGCATTTTTCTGCATAACAAGTGATTGGGAAACATACTCCTTATTTTTCCACATTGTGTAAGAAACAACGTGAGGCTTGCAAGAGTTTGAACAATGCACCTCAAAACGAATTCCAGGAGTGAAAACACACGTTTCTAGAAAGACTCTGAAGCAGCAAGCAAAAGCATAGTGGCTGAGTGTTCCATCAATGAGAAACACACGCATTTCACTCTTCTGGAGTCAGTTTTCAGCCAGGAATTCATATGCATTTTGTACTGTGCAGAATGTAGCTACATGCTCGGGGGTTGTGTCATAGAAGCACCTCTCCTGCAGGAGCTTATTGCAGCATTCATTGTTTGGCTAAGTTCTTTAGGGTTGGTTTTGGACGGTCTTTTATCTTTGGTCAAATCCCGCTTCGTACGAAATATTTTCACAGCGCTGTTTCCAAGTGTCCACAAAGATCTGCTGCTTGAAACTGACTACATGCACATCTCCCATACTGCTGTGCTCGTTTCACTACCTGGATTTTGGTTTCCTCTTCTTGCTTTGAAATGACAAGCCTTCATGCTGTATGCTACACACACCTTGTAGCAGTTTCAGTTTGAAGCATGTTGGCTCTCTCAAAAAGCTGTGTAACCTAGTTAGAGTGTGTCACTCTCCAGCACTGAATACACAACTTAGAGCTCCTTTCACCACAGACACGCAACCACATCTTTTTGGGAAAGTGCTACCTCAAGTCACTTGCAAATGTAAGGGTTTCAAGGAGAAAATGAAGTCAATCATGGTTTTGCACTCTGCAAACAGTAGAAATGACCTCTTGTGCATGCCCGTGTGAATTTCACAGCAAAATGCCCTTCTTTTCTTGTTTCTTGAAAGTTCTCAACACATTAGGAGAAAGATCTGTTTGAGCAAGAGTGATGCAGTGTGCATTTTTCTGCATTACAAGTGATTGGGAAACATACTCCTTATTTTTCCACATTGTGTAAGAAACAACGTGAGGCTTGCAAGACTTTGAACAATGCACCCCAAAACGTATTCCAGGAGTGAAAACACACGTTTCTAGAAAGACTCTGAAGCAGCAAGCAAAAGCATAGTGGCTGAGTGTTCCATCAATGAGAAACACACGCATTTCACTCTTCTGGAGTCAGTTTTCAGCCAGGAATTCATATGCATTTTGTACTGTGCAGAATGTAGCTACATGCTCGGGGGTTGTGTCATAGAAGCACCTCTCCTGCAGGAGCTTATTGCAACATTCATTGTTTGGCTAAGTTCTTTAGGGTTGGTTTTGGAAGGTGTTTCATATTTGGTCATATCCCGCTTCGTACGAAATATTTTCACAGCGCTGTTTCCAAGTGTCCACAAAGATCTGCTGCTTGAAACTGCCTACATGCACATCTCCCATACTGCTGTGCTCGTTTCACTACCTGGATTTTGGTTTCCTCTTCTTGCTTTGAAATGACAAGCCTTCATTCTGCATGCTACACACACCTTGTAGCAGTTTCAGTTTGAAGCATGTTGGTGCTCTCAAAAAGCTGTGTAACCTAGTTAGAGTGTGTCACTCTCTGGCACTGAATACACAACTTAGAGCTCCTTTCACCACAGACACGCAAACACATCTTTTTGGGAAAGTGCTACCTCAAGTCACTTGCAAATGTAAGGGTTTCAAGGAGAAAATGAAGTCAATCATGGTTTTGCACTCTGCAAACAATAGAAATGACCTCTTGTACATGCCCGTGTGAATTTCACAGCAAAATGCCCTTCTTTTCTTGTTTCTTGAAAGTTCTCAACACGTTAGGAGAAAGATCTGTTTGAGCAAGAGTGATGCAGTGTGCATTTTTCTGCATAACAAGTGATTGGGAAACATACTCCTTATTTTTCCACATTGTGTAAGAAACAACGTGAGGCTTGCAAGAGTTTGAACAATGCACCTCAAAACGAATTCCAGGAGTGAAAACACACGTTTCTAGAAAGACTCTGAAGCAGCAAGCAAAAGCATAGTGGCTGAGTGTTCCATCAATGAGAAACACACGCATTTCACTCTTCTGGAGTCAGTTTTCAGCCAGGAATTCATATGCATTTTGTACTGTGCAGAATGTAGCTACATCTCGGGGGTTGTGTCATAGAAGCACCTCTCCTGCAGGAGCTTATTGCAGCATTCATTGTTTGGCTAAGTTCTTTAGGGTTGGTTTTGGACGGTCTTTTATCTTTGGTCAAATCCCGCTTCGTACGAAATATTTTCACAGCGCTGTTTCCAAGTGTCCACAAAGATCTGCTGCTTGAAACTGACTACATGCACATCTCCCATACTGCTGTGCTCGTTTCACTACTTGGATTTTGGTTTCCTCTTCTTGCTTTGAAATGACAAGCCTTCATGCTGTATGCTACACACACCTTGTAGCAGTTTCAGTTTGAAGCATGTTGGCTCTCTCAAAAAGCTGTGTAACCTAGTTAGAGTGTGTCACTCTCCAGCACTGAATACACAACTTAGAGCTCCTTTCACCACAGACACGCAACCACATCTTTTTGGGAAAGTGCTACCTCAAGTCACTTGCAAATGTAAGGCTTTCATAGAGAAAATGAAGTCAATCATGGTTTTGCACTCTGCAAACAGTAGAAATGACCTCTTGTGCATGCCCGTGTGAATTTCACAGCAAAATGCCCTTCTTTTCTTGTTTCTTGAAAGTTCTCAACACATTAGGAGAAAGATCTGTTTGAGCAAGAGTGATGCAGTGTGCATTTTTCTGCATTACAAGTGATTGGGAAACATACTCCTTATTTTTCCACATTGTGTAAGAAACAACGTGAGGCTTGCAAGACTTTGAACAATGCACCCCAAAACGTATTCCAGGAGTGAAAACACACGTTTCTAGAAAGACTCTGAAGCAGCAAGCAAAAGCATAGTGGCTGAGTGTTCCATCAATGAGAAACACACGCATTTCACTCTTCTGGAGTCAGTTTTCAGCCAGGAATTCATATGCATTTTGTACTGTGCAGAATGTAGCTACATGCTCGGGGGTTGTGTCATAGAAGCACCTCTCCTGCAGGAGCTTATTGCAACATTCATTGTTTGGCTAAGTTCTTTAGGGTTGGTTTTGGAAGGTGTTTCATATTTGGTCATATCCCGCTTCGTACGAAATATTTTCACAGCGCTGTTTCCAAGTGTCCACAAAGATCTGCTGCTTGAAACTGCCTACATGCACATCTCCCATACTGCTGTGCTCGTTTCACTACCTGGATTTTGGTTTCCTCTTCTTGCTTTGAAATGACAAGCCTTCATTCTGCATGCTACACACACCTTGTAGCAGTTTCAGTTTGAAGCATGTTGGTGCTCTCAAAAAGCTGTGTAACCTAGTTAGAGTGTGTCACTCTCTGGCACTGAATACACAACTTAGAGCTCCTTTCACCACAGACACGCAAACACATCTTTTTGGGAAAGTGCTACCTCAAGTCACTTGCAAATGTAAGGGTTTCAAGGAGAAAATGAAGTCAATCATGGTTTTGCACTCTGCAAACAATAGAAATGACCTCTTGTACATGCCCGTGTGAATTTCACAGCAAAATGCCCTTCTTTTCTTGTTTCTTGAAAGTTCTCAACACGTTAGGAGAAAGATCTGTTTGAGCAAGAGTGATGCAGTGTGCATTTTTCTGCATAACAAGTGATTGGGAAACATACTCCTTATTTTTCCACATTGTGTAAGAAACAACGTGAGGCTTGCAAGAGTTTGAACAATGCACCTCAAAACGAATTCCAGGAGTGAAAACACACGTTTCTAGAAAGACTCTGAAGCAGCAAGCAAAAGCATAGTGGCTGAGTGTTGTTTCAATGAGAAACACACGCATTTCACTCTTCTGGAGTCAGTTTTCAGCCAGGAATTCATATGCATTTTGTACTGTGCAGAATGTAGCTACATGCTCGGGGGTTGTGTCATAGAAGCACCTCTCCTGCAGGAGCTTATTGCAACATTCATTGTTTGGCTAAGTTCTTTAGGGTTGGTTTTGGAAGGTGTTTCATATTTGGTCATATCCCGCTTCGTACGAAATATTTTCACAGCGCTGTTTCCAAGTGTCCACAAAGATCTGCTGCTTGAAACTGCCTACATGCACATCTCCCATACTGCTGTGCTCGTTTCACTACCTGGATTTTGGTTTCCTCTTCTTGCTTTGAAATGACAAGCCTTCATTCTCCATGCTACACACACCTTGTAGCAGTTTCAGTTAGAAGCATATTGGTGCTCTCAAAAAGCTGTGTAACCTAGTCAGAGTGTGTCACTCTCCAGCACTGAATACACAACTTAGAGCTCCTTTCACCACAGACACGCAAACACATCTTTTTGGGAAAGTGCTACCTCAAGTCACTTGCAAATGTAAGGGAGAAAATGAAGTCAATCATGGTTTTGCACTCTGCAAACAGTAGAAATGACCTCTTGTACATGCCCGTGTGAATTTCACAGCAAAATGCCCCTCTTTTCTTGTTTCTTGAAAGTTCTCAACACATTAGGAGAAAGATCTGTTTGAGCAAGATTGATGCAGTGTGCATTTTTCTGCATTACAAGTGATTGGGAAACATACTCCTTATTTTTCCACATTGTGTAAGAAACAACGTGAGGCTTGCAAGAGTTTGAACAATGCACCCCAAAACGTATTCCAGGAGTGAATACACACGTTTCTAGAAAGACTCTGAAGCAGCAAGCAAAAGCATAGTGGCTGAGTGTTCTTTCAATGAGAAACACACGCATTTCACTCTTCTGGAGTCAGTTTTCAGCCAGGAATTCATATGCATTTTGTACTGTGCAGAATGTAGCTACATGCTCGGGGGTTGTGTCATAGAAGCACCTCTCCTGCAGGAGCTTATTGCAACATTCATTGTTTGGCTAAGTTCTTTAGGGTTGGTTTTGGACGGTCTTTTATCTTTGGTCAAATCCCGCTTCGTACGAAATATTTTCACAGCGCTGTTTCCAAGTGTCCACAAAGATCTGCTGCTTGAAACTGACTACATGCACATCTCCCATACTGCTGTGCTCGTTTCACTACCTGGATTTTGGTTTCCTCTTCTTGCTTTGAAATGACAAGCCTTCATTCTGCATGCTACACACACCTTGTAGCAGTTTCAGTTTGAAGCATGTTGGTGCTCTCAAAAAGCTGTGTAACCTAGTTAGAGTGTGTCACTATCCGGCACTGAATACACAACTTAGAGCTCCTTTCACCACAGACACGCAAACACATCTTTTTGGGAAAGTGCTACCTCAAGTCACTTGCAAATGTAAGGCTTTCATAGAGAAAATGAAGTCAATCATGGTTTTGCACTCTGCAAACAGTAGAAATGACCTCTTGTGCATGCCCGTGTGAATTTCACAGCAAAATGCCCTTCTTTTCTTGTTTCTTGAAAGTTCTCAACACATTAGGAGAAAGATCTGTTTGAGCAAGAGTGATGCAGTGTGCATTTTTCTGCATTACAAGTGATTGGGAAACATACTCCTTATTTTTCCACATTGTGTAAGAAACAACGTGAGGCTTGCAAGAGTTTGAACAATGCACCCCAAAACGTATTCCAGGAGTGAAAACACACGTTTCTAGAAAGACTCTGAAGCAGCAAGCAAAAGCATAGTGGCTGAGTGTTCCATCAATGAGAAACACACGAATTTCACTCTTCTGGAGTCAGTTTTCAGCCAGGAATTCATATGCATTTTGTACTGTGCAGAATGTAGCTACATGCTCGGGGGTTGTGTCATAGAAGCACCTCTCCTGCAGGAGCTTATTGCAACATTCATTGTTTGGCTAAGTTCTTTAGGGTTGGTTTTGGAAGGTGTTTCATATTTGGTCATATCCCGCTTCGTACGAAATATTTTCACAGCGCTGTTTCCAAGTGTCCACAAAGATCTGCTGCTTGAAACTGCCTACATGCACATCTCCCATACTGCTGTGCTCGTTTCACTACCTGGATTTTGGTTTCCTCTTCTTGCTTTGAAATGACAAGCCTTCATTCTGCATGCTACACACACCTTGTAGCAGTTTCAGTTTGAAGCATGTTGGTGCTCTCAAAAAGCTGTGTAACCTAGTCAGAGTGTGTCACTCTCCAGCACTGAATACACAACTTAGAGCTCCTTTCACCACAGACACGCAAACACATCTTTTTGGGAAAGTGCTACCTCAAGTCACTTGCAAATATAAGGGAGAAAATGAAGTCAATCATGGTTTTGCACTCTGCAAACAGTAGAAATGACCTCTTGTGCATGCCCGTGTGAATTTCACAGCAAAATGCCCTTCTTTTCTTGTTTCTTGAAAGTTCTCAACACATTAGGAGAAAGATCTGTTTGAGCAAGAGTGATGCAGTGTGCATTTTTCTGCATTACAAGTGATTGGGAAACATACTCCTTATTTTTCCACATTGTGTAAGAAACAACGTGAGGCTTGCAAGACTTTGAACAATGCACCCCAAAACGTATTCCAGGAGTGAAAACACACGTTTCTAGAAAGACTGTGAAGCAGCAAGCAAAAGCATAGTGGCTGAGTGTTCCATCAATGAGAAACACACGCATTTCACTCTTCTGGAGTCAGTTTTCAGCCAGGAATTCATATGCATTTTGTACTGTGCAGAATGTAGCTACATGCTCGGGGGTTGTGTCATAGAAGCACCTCTCCTGCAGGAGCTTATTGCAACATTCATTGTTTGGCTAAGTTCTTTAGGGTTGGTTTTGGAAGGTGTTTCATATTTGGTCATATCCCGCTTCGTACGAAATATTTTCACAGCGCTGTTTCCAAGTGTCCACAAAGATCTGCTGCTTGAAACTGCCTACATGCACATCTCCCATACTGCTGTGCTCGTTTCACTACCTGGATTTTGGTTTCCTCTTCTTGCTTTGAAATGACAAGCCTTCATTCTGCATGCTACACACACCTTGTAGCAGTTTCAGTTTGAAGCATGTTGGTGCTCTCAAAAAGCTGTGTAACCTAGTTAGAGTGTGTCACTCTCTGGCAGTGAATACACAACTTAGAGCTCCCTTCACCACAGACACGCAAACACATCTTTTTGGGAAAGTGCTACCTCAAGTCACTTGCAAATGTAAGGGTTTCAAGGAGAAAATGAAGTCAATCATGGTTGTGCACTCTGCAAACAATAGAAATGACCTCTTGTACATGCCCGTGTGAATTTCACAGCAAAATGCCCTTCTTTTCTTGTTTCTTGAAAGTTCTCAACACGTTAGGAGAAAGATCTGTTTGAGCAAGAGTGATGCAGTGTGCATTTTTCTGCATAACAAGTGATTGGGAAACATACTCCTTATTTTTCCACATTGTGTAAGAAACAACGTGAGGCTTGCAAGAGTTTGAACAATGCACCTCAAAACGAATTCCAGGAGTGAAAACACACGTTTCTAGAAAGACTCTGAAGCAGCAAGCAAAAGCATAGTGGCTGAGTGTTCCATCAATGAGAAACACACGCATTTCACTCTTCTGGAGTCAGTTTTCAGCCAGGAATTCATATGCATTTTGTACTGTGCAGAATGTAGCTACATGCTCGGGGGTTGTGTCATAGAAGCACCTCTCCTGCAGGAGCTTATTGCAGCATTCATTGTTTGGCTAAGTTCTTTAGGGTTGGTTTTGGACGGTCTTTTATCTTTGGTCAAATCCCGCTTCGTACGAAATATTTTCACAGCGCTGTTTCCAAGTGTCCACAAAGATCTGCTGCTTGAAACTGACTACATGCACATCTCCCATACTGCTGTGCTCGTTTCACTACTTGGATTTTGGTTTCCTCTTCTTGCTTTGAAATGACAAGCCTTCATGCTGTATGCTACACACACCTTGTAGCAGTTTCAGTTTGAAGCATGTTGGCTCTCTCAAAAAGCTGTGTAACCTAGTTAGAGTGTGTCACTCTCCAGCACTGAATACACAACTTAGAGCTCCTTTCACCACAGACACGCAACCACATCTTTTTGGGAAAGTGCTACCTCAAGTCACTTGCAAATGTAAGGCTTTCATAGAGAAAATGAAGTCAATCATGGTTTTGCACTCTGCAAACAGTAGAAATGACCTCTTGTGCATGCCCGTGTGAATTTCACAGCAAAATGCCCTTCTTTTCTTGTTTCTTGAAAGTTCTCAACACATTAGGAGAAAGATCTGTTTGAGCAAGAGTGATGCAGTGTGCATTTTTCTGCATTACAAGTGATTGGGAAACATACTCCTTATTTTTCCACATTGTGTAAGAAACAACGTGAGGCTTGCAAGACTTTGAACAATGCACCCCAAAACGTATTCCAGGAGTGAAAACACACGTTTCTAGAAAGACTCTGAAGCAGCAAGCAAAAGCATAGTGGCTGAGTGTTCCATCAATGAGAAACACACGCATTTCACTCTTCTGGAGTCAGTTTTCAGCCAGGAATTCATATGCATTTTGTACTGTGCAGAATGTAGCTACATGCTCGGGGGTTGTGTCATAGAAGCACCTCTCCTGCAGGAGCTTATTGCAACATTCATTGTTTGGCTAAGTTCTTTAGGGTTGGTTTTGGAAGGTGTTTCATATTTGGTCATATCCCGCTTCGTACGAAATATTTTCACAGCGCTGTTTCCAAGTGTCCACAAAGATCTGCTGCTTGAAACTGCCTACATGCACATCTCCCATACTGCTGTGCTCGTTTCACTACCTGGATTTTGGTTTCCTCTTCTTGCTTTGAAATGACAAGCCTTCATTCTGCATGCTACACACACCTTGTAGCAGTTTCAGTTTGAAGCATGTTGGTGCTCTCAAAAAGCTGTGTAACCTAGTTAGAGTGTGTCACTCTCAGGCACTGAATACACAACTTAGAGCTCCTTTCACCACAGACACGCAAACACATCTTTTTGGGAAAGTGCTACCTCAAGTCACTTGCAAATGTAAGGGTTTCAAGGAGAAAATGAAGTCAATCATGGTTTTGCACTCTGCAAACAATAGAAATGACCTCTTGTACATGCCTGTGTGAATTTCACAGCAAAATGCCCTTCTTTTCTTGTTTCTTGAAAGTTCTCAACACGTTAGGAGAAAGATCTGTTTGAGCAAGAGTGATGCAGTGTGCATTTTTCTGCATAACAAGTGATTGGGAAACATACTCCTTATTTTTCCACATTGTGTAAGAAACAACGTGAGGCTTGCAAGAGTTTGAACAATGCACCTCAAAACGAATTCCAGGAGTGAAAACACACGTTTCTAGAAAGACTCTGAAGCAGCAAGCAAAAGCATAGTGGCTGAGTGTTCCATCAATGAGAAACACACGCATTTCACTCTTCTGGAGTCAGTTTTCAGCCAGGAATTCATATGCATTTTGTACTGTGCAGAATGTAGCTACATGCTCGGGGGTTGTGTCATAGAAGCACCTCTCCTGCAGGAGCTTATTGCAGCATTCATTGTTTGGCTAAGTTCTTTAGGGTTGGTTTTGGACGGTCTTTTATCTTTGGTCAAATCCCGCTTCGTACGAAATATTTTCACAGCGCTGTTTCCAAGTGTCCACAAAGATCTGCTGCTTGAAACTGATTACATGCACATCTCCCATACTGCTGTGCTCGTTTCACTACCTGGATTTTGGTTTCCTCTTCTTGCTTTGAAATGACAAGCCTTCATGCTGTATGCTACACACACCTTGTAGCAGTTTCAGTTTGAAGCATGTTGGCTCTCTCAAAAAGCTGTGTAACCTAGTTAGAGTGTGTCACTCTCCAGCACTGAATACACAACTTAGAGCTCCTTTCACCACAGACACGCAACCACATCTTTTTGGGAAAGTGCTACCTCAAGTCACTTGCAAATGTAAGGCTTTCATAGAGAAAATGAAGTCAATCATGGTTTTGCACTCTGCAAACAGTAGAAATGACCTCTTGTGCATGCCCGTGTGAATTTCACAGCAAAATGCCCTTCTTTTCTTGTTTCTTGAAAGTTCTCAACACATTAGGAGAAAGATCTGTTTGAGCAAGAGTGATGCAGTGTGCATTTTTCTGCATAACAAGTGATTGGGAAACATACTCCTGATTTTTCCACATTGTGTAAGAAACAACGTGAGGCTTGCAAGAGTTTGAACAATGCACCCCAAAACGTATTCCAGGAGTGAAAACACACGTTTCTAGAAAGACTCTGAAGCAGCAAGCAAAAGCATAGTGGCTGAGTGTTGTTTCAATGAGAAACACACGCATTTCACTCTTCTGGAGTCAGTTTTCAGCCAGGAATTCATATGCATTTTGTACTGTGCAGAATGTAGCTACATGCTCGGCGGTTGTGTCATAGAAGCACCTCTCTTGCAGGAGCTTATTGCAGCATTCATTGTTTGGCTAAGTTCTTTAGGGTTGGTTTTGGAAGGTGTTTCATATTTGGTCAAATCCCGTTTCGTACGAAATATTTTCACAGCGCTGTTTCCAAGTGTCCACAAAGATCTGCTGCTTGAAACTGCCTACATGCACATCTCCCATACTGCTGTGCTCGTTTCACTACCTGGATTTTGGTTTCCTCTTCTTGCTTTGAAATGACAAGCCTTCATTCTGCATGCTACACACACCTTGTAGCAGTTTCAGTTTGAAGCATGTTGGTGCTCTCAAAAAGCTGTGTAACCTAGTTAGAGTGTGTCACTCTCCGGCACTGAATACACAACTTAGAGCTCCTTTCACCACAGACACGCAAACACATCTTTTTGGGAAAGTGCTACCTCAAGTCACTTGCAAATGCAAGGCTTTCATAGAGAAAATGAAGTCAATCATGGTTTTGCACTCTGCAAACAGTAGAAATGACCTCTTGTGCATGCCCGTGTGAATTTCACAGCAAAATGCCCTTCTTTTCTTGTTTCTTGAAAGTTCTCAACACATTAGGAGAAAGATCTGTTTGAGCAAGAGTGATGCAGTGTGCATTTTTCTGCATAACAAGTGATTGGGAAACATACTCCTTATTTTTCCACATTGTGTAAGAAACAACGTGAGGCTTGCAAGAGTTTGAACAATGCACCCCAAAACGTATTCCAGGTGTGAAAACACACGTTACTAGAAAGACTCTGAAGCAGCAAGCAAAAGCATAGTGGCTGAGTGTTCTGTCAATGAGAAACACACGCATTTCACTCTTCTGGAGTCAGTTTTCAGCCAGGAATTCATATGCATTTTGTACTGTGCAGAATGTAGCTACATTCTCGGGGGTTGTGTCATAGAAGCTCCTCTCCTGCAGGAGCTTATTGCAACATTCATTATTTGGCTAAGTTCATTAGGGTTGGTTTTGGAAGGTGTTTCATCTTTGGTGAAATCCCGCTTCGTACGAAATATTTTCACAGCGCTGTTTCCAAGTGTCCACAAAGATCTGCTGCTTGAAACTGCCTACATGCACATCTCCCATACTGCTGTGCTCGTTTCACTACCTGGATTTTGGTTTCCTCTTCTTTCTTTGAAATGACAAGCCTTCATTCTGCATGCTACACACACCTTGTAGCAGTTTCAGTTTGAAGCATGTTGGTGCTCTCAAAAAGCTGTGTAACCTAGTTAGAGTGTGTCACTCTCCGGCACTGAATACACAACTTAGAGCTCCTTTCACCACAGACTCGCAAACACATCTTTTTGGGAAAGTGCTACCTCAAGTCACTTGCAAATGTAAGGCTTTCATAGAGAAAATGAAGTCAATCATGGTTTTGCACTCTGCAAACAGTAGAAATGACCTCTTGTGCATGCCCGTGTGAATTTCACAGCAAAATGCCCTTCTTTTCTTGTTTTTTGAAAGTTCTCAACACATTAGGAGAAAGATCTGTTTGAGCAAGAGTGATGCAGTGTGCATTTTTCTGCATTACAAGTGATTGGGAAACATACTCCTTATTTTTCCACATTGTGTAAGAAACCACGTGAGGCTTGCAAGACTTTGAACAATGCACCCCAAAACGTATTCCAGGAGTGAAAACACACGTTTCTAGAAAGACTCTGAAGCAGCAAGCAAAAGCATAGTGGCTGAGTGTTCTTTCAATGAGAAACACACGCATTTCACTCTTCTGGAGTCAGTTTTCAGCCAGGAATTCATATGCATTTTGTACTGTGCAGATTGTAGCTACATGCTCGGGGGTTGTGTCATAGAAGCACCTCTCCTGCAGGAGCTTATTGCAACATTCATTGTTTGGCTAAGTTCTTTAGGGTTGGTTTTGGAAGGTGTTTCATATTTGGTCAAATCCCGCTTCGTACGAAATATTTTTACAGCGCTGTTTCCAAGTGTCCACAAAGATCTGCTGCTTGAAACTGCCTACATGCACATCTCCCATACTGCTGTGCTCGTTTCACTACCTGGATTTTGGTTTCCTCTTCTTGCTTTGAAATGACAAGCCTTCATTCTCCATGCTACACACACCTTGTAGCAGTTTCAGTTTGAAGCAGGTTGGTGCTCTCAAAAAGCTGTGTAACCTAGTTAGAGTGTGTCACTCTCCAGCACTGAATACACAACTTAGAGCTCTTTCACCACAGACACGCAACCACATCTTTTTGGGAAAGTGCTACCTCAAGTCACTTGCAAATGTAAGGGTTTCAAGGAGAAAATGAAGTCAATCATGGTTTTGCACTCTGCAAAGAATAGAAATGACCTCTTGTACATGCCCGGGTGAATTTCACAGCAAAATGCCCTTCTTTTCTTGTTTCTTGAAAGTTCTCCACACGTTAGGAGAAAGATCTGTTTGAGCAAGAGTGATGCAGTGTGCATTTTTCTGCATTACAAGTGATTGGGAAACATAATCCTTATTTTTCCACATTGTGTAAGAAACAACGTGAGGCTCGCAAGAGTTTGAACAATGCACCCCAAAACGTATTCCAGGAGTGAAAACACATGTTTCTAGAAAGACTCTGAAGCAGCAAGCAAAAGCATAGTGGCTGAGTGTTCTTTCAATGAGAAACACACGCATTTCACTCTTCTGGAGTCAGTTTTCAGGCAGGAATTCATATGCATTTTGTACTGTGCAGAATGTAGCTACATGCTCGGGGGTTGTGTCATAGAAGCACCTCTCCTGCAGGAGCTTATTGCAACATTCATTGTTTGGCTAAGTTCTTTAGGGTTGGTTTTGGAAGGTGTTTCATATTTGGTCATATCCCGCTTCGTACGAAATATTTTCACAGCGCTGTTTCCAAGTGTCCACAAAGATCTGCTGCTTGAAACTGCCTACATGCACATCTCCCATACTGCTGTGCTCGTTTCACTACCTGGATTTTGGTTTCCTCTTCTTGCTTTGAAATGACAAGCCTTCATTCTGCATGCTACACACACCTTGTAGCAGTTTCAGTTTGAAGCATGTTGGTGCTCTCAAAAAGCTGTGTAACCTAGTTAGAGTGTGTCACTCTCTGGCAGTGAATACACAACTTAGAGCTCCCTTCACCACAGACACGCAAACACATCTTTTTGGGAAAGTGCTACCTCAAGTCACTTGCAAATGTAAGGGTTTCAAGGAGAAAATGAAGTCAATCATGGTTTTGCACTCTGCAAACAATAGAAATGACCTCTTGTACATGCCCGTGTGAATTTCACAGCAAAATGCCCTTCTTTTCTTGTTTCTTGAAAGTTCTCAACACGTTAGGAGAAAGATCTGTTTGAGCAAGAGTGATGCAGTGTGCATTTTTCTGCATAACAAGTGATTGGGAAACATACTCCTTATTTTTCCACATTGTGTAAGAAACAACGTGAGGCTTGCAAGAGTTTGAACAATGCACCTCAAAACGAATTTCAGGAGTGAAAACACACGTTTCTAGAAAGACTCTGAAGCAGCAAGCAAAAGCATAGTGGCTGAGTGTTCCATCAATGAGAAACACACGCATTTCACTCTTCTGGAGTCAGTTTTCAGCCAGGAATTCATATGCATTTTGTACTGTGCAGAATGTAGCTACATGCTCGGGGGTTGTGTCATAGAAGCACCTCTCCTGCAGGAGCTTATTGCAGCATTCATTGTTTGGCTAAGTTCTTTAGGGTTGGTTTTGGACGGTCTTTTATCTTTGGTCAAATCCCGCTTCGTACGAAATATTTTCACAGCGCTGTTTCCAAGTGTCCACAAAGATCTGCTGCTTGAAACTGACTACATGCACATCTCCCATACTGCTGTGCTCGTTTCACTACTTGGATTTTGGTTTCCTCTTCTTGCTTTGAAATGACAAGCCTTCATGCTGTATGCTACACACACCTTGTAGCAGTTTCAGTTTGAAGCATGTTGGCTCTCTCAAAAAGCTGTGTAACCTAGTTAGAGTGTGTCACTCTCCAGCACTGAATACACAACTTAGAGCTCCTTTCACCACAGACACGCAACCACATCTTTTTGGGAAAGTGCTACCTCAAGTCACTTGCAAATGTAAGGGTTTCATAGAGAAAATGAAGTCAATCATGGTTTTGCACTCTGCAAACAGTAGAAATGACCTCTTGTGCATGCCCGTGTGAATTTCACAGCAAAATGCCCTTCTTTTCTTGTTTCTTGAAAGTTCTCAACACATTAGGAGAAAGATCTGTTTGAGCAAGAGTGATGCAGTGTGCATTTTTCTGCATTACAAGTGATTGGGAAACATACTCCTTATTTTTCCACATTGTGTAAGAAACAACGTGAGGCTTGCAAGACTTTGAACAATGCACCCCAAAACGTATTCCAGGAGTGAAAACACACGTTTCTAGAAAGACTCTGAAGCAGCAAGCAAAAGCATAGTGGCTGAGTGTTCCATCAATGAGAAACACACGCATTTCACTCTTCTGGAGTCAGTTTTCAGCCAGGAATTCATATGCATTTTGTACTGTGCAGAATGTAGCTACATGCTCGGGGGTTGTGTCATAGAAGCACCTCTCCTGCAGGAGCTTATTGCAACATTCATTGTTTGGCTAAGTTCTTTAGGGTTGGTTTTGGAAGGTGTTTCATATTTGGTCATATCCCGCTTCGTACGAAATATTTTCACAGCGCTGTTTCCAAGTGTCCACAAAGATCTGCTGCTTGAAACTGCCTACATGCACATCTCCCATACTGCTGTGCTCGTTTCACTACCTGGATTTTGGTTTCCTCTTCTTGCTTTGAAATGACAAGCCTTCATTCTGCATGCTACACACACCTTGTAGCAGTTTCAGTTTGAAGCATGTTGGTGCTCTCAAAAAGCTGTGTAACCTAGTTAGAGTGTGTCACTCTCTGGCACTGAATACACAACTTAGAGCTCCTTTCACCACAGACACGCAAACACATCTTTTTGGGAAAGTGCTACCTCAAGTCACTTGCAAATGTAAGGGTTTCAAGGAGAAAATGAAGTCAATCATGGTTTTGCACTCTGCAAACAATAGAAATGACCTCTTGTACATGCCTGTGTGAATTTCACAGCAAAATGCCCTTCTTTTCTTGTTTCTTGAAAGTTCTCAACACGTTAGGAGAAAGATCTGTTTGAGCAAGAGTGATGCAGTGTGCATTTTTCTGCATAACAAGTGATTGGGAAACATACTCCTTATTTTTCCACATTGTGTAAGAAACAACGTGAGGCTTGCAAGAGTTTGAACAATGCACCTCAAAACGAATTCCAGGAATGAAAACACACGTTTCTAGAAAGACTCTGAAGCAGCAAGCAAAAGCATAGTGGCTGAGTGTTCCATCAATGAGAAACACACGCATTTCACTCTTCTGGAGTCAGTTTTCAGCCAGGAATTCATATGCATTTTGTACTGTGCAGAATGTAGCTACATGCTCGGGGGTTGTGTCATAGAAGCACCTCTCCTGCAGGAGCTTATTGCAGCATTCATTGTTTGGCTAAGTTCTTTAGGGTTGGTTTTGGACGGTCTTTTATCTTTGGTCAAATCCCGCTTCGTACGAAATATTTTCACAGCGCTGTTTCCAAGTGTCCACAAAGATCTGCTGCTTGAAACTGACTACATGCACATCTCCCATACTGCTGTGCTCGTTTCACTACCTGGATTTTGGTTTCCTCTTCTTGCTTTGAAATGACAAGCCTTCATGCTGTATGCTACACACACCTTGTAGCAGTTTCAGTTTGAAGCATGTTGGCTCTCTCAAAAAGCTGTGTAACCTAGTTAGAGTGTGTCACTCTCCAGCACTGAATACACAACTTAGAGCTCCTTTCACCACAGACACGCAACCACATCTTTTTGGGAAAGTGCTACCTCAAGTCACTTGCAAATGTAAGGCTTTCATAGAGAAAATGAAGTCAATCATGGTTTTGCACTCTGCAAACAGTAGAAATGACCTCTTGTGCATGCCCGTGTGAATTTCACAGCAAAATGCCCTTCTTTTCTTGTTTCTTGAAAGTTCTCAACACATTAGGAGAAAGATCTGTTTGAGCAAGAGTGATGCAGTGTGCATTTTTCTGCATAACAAGTGATTGGGAAACATACTCCTGATTTTTCCACATTGTGTAAGAAACAACGTGAGGCTTGCAAGAGTTTGAACAATGCACCCCAAAACGTATTCCAGGAGTGAAAACACACGTTTCTAGAAAGACTCTGAAGCAGCAAGCAAAAGCATAGTGGCTGAGTGTTCCATCAATGAGAAACACACGCATTTCACTCTTCTGGAGTCAGTTTTCAGCCAGGAATTCATATGCATTTTGTACTGTGCAGAATGTAGCTACATGCTCGGCGGTTGTGTCATAGAAGCACCTCTCTTGCAGGAGCTTATTGCAGCATTCATTGTTTGGCTAAGTTCTTTAGGGTTGGTTTTGGAAGGTGTTTCATATTTGGTCAAATCCCTTTTCGTACGAAATATTTTCACAGCGCTGTTTCCAAGTGTCCACAAAGATCTGCTGCTTGAAACTGCCTACATGCACATCTCCCATACTGCTGTGCTCGTTTCACTACCTGGATTTTGGTTTCCTCTTCTTGCTTTGAAATGACAAGCCTTCATTCTGCATGCTACACACACCTTGTAGCAGTTTCAGTTTGAAGCATGTTGGTGCTCTCAAAAAGCTGTGTAACCTAGTTAGAGTGTGTCACTCTCCGGCACTGAATACACAACTTAGAGCTCCTTTCACCACAGACACGCAAACACATCTTTTTGGGAAAGTGCTACCTCAAGTCACTTGCAAATGCAAGGCTTTCATAGAGAAAATGTAGTCAATCATGGTTTTGCACTCTGCAAACAGTAGAAATGACCTCTTGTGCATGCCCGTGTGAATTTCACAGCAAAATGCCCTTCTTTTCTTGTTTCTTGAAAGTTCTCAACACATTAGGAGAAAGATCTGTTTGAGCAAGAGTGATGCAGTGTGCATTTTTCTGCATAACAAGTGATTGGGAAACATACTCCTTATTTTTCCACATTGTGTAAGAAACAACGTGAGGCTTGCAAGAGTTTGAACAATGCACCCCAAAACGTATTCCAGGTGTGAAAACACACGTTACTAGAAAGACTCTGAAGCAGCAAGCAAAAGCATAGTGGCTGAGTGTTCTTTCAATGAGAAACACACGCATTTCACTCTTCTGGAGTCAGTTTTCAGCCAGGAATTCATATGCATTTTGTACTGTGCAGAATGTAGCTACATTCTCGGGGGTTGTGTCATAGAAGCTCCTCTCCTGCAGGACCTTATTGCAACATTCATTATTTGGCTAAGTTCATTAGGGTTGGTTTTGGAAGGTGTTTCATCTTTGGTGAAATCCCGCTTCGTACGAAATATTTTCACAGCGCTGTTTCCAAGTGTCCACAAAGATCTGCTGCTTGAAACTGCCTACATGCACATCTCCCATACTGCTGTGCTCGTTTCACTACCTGGATTTTGGTTTCCTCTTCTTGCTTTGAAATGACAAGCCTTCATTCTGCATGCTACACACACCTTGTAGCAGTTTCAGTTTGAAGCATGTTGGTGCTCTCAAAAAGCTGTGTAACCTAGTTAGAGTGTGTCACTCTCCGGCACTGAATACACAACTTAGAGCTCCTTTCACCACAGACACGCAAACACATCTTTTTGGGAAAGTGCTACCTCAAGTCACTTGCAAATGTAAGGCTTTAATAGAGAAAATGAAGTCAATCATGGTTTTGTACTCTGCAAACAGTAGAAATGACCTCTTGTGCATGCCCGTGTGAATTTCACAGCAAACTGCCCTTCTTTTCTTGTTTCTTGAAAGTTCTCAACACATTAGGAGAAAGATCTGTTTGAGCAAGAGTGATGCAGTGTGCATTTTTCTGCATTACAAGTGATTGGGAAACATACTCCTTATTTTTCCACATTGTGTAAGAAACAACGTGAGGCTTGCAAGAGTTTGAACAATGCACCCCAAAACGTATTCCAGGAGTGAAAACACACGTTTCTAGAAAGACTCTGAAGCAGCAAGCAAAAGCATAGTGGCTGAGTGTTCCATCAATGAGAAACACACGCATTTCACTCTTCTGGAGTCAGTTTTCAGCCAGGAATTCATATGCATTTTGTACTGTGCAGAATGTAGCTACATGCTCGGGGGTTGTGTCATAGAAGCACCTCTCCTGCAGGAGCTTATTGCAACATTCATTGTTTGGCTAACTTCTTTAGGGTTGGTTTTGGAAGGTGTTTCATATTTGGTCATATCCCGCTTCGTACGAAATATTTTCACAGCGCTGTTTCCAAGTGTCCACAAAGATCTGCTGCTTGAAACTGCCTACATGCACATCTCCCATACTGCTGTGCTCGTTTCACTACCTGGATTTTGGTTTCCTCTTCTTGCTTTGAAATGACAAGCCTTCATTCTCCATGCTACACACACCTTGTAGCAGTTTCAGTTAGAAGCATATTGGTGCTCTCAAAAAGCTGTGTAACCTAGTCAGAGTGTGTCACTCTCCAGCACTGAATACACAACTTAGAGCTCCTTTCACCACAGACACGCAAACACATCTTTTTGGGAAAGTGCTACCTCAAGTCACTTGCAAATGTAAGGGAGAAAATGAAGTCAATCATGGTTTTGCACTCTGCAAACAATAGAAATGACCTCTTGTACATGCCCGTGTGAATTTCACAGCAAAATGCCCTTCTTTTCTTGTTTCTTGAAAGTTCTCAACACGTTAGGAGAAAGATCTGTTTGAGCAAGAGTGATGCAGTGTGCATTTTTCTGCATTACAAGTGATTGGGAAACATACTCCTTATTTTTCCACATTGTGTAAGAAACAACGTGAGGCTTGCAAGAGTTTGAACAATGCACCCCAAAACGTATTCCAGGAGTGAAAACACACGTTTCTAGAAAGACTCTGAAGCAGCAAGCAAAAGCATAGTGGCTGAGTGTTCTTTCAATGAGAAACACACGCATTTCACTCTTCTGGAGTCAGTTTTCAGCCAGGAATTCATATGCATTTTGTACTGTGCAGAATGTAGCTACATGCTCGGGGGTTGTGTCATAGAAGCACCTCTCCTGCAGGAGCTTATTGCAACATTCATTGTTTGGCTAAGTTCTTTAGGATTGGTTTTGGAAGGTGTTTCATATTTGGTCAAATCCCGCTTCGTACGAAATATTTTCACAGCGCTGTTTCCAAGTGTCCACAAAGATCTGCTGCTTGAAACTGCCTACATGCACATCTCCCATACTGCTTTTCTCGTTTCACTACCTGGATTTTGGTTTCCTCTTCTTGCTTTGAAATGACAAGCCTTCATTCTGCATGCTACACACACCTTGTAGCAGTTTCAGTTTGAAGCATGTTGGTGCTCTCAAAAAGTTGTGTAACCTAGTTAGAGTGTGTCACTCTCCGGCACTGAATACACAACTTAGAGCTCCTTTGACCACAGACACGCAAACACATCTTTTTGGGAAAGTGCTACCTCAAGTCCCTTGCAAATGTAAGGCTTTCATAGAGAAAATGAAGTCAATCATGGTTTTGCACTCTGCAAACAGCAGAAATGACCTCTTGTGCATGCCCGTGTGAATTTCACAGCAAAATGCCCTTCTTTTCTTGTTTCTTGAAAGTTCTCAACACATTAGGAG